>NC_134109.1:1933125-2572500 GCF_040939455.1 Microcebus murinus
CTGCAGCTTGGGAGCTCCCGTGCTCGGGTACTGCTGCGGGACGGCCCTATCACGCAGCTGGACTGTGTCACGAGCGAACACGTTTGACAAGAGGGTCGCTGTGAGGCAGCACTGGCCGGGAGCTCATCAAGGGCGTGACAGCGGGTGGCCCGTAAGAACAGAAAATCGCAACCTCGTTTGTGCCCTGGGATGGTGGAGCGGCTTGCACCAACTGTTTGCAGTATCTTTTGCCATGAGGTATTTTTAATTTCTACATGGCTAAATCTGTCGTTTCTTCCATCATGTGTATTGCCAATATTTTTCCAAATTCCGAGGTAGCGGTGGCGTCTCCTGCTGCGGAGAGTCTTAGATGGTGATGGTCCGACGTGCTGTCGTTTCAGGACTGGCGCTGTACAAAGCGCGTCCCGGTTTGTTCGCTGTGGTTCTCCTGCCGACTGCAGTCTGACATTTCTGTGTAATCAAGTCTGTCTTTCCGTGTGGCTTCTGGACTTTGGGGAGGACCACAGATAACATCCTTTCTTCTGCCCCCCCACCCCTGCCAAGGGAGACCACATCAAACGGGCGGAGATGAAAATCTGGTTTAGTGCCGACAGGTGCTGGGTCGAAGATGCATATCCGGCAGGCAGTACTCACGGGCTCCCTGGGATGTGCTGTCCCACCCACACCTCAGGGGCCTATCCTGACCTCATGCCTGGGACATGCCTTCTGCTGCCACTGGTCTTGGCTAAGGTAGGGTGGTCCTGGAGCCAAGCGTAGGCACCTGTTCCGGTTTCCCCAACTTCTTGACTGTGCAGCATCCTTGGGAGGTGCATCCGTTATCTCTTGCTGCATAACAAATCACCCAAAGCTAGATGACCATGCATTGAGCTCACGATTCTGTGGGTTGACAGTTCAGGTTAGGTGCAACTGGGTGGGTCTTCTGCTGGTCGTGACTGGGCTCGTTGGGTCATGCATCTGTGGCCACCTCTGGTTCCGTAGAGAGCTGGTGGGTTTGCTGGGGTCTGGCTGGTTTTGCTGGCCGCACGCACAGGCCCGGTGGCTGGTGCTGGGCTGGGGCGCTGCAGCTCCTCTGCCGGCTTAGACTGGCAAGGCTTGTTCCCATGGCGCCAGCTCCCCAAGAGTGCTGGGGCAGGAGCTGCATAGCTTCACCTCGAACGCAGCCTTTTGGCAAAGCTAGTCCCAGGCCGGTCCCTGCTCAGGGGGCGGTGAAATCAGCCCCCCTCTTGACCAGAGGAGCTGCAGAGGATTGGGGATGGTTTGTGGCCTGCCGCTGCAAGGTCTGCGCTACAGTGGGGAGAGCCCGGTGACAGAGGTGCAGCCGGGACTTTTTCCTGCTCTCACCGTGCTCTGAGTTCCCCCCTTTCTCCCTAAAGTAGCCAGGGCAGTTTTTCTTGCCCACAGCTGAGTCCTGACTCCAGCAGCGCTTGGTGCAGAAGTGACCGCAGACAACCGACCTTCAGGGTAGGATTCCGGTGGGTCTCTGTGACCCGGTGGGGGCTGGAGGCCATGCCGGTGATGGGACATCTGGAGTCCGAGGCACACAGAGGTGCAGCAGTGACCAAGTGACATCCACGCTCACTGGAATGACGTGCCTGCGGGAGGTGTGGAGTCGGCACAGGTCAGAGGGCGCGAGACACATGGGACGGGGAGGAGCCGGCTGCTCTGACCTGCTGTGGAGAGGAGATAAAAGGACACAGTCGGGGTTTTAAAATTCTGAGCTCAAGGCCTGGTGGGAGGACAAGAATGTTCCTGTCATCACTGGAAGAGCCGTGTGTCTCTCAGGGCTGGCTGCGGAGCTGCTCGCTGCGCCCGCAAACCAGGCCCGGGTTGCCGCTGGGAGGTTTGGCGAGGGGGGCGTGGACTGAAAGTCATCTTGCCCGGGAGGCTGCGTGAAGCTGGGGCGCTGGCCGGGAAAGGGGGACTGGACCCCGAAACGGGAGGGAGGCCGCAATCCGCACCCGTGACGGTCGCGCCAGGCAGGGGCAGCCCCTCCCCCGCTGATGAGTCTGCCTGCCTCCTGCAGACCCGGCTGTGACCGCACCTGCCCTGGTCGCTCTGCTCCAGGTGCCAGTCCCCGCCCGGCCCCCCAGCCGCTTCCAAACCTGCAATTAGACTCGGATCCCAGTTCCCGGATGCCAGCACGCCCCGGGGGGAGCAGTGCAGGCCCGATTTGGGAGAAGAGGGGTCACACGTCAGAAGGGCTGCGAGATTGGTCCTTGCTGCTGTGAGAGGACCGGGGTCGAGTGTGGGGACGGCTTCCGTGAGGGGAGAACACGCTTGAGGGCTGGGCTGGGTCTCGGGAGCTGTGAGCGTTTCCAGTGGATTCTGAACCCAACATTTTTAGCTCGAGAAGCTGGAAGCGTTTCCAGCTTTTTCCTTGGTTGCGTAACTGAAGCCTGAGCTTGGCGATTCACCTGCGCCACCAAGGCGAGACCCGGAAGTGCCTCGTGGGGACGTGACCCGGAAGTACCTCCTGGGGACGTGACCCGGAAGTGCCTCGTGGGGACGTGAGCAAGGACGGACGGTGAAGCCGCGTCCTCCGCGGGCCCGACTGGAGCGGGGACGGTGGACCCTTCCTGAGGGCCCACGTGAGGGGACTTGGACACCAGCGACGGTTAGAACCAGCAAATTAAGAGCTGATTCTTCGGGGACAAAATCAAAGTAAACAGGGAGTCAGTTAGAAAACCCAAGCAAGGAAAGAGGAAAGTTAACGGATGCAAAAGAAGAAAACCGTCACAGACATAGAAAACATTTTTTTAAATTGTAAGAAACCGCTTTGGTGAGCCCCAAGCAAATGAATAACACCCGGTTAAAACAGGTGATTTTTTTTTCTAAGAAAACGTCACAATTAATGATTATAATTATATCACAACAGATCCCTGAAGAGATCTGAAAATCTAAGCACTTCAAGTAACGCAGAGCATTTCTCAAAGAGCTGTCCCTCCAAAGCTTACTGGGCACAGAGGAGTTAACAAGAATACTATGCATTTTAAGGAAAAGATAACTAATAGCTAGGAAATTTTCCTTATATTCTGGAACATTTTATATTTTTAAATATTTCTGGAGTAATAGTGACAACAAAACTCTAAAAATGAAGCACAATAATGTAAAATTATAAGCCAAATAATATCAACGCAAAACATTAAATAAAATATTACTAAATACAATCAAGCAGCACATTAAAAAAAAAATCACACTCTGGCTGGGTAAGGTGGCTCATATCTGTAATCCCAGCACTCTGGGAGGCTGAGGCAGGACAGTCACTTGAGGTCATGAGTTTGAGACCAGCCTAAGCAAAAGCAAGACCCTGTCTCTACAAAAAAATAGAAAGAAATTAGCCGAGCGTGGTGATGCATACCTGTAGTCCCAGCTACTCAGGAGGCTGAGGCAGGAGGACACTTGAGCCCAGGAGTTGGAGGGTGCAGTGAGCTATGATGACACTACTGCAGCCCAGCCTGGGCGACAGAGCAAGACCTTGCTTAAAAAAAAAATCTGAAAGCAAGCGAGGTTTACTTGTGGGAAGCAAGAGTGATTCATCAATAGAGAATATTTTAATATAATTCATCATATCGACACATCACAAGACAGAGTCATCAACATATCCTTAGATGTTTGAGGAGGCCGGTGATAAAATTCCTGGTGGGTCCCCTCAGGTGATACACAGTCTTGCCTGTCTGGTCACAGGTGGCCTCCACTTGGATCACCTGTTAGGCTGTGAAGTTGCTCTGTCCTCCTCTGTAATTACTAAGAATTTTGTGGCAGGTATTTTGAGACTATGCAAACATCCTAGTCCTCATAAATCATACAATTAATAAATATCAGCATGGATTCATGAATTTTTATTCAATGCATCCTATAATAATTGTAAGTTTTATTATTTACTTTATAGCTCAAATCATCCCAGAATTGGCCACCAGGAGCCCCTTCAAGCTGCCTTGAGTGTCCTTTTGACATGACCCCATTCTTCCTTTATTTTATTTTATTTTATTTTATTTTATTTTATTTTATTTTATTTTATTTGAGACACAGTCTCACTGTGTTGCCTGGGTTAGAGTGCCATGGGGTCAGCCTCGCTCACAGCAGCCTCAAACTCCTGGGCTCAAAGGATCCTCCTGCCTTAGCCTCCCGAGTAGCTGGGACTACAGGCATGTGCCACCATGCCCGGCTAATTTTTTCTATATATTTTTAGTTGGCCAATTAATTTCTTTGTATTTTTAATAGAGACAGGGTCTCACTCTTGCTCAGGCTGGTTTCGAACTCCTGACCTTGAACAATCCGCCCACCTCAGCCTCCCCGAATGTTAGGATTACAGGCGTGAGCCGCTTCTTGCTTGGCCCCCTTCTTCCTTTAAGCACTTCCTTGTTGTCTGGTAAACAAGGTCCTCCAGGTCCACCTTGCATTTTCCCTGACCCAACCCAGGACCAGCCACTCCAATAAGGGTCCCGGTTCCCTTCAACAGAGGACGGTATTTCAACGTACAAAGCTTAAGTGTATGATGCAATGAGATTGGACAAATGTTTAATACATTCACTGGCATAACCAAGACCCCAGTCAAAACATGAGGCATCTCCTTTGTCCCAGAAAGTCACTCTGTCTCCGTGAAGATCATCCCTAACCCCACCGGCATCCACTGCTCTGATTTCTGTCACCACAGATTCATTTCCCCTGTGAAGTTGTGACTCTCTTCAGATGAAGAGCTCGTTCCTTCATTCTTTATTCAAACAGAATCATGAATGAAACCCCTGACGCCATCCTTGATTTGTAGAAATTTTACAGTAGATATATAACCATAGGAAGTACTAGAAAGAACTATCTGGCAACCACAGCAAAGTTAACATTGGTTTGTCGAGATAATGATTTTAGTCTTCTCTGAGCCTTCAGTTTTCTGCAATGGACATGCTTATCGATACCCTCAATTTTATTCTTTAAAATTAAATTACATTTTATTTTTTGAGATAGGGTGTCACTCTGTCATCCAGGCTGGAGTGCAGTGGCACAATGACAACTCACTGCAGCCTCTAACTCCTGGGCTCAAGTGATCCTCCTGCCTCAGCCTCCCGAGTAGCTGGGACTACAGGCGCATGCCACCATGCCTGGCTAATTTTTTTTTGTTCTTTCCCTTCCTCCTTCCTTCCTTCCTTCCCTTCCTTCCTTTTTTAGAGATGGGGTCTCACTATGTTTTCCAGGCTGGTCTCAAACTCCTGGCCTCCAGTCATCCTCCCACCTTGGCCTCCCAAAGTGCAGGGATTACAGGCGTGAGCCACCACACCCAGCCTTGAAATTTTATTTTTGAAATAAAATTTGAAGGACAGCCATGACCTTTGGCTGACAATCTCTGTTCTAGATTCATCTCTCACTATGGCAGGAAAACATGAGGTGAAAAGATGGGACAAAGCCGGCGTGGAGGCGCACACCTGTGGTCCCAGCTACTCAGGAGGCGGAGGCAGGGGGATCGCCTGAGCCCAGGAGTTTGAATCCAGCCTGGGCAATTTGGCATGACTGTGTCTCTTAACCCTTTGCACGCGGATGTCGAGTGTGACTCGACACGGTTAGCAAAAATCATAGAGATTAAAATTACTCTTTGAATGTATCAATAATTTGAAATATAAAAAAATCCAAATAAATTTGTATGAAAAGAAACTCCAGTTTTTTATTCTACTGCCATGCTTTGTAAAATCTGGGGTATTTAAAAAATTAAATCCTGAGTAGAATAAAGGAATCGAGAAAAAAGCAAGCGAGTGCAAAGGGTTAAAAAGAGAAAAGAAAAGAAAGAAAAAGATGGGGCAAACATGGGACTCAGCTCATGTATGTTCTTTCTTGCCAAGAAACCAGTCACCTCCTGCTAGTTGTCCACGTCCTTACGCATTTGGTCCAACTTTATGGTGATTTATGGCAGGAGGTGAGTATAAATCCAGCTCCTCTGTTGTCTGGCTAGAGTCAACCGCGTTCTTGATGAAACTCCCTCGACGTGAAGCCACATGTTTATGTCGGCCCCAAAACCCCCCTCATATCAACTCAGGAAGACACTAGAAGCATGATCTGCCTGCTAGGGTAAAAACCCGGGACGATGTCTTCTATCATCACTGTTATTTAATATTGGAAAAGGGAAAGAAATTGAGGTATAAAAAATGCGAAAGAGATAATACAATATCACTTTTCTGCAGATGCTATGATTAAACCCCTGGAAAATCCAAAGGCATAAACTACATTTATTACAAAAAGTATTTCAGTTCTGCGGCTGGAACAAAAGTAACATAATCGCCGGCATCATCTACACAAAACACGGCTTGTTAGCAGAACGGTAATGAGAAAAAGGCCCGTTCACCGCAGGACCGAGAGGTCAAAAACCCAGGAACCCAACAGGAAGCGTGTAGGATCCAAAGGCGGAGAACTTTCAAGCGCCACCGAGGGGCACGGGAGGAGCCACCGTGAATGGAGAGGCGCACCGCTGTCTTCGGTGGGGATGGGACGTCATAAAGAGGACAGTCCCTCATCTGGGAATCGACCCTGCAGATCCGTGTTCACATGTGATGTGAAGCCGGTGCAGGGAGACTCCTGGTAGCCGGGTCCCTCACAGCAGAGACCGGAAACGGCTCGAAGGCCCGAGAGGCTGGCGCGTGAATCGGTCCCCTGCGCAGAGGGCGGCCGCGCCGGCAGCGAGGAGCTGGCCGGGCTCCCAGGAAGGACGAGCTCCGAGGCGGGCGGTGGTTCAGTGAGAGGCCGGGCTGCTGAGGGGACATGCTCGGTCATTGTGAGGCGTGTGGGGTTTCGTATGTCAGGAATGTTTTAGCTTTAAGTAAAAGAAAACCCAACTTAGCATGGGGTCGACAACTAGGGGTGCACTGTTCTCCTGCGAGGCCCCAGGGGTGGCCCCGTCCTGACGCCCTGCCCCATGGCGGTCCCTGGCTTCCTCCTCCTGCCACCCGGGAAGCCAGTCTGCGTTTCCCTCGGCCAAGCAGCCGCGCCTCCAAAATCACGGCAGTGCCGGGCACAGTCAAGGAAAAAGGGGAGTCCCCAAGGTGCAGAGACGCAAAGGAAGGAGGAGGAGGAAGAGCGAAGAGAGGAGGCCAGCCACGGTGACCGGCGGGCCACATGGGATGGGAAAGGCAATTGACCTCCCAGTGCCTCCCATCAGGTGCTGCTTGCATCTCAGCGGCCAGAACAGAGGCTGGAGGCTGCCCCACTTTCCGACTGGAAAAGAGAAATACCAAAATATAGGACAAAAGGCAGGAAACAGCTATGGCCACAAGAGCACTGTTTAATTGTAGGAGACATTATTTTAAAAGCACACGCCGCCAGGCTCAGTGGCGTGCCCCTGTAGTCCCAGGCACTGGGGAGGCTGAGGCAGGAGGGTCATGGAGCCCAGGAGCTGGAGGCTGCAGTGAGCTGTGATGATGCCACTACACTCCAGCCTGCCTGACAGAGTGACACCCTGTCTCAAAAAAATAAAATACATTTAAAAAATTATATTAATATATACACCAATAAATTTGAAAACCTAGGCAAAATGCACAGATGGGTAGAAGATGAAAAATACTGAAATTGGGACAAAAAGATATAAAAACGCTATAAGGCCAGGCGTGGTGGCTCACGCCTGTAATCCTAGCACTTTGGGAGGCCGAGGCAGGCGGATTGCTCAAGGTCAGGAGTTCGAAACCAGCCTGAGCGAGACCCCGTCTCTACCAAAAATAGAAATAAATTAATTGACCAACTAAAAATATATATACAAAAAATTAGCCGGGCATGGTGGCACATGCCTGTAGTCCCAGCTACTTGGGAGGCTGAGGCAGAAGGATTGCTCGAGCCCTGAAGATTGAGGTTGCTGTGAGCCAGGCTGACGCCACGGCACTCACTCTAGCCTGGGCAACACAGTGAGACTCTGTCTCAAAAAAAAAAAAAAACAAAAACAAAACGCTGTAAGAATTCATAATCATTAAATAATTAAATTTAATCAGTAATCATTAAATCAATTCAATGAGAGTCATTACCAACCCCTCTCCCACGGCACACGTGCACACACGCACACACACGCCCCCCAAAGCTCCCAGCCCTGTGGAGTCACAGGTTCCATTCACCAAACCCGGGGGCACCAGCTCACCCGAGTTCTACGTGAGCCGTTCCAGAAAACGAGGAGATGAGGGAAATGGTCCAGCCCATTTTACGAAGCTAGAACAGAACTAGAACAGGAAACTCAGGTAAACTGTAAACCAGTTTCATGTATGAGCATAAGTTTTTAAAAATCTGGAAGCATCTGCTAACTAAGATCCACGTAGACTGTGACTAGCATGTGAAGGTCACACACAGTTCATCAGAGGGACACCAGAAGAGCTGAAATCAGAAATGTTAGGCCGGGTGTGGTGGTTCACGCCTGTACTCCTAGCACTTTGGGAGGCTGAGGGCGGCGGATTGCTCAAGGTCAGGAGTTCGAGACCAGCCTGAGCAAGAGGGAGACCCCTGTCTTTACTAAAAATAGAAAGAAATTAATTGGCTAACTAAAAACATATAGAAAAAAGAAATTAGCCGGGCATGGTGGCACATGCCTGCAGTCCCAGCTACTTAGGAGGCTGAGGCAGAAGGATTGCGTGAGCCCAGGAGTTTGAGGTTGCTGTGAGCTAGGCTGACGCCACGGCACTCACTCTAGCCTGGGCAACACAGTGAGACTCTGTCTCAAAAAAAAAAGGAACAAGATCACTATTCTGATGTGATGCATTTGATAAAGTTTAACACACATGCATGATTTTAAAAATTCAAAAAGTAGAGAATAAAACTAAGGGAATTTTCCTAACTAGGGGAGGATGATCTCCCTCAGACCTGCGGCCAGCACAGCAGGGATGCTGCCCGTGAGTTCCCTTCCAGGTTGGGGAGCACGGCGGTGCTCCCCTCAGGGCTGCCGGAAAAGTCCTGGCCAATGCAACAAGACAAGAAAAAGAAATCAGTCGTTAGGAGCTGGACAAAAGCAGACAAAACTATATTACCAGGTCTTTTAAGATAACATGGTAACTTAAATTGAAATACCAAAATAATCAGCAGGTTAACCATCGGCAGTGTGCTAACCAGAGTTCAGCAAGGGTGACCAATGAAACGCAGTCAATAGCGTTCCTCCATGCTGTGCGTGCACACGTGCACCCGGCAAAATACGGCAGGAGAGATGTTAATTCCAAAAAGAAGAAAGATTTTTAAATATTCAGGAATTATCCTGGAATCCACAAGTCCTTTATGGGAGAAAAGGAAACCAAAGGAACAACCTGCAGCCGCCTCCTCCCCGGTCTCACCGGCAGCCTGGCACAGGAGGCGCCTTCCTGCCACGCCGTGGACGGGGGCCAAGCGGGGTGGCGCTGCTGGTGCGCCGTGGCCTGCGCTGCCTTGGCCGCACTTGCTGGATCCGGAGCCCACATTCCTGTGGCTTTGGAGGCCTGGGGGAGGCTCTGGGCAGCAGGGCGGGGCTCTGCAGGCACCGTGGCCCCCGGGGCCTGGGCGCCTGGGCTCGTGGCCTTTGACCCTAGCTGGCCCAGTGCTGGCATGAGCTGCCCCCAGCACCCCACGGGCTGGGCCTCTGGCCACTCTGCCCACGGCAGTGAGACCTGGCCTCCCGTGGCGGTGCCTCCTGTGCCGCCCGGCTCTGTGGCTCTGGGGACAGGACACCCTGGCCCCTCTGTCCCACACACTGGCCACGGGTCGCTGGGCTGTGTTGGCGTCCTCTGCTCAGCACCCCCATGGCCCGCACCCCCGAGATGTCAGGTGGCCACCAGGCCTGACTGAGCTCTTCCCAGCCCGTCGGCCCGGAATGCCGGGGCACGCTCCAGCAAGCCCGCCCCCCACCCGGCTCAGCCGAGCTGCTTCGTGTGCGAGCGCGCACGTGTGTGTGTGAGAGAGTGCGTGGCAGAGGTGTGGGGGTGCAGGGAGTGGAGAGTCAGCTCTGGGCTCCTCCCTCTGCTCGGCCACCTGGGCCCTGGACACTGGGCCGGTCACTTGACCTCCCCGGGATGCTGCGTCCCAGCCACAGGCCAAGGGTGCCATTCTGCAGGCCCTTGGTGAGGGCTGTCCCTGCCCCGGCTGGGGGAGACAGGGGCCTGACCCAGGTGGCGGTTGGAATGTGCCGGTGGGGGAAGGGCTGGGACGGAGCCAGGGGAGGCCAGGGAGGCTTCCTGGTGGAGTTAGGCACAGCAGGGGACAGAGGGGAGGATGTGGGACTGGGGGACACTGTGCCAGGCCAGTGTGAGCTTAGAGTGACTCAGAGGAGGGGCAGCGGCAGCACAGGGTCTGCAGAAGCCTCACTGCCTGGCTCTAGCGGGAGGGGTAGGGCCAGCATGGCTGGGTGGGGCAGGTGGGGCATGGGTTGTGGCCACAGCAGGGGCTTGGGTCTGATGCGCGGGCACTGGGGAGCTATGGCGGGCTTTAAAGCAGAGGAAGGGCAGGTCAGATGTGAGCTTGAGATGCTGTCTTGGTGGCCAGGATGGAGGTGAGTCGGGGAGCCTGGAATGGGGCAGGGAGGGCACCGGGGTGAGGAGGGGCCAGGTGTGTAGGGGCGGTGGGGGAGGGGAGGACGGTGTTGCACCTGAGCCTGAGCTGCCAGAATAGGAGCCTCGGAAAGACGGGGTGCGGTCAGGGCAGGGTCTGTAGGCTGCTGGAGACCTGTGCTGTGCTCAGAGAGCCGGGGCAGGGGCAGAGGTGTGGGGGCCCCTGGCACAGAGCGAGACCAGAGCTGCTTGGACGCGGCCACGTGCAGGTGGCCTTCGCAGGGGACGGGCTCCTGCTAGTCAGGGTGCCGCCAGCAGCGGCAACATCCACCACAGGATGCTGAGTGCGGCGGCCGGTGCTCACGCCTGTCACCCAGCGCTTTGGGGGGCCGAGGCGGGACAGCCGCTTGAGGCCGGGAGACGGAGTCCCCGGGGCACTAGGATGCAAGGGGCTGGGCAGACTCCCTGGGAGACTCCACCTGGGCACGGAGCGCAAACTTACTCACAGAACTCCCTCCGAGTGCACAAGTGGAGAAGTACAAATGGCTAGTAAACATCTAGGAAAATGCTCACTCTGTTTTTCAAAAAAAAAATTCAAGTTAAAAAAATAAACACCACTGATAGAGGGTTAAGCTGCCAACGCGTCTCAGCCAGCAGTTGCTGACGCCGGTAACCTCCAGGAAACGGGTCTCGTGCTCCCACTGTGGTTGTTTCTAACCAGCCGTCTGCAATCACCTTAATATCCAACGTTGGTGGATTTATTAAGTAAACTTTGGTCCAACCTAAAGACAGATTCTTCTACAGACTTTAAGCCATGCTTTCAGTGTCTGTTGGGGTGATCCTTCCAAAACTCTTGCAGCCTGGTCTCCCACCGAGCTTCGTGCCTCTGCTCCGGGGCAACGCCCGGCCTCTCTCCCTGGTCCGCTCCCCCCCCCCCATGCCCTTCCTGGGCCTTCCCGAGTCACCACAGGCGTCTCCTGCCCTTCCCTCCCTGTGTCCCACCCGGCTCATGCTCCCACTGGCACCTCCTGTCACTGGGTCCCCTGGGGAGTGTCGTCCTGTTCAGGGAGTGGAGGCCCTGCCCCAGCCCGCCAGCCCCTCCATCTGGTCTGCAGGGCCCAACCCGCCCCGGGCGGTGCCCCGCTCCTGGCCCTGCCCGTGCGGAGGTCCCAAGCCTGGGGGCAGTGATGATGAGCATCTCGGAGGTCCCAAGCCTGGGGGCAGTGATGATGAGCATCTCGTTTGTCCCCGCTCTCAGCAGAGGCCAGCACGCACCATGGGTGGAGTTGGGGGGCAGGATGGGGGCAGGCGTACCGAGATGGGCCCACTGCACACGCCCCCGGCCCTCTCCACACCGGCCCCTGCTGCGGCCTCCACTCGAGTCCTGCCCTCGCCGTCCGGACCGCCGGCCGCTCACACCTCTCCCTCTTGCTCTCGCTTTTCCCTCCCTGGCCTGGCCCGGCAGCTTCGCGACAGGCTCGCTCGGGCTCGCGCTCCGCAGCGACCCCACCTGGGGCGGCAGCCACCTGGTCCGCCACGCCCACCATTCTGGGGACCAAGCCCGGAGCCTTCGTCCCCACCCCGGGAGACAAACTCCTTCCTGGAGCTCTGCCAGTCCCACCCACAGCGTGCCAAGGGGTGGGGCACGACCTCCGGGTCACAGCCGTGGGGGTGGGGGGCTCCAGACGGGGCCCTTCCCCAAGGGGTCCTCCGCCTCTCCAGCCCGTAGCGGCACAGCCGGGCCGGGATCGGTCCACAGGCCCCGCCCCAAGGTGCCCCGGCCTCGCCAGGTATGCGCTCCGGCCTGGGGCGCGGGCCGGGGGCGGGCGCTGGAGCCCGGCCGGTGCCGGGCCCGCCACGACACGCTCGGGACGCGGCCCACAAAACCGCATTCTGCCGCCGCCGCCGCCCCCCACCCCCGCGCTCCGCGCCCCGCGCCGCCCCCATCCAGCCAGGCGTCCCCGGGGGCTGGGCCCTCCAGACCCGCAGCCAGGGAGTCGGGGGTCGAGGGTCGGGGTCCCCTCCTCCCAGCCCCGCCCCCCGCGCGGGCGACGCGCCCGTCCGGGAGGCGCAGGCGCAGGCTTGTCCGACGGCGGCTCAGGAATCCGCCGCGCATTTCCGGCCCCCGCCCCCGCCTGTTGTGCGGGTGCAATGGGGTGCGCGACCCGAGCGCCCTGCGGTGTGCCAGGCTGCAGACGCCCGTGCCCCCGCCACGGTCAGTCCGGCCCCTCGGAGACTCTGCCCGGAGTCCATTCCTGCATCAGGGCCTCCGGTGCGCGTCCCTGGGCTCCTGTGACCGTGAGGACCCGGCCTGGCCACTTCCTTCTCCTGTGTGCCCAGAGGGAGGCACCCGTTGGAAAGGGACAGACACCCCAAGACCCGAGCCGTCCTGTGGCCAGGCAGGGGTTGGGAGTAAGGACTAACCCGGTGGTGAGGGCGTCCACATCAAGAGTGCAGGAGAGCAGGGTGCTCCCAGGGACCCCACCCTCCAGGGCTCCCCGCAAGCCAGGTGGCTGTGGCTTGGCCTCTACTCCTTTGGCCGCGGCGACCACGTGGCAAAGAGAGGAAGCAAGTGCCAGGTCCACTCTAAGCACCACGACCTCTAGGAGAGGGGTGCTAATTACTTATTTCCATTTAGCCGATGAGGAAACTGAGGCACTGAAGCTGGCCGAGGTGGCAGAACAGAGCCATCCTCCTGCCTCTCAGGAGCCCGGATGAGACCCCTCTGTGGGCTCCTCCTTTCTCTGCACACCTGCACCTGGGCCCCTCTCCCTGCTTCCTGCTTGGCCCCTGGTCTCAGGTGGGAGTGCTCAGTGGTGCTTGAACAGCGGTAGGTGACACAGGCAGGGGTATACTGAGGTCAGCAGCTATGGCCCTGCTCAGAGGCACTGGTGGGAGCAGGAAGCCAGCACATGGGGGGGGGGGCGAGTGGCCTCAGAGCCTGGGGCCAGGCTGCAGCCTGTGCTGGCTCCTTGGTGGTCAGAGGTGAGGCCCAGGAAGTCCTGGGGCCTCCTGATTCTCCAGCGTCCTGACCGGCACCAGGCACCCAGTCACTGGACGGGTGGGTGTGGCTAGGTGGGTGGGAGGTGGGTGGGGCAGAGTCTGAGCTGGTGAGGCCTGGCTAGCAGAGGAGTGGGGACTCTGGACCCCAGAGCAGTTTGGGGGCCTGGGTGTGTGCTGCTGATGCAAGGGGGTTCTGCTCTGGATCCCCAGTGGGGGCTGGGCACCAGCCAGACTGGTCCAGTCGCCGGACTCCAAAGGCAGGGACCACCACCCAGTTGGCAGGAGGGGAGTCAGGAGCCCCCGGGGCAGCTGGGAGCTGGGGCTCCCAAGCCTGGGAGAACAGGGGAGTCAGAACTGTCCTGCCTGGGCGTGCCTCCCGGCCTCCCCCGTGGCCTGGCTGGCAGCGCCTAGGTGTGGCTCCGCTCCCTGGAGCTGGCAAGGATCAAAGGGCGGAAAGCCGTCCTCCGCCCTCGCCCACTGAGACAGGAATCCGTGGCCTTAGGGGACGGAATCCACAGCCACATTCCGGGTGCCCTAGTCCCCGCAAGGCAAGGGTGGGGCAGGGCTGGGTGCCAATATTGGCACCACGGAGCGTGGGAACAACAGTGCTGCCAGCACCCGGCCTGCAGCCCGAGCACAAGCAGGGGGCACCCTCCTCCAGGCCCCAGCAGTGGCCTTTGCCCCTTCTGACTTCCGGAGGCAGCCTCAGATGCCAGGCCCAGCGGAGGTTCTGCATGGCCAGAAGGAGGGCCCAATGCTAGTGCCCTAGAAGCCCTGGGGTCCCTGAGGAGGGCGGGGCCTGGGTCTTTGTGGCTCAGAGCAGTGGGCACTCCTGGCCCCGGGGCACTGTGGGCTGGCAGGGGCCACAGGAGGAAGAGGGCGCTGTCGGGCGCCCTGAGCATGGACCCTGGCACCCCCGATGTGCTCACACGCGTGCACGCAGCCAATGGCGGGAAGCCAGCCTCGCCTGTCCTGCCCGCAGCCCCCGGGGCTGCCCCGGTGGGCTTATGCCCAGCTGGCTGGAGCAGGGCTGGATGGGCCCTTGTGGACCCCCCACCCCATGGGTGCAGGGTCACCTGCTTGCGGAGACTACGGCCACCTTGTGGCACTCCGTGCTGGGGGAGGGGGACCTCTGCCCCCAGGGGCCCGGCGCCAGCCAGGGCCCAGCACTCTGTCCAGCAGCCAGCCCTGCCCAGCCCCGGCCGTGATGCCTTCCCACCCCCACTGTACAGGTGGGGAAACTAAGGCCCAGAGAGGTCAAGTGTGTTTCCCAAAGTCACCTAGCAAGCTAGTGGCCTTGGACTCTTGCAGACCCAGGTCACCCTCTCTGGGTGGGCAGCATCCCCTCTACTGTTTCCTCATCTGGAGTGAGGACTCACAGCAGACACCCGGCCTAGTTGTCGTGAAGCCCAGATGGTGCCAGCCAATGGTCAGCCTCTTCTGTCCCCTGGCACCTCCCAGCACCCAGGTAAGTAGCGCTGAGTGCCCTGGACCTGCTCCTGAGCACCGCGCCCCCTGGTGGCCATTGGTGGGGTGGTGTGACCATGCCTTTCAGCCCTGGGGGGACAGGAAGGAGTGGGGGGGGTGCTGTGAGGGCCATAGGCCAGGGCAGAGGGGCTGCTAGCTTGGAGCAACGTCCCTGGGGGCTGGTCCATGCATGGAGGGCCCCGGGGGACACTGGTCCCACCGGGAGGCTGCAGTCCAGGATCCTGTGGCAGCTGAAGGCCATCAGGGACACTGTCCCCTGGGAGGATGGCTGCAGGGGAAGCAGGGCCTGGGGCAGCTCCACCTGTGGGGGTGGGGGAGGCCCTGGCAGGTGACCTGCCCCCACACCCCGGCCGCCTCAGGGCTGCTTGGAAGGGGGAGTGTGGTCAGTCAGGGCCTCGGGGCAGCCAGGCCGGGGAAGCGGGGCAGTACTGAGGCGTTCAGGCCTTTGGGATGCCCTTGGCCAGCTGAGCCCAACCCCGTCAGACCACAAGCGGGGTCTCCCCTGAAGGTCTCCTGGCCTGCTCCTTGATCCTTGCAGGCCCACATGTGTCACTGGTTGGAGACACATTCATGAATGAATGAATGAATGAGGAGCCTCCCGTGGGGCTGCCAGAGCATCCTGGCTCCCCTCTCGCCTCTTGCCCCAGCCTGAGGTCCAGCCTTGGGCACTGTGCCACGCCACGACTCCAGGTCGGAGTCAGGGTGGTGATGGCTCCTGCTGAGGAGCTTGGGGCAGGAGGGACCTGGGGCAGGCGGGATGGGCTCATCCCTGCAGCCCCCAACGGGGGGGGGGGGCATCCACAGCCTGCAGGAGCCAGGCAGGGGCAGGTGGGGCAGGCCAGGCCTGGGACCCGCTGGGCCCTGGGGCTGGGCTGGGGCGGAAGCAGCCGAGTGCCGAGTGCCGAGTGCTGGGTCTCGGGCAAGTCTTAGCCTGTGGGCTTGTGGGTCTGGCTCCTGCTGCTACCTGTGTGAGGGCAGTGGCTTGGGGGTAACGGGGGTGGGGGTCTGGGAAGCAGCCTTGGGCCTGCTTGGGGAGGGGCAGCTCAGTCCCCCACCCACCGCAGGGGATTGCCAGCACTCCAGCAGGGCCCGTGCCCCGGCCTGAGTCGTGTCTGCCCAGCTCCCTGGGACCTGTCACTCCTGGGGCTCCTGCTGAGTGCCCCATCCTGGCTGCCTGTGGCCATGCTGTCAGGGGTGGGGGTTCCCCGGGGATGGCTGCTGTGGCTGGCCCCCCTTCCTAGGTTCCCGCCTCTGCTGGGGGGCCCCTTGCTCTCTCGGGCACAGGCCTGCTGTCTCAGGAAGCTGGGCCCGCCACACTCCCCTGCCCCAGAGGGCCAAGTGCTCCTTGGTGAGGGCCGCCCAGGGCATAGGTGAGCCGGGCTGGCCAAACCTGGGGGCAGGGCCCAGTGTGCCCGGGGACTGGCATCTGTGTTTACAGGACGCCCCACCCAGGAGTGGAAGTGGCCATAGTATGCACTCGCACACGCACTCCCGTGCACACAGACACACGTGCACAGAGCGTAGGCACAGGTTCACACCAGCACTCACTCCCAGGCACACACTTGCACACGTGAAGAAGCACAGGGCACACACTCGTGTCACACCTGTGCACATGCACACGCCCGTGTGTGTGAGCCTGCTCAGACTCCCATCCTGAGCACCTCCTGCCCTCGGAAGCCGGGAGCATCCTACTGGAACAGCTGGGGACGCGGAGCAGAGCAGGGAGGGTGGCTCCGTGGTGTCCGTCCTCTGGGCCGGTTTCCTTTGCACGAGCCGCAGCAGTTACCCACGCACCAGGCACTGTCCCAGAGTCCTCGCAGGTTAGCGCTTCTGCACAGACAGGGCGCGAGGGGCAGAGCAGCTGGGTGATGTGCCCAAGGCAGGAGCGGGGCAAGGCCTGCCCCTCGGCTCTCTCTGGTGGCTGTGGGGTGGAGTGAGGTCACTGCCTGGGGCTGGGCGCAGAGGGCACCTGCTGCCACACTGGCTGCCTGGCAGGGACAGGGACAGGGCCGCTCCAGAGGAGGAGCGAGGTGGTGTGCGCCCAGCCCGGGAGCGGGCCCTCCCTCGCCCCAGCTGGCTGGAGCTGGCCCAGGGCGGAAGGGGTCACAGGGGCTGCGGGCTCCCCTGGGAATTCCAGGCGCGCGCGTGTGCGTGTGTGCGTGTGTGTGTGTGTGTGTGTGTATGTGTGTGAGCGTGCTTCAGCTTCGCCCCCTCTCCCAGCCCCCACCCTCCACTGCGTCCCCTTCCACTGCCCCTCCCGCGGTTTGGCGCAGAGAGCTGGAATCCTGAGGGGGCGGGGCGGCTCCAGGGGCAGGCGCAGGGACCCCCTCCCTCCGCCCGCTCCCCCACCCCTAGAGCGGCCCTGAGGGGAGACGGTGCCCTCTTGACCTCCTCCCAGCTTCCGAGCCCAGATGGCTGCCTTTTCCTCTGGAGGGGCTGAGCGAGGGCTCTGAGCGAGGGAGGAGCAAGTCCGGAGCGAGGCCCCGCGCCGGGACGCCTTTGCCCCGGGTGCAGGCACGGGCACCTGGAACTGTCACCGCCTCCCTGAGGGCAGGCTCGGCTTGGCCGGCAGACGGATAAAACGCTGGGGCACGGTGGCATCCCGAAGGTCAGGGACAACCGCTTTGTGTCTGTGCAAACCCCCACGTGGGGGCTGGGGCTGGAGCCTGAGTGTGCATCCCGGCCGTGCCTCGATGTTGGCATCTGGGAAGTGGGCACAACAGCAGCGCCTACCTGCCAGGGTTACGGTGCAAATAAGAGGCGAAGGTGAAGGCCGTCTGCGTCCGAGGGGCCAGGGAACCCGCCGCTCGACTGAGGCGCGGAGTATGTGGGGACCCCAAGAAACCCAGTGCCAGGCGGGCTCGCCAGCTCGCCCCGCGCCTCCGCCTCTGCTTGCCTCGGTTCCCCTGTGGCTGCGCCCCTCCCCTCCCCCCACCCCCCGCCGAGCGCACGCGCCTCCCCGCCCGCCCATTGCTTTGCAAGCGCTCGAGACAGGCCCCAGCGCGCTGCTGCTAGAGGGTGGTGCAGGCGCCGCCGCCAGGCTGTCCGCCAGGCTATCCCCTTCCGGAGCCTGCCCCGCGGAGCGAGGGTTGAAGGGGAGGAGGGAGGATGGGGCAGCTCTGGGCGTGCTCGGGGGCGTGGAGGGACCGGGTGTTTCTGGGCGGGGGCGGGGGCGGGACGAGACGAAACAGGACAGGAACCTGCGGACCGCGGGCCTCGGAGGCTGGAGGTCTGGGCGCAGGCGGCAAGGGAGAGGGAGTCCGGATACCGCAATGGGGAAGGGTCTCCGGGACCGCGGGGGCCGCGCGGATCCCCCACGGCCCCCCTGCTCACTGGGGCGCCACACCCGTGTCACTGTCGGGGAAACCGAGGCTGCAGGTGCGCAGTGCGTCTGGTGGGGGAGAGACTGTGGCCGAGGGCACCGGGGTCCCCGGAGGAGCTGACGACGGAGCGCCGGGTGCGGGAAGACAGAAGCGAGCCCTGGGCGTTGGCCAAGCAGGGTTCGTAGGGAACCCCCCCACCCCCACCCCGCGCCGCTGGGCTACCTGCGGGGACCTGGAGGGAGAGCCCGGATGCCCCGGGTTAGTTCCCGCAGCAGGAACCTGCCCAGCGAAGACCCTCCCCCCGCCCCGAGCAAGGCACCCCCAACCCGTAGAGGGCCCCCCAACCCCGAGCTAGGCCCCCCCAGGCCGTGGCAGGGCAGAGCGGGCCACAGCCAGCAGGGGGCAGGGCAGCGCCAGCTGCGGGCAGGAGCAGGGCGGGGCGGGGCAGGAGCAGCGAGGTCTGGAGGCCCGCCCTAATCCGCGTTCTAAGCCCCGTCTGCACCAAGAGCCCTGGCCTGCCCCCCAGGGTCGAGGGCGGAGCAGGTGGGAGGGGACACCCTTGGTCGGCAGAGCCTGGCTGGCTGGATCGTGGGTCCTGTCCCAGACACTGGGGCCTGGAGGCCCCGGACCCTGTGCTGGGGTCTGCACCTGCCCCAGAGGCCCAGGACCCTGTGCTGGGGTCTGCACCTGCCCCGGAGGCCCCGGACCCTGTGCTGGGGTCTGCACCTGCCCCGGAGGCCCAGGACCCTGTGCTGGGGTCTGCACCTGCCCTGGAGGCCCAGGACCCTGTGCTGGGGTCTGCACCTGCCCCGGAGGCCCAGGACCCTGTGCTGGGGTCTGCACCTGCCCCGGAGGCCCAGGACCCTGTGCTGGGGTCTGCACCTGCCCCGGAGGCCCAGGATCCTGTGCTGGGGTCTGCACCTGCCCCCGGCATACCCAGAGAGGGTTGGGAGTTGCCCGCTAAGTCACAGGCCTGTGGTGCCTTCCTGCCCATGGGGAGGCAGACAGGGAGCCCTGCCAAGCCCGGAGAAGCCCAGGACTGCCCGCACACCTCCCTGCCGTGTGGTTTGGGGTGCTTCAGTCACTGTGACCAAGGGCCCCCTGGAGATTTTCTGGCTGAGGGAGACTGGGGTTCCTCTGAAGCAAGAAAATTCCCAGCAGGTCATTAGTCATTCACTGTCTGAGCAGAGCGGGCCCCAGCCTGTGCCGTCCCCCTGGCACCCCCGTACCCTGTGAGCAGTTTCCCAAGGCTGGGCGGCTGTGGGCGGCTGTGGGCAGCAGGCGTGGAGGGGGCTGCTCGCTGCAGCGAGGTGGGCACTGCCAGCCCTGGGGGAGAGGAGAAGGGGGGCTGGGCTCCCCCCCCACTGCCTGGTCCCGTGTCAGGGAAGGCTGTGGAGCTGAGTGGGTTTCTAGGTGTGCGGGTGTCACAGCTCCTCTGCGGTGGCGGCCCCTCCCGCCCTCTTCCTGCTGCTGTTCCTGGGGCAGTTCTGGGCCAGGGGTGTGGGCAGATGAGGCCCAGAGCATGGTGGGCTTGGGCAGCTGTGGGGAGAGAGGGGTGGAGGCAGACCTGTGTCGCTAGGAGCCCCAGACCCCCTCCCTGGGCCCTGCTTGCCACCTGGGGACCCCTAGAAACCACGAGGTGCAGCTGCCCCAAGGCCATGGTTCAATAAAGGTGATTAGTAGCCAACTCCCCCTCCCACCCAAGCCCAGCCTCCAGGCCTGGGC
Organism: Microcebus murinus; assembly: GCF_040939455.1. NCBI lineage: Eukaryota > Metazoa > Chordata > Mammalia > Primates > Cheirogaleidae > Microcebus > Microcebus murinus. The sequence goes on from NC_134109.1 coordinate 1,953,122, forward strand.
CTTGCATCCCATGGCCGGTGGTGGCCGTGCAGGTGGCAGGCAGTACCACCCGCCCCCTCCTAGGAAGGCACAACTACCAGATGCAGAAAAGATTGTCACAGCCTAAATGGGCGGCTTAAATGACATTTTTATGGAATAGCTTAGACATGCGCAAACCCCACATTTACACCTTGATAGAATCCACACTGCCTGGCTGCCCAAGGTCGGGTCTCTCCGCCCTGGTCTCGCCTCTCCCAGGCTCCTCCCTCCCTCACCCTGCAGAGCCTGGCTTTGATGTGCTGCTGGGAGGGCCTGTCCCTGGGCCTGTGCAGAAAAAGGTCACCGCAGGCCTGGGTGTTCACGCTGTGCACAGTCCCAAGAAAGGTCTGGCCCTTGCCTGGCTCCTGGGAGCTAAACTAGGGGCCCTTGGAATGGCCAGGACCCTGGTCCTCAAGCCGTGGCGGGCAGCTGCGGAGACTGGGGCAGTCCCTAGGACCTGGACGTGGGGCCTGTCCCTGTTGGAGTCTGATTCACAGGGCTCAGGGCCTGGAAGCAGGGCGGGGACAAGGAAGGGGACAGGTGGACGGGTAGAGCCGTGTGTGGATGCCCAGAGCACTGGACGGCTGGACGGACAGAGAGGGCGGGCGGGTGGGGGAGTGGGAGGGATGGATAGGTGGAGAGATGTGCTCGAGGGCACGTGCATGAATTTTTTTTTTTTTTTTTGAGACAGAGTCTCGCTTTGTTGCCCAGGCTAGAGTGAGTGCCATGGCGTCAGCCTAGCTCACAGCAACCTCACACTCCTGGGCTCAAGCAATCCTCCTGCCTCAGCCTCCCGAGTAGCTGGGACTACCGGCATGTGCCACCATGCCCAGCCAATTTTTTCTATATATATTATTTGGCCTATTAATTTCTTTCTATTTATAGTAGAGACGGGGCCTTGCTTTTGCTCAGGCTGGTTTGGAACTCCTGACCTCAGAGCAATCCGCCTGCCTCGGCCTCCCAGAGTGCTAGGATTACAGGCGTGAGCCACCTCGAGCCTGGCTGTGAATTGTTAACTATAGGAAAGGAAGTGGTGAGTGTTTGGGGTTACACAAATTTTTTTCAGTGCTGTTGCATGTTTGAAAACATCACACGATGTTGGGGAAGTTTTATAGACAAGCACTGTAGCGCGCGCACACACACACACACACGTACGCACGCCCACATTCACATACACTGGTAAGTAACACGTGAGCTAAAGAAGAGATGCTAGAACCAACATGCCGAGAACTGGGTGACCACGGACACTGCGCGCCTCACGTGCTGGGTGGAGTGGCGCTTCCAGGGAAATCGCCGCCAACACTTAAGAAAACTCGGGCGTCCGTGGGCTGAGTCTCCACCTCAGAGCTTGGAGGCGGGACTGGCTGCAAGGGGCAGGAGGGGACTTGTGAGGCACTGGAAGTGTTGTATGTCCCAGCTGTGCTGATGGTTACACAGCTGGGTGCATCTGTCAAAAGTCAGAACGGCACACACCACAGGTGTGACTTACATTGTATGTAAATTATGTCTCAATTTTTATAAAAAGGAGATTAGGAAGTAAAAAAAAAAAACAGGGTAAGCCCAAAGAAAGTTGAAAAAGAGATAAAATAAGATTAGGCCCAGGTGGGGTGGCTCACACCTGTAATGCTAACACTTTGGGAAGCTGAGGCAGGAGGATCACTTGAGGCCAGGAGTTTGAGACCAGCCTGGGCAACATAGTGAGACCTCATCTCTGAAAAAATAGAAAATTAGCCAGGCATGGTGGCGTGAGCCTATAGTCCCAGCTACTCCAGAGGCTGAGGCAGGAGGATCGCTTGAGCCCAGGAGTTTGAGGTTGCTGTGAGCTAGGCTGACGCCACGGCACTCACTCTAGCCTGAGCAACAAAGTGAGGCTCTGTCTCAAAAAAATAAATTTATGAGGTTAGAAATTAATGAAATAGAAAACAAAGATGAAGTAGAGAAGATCAATGAAGACAAATGTTGGTTCCGGCCGGGCGTAGTGGCTCACGCCTGTAATCCTAGCACTTTGGGAGGCCGAGGCGGGCGGATTGCTCAAGGTCAGGAGTTCGAAACCAGCCTGAGCGAGACCCCGTCTCTACCAAAAATAGAAAGAAATTAATTGACCAACTAAAAATATATATACAAAAAATTAGCTGGGCATGGTGGTGCATGCCTGTAGTCCCAGCTACTCGGGAGGCTGAGGCAGTAGGATCGCTGAGCCCAGGAGATTGAGGTTGCTGTGAGCCAGGCTGACGCCACGGCACTCACTCTAGCCTGGGCAACAAAGTGAGACTCTGTCTCAAAAAAAAAAAAAAAAAAAAAAAAAATGTTGGTTCCTAGAAAAAATTAACCAACAAAACGATTTGACTGCTGGGAAGAAGAAACAAAGAAAAGAAAGGCACAAATAAATAATTCGTATCAAAAAAGATGCTATAATTGCAGAATTCAGAAACAATAAGCAGCCACAAACTGTAAGAAAATATTTGTAAATCATATATCAGATAAAGCACTGGAATTCAGAATATATAAAGCATTCTCAGAACTCAATAATAAAGAAACAGCCTGGGCCGGGCACGGTGGCTCAAGCCTGTAATCCTAGCACTCTGGGAGGCCGAGGCGGGCGGATTGCTCGAGGTCAGGAGTTCGAAACCAGCCTGAGCAAGAGCGAGACCCCGTCTCTACTATAAATAGAAAGAAATTAATTGGCTGACTAATATATATATATATATATAAAATTAGCCGGGCATGGTGGCGCGTGCCTGTAGTCCCAGCTACTCGGGAGGCTGAGGCAGGAGGATCGCTTGAGCCCAGGAGTTTGAGGTTGCTGTGAGCTAGGCTGACGCCACGGCACTCACTCTAGCCTGGGCAACAAGCAAGACTCTGTCTCAAAAAAAAAAAAAAAAAAAAAAGAAACAGCCTAACTTAAAAGTAGGCTCAAGCTCGGAGCAAATAGGTACACGGACGGCACGTGGGAAGTGGAGAGGCACAACGCCGTGGGCAGACACACATCGGCCACATGCCACTCGACTGCCTGTCCCCTAAATGGCTGCAAAACAATTAAATGAATAAAATGACAACGCCACTCCCTGACAAAGATGTGATGCTGAAGGAATTCTCATCACCACGGGCGAGAATGCGAAATGGCACAGCCACCGTGCAAAGGCGGTCAGTCGTTTCTCACCCTGTGGTGGCCCGGAAACTCCACTCGAAGATCTTTACAGCAGCGTTGTTTGTGTCATCCCAAACTAGAGACAAACCACTTCTTCCTCGACTGGCGAACAGAGTAAAAGGCTGCAGTCCACCCGTGACCTGGGATACGATTCAGAAATGAAAAGGAAAGCGCTATTGATTCAAACGTGACGGGGTGACTCTCAGACACATTTTTCCACGTGAAAGGACCGAGATTCAGGCCAGGCGCGGTGGCTCACTCCTGTCATCCTAGCACTCTGGGAGGCCGAGGCAGGCGGATTGCTCAAGGTCAGGAGTTCGAGACCAGCCTGAGCAAGAGCAAGACCCCGTGTCTACTATAAATACAAAGAAATTAATTGGCCTCCTAATATGTATATAGAAAAAATTAGCCGGGCATGGTGGCGCATGCCTGTAGTCCCAGCTACTTGGGAGGCTGAGGCAGGAGGATTGATTGAGCCCAGGAGTGTGAGGTTGCTGTGAGCTAGGCTGACGCCGCGGCACTCACTCTAGCCTGGGCAACAATGTGAGACTCTGTCTCAAAAAACAACAAAAAAAGAAAGGCCCGAGATGCAAAAGGCTGCTGACCACAGCTCTGTTCACAGGGCATCCAGAGGAGCCAGAGCTGGGGAGAAGGACAAGGGGTCAGGGGTGGCCAGGGGTTGGGGTTGGGGCCAGACAGACCACAGCGGGGCACAGGAGGGAATTTGGGGTGACGGAGCTGTTCTCTCGTGACGGTGATGGACATGTGACCGCGTGTGTCAAAACCTGTGGCTCTCAACATCAGAGAGCGAGCCTTAGCATGTACAAAAAGAGGCACCTCTAAAAAAAGGATAGGAGAGCACTGTAAACAACTGTATGTCAACGTTTCTGAAAACAGACGGAAGGAACAATTGCCAGAAAAATACAGGCTGGGCTCGGCGCCTCCCGCCTGTAATCCCAGCGCCTTGGGAGGCCGAGGTGGGAGGGTGGCTGAGGCGGGAGTTTGAGGTTACAGTGAGCAGTGATGGGGTGTGTGGGGGGGTGGGCTGACCCTGCCGGCCGGAAGGAAGCCTGTCCTAGCAGGTGACACAAGCCAGGGTGTGGTGTCCGGGGTGAGGGCAGGAGGGGTCGGCCCCCACCTCACCTCGGCTTCTGTGGACAGGGGGATCCTCACGGCCCACAGAGGGCTGGGCCACGCGGTGCGGTCGCTCGGCACACACAGGTGCGTGTGCACGTCCTCACACGGCACACTCGTGCACGTGCCCACGCACCCACAGGGCGTGCACCCCTCCACCTCAGCCCTGAGCACCCCTCTCCAGTCGGCAGCACCCCCTGTCCTGGCGAATGGCCCCCCACTTGCCCCTCTGCTTTTCCCGACCCCCCAAGCCCTCCTCACCTTAGGCAGGTGACAGGGATGCCGGCCCCAGGCTCGCTGTCCTGACCCCATGGGCTGGGGGCGGCTGTCACTCAGGACGCCCAGCTGACCGCTGCCCTTCCCTCCGTCTCCTGGCTGGCCTGGCCCTCCTGCCTGGCCTCTCCTTTCCTCCCCCAGCCTCTGCCCCGACGCCCTTTCCTGCCCACTCCAGGACACGGTGGTGAGGTGGCCTCTCTCCTGTGCCCGCTGGCCTGGAGCCCCTCCTTGGACCCTGGATGGCCAGAGGCAGAGACCTGCCCGCAGAACCTGCCAGGGCAGGACACACAGCAGGCAGGGCCGGGGCCGCCCTGGTCTGCCCTGGTCCTCCCCCCTAGTGGTGGGCGAGTGCCCCACCCAGCAGCCTTGGCCGCACCCCTGGGAGCCGGCAGCCTGCAGAGGAAGCCAGATGGTTTCCGGCGTGAGCAGTGGGCTCAGACGTCAGCCGGGGTGATTTTCCGTGTGGGGTGCTGTCTCCCCGCCGCCTGGGGAGGGGCCATGGGTGGAGGTGGTGTGGGGAGGAGACCGGCCTGACCTGCCAGGGCACCCACGCAGCCCCACCTCCGCAGTCCCCCGCCCGGGTCACCGCTGCTTTTGTGCACAGTGGCAAAGGCTGATAGGCGAGGGTGGGCACGTGGTCCCAGAACCCATGGGACAGTGTGGCCCGTGACCCCCAAAGACCCCGCCTGTGCTGTGCTGTCTGGGGCACCCTGGGGCTGGGCCCCTCCCCTCCCCTGCGGCGGCGGCTGCCCAGCCCCAGCTGCCACCTGCAGTCTGCACCTTTGGGGGTCCCCAGGACTGGGTGTGGTGTGGGGGGCCCACGGGCAGCCCCTCTGAGCTGCCCAGGCCCTTCCGTTGTGCCCCCCCAGCACCAGCCCATCTCGGAGCCCCCCTCCCAGCCCGCAGCCCTCAGGAGGGGCATCTCAGCGGCACCCTGGAGCGGGAGGCTTTGACCCTTCCGCTGGCCGCCCGCTGGCCACCAGGGCTTCTTGCCCGGCACCGTGGACGTTTGGGGACAGAGGTGTCTTTGTGAGGTGTGGGTGGGAGCAGCGTCTCTGGTCTCCACCCAGCAGGTGCCCGCAGCGCCCCTCCCCCGTGAGAGACCCAGAGCTGCCCGATGTCCCCTCTGCGGGCGGGGCTGGGGGTCACCTCCGTGGGAACCACTGCGTGAGGTCCTCCTGCCTGTGCTGGCCTGGACGGGGGACAGAGCATCGAGGGGACGCAGGCTCACTTCTGCATTCCCTGCGTGCTCGGCTGCGCACTGCAGGGGGCTCAGGAGCAGGCTGTTGCGCTGTCCCGGGCCCTGTGCCTCCCCAGCACCCTGAGGTCTCGGGTGGCCTTTGTCTTTGGGGCTCTTCCTGTCTCAGGAAGGCCATCAAGGCAAAAACAGTCCTGGGGGTGCGCGGTGGCTCACGCCTATAATCCTAGCACCCTGGGAGGCCCAGGTGGGAGCATCACTCAAGGTCAGGAGTTCGAAACCAGCCTGAGCAAGAGCAGGACCCTGTCTCTACTAAAAATGGAAAGAAGTTAATTGGCCAACTAAAAATATATGGGAAAAAATTATCCGGGTATGGTGGCGCATGCCTGTAGTCCCAGCTACTTGGGAGGCTGAGGCAGGAGGATCGCTTGAGCCCAGGAGTTTGAGGTTGCTGTGAGCTAGGCTGACACTACGGCACTCACTCTAGCCTGGGCAACAGAGTGAGACTCTGTCTCAAAAAAGAAAACAGTCCTAAAAGCGACTGAGAGTGGACCCCAAGGCCCTGGGCCGCCCTGGGGAGGGGCTGGGGGCTGCAGGTGGGGGAGGTGGTCTGGAGGGAAAGGGCAGGGTCCCCTCCCTAGGGGCTGGGGGCACAGTACAGGCCCCTGCTTGGGCCTGGCGCCCAGCAGGTGCTTCATTCCACAGCCGGGCCCGAGCCAATGTCCTGCCGCCAAGTGGGCGGGTGCCAGAGCCAAGGCGGGCTCCCCGCACATCCACTCTGACGAGGCCGGCCGCCTCCTGGTGAAGACACGACCAGGGAGAGGGGCCGTGCCGTCCTCGTCCTCTCCTTGGTTCCTTCCTTGTGCCCGGAACGCAGATGTGACCACGTGTGAAGGCGCTGGGGTTCCCCTGGGCTGCGTGCTGTCCTGCTGGCCCGAGAAAGAGAAAGGCCTTGTGGGCTGGGCGTGGTTATCCGGGGTTTCCAGGACCTCGGCAGCCTCTCAGGGACCTCGCTGGGACACGTGATGACCTGCTGAAACCCCGACTCATGACTCACACCCAGGGTCTGCCCTGGTGGAGGAAGAGCCGGCAGTGGGAGTTTTGGAATTATCAGGTTCTTGAGTTGACGCTTCTCAAAATCCCCCTCCTTCTTCTACCTCTCCTTTTTTTTTTGAGACAGAGTCTCACTTTGTTGCCCAGGCTAGAGTGAGTGCCATGGCGTCAGCCTAGCTCACAGCAACCTCACACTCCTGGGCTCAAGCAATCCTCCTGCCTCGGCCTCCCGAGTAGCTGGGACTACAGGCATGTGCCACCATGCCCGGCTAATTTTTTGTATATATATTTTTAGTTGGTCAATTAATTTCTCTCTATTTTTTGGTGGAGACGGGGACTCACTCAGGCTTGGTTTCGAACTCCTGACCTCGAGCGATCCGCCTGCCGCGGCCTCCCAGAGTGCTAGGATTACAGGCGTGCGCCACTGCGCCCGGCCCACACCTCTCCTCTCTTATAAACATCCCTGAAGGCCAGACGCGGTGGCTCACACCTGTAATCCTAGCACTCTGGGAGGCTGAGGTGGGAGGATCGCTCAAGGTCAGGAGTTTGAAATCAGCCTGAGCAAGAGCGAGACCCCGTCTCTAATAAAAATTGAAAGAAATTAATTGGCCAACTGAAAATATATAGAGAAAAATAACCGGGTATGGTGACATATGCCTGTAGTCCCAGCTACTCGGGAGGCTGAGGCAGGAAGATCACCTGAGCCAGGAGTCTGAGGTTGCTGTGAACTAGGCTGACTGCACGGCACTCTAGCCCGGGCAACATATTGACAGTCTGTCTCAAAAAAAAAGGAAAAAAAAAAAATCCCTGAAAACCCTTTCCCTGCTGTAACCGGGTATCCTCTCACGAGAGCACCTGTCCCCCACGGGGACCCTGGGGCACCCGTGCCTCCCTCTTCCCACGTGGCCTGTCTGCCCCACCCCAGATGTGGCCTCTCTGAAGCCCGGAGGTGGGGCAGGGAGGACGGCGGGGAGACGCCGCGGGGCAGGCTGGGACGGCCGGGAAGGCTTGTTCTGGGGGGCATGCTGGCCTCGGCGAACGGGGTCGGGGTCTCGTCAACAGACAGGCACACCAACGAGGCGGGGCTCGGGGTTCGGAGCCTGATGGGCAGAATCCCCGTGACGACAGAGCGAAGGAGGCGCACTGCTCGCCCCACAGCGCGGAGGCGGCGCGGGTGACTTGTCGGATCGGGGACGGTTTGCTTGTCATCGAGAATGACTGTTGGTGGAAGCGCACTGAGGAGGGAGAAGTCCACGAACATGGCACTGTCCACGGTAGCCGTGGGCGGAAGCAGCCCGCGTGTCCCCAGGCAGAGACGTGGCCAGGGAGGGAGGACGTGGTGCCGCTTGTGCGCAGCTGGCATGTCATTCAGCCTTAGAGGAGGGAACGCTGCCACGGCTGCCACGTGGCTGAACCGGGAAGCCGCGGTGCTCGGTGACACGCGCCAGACACCACAGGGCCGTGGGGTTCAGGCACGGCGAGGTGCCTGGGCCCATCCGGTGTCTGGAGACAGGGCCCTTGGTGGCTGTCAGGGGAACTTACTGTACTGTGGGGACAGTTTCGGTTTCGCAGGACGAAAGGCTCTGCAGGCGGATGGTGGTCGCGCAAGGGCGTGAACGCGCTTAATGCCACGGGGACTGCGCACTCGCAGTGGCTGACGAGGTAGTTTTTATGTTGCACGTTTCGCCACAGTAAAATAAAAGCCCGTGAGTCCCTCAGGACACCCAGAGAGAAAGAGAAAAGCGATAAACCTGAATCCTCAGCCCCCCGTGGTGGAGACCACCGGGGACACCCGGAAGCTCTTCTTCCCGTGGCAGCGTGCCTGGACCACCGCGGGACAGCCGGGTCGTGGGGAAACCGCCGCACGGCCAGCCCAGAGCAGCGCAGACTGGGCGGGACTTGGAGGGGATGGCCAGGCTCCCAGGACGGTCTGAGGGATACAGGAGGCACGGCCACTCGTGCCTCACTGCCGAGCATTCACACCCTGCATGGAGAGGCCGGCCGGCCGCGGGGACCTCCTGGTGTCGTGACGCAGCCCGGGGCACCTGGCCGGGAATGCTGGGCTGAACCCGGCCAGGCTTCCAAACCAACTTTCTGGGTGTCTTAGTCCATTTTCAGTTGCTGAGACAGAATACCACGGACCAGGGAATGTTTTTTTTTTTTTTTTTTGAGACAGAGTCTCACTCTGCTGCCCAGGCTAGCGTGAGTGCCGTGGCATCAGCCTACCTCACAGCAACCTCAAACTCCTGGGCTCAAGCCATCCTCCTGCCTCAGCCTCCCGAGGCAGCTGGGACTGTAGCTGGGACTACAGGCATGCGCCACTATGCCTGGCTAATTTTTTCTATATATTTTTAGTTGGCCAATTAATTTCTTTCTATTTTTAGTAGAGACGAGGGTCTCGCTCTTGCTCAGGCTGGTTTTGAACTCCTGACCTTGAGCAATCCGCCCGCCTCGGCCTCCCAGAGTGCAGGATTACAGGCGTGAGCCACCGCACCCGGCCGCAGGGAATTTTTAAAGGACAAATTTATTTCTCACAGTCCCTGAGGCCGGGAAATCTAGGGTGGGGAGGGGGGGAGGGGGGACGACTGGCACCTTGTGAGGCCGCGGTGCCACGCGTCACATGGCGGGGGGGGGGTGGCCCTTGGTGACAGGCCAGAGCGTGCCGGAGGGCTTGTCTGTCCCTTCTTAGGAGGCTACAGTCCTGTAAGGGCTCCGCCCCTATGACCCATCTACCCTCAGTCACCTCCTGCACGCCCATGTCTAGGCACACCCCGTTGGGAGCAGGTTCCCACCCTTGACCTTCTGGGGGACACATTCAGAGCACGGCACCAGGTGCAGGCAACTCCGGCAGCAGGCGGCAGGTGGCTCCAGAAACACCCAGTCAAGTGAATCCAGAACGTGGGACACTTGGTGAGACAACTGGCCGGGTCACCTCAAAAAGTCAGTGTCTGGGTTGAAAAGGTGGCCGTGTGTCTGATGAAAAGAGACCTGAGAGGACAGGAAACCAACTGCACTTTGTTCCTTTGCGGCGTGGTTAGAAGGGCTGTCTGTGGGCGGTGGGAAACGGCCCCGGGCTGGCAGCCGGGTGTCCGAGCGGCCACGCGCGGGGACGGCTCCAGGACAGGCAGCGGTGCCCCGGGTTCTGGAGACAACAGCAGGTGCGGGGTGTGGCGCCGAGGTCCGCGCTCTGCTCTGAGGTGCCACGTCTGCGTCTGTCCGAGCCAGGTGGCGCGTGCATGGGCGGTCACCACACTCCTCCTCGCGAAGGCCCGAGAAACTGGCAGGACAGAGTGCACGCGCGACCCGGGCCTGCAACATGCCTGGCAGGTCCCGATAGCATCCCCTTGGCCACTCCAGAGGACAGTTGTCTCTGCCGACCCTTCGCCCCTGAGAATCTACGACCTATCATGGAATGAGAACAAAACAAACAGGGACTCTTTCCCCGCCGTTAGAGGATGAGAGTGGCATGCAGGCAGATAAACGGGGAGACCCTCTCGGTGTCCCTGCCCGGCAAAGAACCCACGGCCGAGCAGAGAGCAGGGGGCCTGCCCAGGGGCCCACCCAGCGGTGCCGGGAGACCCGCCCAGGACGCCTGGCCCGGCCGAGCCGAGCCGGCTGGGTTCTCTCTGGCTGACACACCGGCGCCCTCAGCCGCCCGCCTGCCCTCCCTCCCTCCCTCATCTTCCGGGGCGCTGTGCCTGGTCCTGCCCACAGGAAGTGCCCGTGTGCCGCCCACGGCTCAAATCCTGCAGTGCGTTCCTCTCCCCCTGCCTGGGCACAGCCACGCCACTCGGGCTGGGACAGGCGCAGTGGCCCCCGCCGTCCTGGTCCCACCTGTTGCCTCCTGGCCCTGCCTTGCCCTGAGCGTTCTTGGGCAACCTGAATGCCACCACCCTGTGTGGCCTCGACGGGGGCTCCTGGGACCCCACACCCGCTGCCCACCCCTCTCCCCCACCCCACCCCTCCACTCCGCTCCAGCCAGCAGAGTCCTGGCCAGCGGCCGCGCGGATGGGGACCTGCCCGGGGCCCAAGGGTGCTGTGCACTGCCTCCCTCGGGTGCTGCCACTGGGTGCTGCTGTGGCTCCCCTTGGCTGGGGCCTACGGGGTGGGCGCCAGGCCCGGACGGACCGAGACCCCACATCCCACTGGGTACCCTTCCCTCCTCCTCCTCGGGGACCCCGGACACCCTTCAGTGCACACGGCTCAGGGAGCCGCAGGCAAATCCATCCCTTTGCCTCTCGAGCTGCATCTTGTTTTCCGGTTTGCGTTCTAGTGTGTCCCCCTAGACTGGGAGCAACTCGTAGCTGGGGACGTGCAGGGGTCCCCAGTGCCTGCTGCTGGGTGCGGCCCACGAACAGGCTCCACGAACCTCACTGAAGGAAGCGCCGGTGGCTGCCCTCCCTCTGCAGGGGACTCCCCTGCCAGATCCAGGCTGGCACAGGGACACACATGGGCGGCATCGTCCACCCCTCCTCCAGCCCGGGCCCCCAAGGGCAGCAACACGGCACCAGGGAGCAGCCGCACCCACCCCAGGGCCTGAGCTTCCTGCAGGGCCTTGCCTCTGCGGGGGTCTGGGCACCTGCCCAGGGGACCTGCCCTCCATGGAGCCCAGCAGGCCCGAGGCCCCCCTCTCAGAGCCTGGCTGCTCTGCAGCCCTGCTGGCCCCTGGACAGTGACCAGCAGACCCCCCTGTCACCCGGGGCAGCAGCCATCTAAGCCGACACGCCTGGGCCACGCCTGGCTCAGGAGGCAGCATCACCCCCAAATGTGAGGCCCCGTGTCAGCGGGGAAGGTGGGTCAGGCCCCCCAGCCTCACGCCCAGCACTTCCTGAGTGTCCCCACTCCCCTGTCCCCAGCTCCCGCCAGCCTTGCTCAGACACTTCTTGCACTGTCCCCACCCCCTCCCAGAGCGACCGGTGAGTCCAGCCGCCCGTCTCCTCCTTTGGCTACTGCGGGGAAAAGCGGAGACAGACCAGCACTGTGGCCTGTTCGGGGAACCAAGTGGTTGCTGGCACCTGTAGGGGGTGAAGTCACCAATGGCGTCTGTAGCAGGGACGCCGCCAACAGCCTTGCTGGGCCAGAGGGACCGTCCTGCGCCTGGTTCAGCCTCGGGACGTTTGGTGACTTCTTGTCTGAAACCTGCTCTCTGTCGGCGACGGTTCGTTCTCTGGGCATGAATCGCTTTGCGAGGGTCAGAGCAGGCAGAGCCAGCTCCCGCCGGGTCTCTCAGAGACCGACACGCCAGGTGCCGCACAGCCCAGGGTCGGGCTGGGGACTGGATGGCCCCCAGAGGCCCCAGAGCCACCCCACTGAGCCAGCGACCCTGAGTGATGAGGGTCCGGTGCCCAGCCCCGGGGGAGGGCAGCCAAGGGGGCCAGGCCAGAGCTCAGAGCCCGAGGCCTGCTGCTCAGAGGCGGGGCGTGTCGGGCAGGAAGGTGGACAGAGGGACCCGCCTGGCCTGGCCTCTGCCCTGAGGGGTCCACCTGCCCAGGAGATGGAGGTGGGAATAGGCAATGGGGGCCCAAACCCCCAGGCTCCTGGATCCACACCCCAGCCTGGCTTCTGCCCCTTGCTCCTGGTCCCCTCAGCTGGGGGTGCAGGGGCCCTGGAGAATGTGGCTGGCCACTTGGTGGGGGTGTGGAAGGGGCAGGTCCAGGGGAGGGCCTGGGCCACCTACATGAAGTGACAGTTGCCCCGGCCATCCCCCAGGGGTGCCCGGCCTGACGTGGGCTCTGCCGAGACCCCTGCCATCCCTCCCAGCCTGGGCTCCCTGGGGCCGCTGCTGGGGGCTGTGGCTTGGCCACACCTGCTGCTGCCCTGCGGGAGGGGCTGTCCTGGCCTGAAGCTGTGGGCAGTCAGTGGCCAGTGTGCAGTGGCCTGTGGTGGACATGCATTGAGGGTCACAACCCCAGGCAGATGTTTCCAGAAGCCCAGGTGAGGCCCGCCCTGGGGCTGCACACACTGCCCGCCCACCTGGGCACCTGGGAGCCGGCTCTGGCGGGTCTCCTCCAGCACCCACACCCACCCCCCAGCAGGCACGGCTCCGGGCCTCCAGCCTGTGCAGCCCGGGGCAGCTGCGGCCCACATGTGTGTCCTGGGGGAGGTGCAGGCTGGTGGCTCAGCCACCCAGGGCCCTCCCGGCGGGGCGCACACCCGGGGCTGTGGCTGTCTTAATTCAAGGACCGTTCACCATCCCGGCTACAGAGTCCTTCCCCTGGGGTGGGCGAAGGGACAGCCACAGGCCACACCCCACGACCCAGAGCCGGCCTCTGGGCAGACGTGGTCCGGTGAGGCGGGGGTCACACCTGCGGCCAGCTGGCCTCTTCCAAGGAAGCTGGGCCTGTGTGCGGACGCAGGCGTTTGCGCCAGGCTCTGCCAGCCGCAGGGAGCAGCTGTGCCCACCAGGGCTGGGACACGAGGGGCTGTCCCCAGGTGACCCGGCCCCCACCCCGGCCCCCACGGCAGCTCACAGAGAAGCCCAAGAGCCCCACCTCGGATGGGGCCGGGCTCGTTCCGGCAGGAAGGAGGCTGAAGCTGCCCCGAGGAGGGACTGTGCCGCCATCCTCCCTCAGGGCCCTGGCCCAGCAGGGGAAGCGGGAAGGGGAGGGTGCGGTGGCTGGCGGGCAGCACCGTCCTGGGCACCTGGTGGGTGTCGGGGAGGACAGAGCCCCTGGGCAGTGGCCCTGCTCTGCGCCAACCAGTCTCTGCCCGGGGGCCACGGGACCGAAGCCCTGTGGGAGCCCCTGCCGGGAAGCACCCGAGCAAAGCTGAGCCCCGGCTCCGGTGTCATCAGAGCAGAGAGGTGGGTTTGGGACGGTTTCCTGCCTCTCCTGCCCCCAGGAGAGTGACGAGGTCACATTGTCATCCCTAGAGAGACACCCAGCCCGGCGCCCAGCCCCTGCTCAGCTCTGCTTTGCGGTTAGGGGAGTTTCAGAGAGAATGTGCTCGGACCCCAGCGACTTCCTGAACCTCAGCGTGGCTGCAGAGAGGGGCGCGGGGCCTGCGCGGGCTGCCGGGTAAGTCAGGGCTCTCCGTGCTGGGGCGCTGGGGGCAGGCAGGGGCTGAAAGCAGGGGTGATTTGCTGGCCGACCCTGGGGGCTCGGTTGAGGGTCCATAACCTGAGTCCTGAACCCAAGAGAGAAGCCAGGGGTGCCGGTGCCCCAGATGCCGTGGGAGGGCAGGAGGATCTGGGGAGTGATGATCGCGTGCGTTATACCGTTGCCCCCCCCCCCCCCCGACTTTCTCCTCATCCCCGGCTGCCTGTCCTGATGGCGGGAGAGTCGCCAAATGTTGTCCGGGCCCTCTCCTGGGCGGGGGTGGGGGGTGGGGGGGTCAGGCAGGGCAGCAGGGGCTCTGCGGGGCATGGGGGGGCGCTTGGTCTCTTCTGCCGCGTGCATGACGCGGGCCACCCCTGACGCCGGGCCTGGGGTGTAGGACTGAGCACAGATGATGTCCAAGGGGACGGCGGGGGGCAGACGGGAGGGACCCAGCGCAAGGAGACGGGGGGGAGGGGGGGGGATGACGTGAGATGGCACAGAGAACGGCTGGAAGACCTGACTAGCGATAGAAGGAATGCAAACGCGTTTTTAAAGTGCTTCTTAATCTGTCGTGTTGGGGCAGACAGAGATGTCGACCCCGGTGTTGGAAGGCTGTGGTGACGCAGGGTCCCTGTGCCGACCGGACCTGGCCACTCGACAGTTCCCTCCCGGAAGTTCATCTCAGATGGGAAGACAGAAATGCGGGCTAAGATTTGGGTGGGAGGAGGCAGGTGGGGAGACGGGAAATGACCTGACGTGCCCAGGGACAGCGAGAGGGTTAAAGAAATGACAGCGAGTCCTCCCGACAGCTCCCCACGGGTCCCCACGGCTCCCCACGGGCTCCCCACGGCTTCCACGGCTCCCCACGGCTTCCACAGCGCAGGGTGTGGCCGCTGGGACGTGGACTTGTTCTCTGTCCGCTTGTGTCTGTTTAAAAGTTCCCAAGTAAAAGCCTAAAAAATTCATTTTAAAAGGCTGAAGGAGACAGGTGAGCCCACCCTGCATCCTGCCGTCCAGAAAGTGGGCTCATTTCGGTGGCTCTGTGTGGGGACAGGTGGTGAAGGAGCTGTGGGAGGCTGTGCGGAGGGTGGGGACCATGGCACAGGGCGAAGACTGCGACTGAGCAGGAAGGAGGGGCTGGGTGTGGCGGGGAGGGAGGTTCTGGATGGAGCGGGGCCGACGCGGCCGCTGGGCACCGGCTGGGAGGTGAGGGGCTCGGTCGTGTCCCGAGGGGAGGTGGAGGCACGGCGTTGGGGGTGCCCAGGGCGGGGGAAGGGGTCGTCAGGGTGCCGTGCCCAGCTGGGTGGTGACAGGGGCCTCAGCCTGTCACCGTTCCCCGTGCCCCCCGGGCCCGGGCTGGCGTTGTGGGCTGTTCTTACTCGGTCCGGAGGGTGGCAGCCGTAGGGGCCTGAGTGGCCGGCAGCAGGGCACTGGCCCCGGCCCCAGGGAGGGCCCTGGAGGAGGTGCTGACTGAGCCCCAGGGCAGGACACAAAAGTCCAAGTGGCGGCAGGGGCGCGAGGCTTGCATGGGGAGGAGCCGGACCTCAGTGCTGGGAGCTGGGACATCCTGCTAGGGCATTACCTGCTCTCTGGCCACCCTGCGCCGGCTGTGCCCACCCGGCCTCCTGCTGGGCCCACTGGTTCTCTCCACGTGGTCCTGCCGGGCTGTCGGGTGGCCGGCCCAGATCCGGGCGTCAGCGCCGGGTGCTGCACAGGCCCCAGGCCGCCCCCGCCCCCGCCAGGCTCTGCCCTCGGCATTTGGGCCAGGGGGCCCCAGAGGGCCTGCCCAGCTCCTGGCAGGGGAGCCTGCATTTTCGGTTGAGCCGACACTTCCTCTGGCTTTTGCAGAAGTGGCTTGAAGATTAGGTGCCTTTTGTCTGCTCCCGGGGTTGAGGGAGAAGTGGGATGAACGGCCGCCCGGCCCCGGCAGGGGGGGCCTCGGCCTCCCAGGTGTGGCTCTGCCTGCTTTCCAGAACCCTCTGTACAGTTAAAGGGAAGGGCAGCCCCCCTCCCCCGCCCCGGGAGCCCCTTCCCAGAGCAGGCGAGGCCAGGCCCTGCCGAGGCTCCGGGGCCTGGCGCACAGAGGGGGCCCCTCCCTTGGAGGCCCTGGCCCACTAGGCCACCCTCCTCAGCCCTCCGTGGTCCTACTCACCCCCCCCCACCACCTGCCCCTCTCAGTTTCAGGTGTGGCCTCTTGCTGGGCCTGGGACTGGGCAGAGCAGCCCGGGCGACAGGACCATGTGGGTCCCGGCTGAGCAGAGGTGGAGGCTGGGGGGGCGTCCATGCACAGGTGCCCATGGGAAGGTCTAAAGACCCCTGTCCCTGTCCCTCCATCTCGACTCACAGGGGCTGGCCTGAGACCCGGGGGGGACGGGGGGGGAGCCCAGGGACCCCCAGCACCCCGCCACCCCTGAGGAGGGGATGGTACCTTGAGGCGGCTTTTCTCCTTTCTTTCTTGCCCCAGTGTCTCCTTTTTTTTTTTTTGACACAGAGTCTCACTCGCTCTGTTGCCCGGGCTTGAGTGCCGTGGCATCAGCCTAGCTCACAGCAACCTCAAACTCCTGGGCTCAAGCGATCCTCCTGCCTCAGCCTCCCCAGTAGCTGGGACTACAGGCGTGTGCCAGGACGCCCATCTAATTTTTCTATTTTCAGTAGAGACGGGGTCTCACTCTTGCTCAGGCTGGTCTCGAACACCTGACCTCGAGTGATCCTCCACCTCGGCCTCCCAGAGTGCTAGGATTACAGGTGTGAGCCACCACGCCCGGCTGAACTTCTCACTTTTTGATGTATTTTCGAGGTATTGTTTTAAAATTCTTCATAAGTCAATGAACTTCCTGTAACTTCAGGTGAACAACTTGCCTTCCTGTCACTTACAGTTTTTAGAAATACCTTGACGAAGGCGGGGCTGGGCGCCACGCAGCTGGGTGCACCGCCCGGTGGGACTGAAGCTCTTGGCGTGAACGGCCACAGTTCTGTCTCCCTTGGCAGTGGCTTCCGGAGAGTTCCGGCACCTGCTCCCAGGAGCCGACCGCACCTGCTGGCTTCCCTGGGGGCCTCCCCTGACTGAGGCAGCCGGGTGGGTGGGCCGGGGTCGGCCAGGCCCGGGTAGGCCCAGCCTTGCAGAGCAGGGCGAGAGAGACCCTCGGGCGGTCCAGGCCTCTTGGTGTGGCTGGTCGGGATGGGACCTGCTCTCGGGGCACCTCCGGGGAGGGAAGGCAGCAGAGAGGCGGGCCCTGGACGCCGGCCACGTCCCTCTCACGGGCTCGAGGAACCAATTCAGCTTCTGGGCCACCTGCTCTTCACACCTGGGCACTTCCCTCCCCGTTAAAAATGCCCAGCAGGGGTTTTACTGGGCCAGAAGCCAAGCGCATTTAATATTTATTTGCACGTCCGTCGGCGCAGCGTGCGGGTTCCCACGCCTTGACTTTCGATGGCGTGAGACTCAAAGCTCTTTACTTTCGCCAGCCTGGCTAATGGGTCAGGGAAAAAGGGACTTTCGGACGTGTTTGCATTTCTGGACTGTGAGTGGAGGGGGGGCATTTTCAGATCCTTTGGAGCTATTTTTACGTCTTCTGTGAAAGCTCACTGGCTTTCGGTCTCCTCCCCCCACCTCCGGCTTTATTAGGTGTCACTAACAATGACAATCGTCCGTGTTGATGGTGCACGGTGACGTTCTGATGCTCTCGGGCTTGAGTCCTGTGTGAACCCTGGGGGCTGCAGCAGCAGATCCGTAATATCGGAAGAACTCCTACGGATTAACTTGGCACACGCTGAATGCTCACGGTTTCTCAGATGGATTAATTTGCGATTTAATCTGATTTCCCTAAAGCAATTTCAACCTGCTCTTTCCCCAGGTCATTTTAAACTCTCAGCGTAGACCTCTCCCTGGGACCCCGCGCTTGCGTGCCGTGGGCTCCGAAAGGTTGTTCTGGAGACACCCCGAGGCCAGACCCCACGACATGCAAGGTGAGAGTCTCCTTGGCTTTGCACGTGGACGGGGAGGCCCCTGAGGATGTTTCCCTGATGGGCTTTGTCTTATAAATTCGTCTCGGAATTCAAAATTTAACGCACAACAGTAGATGACCAAAATAAAAATTCACTGGGAGCCTAGAGCACTCTGTCAAGACACTGAGAGGCTCCCGGTTCCTCAGCAGTTCCGGGAAAAGCCAGGAACAGGATGACGGGACAGTTGGGGTCTTTCGGGTGTCCATTTCCCTGCAAATGTGGTGCCCACCCCGGCCCCCGTGAGCCCCTCCCCTGCTCTTGTCCCGCCCAGAAGGCTTCTCCCAGGAGGTCACCTGTGTGGGGGCAGCCTTGTCACCTGTTGGCACAGAGTGAAGAAGGCCTTGGGGCCACCCAGGGGGCAATGAAGGGACCAACACCTCTGCCAGGCGAGAGCCAAGCCGGCTCCCCCCACCCCCAGCCCCACCCCGATTCCCCACACTCTGCCTCCCTTCCCCCAGCGGGTGACCGTCACTGAGATGTTGCAAGATGGTGTTGTTGCCAGAAACAGCATCTGAGCCCTGGGAGTGGGGACAGGCCCCAGACTCGCAGTGAGCCTGGGGTGCTCATGTGACCGGGAGCAGAGCTGCCTGGGAGGGGACAGTGCATGCAGACAGGTGTCAGGTCTCCCAGCCAAGAGCCGACCCACCACCCCCACCCGCCAGCCGGGTCTCCTGGGCACAGACTGACAGCTGGATCGGACTGGCCAGGGGCAGGGAGGGGGGCAACTCTCTCACACCCTGAGCCCCAAACTCTCCCTCTGCCCAGAGTGGGGAAGAGGGCGGGTGAGGGGACCCAGCAAAGCGCGTGGCTTGGCCACCTGGCACCCACTGGGACGGCCACGGGCAGAAAACCAGACACAGGTGCCGGGGAGGACGGGGAGGGGCTTGAGCCCTGCGCGGCCGGCGGGAGCGTGGGCGCGCGGGCGCAGTGGAACTGCACGGAGGTTCCCGCGGAAGTTGACAACAACAGAGTCGCTGTGTGACCCGCGCTCCCGCTTCCGGGTGAGAACTGGAAGCAGGAACCCCAGCAGGCGCGTCTACCGCGGCGTCATGCACAGCGGCCGGGCGCGGGGGCTCCGGCGTGTCCCCGACCGATAAACGCACAGGCAGGAGGTGCGCTGTGCCACCTGTGGGCTGCCACGTCGCGGCGGAGCGTCGCGGCGGAGTGTCGCGCGGAGTGTCGCGCGGAGTGTCGCGCGGAGTGTCGCGGCGGAGTGTGTGTCGCCGCGGAGTGTCGCGCGGAGCGTCGCGCGGAGCGTCGCGCGGAGCGTCGCGGCGGAGCGTCGCGGCGGAGCGTCGCGCGGAGTGTCGCGCGGAGTGTCGCGCGGAGTGTCGCGGCGGAGTGTGTGTCGCCGCGGAGTGCCGCGCGGAGCGTCGCGGCGGAGTGTCGCGGCGGAGTGTGTGTCGCCGCGGAGTGTCGCGCGGAGCGTCGCGCGGAGTGTCGCGCGGAGCGTCGCGGCGGAGCGTCGCGGCGGAGTGTCGCGCGGAGTGTCGCGCGGAGTGTCGCGGCGGAGTGTGTGTCGCCGCGGAGTGCCGCGCGGAGCGTCGCTCGGAGTGTCGCGCAGAGTGTCGCGGGGAGTGTCGCGCGGAGTGTCGCGGCGGAGTGTCGCGGCGGAGTGTCGCGGCGGAGTGTCGCGCGGAGTGTCGCGGGGAGTGTCGCGCGGAGTGTCGCCGCGGAGTGCCGCGCGGAGTGTCGCGGCGGAGTGTCGCGGCGGAGTGTCGCGGCGGAGTGTCGCGGGGAGTGTCGCGCGGAGTGTCGCCGCGGAGTGCCGCGCGGAGTGTCGCGGCGGAGTGTCGCGGCGGAGTGTCGCGCGGAGTGTCGCGCGGAGTGTCGCGGCGGAGTGTCGCGCGGAGTGTCGCGGCGGAGTGTCGCGCGGAGTGTCGCGGTGGAGTGCCGCGCGGAGTGTCGCCGCGGAGTGTGGAGTGTCGCGCGGAGTGTGGAGTGCCGCACGGAGTGTCGCACGGAGTGTCGCGGCTTAGCGCATTTCGGCCTTACCAGGCCGGAGGCCCTGATGCTCGCCCGACGCGGGTGGGCCGTGATGGCGCTGCGTGGCGGGAAACAGCCCAGACCTGGGGGCCCGGGCTGCGTGACCCAGTCGAGGCCCCAGAGGGGTGCGTCCTCGGAGAAGAGGCGGGTGGGCAGGTGCAGGGCTGGGCTGGAGAGCGCGTGTGCCGTGAGGATGGAGTCTCCCTCTGGGGCCACGAGGCAGCTCTGCCCAAGGAGGGGCCACAGCCGCACCGTGCATTGGAAAACGGTTAGGGTGGTAAAGTTTTGGTGATGTGGGTATTGCCACAACTTAAGAACTCGGGGCCGGGCACGTGGCTCACGCCTGTCATCCTAGCACTCTGGGAGGCCGAGGCGGGAGGATCGCTCAAGGTCAGGAGTTCAATACCAGCCTGAGCAAGAGTCTCTACTAAAAGTCTCTACTAAAATCAGAAAGAAATTAGCTGGACAACTAAAAATATATAGAAAAAATTAGCCGGGCATGGTGGTGCATGCCTGTGGTCCCAGCTACTTGGGAGGCTGAGGCAGGAGGATCACCTGAGTCCAGGAGTTTGAGGCTGCTGTGAGCTAGGCTGACGCCACGGCACTCTAGCCCGGGTGATAGAGCGAGACTCTGTCTCAAGAAATAAAAAAGAAAAGAAAAGAAAAAAGAGGCGAGTGGCCACAGGGGCATCGGGTCTGGCCGTGGGGGTGGCTCCCCCATCGCCGGGAATGAGCTGCGTGACCCCTGCATGGGGACGATGGCTCTGCGAACCGCATCCTCCACGGCCACCCGCCATTGAGTTCTGCTGCCAGTCGCCAGCCGGGGCCAGGACTCCCAAGGCCACTCGGCGTCTGGGCTGTGCCGCGATGTCCTGCGGGTGGACGTTGAGTGGACAGGCGGAGAGACCCACAGACCCTCGGTGTGGAGGGAGGTCCGGGAGCCGACGGGAGCCTGTGGACGGCTCCTGGAGCTGGGTGCTTCAGGGCCGCAGCCCGGCCGGGGCTTGCAGAGGTGTCGGGCATCGCCGGAGAAGCCATCGCCGAGCTCTGTGTGTCACTGAGGTGCTGAGGCCACCTCCCCACGGCTCCTGGCCCAGAGTGAGGTGGCGCAGGCTCCGGTCCCAGCACGGAACCATCGGCACAGCCTCAGAGTCACCCAGCTCGGGGAAGCCGCGGTGCTGAGACTGCTGGTGGCTGCCGGGGCTTGGCGTCGGGGGCCCTGGCCAGAGACCATGACTCTCTGACCTTGCAGAGCCCGGCCTGGAGCAGGTCACCGAGGGCGTGGGCTGGACCGGTGGGTGGCTCCGAGTGTGGCTCAGGCGTTGGGTGGCGGTCACCGCAATGAAGTGGGGACACAGGAGGGGCTGGCGGGAGCAGGGGAGGGGCCTTGATGTGAGGGCCGCCTGGTTACCTCCCGGTGCTGGGTGTCGGGACGTTCAGCCCAGAGCTTGACCACCCCTTGCGGCCACAGCAGTGGGGGTGCCCAGGGCCACCTGCGAGCCCACGGTTTGGCTGGGGCCTTAGGGAGCGAGGCTGCCTCTTTGTTCTTGTGCCTGGCAGCACATCTGTGTCCCACCTGCCCTGCCCTCAGAGAAGCCCAGCAAACGTGAGGCCGCCCCCGCCGGTGCGTGCCAGCTCCGTGGGACCAGGGTCCTCCTGGAAGGCGCCAGTGTCACCGTGCACACTCAGCATGAAAGGAGCATGTCGGCGCGTTTGAGGAACTCAGGGGAGGAACTGAAAACGTGGGTGGAGTGCAAGAGTTAGTCCCGGCTTGAGCAGGAGCAGATGCAATTTCTAGAAATGCAAGATATAATCGCCGAGCTAAAAGCTCATCGAATGAGTTTTTAAAAACACAGGTTAGACATAGATAAAATGAGAGTTACTGAGCTGACGTTAAGTATGAGGATAGTACCCGGCTGGCCTCAAAGAGCAGACAGGTGGAGGTGCGAGAGGGAAGTGCAGGTCGAGGACTGTCGGGTGCGTCTCCCTCGGCCCGGGGCTCCCCGAGGGGCAGGGTGGAGCCATCCACAGTGGACCCAGTGCACGGGCCCTCATGTCGCAAGGCCACACCTGGTGGCTGGACCCCTCGGTGGCCGCTGCCCAGCCGCTGCAGAAGCCAGAAGACACGGATAAGATCTTCCACACGCTGAGGCTAACGTGCACCCCTGGGGAGACCGTCTTCTAGAATTGGGGTAACATAAAGGCATTTCAGACAAACAAAAGCTGGGAGAGTTTGCCCAGAGAAGCTCTTGTTAGCGGAATTTCTAAAGGACGTCACCAACTGCAGCGGACTGAATGCTTGTGCCCCACCCCCAAAGTCATATGTTGGAATTGTCACCCCTAAGGTGATGGTTTTGGAGGTGGGGCCAGCAGGCAGGTGCTTAGTCATGCGTGGGATAAGTGCTCTTATAAACAGTCCCCAGGGAGACCTCGTCCCCTCCCGCTGTGCAGGGGCCAGGCAAGAGGGGCCGTCTATGAGCCGGACACTGTGCCTGCCACGCCCAGTCCCGGCCCCCACCTCCAGACTGAGAATAGACGCCTGCCCGCTTGAGCAGCAGGGTCTGCGTGTGCGGGATCCCGAGCGGACCATGCCTGAGCCACCGTGCCCGGCCCACTTGGAGTTTTGTAGAACCATCACATCTAAAACAGAAAAACAGGCCGGGCGCAGCGGCTCACGCCTGTCATCCTAGCACTCTGGGAGGCCGAGGCGGGTGGATTGCTGGAGTCAGGAGTTCAAAACCAGCCTGAGCAAGAGCGAGACCCCGTCTCTACTATAAATAGAAAGAAATTAATTGGCCAACTAATATATATATATATATATATATATATATATATATATATATATATATATATATAAAATTAGCAGGGCATGGTGGTGCGTGCCTGTAGTCCCAGCTACTCAGGAGGATGAGGCAGGAGGATTGCTTGAGCCTAGGAGTTTGACATTGCTGTGAGGTAGGCTGATGCCACGGCACTCACTCTAGCCTGGGCAACAAAGCAAGATTCTGTCTCAAAGAAAGAAAGGAAGGAAGGAAGGAAGGAAGGAAGGAAGGAAGGAAGGAAGGAAGGAAGGAAGGAAGGAAGGAAGGAAGGAAGGAAGGAAGGAAGGAAGGAAAGAAATTGGCTAACTAAAAACATATAGAAAATATTAGCTGGGCATGGTGGCGCATGCCTGTAGTCCCAGCTACTTGTGAATCTGAGGCAGGAGGATCGCTAGAGCCCAGGAGTTTGAGTTTGCTTTGAGCTAGGCTGAGCCCACGGCACTCCAGCCTGGGCAACAGAGTGGATTCTGTCTCAAAAGAAAATAAAGTAAATAAATAAAACAGAAAAACACAGATATGTTGGAAGTAAAAGGTTGAAATGAATAGTAATCAAAACAAAGCTCTTAATAATAGTCGTTAAAGAGTAGATAAAAAGGCAAGACACAGTGGCTCCCACCTGTAATACCAGTGCTCTGGGAGGCCAAGGAGGGAGGATCGCTTGAGCCCAGGAGTTTGAGGTCGCTGTGAGTTAGGCTGACGCCATGGCACTCACTCTAGCCTGGACGACAGAACATAACTCTGTCTCAGAAAGAAAAAAAGGGCAGAGAAAACAAAACCTTTGCATCAAAAGCATTACCAGAAATTGCATTTGTTTCCCGTTACTGCTGTAGCAAAGTACCATGAATATAGAGGCTCAAAAGGCCCCAGATTCATTATCTTACATTCCTGGGGATCAGAAGTCTGCCAGGGGTGTCCGCAGGCCACTTCCTCCGGCGGCTCCGGGGAAGAATCGCTTCCTGCCTTCTCCAGGCCGGCCTGCGGCCCCTCCATCTGGTCTGCGGGGCAGCTGGGGCTGGCAGAGCTGTCCTCACACCACTGGGCTCGGGTCCCCTTCCGCCTCCCGCACCTGTGTGGGTCTTTGTGACTACGCTGGGCCTGCCAGACGACCCGAGTCTCTTTGTTTTACGCTCAGCTAATTGGCCATTTTAACTGAGTCTTCGATTTTGGTGCCCCAGGCCAGGTAGCCCAGCACATTCACGAAAGCCAGGTGGGCTCGCGATCCGGCCTTACCAGGTGAGGCGTGCCACAGCGTAAGCAAGGGTCCCTGCACCAAGAAAACAGAAGCATTTCGACTCCTGTGCACCCGTCCATAGCTTCAAACATACAGAGCAAACCCTGGGGGACCCACAAGCAGTGGACAGAGCCACCTTTGCTTTTCTCGGTGACTGATGGGCCCAGCAGGTGGAGGTCGTGGGACTAGAGGGTAGGCACTGTAGAGGACACGGTGCCCAGGCTGGGGCTGGGGGTCAGGAGGGACAGACACACTGGTTCCAGGCACCGCTGAGGGTGTGCCTGGAGGAGCGTGCTCGGCAGCTAGGGAACAAACACTCTTCCCAGACACACAAGAGACACTTCTGCAAGCTGACCTCGACGAGCTGCAGAGCTTGGGTGTCTCCCGGTCCATGTGCTGTGTCCACAGTGCCATCCGGTTGGAGATCCTGGTCTAAGGATCTCTTTAAAAATCCGTTTGGGGGCCGGGTGCAGTGGCTCACGCCTGTAATCCTAGCACTCTGAGAGGCCGAGGCGGGCGGATTGCTTGAGGTCAGGAGTTCAAAACCAGCCTGAGCAAGAGCGAGACCCCATCTCTACTCTAAATAAAAAGAAATTAATTGGCCAACTAAAAATATATAGAAAAAATTAGCCGGGCATGATGGCACATGCCTGTAGCGCCAGCTACTCGGGAGGCTGAGGCAGGAGGATCGCTTGAGCCCAGGAGATTGAGGTTGCTGTGAGCTAGGCTGACGCCATGGCACTCACTCTAGCCTGGGTAACAACGTGAGACTCTGTCTCAAAAAAAAAAAAAATCCGTTTGGGAATTCTCTCTCTTTTTTTTTTTTTGAGATAGAGTCTCACTCTGTTGTGCCGTGGCGTCAGCCTAGCTCACAGCAATCTCAAGCTCCTGGGCTCAAGCAATCCTCCTGCCTCAGCCTCCCAAGTAGCTGGGACTACAGGCATGCGCCACCATGCTCAGCTAATTTTTTCTATATGTTTTGAGTTGGCCAAGTAATTTTTCTATTTATAGTAGAGACGGGGGTCTCGCTCTTGCTCAGGCTGGTCTCGAACTCCTGACTCGAGCAATAGCCCGCCTTGGCCTCCCAGAGTGCCAGGATGACAGGCGTGAGGCGCCGCGCCCGGCCTGTTTGGGAATTTTCTAGACACTTGCCGTGTCTTGTCTGGAGGTGCCATGAAGCTTCCTGTCCTTTCTTGTTGCCGTGACGCCCTCTCCGGCGGCTCCCGTCCTCACCGCTGTCTCTGTCCCACAGGCAACGCCACCCTGGCGACCGCCTGCGCGCCGTGGGCGCCCGAGAACTGCAACGTGTCGTTCGAGGAGAGCAGGGTGGTCCTGGTGGTGGTGTACAGCGCGGTGTGCACGCTGGGCCTGCCGGCCAACTGCCTGACCGCGGGGCTCACGCTGCTGCAGGCGCGGCAGGGCAACGTGCTGGCTGTCTACCTGTTCTGCCTGGCGCTGTGCGAGCTGCTCTACGCGGGCACGCTGCCGCTCTGGGTCGTCTACGTGCAGAACGGGCACTGCTGGACCCTGGGCCTGTGGGCCTGCAAGGCCACCGCCTACATCTTCTTCTGCAACATCTACGTCAGCATCCTCTTCCTGTGCTGCATCTCCTGCGACCGCTTCGTGGCGGTGGCCTACGCCCTGGAGAGCAGGGGCCGCCGCCGCCAGAAGACCGCCGTGGCCATCTCCGCGTCCATCTTCGTCCTGGTGGGGCTGGTCCACTACCCGGTGTTCGGCATGGAGGACAGGCAGACCTGCTTCGAGGCCCTGCACATGGACGGCAGGGTGGCCGGGTACCACTACGCGCGCTTCGCCGCCGGCTTCGCCGCGCCACTGTCCATCATCGCCTTCACCAACCACCGCATCCTCAGGAGCGTCAGGCGGAGCCAGGGCCTGACCGCCGCCCAGAAGGCGCGGGTGAGGCGCTCGGCCGTGGCGGTGGTCCTCATCTTCCTGCTGTGCTTCGCGCCCTACCACCTGGTGCTGCTCGTCAAGGCGGCCGCCTTCTCCTACTACCAGGGGGACCCCGGCGCCGTGTGCGCCTTCGAGGCCAGAGTCTACACGGTCTCCGTGGTGTTTCTGTGCCTGTCCACGGTGAACAGCGTGGCCGACCCCATCATCTACGTGCTGGCCACGGACCATTCTCGGCAGGAGGTGTCCAGAATCCACAAGGGGTGGAAAAACTGGTCCATGAAGACGGATGTCACCAAGCTCACGTGCTCCAAGGACTCGGGGAACGCGGGGTCCCCCACGGCGCTCACAAGCCACTACGCCTTCTCCGGGCCTGTCCCCCCGCCAGGCTCCCCGTGCCCGCTGTGGAGGCTGGGCGAGGAGTCCTGCTGAGCCCTGCAGGGGAGGACGGGGGCCGGCAGGAGGGGGCCGCTGGCTGTGGAGACCCCGTGAGCGTCTCTGAAGACACATCGCCGGTTGTTGTTCCTGCAGCCACAACCTCCGTGAGCCTCTGCCCCGCGGCTGTCCCGCCCAGCTTTCCCACATGGACGGCGGCCCATGGGTGGGAGGACCTCCTCGCTGGCGGCCCATCTGGCCGGCTCCCTCGGCCGTCAGCAAACAGCGAGGCCTGGGCAGCTGCCCAGTCTGCGTCCACGGTGACAGCTTCATTTTCTGTGCTTTTCTGCTGGCGTCCCCTGCACTTCCCAGGCCTCTGGGAGCCACGCCGAGGGGCGCCCAGCACTGTTGCAGGGCCTGGCGCTGCGGGACCGCAGGGGGCCCGGCCCGGGGAGCCCTCCTCTGGGGCTGGTTTGGTGCTGCTGCCGAGCGGGACGGGGGAGCCCGCTAATGGGTGGACACCCTGGCGGGTGTGGTGCAGCTGCCGCCGAGCAAGGGGGTGCTCAGAATTCCTGGCTTCCTCGTCAGGGGCTGAGGGGTCCACGGGGCCCATCAGGAGCAAGCAGGTGGCTCTGCCCCTGCCCAGTCCCCACCGAGGCTGGAGCAGAGGAGCAGGTGTCGCCTAGAGAAAGCCAGCACCCTGCAAACCTCGTTGCCTGGAGCCGGATCCCAGCTTCACCCGTGATGAACCTAGCCTAAGCCAGGTCACATCTCTGCCTCGGTTTCCCCATCTGTAAAATGGGGCCAAGGACACCTACCTCGCTGGGTCGCCGCTGGAGCTGACCCTCCTCCCTTCCTGCCCCGCCCCCACACACGCTGGGCGCACCAGCCCAGCCCCCCTCCCCCCCACAGCGCCACGCCGCGCAGGGCAAAGCGGGAGTCACAGCCTTGCTTCTGTGACGAGGCTGTGGGCTGCTGTTCTTCACTGTGAAAGTTATCGGGGAAATGCATTTAGGAGAAAAAGCACAAAAATACACGTCAATGCCAACTTCCTTTTTAAAAGAAATAACGCAATTTTACTTTCATAAGTTAAGCTTCTTCTCCCAGGGCTCTCCGCAGTCTCTGGCAGGGACGGCCCTGACCCGGGGCTTGATGCTCGGGGCCAGCGTCCTGGAACAGTCTGGAAAATTCAGCGCTGGGGCGAGAGGGATTACGCCACGTTCCGCAGGGTTGTATCCCCTGAGGCTGCTGTACCTGCCTCCAACTTGGTGGCTTAAGACAACAAAACTAGTCTGTGCGGTCCTGGAGGCCAGAGGCCCCGTTTTCATCTTTTGCTGCCACAGAGCAATGACTGCACAGCCCTATTGCTTCCCGTGTTGGATTCTGCCCTGCACTGCCCGGGGGCGGGGCACCGTCTCTCCCCGAGGGTGGGGAGAGCCTCGCTCTGGGCACAGAGCACCTGGCCCAGGTGAGGGCTGCAAGCACCTGGGGGGTCTCACAGTGGCAAGAAACCCACAGGCAGGAGGTGACGCCTCCCGTGGGGGGCTGAGAGGGTGCCAGGTGTGATGGTGTGGGGCCACATGAAATGGATGCTTGGCGGGACCCAGAGGGGACCCAGGCAGTCACCGGTGGCTGGCACAGAAGTTCCGTGCAGAGACCAGTCCATGGTCCCTGGCTGGAGGGATGGTGCTCCCCTGAGTGGCCGGCCGCTGCAGGGACCTTCCCCAGGGCGAAGCCCAGACGGAAAGGGGCCGCCCCACACACACACTAGGTGAGCAGCCCCCAGGGAGAGAGGCCGGCCCTGTCCTGGAGGCTGACACCCTCGGGGCAGAGGGCCGAGGCACCAGGCTGGCTCCGCAGGACGGGGGCAGTCGAGAGGTGGTGGGCAGGGGACCGCCTGGGCCGCCCCTCCGCCACGCCAGTCCCCAGCTCCCCAGCCACAGGCCGGGCTCCCCCGCTCTGACCGCCAGAGACGGCCACAGCAGGGTTCCACCGTCAGTCACTGACCACAAGGCTTCATGTCGTCTGACTTCTTGTCGTCTGACTCATGCTGCCCCCCACGCTCCCCTGAGAAGTGAGTGGGGGAGGGAGGGAGCGAATGAGTGGGTGGGGGGATGAATGAGTGAGGGAAGGCGGTGGAGCTGAGGAGGGAGCCCGGGGCCACCCTCCGTCCTCCAGCCCCACACCGACCCCGCCCGCCGGGCCCCGAGGGAGGGACGCCCGCCCTGCCCACTTCTGTGCCCTCAGCTCCCAGACAGGACCCGGCCTGCGCGGCCCCTCCTTGCCCGAGTGAGCATGAAAGGGCCAAATGGCCGCGTGCCCACCTCCCCACAGTCAGCAGGTGCCTTGGAGGGCCCACGCAGGCTCCCTGGCATTGCCAGCACTCACCTGTGCCCCAGTAGTTAAGAGTTACCAGCAGACCGGAGGGCCCTGCAGCCAGGTGTGCTCGGGCTTCCCGCCATGACCAGTGCCAGGCGGAGCGGGCTCTGCAGGGCCCGCCTGGTGAGTCCCGCTGGAGCAGCAGCCCACGCTCCCGCTGCTGGGACCACCCGCACCCGCCTGCCACCGAGGGGCCCGGGAAGCTCAGACAGCGCTGCTGGGAGTTCTGGGCTCCCACTGCCTGGAGCTGGTCTGGGGGGGCATGTCCCCCCACCCCGCCGCCCCCACGGGACAGATGTGCCCTGCTGGGAGCCCTGGCCATGTGGGACAGCACAGGGCGGGGGTGGTGTGCCATGCATGCCTGGACTATAGGGTGAGGAACGTGGGAAGGAGTGCACGCTGGTGCCTCGTGGTGCCATGCCAGGGGTCGTCCTGGGCCAGCCGGCTGTGTCTCTGGGCCCGGGTAAAAATCCCCGACAGCTTGCTGTGGGCAGGCTCCTTCAGCCCTCCGCGCTTCAGTCTCTTCACCCATTTGGGAGTGCCGGCAGGGACTGTTCCCCCAGGGCGCTGGTGGAGGTGCCGTTGGTCCCACACTCAGGCTGGCCTGGCACAGAGCAGGTGCTCAGAAATAAGGTCTGTGTCCATCTTAGCTTCGTCACTGGCCCCAAGGTGATCCCATGGGATGGGAAGGTCACTTGTGAAACAGTCTGTCGGCTCCCAGTAGCGGCCCCAGAGGGCACCAGGTGGCAGGTTTAGCTTCCCCACGCCTCACCCGCCCGCAGCCACCAGGGGGCAGCAGCTGACACGGGCGCCCGCGGGCCAGTGGCAGGGCGGCTGCCTCTGACCGCTGGGGCCTTCCCGGCCATCCACCTTGCTCAGCCTCCCACACTTTGCCTAAAGGTTTTCAAGCCTATATAGGCGCCCCTGGAGAACACATGGTATTGCTTTGGGTGTACGCTCTTATCCAACTTTTTATTTTGAAATAATGTCTAATTTGCAGAAAAGTGGCAGACACAGCGCAGAGATCCCGGATGTCCCCTTTGCACAGATTCCCAGTTGTCACATTACCGAATTGTCTCGGTCTCTCTCACGCTCACCCTCCGTGTAACTATCCTTTCCTGAATAAGTTGCAGACTCGATGCCCGTTTCCCATCACATCTCGGAGAGCGTTTTCAAAGTAAACGGACTCTCTCCCAGGTAATCACGGTCAACCCTAAAAATCAGGAAACCACCAGTGACGCATGGTCCCCGCCAAATCCGCACAGCCCTGCCGACGTCCCGCTTTGAAGACACCCTTCGGGGGCCTTTGCGGAGCGTGCCTCACTGAGGCTTACTCTGCGCCTGTGATTTCTGCGTGTCCAGCAGGCATCCCACAGGA
The DNA here is from genome assembly GCF_040939455.1 of Microcebus murinus. Taxonomy (NCBI): domain Eukaryota; kingdom Metazoa; phylum Chordata; class Mammalia; order Primates; family Cheirogaleidae; genus Microcebus; species Microcebus murinus. Next base: position 1,983,073 of record NC_134109.1, read on the forward strand.
GTGAGGCTGGCTTCTTCTCATAGCACCTATGGGAGGCCCATGGTGCCAATGTGGCCACTATTGGTGACAATAACTCCTTTTTTTTTTTTTTGACACAGAGTCTTGCTTTGTTGCCCAGGCTAGAGTGAGTGCCGTGGCGTCAGCCTAGCTCACAGCAACCTCAAACTCCTGGGCTCAAGCAATCCTCCTGCCTCAGCCTCCCGAGTAGCTGGGACTACAGGCATGCGCCACCATGCCCGGCTAATTTTTTCTATATATATTAGTTGGCCAATTAATTTCTTTTTATAGTAGAGACGGGGTCTCGCTCTTGCTCAGGCTGGTTTCCACTCCCAGAGTGCTAGGATTACAAGTGTGAGCCACACCTCCGGCCTGACAATAACTCTTGTCACTTGGGTAAGATGCTATCTGCCAAGATTTCCCACTGTGGAGCTGATTAGCAAGCATTTTGCATTCATTCTAATACGTAATTATTACATAGTTTCTGCAGGGAGACCGTCAGATCTGCTCTGTGAGGTCATGCTTCTGTCTCGGACGTGTGTGTGTCTTGTCCCTTGAGTGTGACTAGGAGACAGCCCCTGAGACTGGGTGATTTACGAAGAAAGGAGGTTTATTTAGCTCATGGTTCTGCGGCTGAGCAGGTCCAGGGCCTGTCCCTGGCTTCTGGGGAGGGATTCCAAGCTGCGTCACAGAGAAGGCCAGAGGGGAAGCGAATGCGTGCAAGGGGGGAAACCGAGGGAGGCCTGGCTTTGTGACACTACCCCCCTTTTTTAAAGACAAGGTCTCGCTCTGTGTCCCAGGCTGGAATGCAGTGTTGTCACTGCAGCCTCTAATTCCTGGGCTCAAGTGATCCTCCTGCCTCAGCCTCTCGAGGAACCGGGACTGCAGGTGTGAGCCCAGCATATGTACATTCTTATGTCTGTATTTAGGTCAGTCTGGGACCACTACCTGTAACTTTAAGTGGCCTTTTGACATGTCTCTTTACTCTTTGAGCACTTCACTACTTCCTGGTACGAAATGTTGAATTTACTCTGATTCTGCAGTCCCAGGCTGACCCACTTCTCCAAGGAGCCCTGCTTCCTTCCAGTGGAGAATGGCTTTTACAACCAAGATCGGAGCCTGGCACAGCGGCTCAGGCCAGCAGCCCCGGCTACTCAGGAGGCTGGGATCTTTGGACTGGGATGGGTGTGGGTGGGTGGCAGTGCAGTCTCCCGCCTGGCCCTGGGGCCGGGTGCTTGGATTGGACGCTGAGGCTGCTACCAAGTGAGGGGCTCCCATGTGAGGCCAAAACCCTGAATGCAGATTTTCTTTTCTTTTTTTTTTTTTTTTTTGAGACAGAGTCTGGCTCTGTTGCCCTGGCTAGAGTGAGTGCCGTGGCATCAGCTTAGCTCACAGCAACCTCAATCTCCTGGGCTCAAGCGATCCTTCTTCTTCAGCCTCCCGAGTAGCTGGGACTACAGGCATGTGCCACCATGCCTGGCTAATTTTTTTCTATATGTTTTTAGTTGGCCAATTAATTTCTTTCTACTTTTAGTGGAGACGGGGTCTCGCTCTTGCTCAGGCTGGTTTTGAACTACTGACCTTGAGCAATCCGCCAGCCTCGGCCTCCCAGAGTGATAGGATTACAGGCGTGAGCCACCACACCCGGCCACAGATTTTCTTTCTGTTTTTTTTTTTTTAGATTTTCTTTATTAAAGAAATATTGTGTTCTTTGACTAGGCAACACAGACACATGGGAATAATTTCAAAGGAACCAAAAGACAGAGCCCCACTTGGCACACCACCCTGAGATAGCCCCTGGGGCTAGCCTCTTGGGCATCTAGCCTTGTTGTCCCCAACATCCCCGGCAGTGGGCTGGTATCTGTGGTGGCCGGTTAGGAACCGGGTCGCAGCCACTCCCCCTCACTCATATCATGCCTGGTCTCCTCCTCTCCCCACCCAGTCTCCCGGTCACCCCAGCCCCCCACCCCATGGAAGAACTGTCTTCCAGGAAACGGCACAGCAGGAGGTGAGTGAAGCTTCATCTGTATCCAGGGCCGCTACCCATGCCGCTACCCATGCCGTCACCGCCTGAGCTCCGCCACCCCCCACCCCCCACCCCCATCCCTGGAAAAATTGTCTTCCATGAAACTGATCTCTAGTGCCAAAAGGGTTGGGGACTGCTGCTTTATGAACTTATTGAAGTAAAAACATGCAACACTCCAAAAGGGAACGCCAATGATTCAGCACCACCACTCAGATCCAGACAGGAACGGTCACCAGGCCCCGGAAGACCCCGTGCTGTCTTGGGGTCATCCCCTGGCACAGTGTCCCTCGGCCTGATCTGCGTTGCACATCTGTGGAATCAGTTGTGACTTTGAGCCCAGCTTCTCTCCCTAAACACTGTGTTGGGGGATCCACCCGTTTTGTTGCCTATAGCAGTGGTTTGTCCGTGCGTGTCGCTGTCAAATACTGCCTGCGTGTCCACTCTCCTGCTGGTGGGCATTCGGGTGGTTTTCAGTCTGAAGCTGTAAGCATAAAAAAATAAGGAGAGATGAATCTCTAAGTTAAAATAAGGTTTTAGGGCCGGGAGTGGAGGCTCACGCCTGTCATCCTAGCACTCTGGGAGGCCGAAGTGGGAGGATCGCTCAGGGTCAGGAGTTTGAAACCAGCCTGAGCAAGAGCGAGACCCCATCTCTACTATAAATAGAAAGAAATCATTTGGCCAACTAAAGATATATAGAAAAAATTAGCCGGGCATAGTGGTGCATGCCTGTAGTCCCAGCTACTCGGGAGGCTGAGGCAGGAGGATGGGTTGAGCCCAGGAGTTTGAGGTTGCTGTGAGCTAGGCTGACGCCATGGCACTCTAGCCCAGGCAACAGAGTGAGACTCTGTCTCACAAAAAAAAAAAAAGAAAAAGAAAAAGAAAAAGAAAAGGGTTTTATTTGGGGGCTGGGCATGGTGGCTCATGCCTGTAATCCTAGCACTCTGGGAGGCCGAGGTGGGCAGATTGCTTGAGGTCAGGAGTTCGAAACCAGCCTGAGCAAGAACGAGACCCCGTCTCTACTATAAATAGAAAGAAATTAATTGGCCCACTAAAAATATATAGAAAAAATTAGCCAGGCATAGTGGTGCATGCCTGTAGTCCCAGCTACTCAGGAGGCTGAGGCAGGAGGATCGCTTGGGCCCAGGAGTTTGAGGTTGCTGTGAGCGAGGCTGACGCCACGGCACTCTAGCCTGGGCAACAAAGTGAGACTCTGTTTCAAAAAAAAAAAGGTTTCATTTGGGAATAATATACAAGAAGTAGGATTGCAGTCCAGGACATGCACACAGACTGGGGTGGCCTCCAGTGTGTCCAGAGGACCAAGAGAAGGGTTAGGGTTTGAGTGTGGATGGGAGGTTACACAGGAGTACTGTTGCCGGCCGAGCCTTTCCAGAGTTGGTGGGCTCTCACTGGCAGGGGTCCGTGGTTGCCGGGGAGGACTCACATTCCCTGGATGCCTGTAGGGCCCCGTGGTTTTGGGCTGGGCTCATGCAGCAGGGTGCCAGGCAGGTGTTCCCCCATAAGCGGCTGCTGTCCTCGCGTGGCTCGCACAGCGAGCTGCGGGCTGGAAACATTCCGTGGAGCAGCTCCTGCCATCCGGCAGATGGTGTGTGAGGACCCCGCCTTCACGGCCTTTCCCGGCTCCAACTTGCCAGGCTTTGACACGCGTGACTCCGTTTTGAATCTGACAGCTTACACAGGCTGTGATGGGTAACTGTTGTAAATTCTCTCCTACACGTCTGTGTGTGAACACACACGTGCCTTTCCATGGGGCACATCCTGAGGAAGAGAATGCTGAGTCACAGGCCACGTGTGCCCAGCTCTGGCAGAGCCTGCCACGTGGTTCTCCAAATGATGGTCCCGCCTCCAACTGTCTCAGTCTACAGGATTCTCCTGGCTCCTTGTGGCCCTTTGTGTTTCCATGTAAATTTTAGAATCGGCTCGTCAATTTCCTTAAAAACTGTCTGGGATTTTGATTGGGATTGCATTGAATCTGAATTGGGAGATCTCTGATGTCTTTACAGTAGTGAGTCTTTGATCCATGAACCTGGCATATTCCCCCACTTATTTAAATATCACTTTCTCTCAACTACAATTTGTAGTTATCTGCATAGAGGTCTTGCACGTTGGTTGTTAAAATGTTTTTGGTGCTTAGGAAATAATATCGTCATATCACAGCATCCTCAAACTCCTGGGCTCAAGTGATCCTCCTGCCTCAGCCTCCGAGTAGCTGGGATCACAGGCGTGCGCCACCACTGCACCCAGCCCCTTTTGGTATCTTAAGATGTTCCCCACCCCCTCACCTAGAGGCCTATATGAACAGTGTACCCATCTCACTCCCAGCTTTTTTTGACAGCATGTACCAACAAGGTTAGCACATAAGCACCTATTTCCTCACCCCTCTCTTCTTCCATTGCACAGGAGAATTTCTGTGTTTGTATCTGGTTCTCAGCTGCAGCCCTGACCTGCTGTGGGCACTCAAAAGTGTTACTTCAACCAGTGGCTTCAGGACTTTGCATCCTATTTAAGACATCTTCCACTAATAAATTATTTTCAAGAAATCTCTGCTTTCTGAGAAGAAAAATAGCGCAGAGCTGTGAAACGGGAACAGGGGACTCACTGGCAAAGCCACACCGGCAGCCACAGCAGCTCCAGAAGCCCGGCCTCCCCCAACCCCCATCCCCCGGGGCAATTGTTTAAAGGCATTGTGTTCCAGACCCCACACGCTGCCTTGCCCATTATCTCCTAGTTCCTAGAACTTGCACTCCAAAGAACAATGTAGAGCCAGTCAATAGCTTATGTTATTTTAATGCAAATTACTGCTAAGCAACAGCACCGTTTTCCCCAAAATAAGACCTACCCATAAAATAAGCCCTAGCAGGATTTCCAAGCGTTTGCACAATATAATCCCTACCCCGAAAATAAGACCCAGTGATGGGCCTGGCTACACAGAGTATCTGCACAACCCATGCATTTCCTCCAGGAGCCGGAAAAAGACCAGCAGCCTTCTCATCTGCCCCATGAGAGAGCTCTGTGGCTCGACAGGAGAGCTTGGGGCCAACGGTTCTAAAGGAAATAGAGTCGCAAGAAATTCAGGATGGAATTCGGGGTTTGCAGAGTTATGATGATGTTCCAGAAGAAGACGACTTAACTCTATTTGAGTAAATGTAGATTGTTGTACCCTCCTTAAAAAAAATAACATATCCCTTGAAAATAAGCCCTGGGGTGTCTTCTGGAGGAAAGATAAATACAAAACCCTGTCTTATTCCCGGGGAAACGCGGCAGGAGCTGCCCCTCTCCCTTAGAAACCCACTCGTCAGCGCTAACAGCAGTGTATGTTGGGGCAACTGGAGCCGAGCTGCGGGTGCCGCCTCCCAGGAGCTCGGCCCCCGTCTCGGCGCGGCTGTCCTCCGGCAGGCGGGCGCCGCCTTCCCGGCTCACTTCTTACCGCGAACCTGGAGGCCCCGGCTGCCGCTTTCCGGACAGCCCAGGACCGACCTCAGAGCCCGGCCCTCCCCGGCGAGAAGCCAGCGCACGCCCCTGCGTGCCGGTCTGTTTCCTCTCAGGCCCGCCGCCCCACACGCCCCGCCCCGCGCGCGCGGCCGAGCCCCCGCAGGTTCGCCCCGACCCTCCGGCGGTCCCTGGCGCAGGCGCGCTCAGAGCCCGGCGCGCGGACTCCTGGGAGCCGGCGGGGCGGGGCCGGCGCGCGGGGCGGGGCGGGCGGCCGAGAGCGCGCGCGGGTCCCAACGGCCGCGGCCGCCGCGCGGGAATACGCGCCGCCGAAGCCCCGCCCCGCGCGCGTTTGAACCCGAGGCCCCGCCCCGCGCCCGGCCAGTCAGCGGGCGCCATGGCGGCCCGGCGAGCGCGCTGAGTGGCGGCCGCGCGCCCGCCCCGCCCCGCCCCGCCCCGGCGACGGCGCCCCTCCCTTGGCGGCGGCGGGGCGCGGCGGCGGACCGGGCCGGGCGGGCGGCCGCGCGGTGCAGGTGAGCGTCCCGGCGGCGCGAGGGCGGCCTCGGGCCGGCTGCGGGCGGCGCGCGCCTTTGTGAGGCCGGCCCGGCCTCGGCGGGGCCTGGGGCGCCGGGGCGCCGCGCTCCGGCTCCAGTCGGCGCCTGCGGTCGACCGGCGCGGCCGCGGCGGGGCGGGCGCGGGGGAGCCCTGCCCTGCGGTCCGAGCCCCGGCCCGGCGTCTCCCCGCGTCCCGCGTCCTCGCGCGGCGGGCGGTGCGTGGCGGGCGGTCGCCGCGGAGCTGGGAGTCGGCCGGGCGCCGGGGCCGAGCGGGCGGCGGCGGGGCGATGCCTGTGCCGGAGCCCCGGGGCGGGCGGTCTCTGGCGGGCTGCCTGCCTGGTGAGTGTTCGCCCCGGGCCTTCCCTTTGTCCCGCGGTGGAGTCGCGAGTCAGGTGGGCGGCGGTCTCCCCTGCTCCCTGCCGCCGGTGCCGCGGGTCGGGCCTGGGGAGGGCGGCCGGGTGAGGGAGGGGAGGCTCCGCAGCCCCGGGCGCGCAAGTGGGCGTCCTCGCTGGGCTGCCCACGCCCGTCTCCCGGCCTAGGCGGCTGGGACTGGGACGGGTCCCGGAGACACCGCCAGAAGTCAGGCAAGCTTCCCTCCGCGTTCTCAGGAGCTGCTTGGCCCTCAGATAGGATCACCATGAAGAAATGTCTTTTATGCCAGTTGGGAGATGCACAGAGTTTTTCCCTGCTGTGTCTCCTCTTCTGGTTGTCTTTGTGTTGGGTGCACAGACAGCAGGACTGAATTCACCATTCTTTCAAAATGAGCTGCAGGGCTTCGCGCCTGTAGGCCCAGGAGGATCGCTTGAGGCCCGGAGTTCAAGACCAGCCTGAGCAACATAGTGAGACCCCATTCCTACAAAAACAAGAAAAACTGGCCGGGTGTGTTTGCACGCGGGAGGCAGAAGCAGGAGGATCGCTTGAGCACAGGAGTTTGAGGTTGAAATGAGCTAGGCTGACACCACGGCACTCTAGCCTGGGCAACAGTAAGACCCTGCCTCTTAAAAAAAAAAAATCAGTTATGACCCTTTTCTAGGAAGAATGGCAGATTTTATCTTGGAAAGAGGACTGGGAAGTTTCCCTCAATGTGCTGCTGGCACGTGTTACTGGGGAAAAGAAAGTTTGTGTATTGTTCCAAGTAACAAAAAATACCTGAAATTGTTTCTGGAAAATCTGCTGCAGACTAGTGGGATGGCAAACTCCCATGTGCCCATCACTCTGCGGGCCTGGGCACTTGGGCCATACTGGGCTCTTTCCCTGTTTGCCTTTGATAAAGCATTTCAAAGCCAGTCTGATTGGGGGCTAGAAATTAACATTGTTAATGTAGATTTACCTTAAAAACCTAGGACTCTAGAGTGCTTGGCAGTGGCTGCAGGCCTGTCCCCGGCCATCCCAGCCCCACTGAACAGGGCCTGGGAAGCTGCATTTCCAGTGGCCTCATGGGACTGCTGGGCCCCTGAGATGGGCTGCAGTAAGTGATGGGGCCCGATGGACAGGGGTCCCTGGGCCGTGGCTCTAGGTGAGCATCTCAGTGCTCTGCCTGCCACTGCTGGCCTCTGCTCCCTCACCTTGTGCCAGCCAGTCCCGCCACTCCATCTGCCCCCATGTGGGACATAGCAGAGGTCCTCAATCTGTCTGGGTCTCTTCATATTTCTCTTTGGCCAGTGTTTGGTCCAGAGGCCACCGGGCAGTGCTGAATGGACTGAAGGGTAAACCCTGAGCCTTGCTGTACCACTGAAGCCCTGAGGAGCTGGTGGGATTTTAGGCCTTTACCTGGATGCATGGAAAGGCCTCCCTCACATCACAACTTAGCGGGGGCTCTGCTCCTCGGATACTTAGGGCCTTTTTTTTTTGTCGCATTATATCAGAAAGGATCCAGTAGCCTTAGGCCAAAGTTGCACAGATGGGCACAGGTGTGCCCAGTCCAGGAGGGTCTGTTCTCACCTCTGTTCTGGGCGACGACTCTTAGGGCCAATGAGACCATGCCCTGCCGGCTTTGTCGCAAACACAAATACCTGAGTGAGGTGGCCCTCACAGGCCACCTTCTGAGCCTAGCCTTGTCCCTTTGCTCTCCAACGCAGGTTCTGGGTGATAGTACTTCAGGGTTGTACACTGTAACAACTGCCTGTGAACTTTACTGCTTTTTGTAGTGATAAATCTGCCAGCACTTTATTTTTCTTTATAATCAAGGTATAATTTAATACACTGCCATGAGCAAGCATTAATTGTATGGTTCAGTGACTCGTGACAAATGCACGGACTCGTGTGACATAGGCACCTGTGTGGATGGTGTTCCCTTCCACTGTTCTGGAGAGTTCTCTCTTGCCCCTTGTCACATCTCCCACTCTGAGGTGGTGCCCTTTCTGTGCTTAGGACGTTGGTTACCGTCGCCTGTCGTAGAGATTCAGGTACATAGGGTCCTGAGGTACCTATTTTTTTGTGTCTTCTTTTTTTGTATAATGTTTTGAGATTCACCCGTGTTGCTGCATAAAGCATTAGAGCTTTTTGTTGCTGAGTTGTAGTCCATTGTCAGAATACACCATATATATGTTGCCTCAACGTATTTATTTTAAATCTTGAAAGAATGTTTACATTGAGGGTGATGAAACAAGGCTAACAGTAGAGCAGGGTGTCTTGTCCTGCTGAAGAGTGGATTTGGGACACGATAGGAACAGTCACCCTGTGCACAAGATTCCCACGTCCCAGGGAGAGGTGGGGTGCAGTGGAGAGGGAAGGAAGGTGAATTTGACTGTGGGGCTCTGAGTATTGGTAACGTAGGGGGAGTTTACCAGCAAATGTGCAGTTCCGACTGCTGCCCTCAGGCTGCCGACACCACCAGGCACCAAGCACTGAACTCATCTGTTTAAGGTCCCCTACAAGAGGCTTCTAAAACCCGTGCCTGGCCTTCAGAAAGGTTCGCAGTCTCCAGGGGTTTACCCACTTGTGGACTCATGAGTCTGGGATTTCCAAGGACCCTTCGGTAGGGTGTTAGGTGCTCAGTGTAACTTCTTGAGCTGCTTCCAGGAGTGAGCTGTGTGTCTCTCCAGCCAGCCCTATTCTTATTCTCGCCCTTTTGTGGTTTGCCCCCACCCTCCTCCTGTTGGCTGTACTCAGTCCTGTACACCCACCCATATTGCCAGGGGTCTTGCTGCTGGTCTTCTGGAGTCAAAAGAAGCCATGGGAGAGGCCACCAGGGGTGCTCTGTTTGTAAACTGGGGCTGAATTCATGTTATTCGATGGATTGAGTTTGAGTATACTAAATTAAATCTGTTGACATGCAGAGTCAGAATTTTAGACATGGTTGCAAAGAGATGCAGAAAACCAAAGAGGCAAAGGGGCTTGCCACAGAGGAATCCTTGGAACTTAAATTTTATTCCCCAACTCAGGGTCTGTTTTTATGGTTTGACATAGTCATATGTTAATTTTCAATATGCTTAGCAATTTTAAGCCAGTGACTTAAAAAAGTGATTTGGTTAAAAACAAAAAAGCCTGTGTACAATTTAAATTTTTAGCTAAGACAAACAGCTTGAATACTCACTAGAGGTAAGAGTATGTTGAGATAGTCTTGTGTTTTGGTGGTAAGCTCTTACTTTCATTGCCTAAAGGTAGCCAAAGGGTCTGTTATGCAGGTGTGACAGATGGCTTCTGGCCTGAGGGGCTGTGTTGAGAGTGACACCTCAGTGCTGTTCTGGGGAAATTAGTCCTTTTGGGGAAAATAAGCTATGATCACTTAGTTTTTCTTTCAACTTTTTACTATGGAATAATTACAGATCCACAGAAAGTTGCCAAGAAGTGTCCAGGACATCCTGGTGTCCTTCCTCTGCTCCCCCAGGGCTGGCATCCCTGCAGGGCACACAGCCCAGCCCAGGTCCCAGCGGCCTGATGTGGGGGCTGTGCCTGTGCGGTCGGAGCACTTCGTGCGAGCACCCCACAGTCCAGGAGTGGAAGGCTCACCCCAGAAATCTCCCCAGGCACGTCCTTTTCTGCCCACGTGCCTCGGCTCTGTCACTGCAGGAGTCTTACATAAGCAGGACCGTGCAGCAAGTACTGAGCCTTCAGAGGCTGCTGCTTCCCCACAGCATCGTGCCCTTCAGATCTGTCCAAGTGATCCTGTGTATCCAGTTCATTGCTTTCTGCTGTGGTGTGGTGGGTGTGGGTGGGTCAGTTTGTGTGGCCACGCCCCCGGTGAAAAGGACTGTCTCTAGTTTGGGACTGTTGTGAACATTCTTGTGCACATTTTTGCATGAACACTGGTTTTCATTTCTCTGGGATAATTGCTTAAGAGGTCACTTAATGTAAAATTTAAGGGTGTCACATGTACAGAAGATGAGATGTGTGGCATTGAAAGGAAATTCAGAGGGAAAGGGGCCTCTTTTTTCTGTCTATTCGAGGGTAGGACCAGAAGGGGTGAGCTTTGGAGGGAGCGCCCAGGAGGGTGCAGTTGGCAGCCAGTTCTGTAGCCCTGGGAGACTCCGAGACCCCAGGTGGGCAGCACACGCCCTCACCTCTGCGCTCCAGAAGCACCTGGGCATGCCCAGTCACAGAGAATTATCAGGTTGGAGAAAAAAAAATTCTAAAGTTTGCATATTTATAAGATTATAATACTGTTTATGCATAACTTGGATTATTAATAAAATAAAAAATGTTTAGCTACATTACAAACGTGTGAAGAGAGAAACTTGATCTTGCATCAGGGCTCAACTTTTTTTTCCCTGAGACTGAGTCTCACTCTTTCCCAGGCTAGAGTGCCATGGCATCAGCCTAGCTCACAGCAGCTTCACACTCCTGGGCTCAAGTGATCCTCCCGGCTCAGCCTCCCGAGTAGCTGGGACTACAGGCATGCGCCACCATGCCTAGCTAATTTTATTTTTTCTATATATTTTTAGTTGGCCAATTAATTTCTTCCTATTTTTGTTAGTAGAGATGGGGTCTCACTCTTGCTCAGGCTGGTTTTGAACTTCTGAGCTCAAACAATCCACCCACTTCGGCCTCCCAGAGTGCTAAGATTACAGGCATGAACCACGGCGCCTGGCGAGGGCCCAACTTTCTGCTCTGGGAAGGGCCCTGTGCCAGGGCCTGCCGGCACGTAGCTCCCCCAGAGGTGGTACTGTCAATAGCTTCCCTCTGCTCTGCTCATAATTCTCCAAAGATCTCCCAGTTTAGGGTCAGTTCAAAGGATCAGTGTCCATGTGTTTTTCTTTCTGGGTGGAGACAGGGCTGGTAGCCCATCCAGCGCATGCGTGCTGTGCACCTGGCGGAGCCTTCACGGCAAGGCTGAGTCTCAGGTGCCACAGCAGGGCTGCCTGGGTCTGGGGCAAGATCCAGGAATTTGCATTTGCAACGTGCAGCACCAGTGCTCTGAGTCACACGCTGAGAGATGTCTCTGCTGGCTGCACACTGCCGCACACATGCCCGGAAGTGTTTTGGTAGCTTGAAAAGAGAGAAAGAGGTGGCCTCAAGGTTGTACAAGCTTGTGCCTAAGGGAGCTTGGGGACAGGATCAGGTCTGAGGAGTGTTGGGAGAAAGCAACCTGGCAGAGGCTCTGAACCCAGCGGGGTCCAGGGAATCCATGTGAGCCCTAAGGCAGGCTGGGTTCGTGGGCTCTGCAGCGTCTGCGGGGGGCACTGCGTCCCTCCCTCCTAGAACGTGGTGCAGAGCCCAGCTGCCCGCACTGGGGAGGAGTGCCAGCAGGCAGGCCCGCCCTGCGTCCTGGAGGTGCCACTCCCCAGGGCTGCCTGCAGTCCGCGTGGACACTCGTGAGTGGGAGCACTGAAGAGGGAAGGAACTCGCCCTTCTGGAATGCAGACGTGACGTCGTCCCTGGTCAGAGTCCCACGGGAGTCAGCAGAAGGGCAGGTGCCCACCCCCGCCCTTGGGCCCTCTGCAGAGGTGCTGCGATTAGATTTGTGAAACAGGCTTCCAGCCTAGCTCTTAAAAAATATATTTCTCCTATTTTTAGTCCCTTTATCTTTTTTGGAGAAAATTGTTTTACAGTTTAGAGATTGGTCTGGATCAGAGACATCCGTGCGGGGGCTGCTGTTCTGAGGGAGAGCTGCCTCCCAGGTCTTCTCTGCCTGTCAGGCATCACTGCTCCTTTCTCGGAGCCAGAGATTGAACCGTGGGGCACTGTCTGCCAGTCTGCCCTGTGCTAAACGGCATCTTCTTGGTCTCGGCAGGACACCATGTTTGCACGAGGATTGAAGAGGAAGTGTGCCGACCACGAGGAAGACATGGGGGGAGCCCTGGCGGGCTTCAAGGCTGTCCCCTCCTACAGCCTGCAGCGGCAGTCGCTCCTGGACATGTCCCTGGTGAAGCTCCAGCTCTGCCACATGCTGGTGGAGCCCAACCTCTGCCGCTCAGTCCTCATAGCCAACACGGTCCGGCAGATTCAGGAGGAGATGAGCCAGGACGGGACGTGGCGAGTGGCAGCGCCCCAGAGCACAGGGCGGGCTCCCCTCGACCGCCTGGTCTCCACGGAGATCCTGTGCCGCTCAACACGGGAGCAGGACGGGGTGTGCCCTGCCCCTGGCATGGGAGACGACCACGTGCTGGGCCCTGTTTCTGAACTTTCCACAGTCACCTCAGCACAGATGCCAAGGAACCCACAGAACAGCGTCTGGGAAATGGACAACCCTCGAGAAAACAGAGGAAACTTCCAGAAGTCACTAGATCAGATCTTTGAAACGCTGGAGACCAGGAACCCCAGCTCCACGGAAGAGCTGTTCTCAGACATGGACAGTTCCTACTATGACCTAGACACGGTGTTCACAGGCGTGGTGAGCAGGGCCGAGCCGGGCCCCTGTGACGGGCTCCAGGGCTTGGCCCCGGTGGCCACCTCTCCCCCCGGCCCCAGCTGCAAGTCGGACCTGGGCGAGCTGGACCACGTGGTGGAGATCCTGGTGGAGACCTGAGGCTGGGCCACAGGTGCCCCGGGTGCTCGCTGGTCTTTGCCACCTGAACATACCGAGCACTCGACCCCGAGAAGAGTGTTCTCTGCAGCTGGTGGGTCAGCGGGGCCACCGCCCCAGCTGGTCACAGCCAAAAAGGGCCACATGGGCTTCCTGGCCCGGACCAGCCTTGACATGTCCACAGCCTGGCCCCTCGTCCCTTCTGTGTTCCAGCTGCAGCCACCTCAGAGGACGGCGAGCCGCAAGCTGCATCAACCTCGTTTAAATTTAGATAGGTGAATTTTAAAAATTAAGTTTTATATGTTTTGGGCAGTATTTTGCCTTAAGAGATATTTTTTAAACTTTTTATACTTTACCTCTTTAGATTTTTTCAGCTATTTTCTTAAAAGTATATTTTTTCTATAAACATCCTCTGCTGCTACATTAGAAACTTTTATAGCAAAACAATTGCAGTTGGTATATTTCATTTTTTTTAAGGTTTAAATAAGGGATTTTTTTTTTTGCAATGAGCTTCACTACACTCTGAGTCACCAGTGTAAATGTATCATGTTTTTACTTTAAATTTATGTGACCCTCTTCATTATGTTGTGCTACAATTAGAGCTCGATTAAAATCGAGTACCATGTACAACCACTACACATTTTTTGTCATTAGAAGATCTACCGTATGAGCCATGTGTTTCTAGACTTTAGCGTAAATTATGGAGGGTTTTATTTATGCCTATTTATATGTAAACATCATTGAAAGTGAAGGTCAGTGATTGGAAATCGTGGGCACTAGGTGCTTTCCTGAGACTGCCCCTGCCGGTGGTGCCCTGGCGGGTGGTGTTCATGGAGGGCCCCCGTCAGGTCCCCCAGCACGGGCACCTGCCAGGTGAGGACTGCTGCTCGCGGGGTGTGCACAGAGGCTGCCGCGTGCCAGGCACACAGGTGTTTAGAAAGCGTGTGTGTCCGTGTGCTGTTGGACCGGAGAGGCCTTTACGTTTAGAATGAAAGGAATCTGAATCCGTGTAATTTATGGCCGTTGGTTTTAAGGGTCTTTGACAGTGCTGCCATAGGAAGTGGGGGGGCTTGCACCTGTCAGACCCTTGTCCCAGGTCAGGCTGCTTCCCCACCCCCACCCACGTTTCCTGTTTGCCATGCTTATTCTAATTTCCTTACCCCTTAGCCAAAAAGGTTTGTTTTCTTCTGTGCATACGACCGTCCTTTAATATTGGTGATGTAAGCCTCACTTTATTAAAAATTATCCAACAAGCAGAATGGAAATGTGTTCTCTACTGTGTCACAGCCATGGACCTCCTCTTCCCGTCCAGCCTTTGTGTCTGGTGTGGAGTGGGAAGAATGCGTTGGGGTGCAGTAAGTAGGCGAAGGATCGCTTTCCTCCTCTTGACCACAGGGGCTCCCAGCTAAACTACCCTGCCTGCCCAGCCCCTGCCTCTCCCCTGGGTCCCACAGCCTGAGACCCCAGGGCTCTACAGAAAGGCTGTGACAGTGCGGGCAGGCCTGGCTCTCCTGTGGGTCTCCACACGCACCGACAGCGCCTTGTGTTCACAGTGCCATTGTCACAGAAACTAGTTTAAAGGGCATGTGTTTTATGGCAATAAACCTAAAGCAGCATTTTGTTTCATATAAACATTTCTTTTTAAAATATCATTTGTTCAGTTTCAGTAGTAGCTGCAGTGTCGATTTTGGCAGCCTACAAAAGTATAAACTATCAGTATGACTTGGATGAGCGTGCAGGCGTTTGCACTCTGCGTAAGGACCCCACTGCGGAGGCGGCTGCTCCTGCCTGCTGCTGTGGGGTGAGGAGCCTGCTCTTACACGCGTGGCTTCTGTGGAAGGCCAGGAGCCAGCAGGGAGGGGTAGTGGCTTGTTCCCCGGCTCTTGGCTTGCTTGATCTGTCACACTTGTAATCAGAAGATGCTTGTTTCTGCTCTGGTGCACAGCAGGTGAACAGTCATTTTCCCAAACATTTCCAAGTTTAATCGATATGTATATGGTATTTTTATGTAGGTCTTTGGAAACAAATGTTCCAAGTGTTTAATAATTTTGTTTAAAAAATGTTTATTCAGAAGCATATATATAAATTTCAGTCACCTAAAATTTCTGCACTGTTACCTGGGATCTGCCAAGCCCTGACTTCCCCTCTGCTGCAAGGTGAGTGGCATTTAACTTTTACCTTAGTTGACTTGTTCTGTAAGTGTGCTTATTGAGCTTACAGACGTGTGGGGGATACCCCTCACGTGTGTGCAGCGTGTTTAGTGTACACCTTCATAGCCCCTTTCAATTTGGAAGGGAGTTAGGATTTTTTTTTTTTGAGACAGTGTCTCGCATTGTTGCCCAGGCTAGAGTGATGCCGTGGCATCAGCCTAGCTCACAGCAACCTCAAACTCCTGGGCTCAAGCAATCCTGCTGCCTCAGCCTCCCGAGTAGCTGGGACTACAGGCATGCGCCACCATGCCCGGCTAATTTTTTCTATATATACATTAATTGGCCAATTAATTTCTTTCTATTTATAGTAGAGACGGGGTCTCACTCTTGCTCAGGCTGGTTTCGAACTCCTGACCTCGAGCAATCAGCCCGCCTTGGCCTCCCAGAGTGCTAGGATTATAGGCATGATCCACCCACCATGCCCAGCCAGGAGTTAGGATTTTAAAAGTTAAAAAGTAATGCACATTTGTTTTAGGAAGTTGGACAACATGAAGATACAGCAGCCTCTCATTTGAGGGATGATACCATTGTTTCCGGTGAAACGTGAGCCGTGGCTCTGTCATTGCTTTCCTATGTGAATCTTCTGTTTCCACTCTGGCTGCTTTTAAGACCTGGAGGATGTGTTTAGGTGTGGTTTTTCTCCATGTTTCACCAGCTTGCGGTTAAAGAGATTCTTGGATCTGTAGATTAGCATCTTTTATCAGTTTTGGAACGTTCTTGGCCATAAAATCCTCAAATACAGGGTGTCCCAAAAGTCGCTATACATAGGGAAAATGGGACATTGTAGCTAAATGTACCTTTATTTACAAAATATTCATTACAAAATTTTACAGAATTTTTCCTTTCTATGGAGACCACAAATTAGACTACATTTAGCAACGATGTCCCATTTCCCTATGTATGGTGGTGACTTTTGGGACATCCAGTATTTCTTGATTATTCTGTTTCTGCTTCTGGGACTCCAGCTACACCTGGGTTAGGCTATCTGACATTGGCCCACAGACCTTTGGACACAGTTACTTTTTCTCCCTACTTTTTCCTCTACATGTTCTGTTTGGATCTTTTCTATTAACCAGTCTTCAAGTGCACTGATTGTTCCTCTGCAGTGTCCAGTCTGCTGTTAAGGCCATCTAAAGACTCGTTCACAGCCAGGCGTGGTGGCGCATGCCTGTAGTCCCAGCTACTCGGGAGCTGAGGCAGGAGGATGCTTGAGCCCGGGAGTTGGAGGTTACAGTCAGCTACGATGATGCCACGGCACTCTAGCCAGGGCAACAGAGCAAGACCCTGTCTCCAAAAAAAATTATTCATTTATGATACTATATCTTCCATTTCTAGCATTTTCATTTTCTCTTTGAAAGCTTCCATGTTTCTGCTGAGTGTGTCCATGGCCTCGCCTCTGTTATAGCTCCTCACAGCCCTTGACTGTCCTCTTACCCCGGGGCCGTTTCTGGTTCTGCACTGCTCACTGAGGCCCACGTCTTCCTGCTTTTTCGTGTGTCTTGTAATGTCTTATTGTAGGCTAGATGCTTTGTAGAGGCTGAAGCAAACAATATTTGTTTCGGTACCGGAGTGGAAACCGAGTGGCTCTTCCCTCCCTGGAGCTGGATCTGGCTTTGCGGCAGCTTTAGTTGGGACTGCAGATGTTTTGAGGGTGCCGTCTGTACTTGACAGCCAAGCCAGCAGCTTTGGTCACTGCCGGCTGCGTTCCCAGATCTCTGGACTCGACTCTCCACTGCCACCCCTTGCCCTGTGCCTCTCCCTCTGCCTTTGGGGGCTGTTCCCGCCCACTCAGCTCCCCTTCTCCGCCACCTGCTGAGGGAGGCCTGTGCACCTGGGGGGATGGATCCCTTGGCTCCCCTTCCCCACGCCAGCCTGCCCGGCAGGTGAGGGTTGGCCTGCCCTCCGACCCCTGTCCCCGAGGGCCCTCTGATGCCCACTGCCCCACCAAGGAGGGAAGCAGCTGGGCCCTTTCTCTCTAAAGGGCTTGTTATTTAGTCATTTTAGGGTTCTTTGTAGACTCTGCTCTGATTTGTTTGAACCATGATTCTGGATCATACTGGGCTTGTTCTGGTCCATCTCTTACAGCTTGACCAGTGGTTATGGCCTCTGTCAGATCCTGCTTGGCTCGAGTAGTCACCGCCAGACTGGCAAGTGGACTGGGGGGTGCCGGTCTGGGGACCCATGGTGGCTCCACACGTACTGACAGGACACTGAGAAGTGGAGGTGGGGGGGTGGGGGTGGGGGCAGTTCAGACTGGGAGCCTGTGCAGTTGGAGCCTGCCGTGAGGTCAGGAGAAAGGCCTGTGGGTCCCGACAGACAGCCAGTGGCGGGAGGAGAGGCAGCTGCCTGGATCTGAACCCTTGAGTGGGAGAAGGCAGCATCGAATATTTTGGCTTGTTAAAGTCTTTAACTTTTAAACCAAAGGTTAGGAATCTAGGGCATGACCAGAGGGCCCCCAAAAGACAGTGCCTTTGAAGGAAGCAACATGTTAAAAAAAAGTCTCCAAATTCACACCCTCTTCAGGTCAGAAATGAACAACTAAAGCAGCTTTCTCAAGCTTCTGGCACCAAAGACGAAATCCGAGTTACCCCTTCATCATACCTCAAAGCCGGCGCAGCTAGGTGGCCAGGGCCAGACAGGCTTGTGCAGGGACGAGAGCCTCCCCCTCACGACAGGCACACCTGCCGGTCGCTGCACGAGTCCCCACTGACAACCGAGTTGACAGGAACCCTGGCATCTTCCGAGTGGCCTTGGCTAGAACAGAGACAGTGGGGTGTCCCACCTGGAGCACCCCGGCCCTTGCCAGGTGGTCACTCTCTGCAAGCCCCCTCAGGCCGCCCCTGGGGGACAAGATTTGAGGCATCAGCCTCTACAGAGCCTCACCAAGAACAAGCACATCCAGGCCATTTTATTTAGTAAAATTTTACAAAAGTCAGTGCTGACTGCTTGGCTCTGCCCTTGGAAGAGAACAGTTTCCTGGGCAGAGAGCCAGGAAAAACCTGCGGCCCGTCGTGCTGTGCGGCCCCGTCCACGCGGGAGAGAGGCCTGTCCTCGGGGCTGCGGGGCAGGGGCAGAGTGTGAGACAGAGGCCTTCCGGGCACTGCAGCCTCTCCACAATGACACTTCAACATCCTCCTCTGCGCTCACAGTCTGACTGAGGTGTCCATCCCCAGGTGCCCCCACCAGGCCCGGCGGCACCTGCACCAGGCGGGGGCCTGTGGGTGTCCTGACCAGGCCTGAGGCGAGCTTCAGGCACAGGACGGCTCCCCGCCCAGAGAGAGCCCAGGATGCAGACTTGGGACTTGGGAAGCAGCTGCGTGATAGTTCTGGTTTCCAGGACCAAACCAAATTAGTAAGAAAATGTAAAATTCTTCATAGTTACAAAGAACTCCGGTTTTTAGCAAACATCACTATTAAAGAATGTCATTTTTAGGTTTCGTGGAGTGAAAATCTTCTTTTTCCTTGGAATGGTGATGTACTGCCCGTGTCCACACAAGGGGGTCTTCAGGAAGAGGCTGTATGTGATGAGGCCCCCCTGTCTGCTGCCGGGCGGCCCTGAGAGCTGAGGCAGGAGGACAGCGGTCAGGCACGCGCACACGTGGCACCAGAGAGGCCACTAGAAAGGCCAGCGTGGGCGTCTGCCCCGGCCCATCACCCCCCAGCCAGCCGCCTCTAGGCCCCTCAGCGCTCTGTCCTTTGTCATCCTAAGACCCTCCCACACGGTGCCCCTGCCCCCGCCGACTTCCTGAGCGACTGCACAGCTTCCTGATGCTCCTCTGACTCTGGCCTGCAGCCCCCGAGACAGCGGTGGGCCCGCTTCTCACACAGGGTCTCTGGCCCTCATGCTCTGTGACTGGCACTGCTGTGGAGGCCACCACCGCCTCCCAGGCCCATGGCCCGCAGCGTCCGCTGCTGCCCCGCACCACGGTTTCCCCCACACGGCTGCTGGACGTTTCCCCGGGCTTGGCTGTCGTCACTGACAGCCATGAACTTGTCCTTATGGCTTGTTGCTGTGACACAACCCTCCTGTCCCAGGGTACTTTCCAAAGAGCAGACGGATGGCCCAGCGCGAGGAGGGCCCTCTCATGTGTGCCTCGGCACCTGTCACCTGTGGGCTGACCGTCAAGGGCGCCTGCCCCACCTTGGCTGGCCAGTGCCACACTTGCGCTCTGGCCCAGAAGCTGGCACTGGCCACCTCCTGTACCACGTGACCTTCCTGCTGGCTCTACTCCAGCTCGGGTCCTTGTCACCACCTGCTGGGCCATGGGCAGCACCTTACACTGCCCCTCCCTGCACATCCCTCTCCGTGCTGACGAGCACCCACACTGCTCCCTGTCCACTGGGCGTAAGTGGTGAGCCCCAAGTGCTCTGGGTCCTGGGCTGAGCATGAAGCTAGGTGAGCTGGCCTGGGCACCTCGCCCCTCTTGCAATACCTGGCCAAAGAGCGGGCACAAGAGCCCAGCCCGGAAAGGCTTTTCCTTCCTTAATAAAGAGAGGGCTGCAGGAAGATGACCCATTCCTGCCCTCAAGCCCTGCTCTGATGATGTGACAAAGTGACTGCAGTGGGAACTTTAGACCAGACCCTGCAGGTGCCCCCGCACTGGACGGGGGCACGTGGCTGCCAGTCTGACCTGCTTCCTACAGCGGCCCACAGGGAGCGCGCATGCCTGCCCAGTAGTCACAGCCTGGCCACCCACGCCCAGCATCGCGGCTTCCCTGCAGCTCTCCTCTCCACCTGCCTCGGCCTCCTGCCAGTCCTCCCACGAGACCTGCTCGTCTCCCGGGCCTGTGTCCTACTGGTCTTTGTGGTGGCACATGTATATTCCTTGGCACCTGCAGTGGTGTTAACGCTTTGCCTGTCTGCCCTAGATAGACACGTTCGTTTTTCATAGGTGCAAAGAATTAAAGGAAGAAAAGTAAGTGGCTGAAGTACAGACGTGAGAAGGGGCTACTCGAGTGCAGACACCAGCCAGCCCAGCCGCCCGCGGCCTCTCCTGGACACCACTCACCTTGGTCTGGATCAGGGCTTTGCAGTGGTGGAGACGGAAGCTGCTGACAGCAAGGAGTCCTTCAGGCTCTTTGAGGTCGGAGCCCTCTGCGACGTGGCCCTGACCTGCAGAAAGGCTCTGAGGAGAGAGACCCTGTCGGCCAGTTAGCACAGCTGTCATTTCCCCGTTTCCTTTTACCTGAGCCCTCTACTAAATCTCATCCCAAAACTGCAGTTGTCTTGGCCCCTCTGGGGGTCAGGCCGCCCTGCCAGGGCTGTGGGGCATCCTCAGGGCCAGCTCAGGACAATGTACCCCCTCACCCTGCCCTGCCGCCTGGAGCTGTCCCACCCCCAAGCCTCCTGCTGAGGGCGCTGCCCCCACATTTCCCAGCCTCCTGGTTTTCTGTTCCTTGAGCGTGATGCAGCCGGGGCAACCTCCTTCCTCTCTTCCTTCCCTGCCAGCCCAGTGTGGCCCATGGGCAACCGACCGTGGCAACTGTTCTCAAGCCCATCTTTGCCAGGGCCAGTCTGCCTGCTTGGCTGGCCCTTTGAGTTTCCCAGGTTTGAAAATTTCCACATTATTTAAAAATCCATCTGGATTGCCAAAGGTGGCCCTCACTATAATCTGCATCTTCTGCACCATCCTCAGTAACTCAGGAGCTTGAACGTGTGCCCGTGACGTGCCTCACTGCGGCCTCTGGCTCACCCCTTCCTGAGCTTCCCCACCTTGGCAATATATTGGGCTTCATCCTGGAGCCTGGACACGTGTGTGGGGCCAGCTCGTGGCTATGACCCCACCCATGCCCAGGTGACCCCACATCTACACCTGCCTCTCGGCTGCATGCCAAGCACAGCCACCCCACCGAGAGGTGTTTGCTCCCGAATACTGATGATTTCTCCTATGCCGCCTGTCCATGATGGAGCTCGCCCCCTCCCCTCACCTCCTGCGTGTCCAGCGCAGGTGCCCACACCCCGCCTCCCTCAGCACCTGGGTGCAGATGCGCCCTGGCAGCCCCCGAGTAGGGAAGGCTCCTGCCCATCCCCCACCCCGCCAACTCCCCCACCTTCCCACAGCTCCTCCCAAGGGAGCTCCCCAGGAGTCGCCTGCCACGCCGGAGGCTGCGTGCTGAACGGGGTTCTGCCACAGCACCTTCGCTCACTGCCCCAAACCCACGTGCAGATCGAGTCTCCACGTCCGTCCCCAGTTCCTGCAGGAGCCTTGCAGGGGCAGGTGTCTAAGCATGGCATGGTGCCCAAGTCCGAAGAATGCCCCACTCCCCTCACCACTCTGCCACTGCCTCACTGGTCCCCACCCCCACTCTGCCAGAGTCACCCTTCTGAGAGGTCAGTGGCTTCGGACCTCGAGGTCCTGGTGGCAGGCATGCCTTGCTGCAGACCAAGGTGTTTTCTCCACTGCCCATCCCTGTCCCAGGCAGATGGCCTCCAAGTGTGCTGTGGCCACAGGGTGGCCAGCCACCGTCAAGTCCAGCCACAGTCCCAGGACCCCGTCTCAACCCAGACCACCTCACCTTCCGAGCAGCGTCTATTCCGAGAACAAGAAAGTAGTTTTCCTGGCAGTGGGATCCGTTCCAGAGGCACCGTGACACGGACGTGGCATTTGTGTTCTGAAGGGCTCTCCACAGGGCTCTAGATTCGGAACTGGAAAACACGCAGTCACTGAAATGTGGCTGAACAAGCCTTCCGAACAGATCCCTGGAGCCTGCCCCAGGCACGCAGAGGGCCCGGCCTCGCCATCCACGCAGAGACTCACAGCCAGAGGCGCTGGCCATGAGGACTCTACAGACCTCGCCCTCCAGGAGCACGGCACGTCTGGTTCGTTGCTCACTTCTACACCTACTCAGACGAGGCTGCCCCCCCCTGCTGCGCCTCCCCACAGAGCCCGTCCCCTGGCAGCCGCTGTCCCCTCCAAGGAGCGCAAGCTCCACGAGGCCAGATGTTTTGCTAGTTTTGTCACTCAAGTGCCTAGAACTATGCTGGGCACAGAACAGATGCTCACAAGCCACAAGTGCAGTGAACACTTGGAAGAATGAGCGACACACACGGTGGGCGTCTGCCACGCGCCGTGTTGACCGTACCGTGGGGGACGGCAGAGGGGTCTGCCTGTGGGAAGCTCCCTTTGGCAGGGGAGGGAAAATGGGTGTAGGAGACAGGACATGCAAAATGTCAAGTCATTTCCAAAACACCCTAGTGTCTGAACACACTAAGTGTCCTACTCCCCCAGAGTAACACCCAGCCTTCAGTTTGAGTGTCCAGCCTGCCCGGTCTCGACATCCAGGATGCCCCAAGCCTCTGGGCCCCCAGCCTGGTGCTGCTGAGATAGGGAAGTCAGCACATCAACCCCCCACCCCTCCAGCTCACAGGGCTGCACTGCTGGCAGTTTCTCCCCAGGAATCGTGCCTTGCAGAAGCACCATGAGCAGAGGGCACACTGGCCATCTGGGCAGCGCTGGCTGCAGCCTTCTGGGCTTCAGTCTCCAGGCCCCTGCGGAGAGTGCCCTGGGGCAGACGCTGGGTTAGACCACATTGGACCCCAGCAGAGGCCTTGAAGGGCCAGAGCTCAGAGGTGTAGGCTGCCACTGCACGCCTACCAGGCTTTCCCCCTTGCTGCTGGGAGACGGGCTCCACAGCCACGCCAGGGACGGAAAGCCAGCTCACTCCAGCCTTCACCTCCCGCTGGGCTTTGGGCCAACATGTCTTGAGCTTCTCAACCACTGCTGCACAGTCCACTCTAGCACTGTTTCCCTTTCACAGTTCAGTTGACAGTGTGTCCTTAGAAAGTGGCCATCTGCAAACAGCTGCTTCTGCGAGTCCCCTCACACCAGCCCTGGGGCTGACCAGGCTGGAGCAGGAGCTCCAGAGCACTGGTTGGCCTCCACTGCTCCCGGGGTGTTTCTATAACTGCTGCTGAGGACCACGAGGCTGCAGTGACCACTCAGCCAAGTCCCCTAGGAGGCTCCTCTGCCCACTGCCCCAGCACTCACAGAGACAGAGGTGCTGCTGCTTGGGTCCACTTGCTCCAGGGACCCAAGGAGCTGGAAGAGGGGTTTGTGACTGAACATGGGTGCAGAGAGGAGGGGCCACAGCAAGAGCCTCACCCATGCTGCCCGCTCCTCATGAGGCCCCTACGACCCCCAGATGGCAGGGGCTGCAGGAGACAGGATGCTCTAGATAGAGGTAAAAGCAAAACCACACTTGCTTTTATCAAACAGAAGTACAAATGCTGAGTTGCTATAACAAACAGTTCCAATGTAAGTTCATTACCAAAATTTATGTACAGATTCAAGGCCAGGCTTTTCTTCACTGCTTATTTCTAGAAAATGGTGTAAGGTGGAAACATCTTCAGTTGCCTGTGGAACTGATACTTCTTGAAAAGCAAACTTAAAAATGTCCTCATAGCTGAGAAGGGGCTGAAAACAAACAAACAAACAAACAAAAAACATGTCAAATTTAGGAGAAGTACACACATTATGTTACCTTATTCCAAATAAATAATTTGGGTACAAATGAAATTTGTGATTATACCATTAGTGCTACCACCACTTGCCATATTCATTGGTAAAAATCACCATGTGATGCAGAACCACACACACACACAGGGCTCATGGGAAAATGGGGCACAACATTCAAACTTCATCAGTGTGGCATGAGAAAAGACGCCTCCTCACCACGTCAGCACCGTTTCCGTGTTAATTGGTCATGAACTTGCATACAACAATAAACGCAGCACTTGTGCTTGGAAAAGTGGGGAGCTTCGTGGCTGAGTTGTGTGGGGTGGTGGGAAGAGGGCCGTTCGACTGGGTGTGGTCCCAGCACCAGGTGTGAATGGGTGCAGGGAACAGGTGCTGGCAGGTGTCTGAGGGCTGCCCGTGCACATTTCAGGTATTCTGACACGCCTCCCTCCTGGATGCAGTTTTATGCATCCACCTAGCTTCTTGGGGGATTCGAAGTTCAAACTGTTCCCTAATAAATCAATCACGTTCTCAGAACAAGCGTCACAGCAGAGCTGACTGTCCGGTCCAGGGAAGCCAGCTCAGGAAACAGACGGCCCAGCTGAGAGCCGGCAACACCGTTATCTCCCTCCTTAAGTGCTTCAGCTTTTGTCTTTCGTTCTTACGGTGTTTGGGGTGAGCCATCTGGGAAGAGATGGCAGACAACAGGAGCAACAAGAAGAAGACGAGAAAGGAAGGCTCGGAGGCTGTCACGAAAGTGTCAACACCGGGCAGTCAGCTCAGAAAGGGCCAGGGGCCGGGGCAGCACCAACTCATTTCTCACAAGCTGACATGTGATGTGACTGTAGAATCTGTGAGACTTTCTAACTGTAGATCAGAATTCAGACAAAAAGCTCCTTCCCCACAGGCCCTGAACTGGGGCCAGCAAAGCACAGCCCACCACTGAGGAGCGGACAGCCCGGGGAGGAGGGTCCCAGCAAGCATCAGGCTCGGGTGGCTCCCATCTGGCCTTCCTGGGACCCACTTCTGCAGCCTCCTCTGCCAACTCCTTGCCTGGCCTCGGGGGGACAGGGCAGTAACCACACGGCCAGGGAGGAAGGCCAGGAGATAAGACCCTCCAAGGCTGGTGGCCCCTCTCTGGCCGGCGCACCAAAGCTTTCAGAGTGCAAAGCACTTCCCACTGACAGGGTGACGACACCAGCACTTTAGAAATACCTCGGAAGGTGGGGCGACAGCGGCTCCTGTCACCCAAGGTCCACCCTGGCACAGCGTGGGGGAACCACACTCCTCTGGGGTGGAAGCGGTTCTCGGTGGCGGAGGCTCTGCGGGTCTCTGCGGGAGCTGAAAGGACTGAGGGAACTGCCCGGCCTCTGCAGAAGACTCCCGGAAGCCTTCGAACTCCCCCCAGGTGCTGTGTTCCCCGGGGTCCCGAAGGCCGGGGGTGCAGGTGGAGCCCTCGCCGGGCCTGGGGGTGCTGGCTTTCCCGCTGCGCAGGAGGAGGCTGGCGCGGGTCCTCGCCCACCCCACGTCGTCACCACTCCGCCTCCCCGGAGCCTCTCGGAGGGCACCGTCGCCCGCTGGCCCTGCGCGGCCGCCCCACGACTGTGCGCCCGACTCCAGCGGGCCCTGCATCTCGGAGCCGCCGGGGCGCGCAGACCGGCCGGGAAGCGGCTCAGGACACATGCGCCCGCCGAGCCGCGCTGCCCGGCCGCCGGCCCTCCCCGCCGCGGGGCCCGCACGACCGCACGCAGGGCGCTGCCGGGCCGGGCTTCCTCCCGCGCGGGCTGCGAGGTCCCGCCGGCCGCGGTCCGAGGGACCCGAGGGAGGGCGCCCGGCGCCGCGGGCCTCCGCCTGCACGGGGTCCGAGAAGGCAGCTGCGCGCGCGGCCGCAGGGTCCCCGCGCGGCCGGGGCCCCGCACCCACCGCCGCCGCGGCGCCTCTGCCTCCACCGGGCCCGGCCGGGCGCAGCTGCCAGCCCGCGTCCCCTCGGCCCAGCGCCGGCGCGTTGCCCGGCAACGGCGCGCGCCCGTCCGGCGTCCGCCGCGTGACGTCAGCACGCCGCCGCGGGGCGTGGCCAGAGCCGACCCCGCCCCTGCGGGAATCCCCGAGCCGCGCCCGCTGCTGCGGGCCCTGGGCGAGCGGCCGTCGGGCTCCGCGCCTCCGTGACGGCCCCAGCGTGGCTGCCGTTCAGTTGCGGGGAGCCAAGTCTCCGCGCGCTCCCCATGCACCGGCACGTGGAGCCGCGCGGGCCCTAAGCGTGAGAGCGGCCACCCCTGCCGCGTCCCGGCCCGCCGCCGAGGGGCTGCCTGCACGGTGGGGCCCCTGATCCCGCTTCTCCGGGAAGGGGGTCCGCTGCCTGCCGAGCGGGAGGAGCGGTGCCGCCCTCCCCTCCAGCCGTGTCCTGCCCGCCGGGTCACTGGCCAGCCCCGGGGCAGCGCTGCTCCTGCCAATACCCGCTCAGGGCAGGGGCTGATGAGCTGCCTTGCCCCTGGGCCAGTCCCAGGGCAGGGCCCTTTCCTCCTGCTGTCTCCCCCAGGGCTTCCAGGCCTTTCCCATCTGCCCCACCCCCAGTCTCTTGAAGTCAACCTGAGTGACCTTAACTCATCCCCGCCCAGGCCTTTCCACACTGGCCCGCACGGCCATCCTGCTGTGGGAGCCATAATCCACGCACCCCCACCACCCAGTCTACCTCCAGTCTCCCTTCTCTCCCACCCCACGACCTCCCTGGCCCCTGTCTGGTCCCTGTCCTTCTTGTATGAATCACGCACTCCCTCGCTGGTCCTTCTCAGCCAAGCTACAGAAAATTTTAATTTCAAAAATGACAAGATGAGATCATTGTCTGCACCCTAGACCATGTCCTCCTGCCTCCCCTTTCTGAGGGGCAGAACAGCCAACAATGCAGCTCTGCGGTCAGACTGCCCAGGACTGGGCCTTGGCTCGGCCACCACCAGCACCCGCAGTGCCCCTGAGGGTGGTGACCAGACAGCGTCTGGGCCTGCAGACACTGCCTCAGCTTGCTTGCAGGCCCCAGCGGGCCGCGTCCATTCCAGTGCCTGCGTCCTTCATTTACTGTCCTCGGTATCTTTGAGGTCCAGGGAGCTGGAAATGGGGTAATGGGAGTGATGTCCTTGTGTGTAGGTGGAGAGACTGAGGCCAGGCCCAAAGGCCTGTGTGAGCAGCAGAGCTGGGACTGCAGTAGCTCTCCTGACCCCCAGCCCCCACACCCTTCTGGGCCTCGGCTTCCAGGTAGAGAGCATTGTGGCCCCAGGGTGGCTGGAGGGTGGAGTGACCCAGGAACAATGCAGCCTCCTCAGGCTTCAGTCCTCAGCCCACAGGCCCAAGGTTGGGCTCATAGCTGAGTACTGCTCCCCAAAGATGTCTGTCCTAATCCCCAGAACCTGTGACTATGCCTGCGACCTTCTCAGGTAAGAGGGACTTTACAGGGATGATTAAATTAAGGATTTTGAGATGCAGAGATGGTCCTAGCTTCTGTGGTTGAGCCCAGTGTAGTCACAGGGTCCTTATAGGAAGGAGACAGCAGTTTAAAGAGAGCTGGAGGGTGGAAGCAGCGGTCGGAGTGCTGCAGGTCACTGCAGGCAGCCTCTAGAAACTGGGGAAGACAGGAAATGGGTCTCCCATGAAGCCTCCGGAAAGAACACCACACTGCCAGTACCCAGAACTGGAAGAGAATAAATGCACTATATGTTTTTTGTTTTGTTTTGTTTTGAGACAGAGTCTAACCCTGTTGTCTGGGCTAGAGTGCCGTGGCATCATCATAGCTCACAGCAGCCTCAAACTCCTGGGCTCAAGGGATCCTCCTGCCTCAACCTCCTGAGTAGCTGGGACTGCAGGCATTCGCCACCATGCCCAGCTAAATTTTTCTATTTTTGCTAGAGATTGGGGTCTCGCTCTTGCTCAGGCTGGTTTTGAACTCCAACCTCAAGCGATCCTCCCATCGCAGCCTCCCGGAGTGCTAGGATTACAGGCGTGAGCCACCGTGCCCAGCCTGTATGTTATTTTAGCTACTACATTTGTATTTTGTTATAGCAGCAACAGGAAACTAATGCACCGGAGTGAGCCCTGGCTGCCTCACTATGAGGTGCTGCTTGGGGAGCTGAAATGCAGAGGAGGAGGCAGAGCTGCCCTGATGTTGGGTGCCCAGCCCTGGCTGCAGGAGGCTGGGGACAGCCCAGGTAGTGGGTGGGCGGCCCCTGCTCCTTGGGCAGTGTCTCGGCAACTGTCCTGTTCACGGCACAGCCACTGGGGCGGCTCCGGGGTGGCAGGTAGAGCAGGCTGCTGCTGAAGTTTAATGGCTCCAGCTGTTGGGGGAGACCGGGCCCAAGGGGGTGGAACCCCATTAAAGTCGGGGTGTGAGAGACAGGCCATGACTCCCCGAGGGGCCATGCAGGAGCAGGTGCAGGGTGGTCAGGATCAGGAGCCCAGGTGGCCCTCCCATGCTCCTCTCTGGCTACCTTCCTATTTCAGGAAAATCCTGGGACAATATAGAAAAACTATCCCCCAAACTGAGAGGGAACCAGAGAGCAGAGGATGACTCCGACAGGTCAGCTGAGGAGGTCGATGAGTTTATCAGGGTTACTTACTGGGGCGCTTGCTCCGGGTGGCACAGGAATTTCCTCCTCAGGATCTTCTAGCAAAATCCGCATCTGCCCACCTGGGAGGTTGCCTTAAATCCCTTCCCTGTTAGTGGCGCAAGGTTTTGACATGGTATCTTCATGCAACTTGTATTATGCTAATGATGTTCCAGTGTCCCACTAGGCAGGGATTTTGGTATTACAGTTGGCAAAGGGCCTGCAGGACAGACGGAGCTGCTCCAAGGCAGCAGGGCCATCTCCGAAGGCTGCTTCCGGTCTGTCACATGGTGGGCAACCTGCATTTTTCTCTCCACTCCAGCCGCCCGTGAGCCCCCTTGCTGAACAGGGGGGGCAGCTTCCCCTCTCCCAGCCTCCGGAGGAAGGGGCCAGCCTCAGTCCTGGGCAGGTGCCGCCCCACCCAGAGCCCCACGGCCATCTTGGCGTCTCCCAGCATCACCTGAGGAGCAAAGACTGGTTGGGGAAAGGTCCCTCATCCCAGAAGCACCCAGACATCCTGCTCCTCTGGATCCTCAGGCCCGAGTCCCTCGGGCGAGTCGGGGAGACTGCGTGTCCCCACTTCTGCCCCCTACCCCCTGGCCCACTGCTGAGTCCTCCGGCAGAGGGTGGGCACCGTGGATTGAAAGAAACCAACCCTGGGATTGGACGAGTGAGCTCAGCTCCCTGACACGCCCCACCGGCCCCTTTCCGGAGCCCGCTGCGGACCCAGCTGCGTGTGTGTGGAGGAGGGGCCTGTGGACAACGCCCAGGCCTGAAACAGGCACTCAGCTTTGGGGGAGAGTGAGGCACTTAGAGGTCAGGGGCCATCTGGTGTGGTCAGCCAAGAGGGGTGCTGGGTGGATAAGTGTCCCCACCTGCTCACAGCAGTTCTCAGGTGCCGGACCAGCAGCCTGGAGCCCTCCCCTGCTCTCTGTGCAGAGGACTGAGGGCCCGTGGTGGGGGCAGGCGGCTGCTGAGGAGGTCTCAGATGCTCCCTCCCACTGGGCACGGGGCTGCGGCTGCGCTGGGGCGGGGCAGGGTCCAGGCTGGGCTGTTTTGCTTATGCTGCTGCAGCTGCTGCAGGCAGACATCAATCACGGATGCGCAGGCAACCTGCCTGCCTGCGGAGGACGGCAGCCAGGCGGCGGCTGGGGCTCCCCACCCAGGCCTTTCCTGTGCCCGCATCCCGGACCTGGGCCCAGCCTCAGGAAGGCTGTGGGCAACCAGTGGGCCCTGGGCCAGGGCTGGGGTGTGGCCCTCAGTTTCCCTATCCTGGTGGTCCCCGGGGGAGGTGGAGCCTGCGTGTGTAGGGGAGATAGCACGTGGTACCACAGGCTGTAGCAGGCGCCCTCCCACCGTCCAAGGGTGGCCGAGTTGGGTTTGTGCAGTGATGCGGGGAGCACGGGCATCGATTCCCGAGCCAAGCCCAGCTGCTGTGGCCTTCCCCAGCCAGGCATGTGTTCCCAGAGAGGGGAGGTTCCCTCTCTCCCATGCTCCCACAGCTGCCACTGGAGCCAGGTTAGGGTCTCCGAGGCTCTGGGGTGGGGGTGGAGGGATTCTGGCTGGGCACTGGGGAGTGAAGACTGACTTGTGGCCAGGCTCTGTCCACGTGGCTGCAGCCTGCCTGTCTGTGGGGGTGCAATGCACCAGGGGACGTCTTGCGTGACATAGAGCTCCCGGGGTGCAAGCAGTACTTGGGGGTAAGCTCCCCTGAGGCAGGGAACTCTCCGGACAGACATCCCAAGGTGTCTGTTACTCAGGACATGCCCAGCTCAACCCACAAGCTAGGAGAGGGCCCTCAAGATGGGGTGGCAGCTCTGGTCCCAGTGACAGCCATGGCCAAGCTGCAGCCCTGGTACTGCCGAGGATGCCAGGCCTCTGTCCAGAGCACGGAGAGGGGCAGCCCTGGGGCCAGGGGTCCGTCCCATCCCCATCCTGAGCCCAGGGCCCTGAGCCACGTTGAGTCGGCTGCCAGGCTGCAGGCGAGCTCGGCTGGCCCTTCACCATGGCCGGTGGGAGTGGGCGGGTAAAGCCCGTGGGCCTGGGCATGCTAGGCCAGGCTCTGGGACCGTGTCTGAGCCAGGGGTGGGCAGGCCAGCGGACACAACTCAGAGGGGCCTCAGCTGTCCCAGGCTGAGGGGCAGGACCAGGGACAAGCCCTCCCAAGTGTGGTGTCCCACACTCCCATGATGCCAGCGCAGGGCTCGCCACACTGAGGTGGCACTCTCACTTGGTCCCATCCAGACAGCCTCGAGGGCTCTCCTGTCTTGGCGAAGGGGAACAGGGGCTGGGGGAGCACTCGGGTAGCTCAGTGTCACGCTGGGGGCAGGCCCCCTCCCCACCAGGGCTCCATCCTCACCCTCCCCACACAGTGGACGGGAGCCACCATAGCCCTGTGTGGAACCTGCCTGACAGAGTGAGGCCACCTGACCCCACCAGGGGCACACACCTAGCGGGGCTGGGCACAGGAAGGTGGGTCTGTGCATGAAGGTGTAGATTCCACAAGACTGTTCCTTACTCCCCAGCCCTGTCACCAGATCGTAGGCACACAGGATGGGCCAGCCAAGACCCCAGCCAGACCTGGGCAAATGCTTGGACACACCCGGGGACAGGGGTACACACCCAGGCACCATGACAGTGCTCTCCCTGTACCCAGGGAGTGACCCCCTGGTGGGCAGAGCAGGTCTCAGATGCTGCAGGTCCCAGAAAGAGGGGTGAGTGCAGGGTGCCTGGCCCCCAGGCTACACTGCTCAGCCACAACAGGGGTATGAGACCTGTGCCCAGTGTCCCCACCTGAGACAGGGCTGTGCCCCATCGTGCATGGGCCAAGGGGAGGAGGCTGCCAGGGCCCTTTCCCGGCAGTGACTCGAGTATCTGTCCGACCTACTGCTGGAAGGCTGCCTGGTGGCTGCAGCCCGGCTGACGGGAACTGCCAGGAGTGAGCTCAGCTGGGTCCTGCCTGCTGGGCATGGCCCCGAGTGAGCCTGCGCGTGCGTCCGCGCCTGCATGGGCATGGCCCCGA
The DNA here is from genome assembly GCF_040939455.1 of Microcebus murinus. Lineage (NCBI taxonomy): Eukaryota > Metazoa > Chordata > Mammalia > Primates > Cheirogaleidae > Microcebus > Microcebus murinus. The sequence goes on from NC_134109.1 coordinate 2,014,278, forward strand.
GTGAGCCTGCGCGTGCGTCCGCGCCTGCATGGGGAGGTGTGTGCCTGTGCCGGGCATAGCCATGCACGTGGGCCTGAGCATGTTCGCTAGTGTCCGTGTGAGTTTGTGTGTGTCTCTAAGTGCATGGGGGCACATCCAAAGTGACCCGTGTTTGTGTATCCGGTGAGTGTGTGATCTCATCTACAGGTGTGTTTGCGTGTCTGCCCACCCCTTCTGTCTAGACTGGCCTCCTCCTACCCCAGAAGAAAGTGCGCGTGTGTCCATGTGTCTGTCTGGGCCAGGCACAGTCCTTGGCGGTGCCTGTCCTCTCCTGGGTCTGTTCCAGCCCACTGTCCCCTCGAAGTCCCTGTCAGACTCCACTCCTGTCTCCATGTGCCCTCCCCCGGGTCCATACCAGGCCAGGCCTCAGCTCACTAGCTCTGCTGGGACAGAGTTCTCCTGGGCCCTCCCCTTCCTGCCCGTGCCCCCAGATGTCCCCTCTCCGTGTGGTGCCAAGCCAGGGCCCAGGGAAGCGCCTAGCCCTGTCCACCCCTGTCCTCACGAGTTCCTCTCCAGAGTGTGCAGATCCCGACCCTCCTGGTCTGTTGGTCGCTGCCCTGGTCCAGCTGCCCCTGACCCCCCGCAGTGCCTCCCTCATTCTCGGCCCCCTGGGTGGTCTTTCCTTGCTCTCACCCACCTCAGAGGCCCTGCTTGGAGCCTTAGGTGGCCCCTCCTGCCCCAGGAGCCGCCTCCACAGCCTTGCTGCCCTGCCCCCAGACTCGCAAGCCGAGCTTTCAGCCCCAGCCCTTTTACCCTCATCTGCACCCACGGTATTCTGTTCCCTCTGTCCAGAGCACTCTTCCTGCACCATGCCTGTCTCACACGAGGCCTCTAAGGTCCCAGCTTAGACTCTCTGCCAGGAGCCTTGCAAGGCCCCCTCACCACACCCCACGCAGCGCAGCCCCCTGCAGAGGTCGCACCTTTGCAAGCTCACCTGTGTCTTCTCCACACTGGGCCCCCACGCCGCCGCGCAGGGCAGGGGCTCCTGGTCGCCACTGTGTCCCAGCCCTCAGGCTCTTGACAAGAATAGGCGGAAAGGATAACTCCCGGCGGGTGTCGTGCCCGGCCCACTCCCGCCCCGCACTCCCCGCCTGTCCTCACTACATGTCTTGCCCCGTCCTTGCACCTGCCGCCCTCCCTCCCCCGACTGCGGTGTCTCCTCCGGGCCGGGAGGTGAGGACAGCGGCCAGTCCAGGGCCTCGGCGCGGGGGTCTGGAGGCCCCTCCCTGGCTGGGGTCCAAAGTCGGCTCGCGGGACCCCAAAGCCGGCGGGACGGGGCGGGGCCGATGCTGTGGGGCGGGGCCGGAGGCGGGACCAGGGCCGGGATGTGGGGCGGGTCTGACGGGGGCGGGGCCTGTGGGGCGGGGCCTCGGCGGCGCAGCCAATGGGCTGAATGGGATGGTGGCGAGGCCCGCGGGCTCCGCAGTGGCGGGGCGGGGCGGGGCGGGGTCCCGGGGGCGGCGGGGTCGCGGGGCGCTGGGTGTCGCAGTCCCTGGCTGTCCCGCAGCAGCGCAGAACGCCGGAGGCAGAGTGCGGAGCCGGCACGCCCCGGCCGCCTGGTGCGCCGGAGCAGAAACCCGCGACTGGACGCTACGGGCGTGGCCCGCACCGCCGGCGCCGCGATGTGTGACTGCTTCCACGTGGTGCTGCCCACCTGGCCGGGAGCCCCCAGCAGCGGTGCGCCTTCCCCGCCTGCAGCCCGCTCCTCTCGGCCGGCCGGGAGGGCTCCGCGCGGCGCCGTGCGGCCTGGGGCGGGTCTCGCGCGCGCTCTGGGCCTCCGCTGGCTGCTCGGGGCTCTGCCTCCCTCCTCCCGCGCCTCGCCTACTGCCTGTCCCTGCCGCGGTCCCCACCCTCTCTCCCGCTCTGTCTCTGTCTCTGCCGCTCACTTTGTCCCTCCGGTGTCTGCTCGTCCCTACCACTCGCTTTGTGGTTCTGCCTCTGTCTCTGTCACTGGCTGTACCTGTCCCTCTCTCTATCGGGGACCCCCTGCTGTAATCCTCCGGAGGTTGTCGGCCCCCTGGGGAGGCGTTGCGGAGCTCCAGAGCAGGGCCGCGTGTCTGAGTGGGGCGTGACCGCCGCGGCCGCGGGACCCAGGGGAGCTGCCAGGCGTGCCCTCTCACCTGTTTGGGGGAGAGCAGCCCAGCTGGACCAGGAGTTGTCGCTTGGGGCCTTGGGCCAGGGCTGCCAGGGTGGCTGTGTCCATGCTGTGGCTGTGTGGCTGGGTCACTGGCTAGGTGGTGGCTGTGGTAGAGCTAGGCCTGAGGTTTGGGGTTGGTGAGGGTCTTGTGTAGGGTCAGAGATCAGGCCACAGGGTCCCCCAGTGCTGGGCAGGGGAAAGTGGGTGCTGCCTGCAGGGATGAGCCCAGATGGTCAGTACCCACCGGCTACAGAATGGGTACCTGTCCTGGGCCTGGTTCCAGGGCCTGGGCGTCTCAGCATCTTGGAGGGCAGGGTGTGGCAGGGCAGGGGGCAGTCCCTCAAGCTCTGGTCAGCAATGCAGCATCCTGGCCACACCCAGGGCACTTGGCCAGCTGCTGGCAAGGGGGCTGGGGCTGCGCTGCATTGGCGCAGGCTGGACCCCACTCCTGGGGGAAAGCAGATCAATGACCATGATGCAGGGCATGCCCCTCCTGCTGCAGCTGGGCTTCCCAATGCTCCTGTTGCCCACGTGTCTGGAGAGCACCCAGGCAGGGCACAAGGCTTGTCTGAAGGGCCAGAGCAGGGAGGCTGGGCCCCTGCAACACCTCCTTTCACAGTGTCCCAGGTGACCCCTGTCTGAGTCTCTCCTGCCTGGATGGAAGCCCAGGGTGCCCCAACTTCTCTGGACAGTGGTGGGAGAAGGATAGCCCTAGGGGGCTAGTGGGCCCCCAGCCCTCTCCTCCCCTGTGGCTGGCCCATGTGGCTGGGGATCCACCTGGCCAGGGGGAGAAGGGTGGGCACGGCCCCAAGGACATAGGGGCCCTTGCCCTGCCCCCACCCAGCTTCCCTGCTCTGCCCCTCCCACTTCTTCCTCCCTCCAGCGTGGCACTGAAGACTCCTCCGCTTCAGGTCTAGGGCCTCTTACCTGTGCCCTGGCCTGTGCCCTCCCAGCGGAGGGCCAGTTCCTGCTTTCGGCCTGGTGCTTGCTTCCCTGGCCCGTCTGGGGCAGTCCCTCCTCGGGTCAGCCTACAAAGCCATCTGCTCTTAGGGAACGAGGTCAGTGGTTCTTGCTATGGCACTGGTCGGGGGGCCGGCAGGTCAGAGCCCCTTCTGTCACTATACTGATTCCCAGGCCCTCTCCAGCCCTGCACCAGGGAACCGGCACCCCTGGCCAGGCCCCTGGGGATGTGGTCCAGGCATTTCCCAGCTGCAGTCCCCTCCCAGCAACCAGAGACCCAGGCCCTCCTCTGCTCTCACCTTTCTGCCCAGTCCAAACCTGACTCCTGTACCAGCCATGCCGGGCACTGATACCCCTGGGCACCACCCCCAGAGCCTGCTGCCTCTGCCTGCAGCGGAGAGCAGGGTGGGCGTCAACCCGCTTTGCCCAGAGGCTGCCCCCTGGTGGCCATGCTGGGAACTCCCAGCCTCCCTGCAGGGACCAGCTCTGCTCCTTCCCTACCCTCCAGGGAGGGAGCTCCCCTGGGTGCGCCAACCCCACACGGGGCTCCTGTCTGTAATACCAACCAGTTCACCCCCCTGGGCGCTGGGTGTCATACCCCTGCCTATCAAGGGGCGGGCTGGTTCCATCCCAGAGGCAGAGCTGAGCCCGGGGTGGCTGGAGACAGGGAGCCCCTGCCCAGCCCTGGCCCCTGCCCTGCACCTGGCCCTGGCTTGGCCTGAGCACCTGCCACTACAGCCCAAGAAGCCGCCACTGGCTTTGGGAGGGCCCAGGAGCAGTGACACCATGAGGGGACATCTGGGTGGTCTCTCCTCTGGGGCGAGGTGTGCATGGCTGGCGCCTTTCCGAGGGGCAGTGCAGTGGGGGCAGCCGCGAGGCGGTCTTGCGGCTCGGCACCTGGCTGCTGCCCTCAGCACAGCCCTGGGGCTGCAGGGAGCTGTGGATCTGGTCCTGCCACATGGCATGTGCTGTTAGCACTGTGTGGCCTGTCACCAGGCTGCTGCCTCCCTGACCGCTTGTCCACACTGGTGGAGGGCATCAGGGAGAGGTGTCAGGCCCACAGTGGGGAGAGAGGGCTCCATTCCCAGGGTACCTGGGAACCCCAAAGGTTTTAAGGCAGTCCTGGCTGGAAAGGAACTGCCCTGGTGGGGGGCTGAGGAGTGGACTGGGGGAGGGTGGGGACAAGGAGTGTGGACACATGGTGAGGACTGGCCACGCTACCCTGACCTCTTCGACCCCCAAAGGTGGCCAGGGGTCCCTGGTCACGTCGGGAGTGTCTAGCAGTGATGCCACCAGGCCCTGCCTGCACCCTGCCTCAGCTTCTGGGTTTCACTTTATTTTTCTTTTTTTGGAAGCGGAGGGCTGGCCAGGAGCCAAGGCCTTCCTCTCTGGGATAAATATTTAATAGTCAGAAGCACTTTCTAAAATGAAAAATGGAGCTGGGCCCAGGAGGCTGGGGGTGGGGCAGGAGGCTCCCCAGAGCGCAGCAGTGTTTACAGTTGCGCCCTTCCGTCTGGCTGCGGTCCCTGCCCTGCCCAGCCTGCGGTGCCCTGCTCGCTGATCCAGTGCGTGCTTGTGAGAGTGAGGTGGTGGCATTGGGGCCACCTCCCGGAGAGCTCTGGGAGGGACTCCTTCCAGCGGCACGTCTATCTCTCCCAGGGTGGAGGTCAGGCAGAGCCGCACAGCCTGTTCTGGGCAGGAGCCCGGGAAGGGATCTGAGCCACACTCCCACCTGGGCACCACCTGGATGTGGGCCTGTTGCGGAGACCACGGCAGAAAGCAATCCAGGTGCCAGGGACACGGCCGGGGACAGGACACCTGGGGGCCTCTCAGGCCGTGTCCATTTGAGCCCTGCCTGCTGGAGGGGCTGCCCGGGTGCTGGTGTCTGGGTGGGTGGGGGGCCCCGGGCCCCAGCCCCACCCAGTGGAGTCAGGGCCCCTCTGTCTGGGCTGGAGCCTCATCCTCACCTGCTCTGGGGTTGGGGTCCGACTGGCAGGTGGCGCCCTCCCTGGCAGGCCTCAGTCCTGGGTGGCACCAGCACCGCAGGCTCCTTCGTGACACATCCCCTGAGAATGTCTCCTTGCCGGCTGACTCACTATCAGCTGCCCAGCCCCGCCTGCGCCTGGAGATGCCCGGCTGGCCCTGGGGTCCCAGCAGCTTTGAGCCAGCCTGGTCTTGTGTCTGCGGTGCGCTGTCTCTGGCCCTCCGCTGACCCAGCCCCTGCCTGGCCCTGAGCCCAGCCACGGGGAGCCGGGGGTGCGTGCGCAGGGTCCCTGGGAGCTGAGGCAGGTGTGCAAGGTGGACCAGCGCCTGGCCTTCTGGGGAGCCAGGGGTGCCCTCAGGACTGGGCACAGCAGTGGCAGGGTGTCAGGGGCCGCGCCCTCCCTGGTCATAGTGGTCCTGATTCCAGAGCTCAGGGCCTCCAGCCGACCCCTTCCCTACCTGCGTGTCTGCCCCCTCCTGTGGGCATCGCCGTCCAGGGGCTGTGGTGCCAAGAGCCACCTGCGCTGGCGTCAGTATGGGAGAGTCCAAGGGAGGGTCCAGGGTGGGGGCTGGGGGGTCCCAGGCAGAGGCACAGCCCGGAGTCTGGAGAGGCCTGGGGGTACAGCTCATCCTCCTGGCAGAGCTTATATTGGGGGTGGGGGTTGTGCCAGGAGGGGAGGTCACGGCCCCCTGGGCTGGGGGACGACACCATCTGTATAGCAGCAGGGGCCTGGGTGGGCTGATGGCCTGTGCTGTGGGCAGGGAACCTCCCTCTGGCTGCTGGGGGTGGCCACTGCAGTGATCCAGGCCAGTGTCACCAGGGGGGCCTGGGGAGGTGGCCAGAATCAGGTGTGTTTTAGGTGTCCTCAGGAGGCTGGGGGTTGCCTGATTGGCTCAGGAGACCCAGGGAGAGAATGAGGTGGAGTCAGTTTCTGTGCAGCAAGGTGACCCCACTCTGTGCCACCCCCAGTCTTATCTGAGTGAGGCTGGACCTCTGGAGCACTGTGCTGACTCAGCCAGCCCTGGCCCACCTGGGGGGTGGCAGGCAGCAAAGTTCCCAGGTGACCAGGTGAGAGCCGTCTGGGACTGGAAGTGTCCCAAGAGCAGGCCTGGCCAGCTGTCCTGTCACAGTGCAAATAGAGTCTTTTTCCAGCTTTGCCACCGTTAGGTTTTTACATCAGCCTTTTTTTTTTTTGGAGACAGAGTCTTGCTCTGTCACCCAGGCTGGAGTGCAGTGGCATCATCACAGCCTTTAAACTCCTGGGCTCAAGCCATCCTCCTGCTTCAGCCTCCCAAGTAGGTGGGACTACAGGTGTGCACCACCACACCCAGCTAATTTTTCTATTTTTATTGAGACAGGGTCTCACTCTTGCTCAGGCTGGTCTCGAACTCCTGAGCTCAAATGATCCTCCTGCCTCAGCCTGCCAGAGTGCTAGGATAGCAGGTGTGAGCCGCTGTGCCCGGCCACATCAGCCTTTTTAGGGAGTGATGGGGCAAAGCTGGGTGTGGGGGGTCCTAGCCCTGGCTGCCATGTCTGGTAGGGGCCCCTTACTGCTCCTTTCTGTGCCTTTTGTACTGGGCTGTCCCCAGAAGGCTCATCTCTTGGCCGTTGTTGCTTACCGGGGCCTGGCCTTCTGTTGCTGACCTCCCAGAGCTGAGTCTGACCCCTCACTGCCCTGGAGCCCCAGGCTGGGCCGTTCAGCCTGCGGCCTGCGCCAGCCTGCCTATGCGGAGCGGGTGCCCACAGCCAGCTGCGCTCCAGCACCCGCAGGCCAGGGCGTGGCAGCTCCAGTCCCAGCAGATCTGCAGGTAGCACAGCCGGGGCCTGCTGGCCTCCCACAGCAGAGAGGGGCCACAGGTGGAGTCCAGGGGTACAACAGGGCGAGGTGCCCGGGAGGTGGCAGGCCAGGTAGCCAGGGCTCTGAGTAGTGGGTGCCTTGCGTGGACTTGGGGGCTGTTTCTTAACCACCACTTGTGTCCGGATGACTGGGAGGGGTGGGAGGCTTGTTAAAAAATGCTGGTTCCTTGGGCCTACCACACCCAGCTTATGGGGTACCATGGGGCTCTGGGGTGGGGGCTGCTGGTGAGTGTGGGCTGGAGGGGCCCTCGGGGGGCACAGGCAGGTGGGCAGCAGCCAGGGCCACTTCCCTCGGGGTCACTGGCCCGGCCCTTGCTTGGGTTCAGTCCTGCCCTTGGGCTGTGCCTCCCCCTCCCTTCCCTGCCCTGGCACCCACAGGGAAACTGAGGCACAGGCTGTGTGCACAGCCTGCCCAGGAGGGACCTGCTTTACTCTCTGTGCACACTGCAGGCCTAGGCCCCCACACTAGCCAGGCTGGGCCAGGGGTGGTGACTCAGAGCACTGGTTTCCTCCTCAGTCAGCTGCTCAAGCGTGGGGGGGCTCAGGGTGGGGCCCCCGGCTGGCAGTGAGGGGGGCTGGCCAGTGAGGAGGCTGGCCAGTGAGGGGGCTGGTGGGGTTCCTGGCCACGCCCTCTGGTGGGCGTGGGGATCCTGGCAGGGCTCCCAGGGAGGGCGGGATGGTAGAGATGGGTGGGGCTGGAGGGAGGCGGCCAGCTGGGGACCTTCCCGGTGGGGCCAGTCTGCCTGGAGAGCGTCCTCCGGCCTCCTCAGTAAGCTGTGCTGTCTTCTGGACCTGCCCCTGCACCTGGTCTCCTTCCTGGACCAGCCCTGGGGCACCTGCCCACCTCAGCTCTCAGCAGGTCTGTGGGGGCCGGGCAGGCAGCCAGCGAGGGCCGCTGGAGGGGCATAGCGGGGCTGGGCCTCCCCTTAGCCCTTCTGATGTTGAGGGCAGGGGTGTCAGTTCATGGTGGCTCCAGCGCAGTGTCGGCTGAGCCCCGGGCATGCAAGGTGTGTGGCTAGACTCTGGGGCTGCCTGGCCCTGGGCAGGTGGGGACAGTGGCTCTTGTTTCAAGGAAGCCTGGGCCATGGGGGAGGCTAATGCCAAGGGCCCCTGAATGGCTTTTCAGCCCCAGGACCTGCGAGCCCCAGGTTGGGCCTGTGGCCTGGGGAGGGGACCTCAGTTGGTGTACCCTGTCCTGGTGGTGCACGGGGTTCCTGGGTGGCTGTGGAGGGCACTCCGAGCAGATCCAGGTGTACTTTCCCGGAGGCACCCAGGGGGCTCTGGGGGCCTGGGGCAGTGGGCTACCCAGTCATGGGGTCACCCCGTCCCTGGCATCTGGGGTGCTGGGCTGGCAGCCCAGAGGAACAGGCATGAGCTGACCCGACCTGGCTGGGATGGACGTGGGAGAGCTGCTCCTTTTAGCCCCTGAGTCCCCTGGCACTGTGGGCCTCAGGTGCAGAAGGTGAGCCAGGCCCGCCCGCTGTCCCCCTCCCCAGTGACCGGGCCCACCTGAGGGGGCTGGACTTACTCCTTTCCAGGAGATCTGACCAGTGTTCTCACACCTTTTCCTCATCCACTCCCTGCACTGGCATATCCTGTACACCTACTGTGTGCCAGGCTGGGTGTTTAGTGAGCAGAGTGTTCTGGGGGCAGGGACTAGGCAGTGTCCAGAAGCCACAGCAGGGTGTCCACGCCCAGTCGGAGAGTTTGTCCAGAGGCAGAAGGGAGGCTGGAGCAGCGCGGCACAGAGAGGCTTCCAGGCCTGGCTGACCTGAGGACGGCAGAGGGAGCTATGGGGGTTGTTTCGGGAGGGGGTGAGGTGAACCCCCTTGTAACTGCAGCTGGCCGGGCTCCCCACCCTTCTGGAGCTGGGAGGCAGAGGCAGCTGGCTCTGCCCCATCATCCCGAGCTATCTGGAGCAGCATCGGGAGGGAGTGGGCAGGCCCTCCAGCGCCCGTGGGCGTCGCCCAGGAAAGTCTGAAGGTCCCATGACTCCTCGTGCAGCTCCCGAGCGGGCTGAGCTGAACTTGCGTGTGAGGCTGTGTGTGCCGTGGGCCCCGGGCCCACCCCACGAGGCAGGGACCCACAAGGCTCCCCCAGCCAGGGCCTCACTGGGGTTGTCCGCTGGTGCTCAGAGAGAGAGGGAGAGGCCCAGTCAAGTCCACACATGTCCCCATGCACGGGCACGCGTGTCCTGTGAGCACTCACGTGTGTACACCCCCGCAGATGTGGAGTGGGCTGTGCTGCCCACCCAGGATGGACCTCTCAGGCCACTGGGGGTCCGACAGCCCCACCTAGTCTCGTACAAAACTCCTCCCTGCCATCCTCCGTGTCCCTAAGAACCCCATTGCCCTGGTGACATGCAAACATGTCCACCATGCCTGGTCCTGCCTGGAGGCTGGAGCTGGGCCCTGAGGGTGCCAGTTTGGATGCAAACTTGGGTTTTGTTTAAGCAAAATACCCCTCCCCCCATCCGTCCTGTGCCCTACTCTGGACCCCCAAGATCCTCCATTTGGCTGGTGGCTTGTGGGGGGAGTCACCCCAGCTGGAAGTCCCTCCTTGCCCTTCCCTGTCTGTGTCCTTCTCCCCGCCATCCCCCAGGCCAGCATCTGCCCCTCCTCCAAGCCTTGCGGAGGCCCCAGCTGCTAAGGCCTCCCCCAAGAATATTCCAGTTTCTGGGAATGCCAGTTTTCTGGACCAGAGGCAGGCCTCAGCTACCTCCACCCACCCTGGAGTGCCAGGGGGTCCCTCCCAGGGTGCAGGCTGGCCCCTGCAGGGGTGAGGCGTTAACAGAGGTGTCTGAGGCCTTGTGGAAGGGGCAGGACGGACCAGTCGGGGCGCTGGAGGTCATGTCCACCCCCAGGGTGTTTGGGGAAGCACCAGGTACCTGCAGCCACCAGGTACCTGCAGGGCCTGACTCAGGTGTGTCACCTCCACATCCTCTGTAAAGTGGGGCTTTGGTGACTGTCAACAACTGGTGTCATTACTCAAGTGACCGTGCTCAGTGCTGGGCTGTTGGCAGAGCCTGTCTGGGAGGAGGCAGCTTGGGGGTGGGGCTATACTCTCTGGCCCAGGTGGGGCTCCCTTGAGACTTGGGGTCTGGGAGGATAGTGCTCTTTGTGGGGGACTCTGGATGGGGACACTGGGGCTCCCTTCTCTCAGCCCAGGGGTGTGGGCAGAGGCTGGCAGGGCTGCCCCATGCCGCTGCGGTCAGGATGTCCCCCTTCCTGTTCCTGCGTCCTGACGCCCCAGCCGTGTGGCCACAGGTACGCCGGGCGTTGCCCTGGGCCTCTGCTCTTCCCACCACGGCGCAGGGACGGCAGCTGCTGGAGTGATGGCTGACAGGTGGGCCTGGCCTGTGTGGGCTGCTGGCAGGACCAGGCACGCGGGCCGGCGGGAACAGGCGGGCTTCCCTCCCTCCCTCCCTCCCCCACGCGGGTTCCCAAGGCAGGGTGTGTCCACTGCGGCCTTGGCACCCAGCAGACTCCCCTGGAGCAGACTTGGGGTGCAGCCTCTCAGGGCCGGGGCAGGTCCCTACGCAACTGTGAGGCCTCCCCCACCACCCTGCACACTAGTGGCTGCGCCCCTGCATGGGACCCTGCTTGGAGGAGCCTCACTGGGCTGGAGTTCTGCTGTCTGGCTGGGACTGGGAGGAGCCGAGGAGCCGCCTGGGGGTGCTGGGTGGGGAGGGCGGGGAGGGTGGCCCAGAGGAGCCCCTCATCCCTGTCCCTGACAGCCCAGCCTCACTGCAGGCTGGGGCACAGCTGCAGGCCAGAGACCCTTCCCTGTGCCCCCAACTGGCACAGGGCACCAGGACTGTAGTCCCAGCCCTACCCCTAATGGCTGGGCTCCCCTGGGCAAGTAGCTTCCCTCTCCACCCTCAGTTTTCTCACTTTACCCACCTTGGGGTTGAGTGTGAGGGTCTGGGCTGAAAGGAGAGGACACTGAGGCCCAGAGAGTGGGCTCACCGGCCACTGCCACTGCCCTTGGCCTCCACCACAGGGAGCAGGCTTAGTGGTGGGCGGCCCTGGCCCAGAATCCCCTCCCTTCCTGGTCCCCTCCCTCTCCTCCCACCGGCTGCCCGCCCCTGCAGGGTCTGGGAGGCTGGAGCCCCAGGCAGGGCCAGGGATAGTTGTGGTCTAGCTTTAGTAGAGATGGGGTCTCGCTCTTGCTCAGGCTGAATCTCGAACTCCTGAGCTCAAATGATCCGCCCACCTTGGCCTCCCAGAGTGGTAGGATTACAGGCGTGAGCCACTGCGCCAGTCCACTTTTAGTGTTTTGAACAAACTGATAAGAGTTACTTCGAAGTCTATTAAATCTAACACCTGCAGATGTTTACAGACAGATTCTAGTAGTCGTTTCATTTCTCAGTGTGGATCATATATTCTTGTTTGTTGTATGACTTGTGATTTCTTGTTAAATGCTGGGCATTTTAGATAAGGCATAATAGCAACTCTGGATTCTTATCACCCAGGGTGTGGCTATTGTTTGTGTCTGTTTAGTAAATTTCTGCGACTAAATCTGTCCCAACTCGCTGCTCTCTGTCCTGTCACAGCCTCCCTAGCCCAGTGGCCGTGGCTCTTGTGCACCCTGCATTTGCTGTCAAGTCCAGTGTGCAGGACAGGACTCCACACCCCCACGGGCACACACGCCCCTGGGTCCCTGCCCCTAGGTCCCCCATGTGGCCCTCCCACCTGCATGTCAGCACTGACAGCCACTCTCTCTACAGTGTCTGGCCGGCAGCTACAGCCCGAGGAGCCAGATGCAGAAACCGAGGATGACCGTTCCGTGAGTGAGGCCCAGGGAGCCCGCGTGTCTGCCTCGTGCCCTGCCCCCCTTTCCCGGGCCCTGGGAGAGCCTGAGTGGCTGGAAGTGACTTGGTTTCTCCTCCTGCCAGGTGACTGAGGGGCCTGTGGATGAGATCCTTCGGCCGCGGCCTCAGGGGTCCTCACCTGTCTACGAATGCACAACTGAGGGTGCCGACTTTGGGCCCCAGGTAAGCCTGCCAGGCAGAGCCCACGGACTGGGGGAGGCCCAGGTGTGGGGTCCTGGGCATCGCAGCTCCTCCCGCGTCACCCTGTAGGCGCAGCTGCCGCATGCGTCTGTGTGGCCACACTGCCCCCAGGCCCACTGGACTACAGCTGAGCCCCTCTCGCCTTCCCGCGGACTGCTCCGTATCCCCGGGCCTCTCTCCCTGCAGCTGGCCAGGACACAGCAAGAGGGAGAGGCCCGCAGTACAGGAGCACACGTGTACTGGCGGACAGCGGACGCCCTGCTCCTGTGTGGGGCTTTTCCAGGACACGGGATGTGTGCGCACTTGCACCCGTGTGACACGCACGCTGTCTTTGGTGGGGAGACACGGGCCCCGTGGCTACCTCTGGAAAGGAGAGCTTTTCCTTCTTATCTCCCCCATACAAGATTCCAGCTGCTGGGGTGTAGCGTGGGAGCCGCGGGCCGGGCCCTGTGTGGAAGCCGGAGGGCCGAGAGCTGCCTCTCCCTGGTGGAAGGCTCTGGAGGGACACAGACCCTCCCCGCACAGCTGCGCCTCGGAGGGTCTGGGCCCCTCTGAGCTGAGGTCTCCTGGCCCAGTGCCAGCCTACCTGCGCCCCCCGCCCCGGGCGTGTGCAGTGTGTAACTATCAGCACTTGCAACCGCAGGAAGACGCCCCGAGCCGGCACGTCCCCGCAGGGAGACGGAGATCCTGGTGGAAGTGGGACTCAGGGGACTCGCGGACATTTTTCAGGATGAGTCGTCCGGAGGTGGGTACAGCAGGAGCTGAGGGTCAGCGAGGCATGCCCCTGCACACGGGCTCCTGCCAGAAAGCCCGGGCCCAGAGCAGGAAGGGGAGGAGCTAGGAGGCTGGCGGCGTTCTTGTCCCCCTCGTGAGGCCTGGGGAGGGGCGGGGACTCTGCCCCTGCGATGAAGAGCCAGACTCCTGGCCAGGTGGACCCGGGTGCATGACCTTGTTTTCTCGTCTGCACGAGGGAAACGCTGTGTCTGCCGGCTCCGGCCAGGGCATGAAGGGGCAAGGCAGCACCAGGCCACGTGGCCAGGGCAGGCGCTAGACTCTGCAGCGCCTGGTGAGGAGGGCGTACTGCCACCAAAGCAGCCTGGTCTTCCCTTGGTGGCCCCAACTGTCCAGCAGCTCTTCTGGACGCCGAGGCCCCATCTGTCTGAGGTCTGGCTGGCAGCTCCTTGGCGCCTGTGTCCCTCCCTGGTTTCAGCGCCAGGTGGCCTGCGTGCAGTCGGTGCTCCGGCACTTGTGGAGACAGGCAGCGGGAGGGAGAGCTGTGCCTGTGGGGGAGAGCAGAGCCGCTCTGCCCGACGTCCTGGCAGGGCAGGGGTGGGCAGAGGAGACGGCTGCCACCTAAGGCTGCCTGTGCCTGGTGCCCCACCCCTGCTCTGAGTTGCCTGGGGTGCTGGGCAGGAAGGTGGGGTCCCCATGCTCAGGAGACACAGGCCCCAGCAGCGAGGCCGTGGTGGGACAGGCACACGCTCACCACGGCCCTGATGTGCTTCTTCCCCAGTCCGTGCAGGAAGCCACAGAGGTGACATTGAAGACAGAGGTGGAGGCGGGAGCCAGCGGCTACAGTGTCACGGGCGGCGGGGACCAGGGTATCTTTGTCAAGCAGGTGCTGAAGGACTCCTCTGCCGCCAAGCTCTTCAGCTTGAGAGAAGGTGCGTGGCCAGTCCACCCCTGGGCCCGCTGTCCCGGCCAGCACGGGCGGCACTGGGGGGCCACACCTGGAGCTGGGGATGCCCGTGTCACCTCTCTGCCCAGCTGCGGCCAGACTGGGGACCCAGCTCTGCACACTCGTGGGACGGGGTGACGCCTCCACCCGCTCAGGTGCTTGGTGGGGGAGCTGCGGGCCTCATGGGGCAGCACCCCCTTTGTGGTGTCCCCCGCAGCCTCCTCCCCAGTGAGGGCAAAGGGGCACTGAGGCCGCCTGCTCCTTTTCCGTCCAGGGGACCAGCTGCTCAGCGCCACCGTATTCTTTGACAACATTAAATACGAAGATGCTCTCAAAATCCTTCAGTATTCAGAACCATATAAAGTTCAGTTCAAAATCAAACGGAAACTCCCTGCCTGTGAGGATGAAGACTGGGCGATCAGCGGTACCCAGCGCGGCCCAAAGGGCAAGGAGAAGCAGGTGAGCCGCCAGGTGAACTGCCATGCCTGGCGGGGCGCCCCAGCTGGCTTCAGTGCGTGGCTGAAGCTGGGATGGGGCCAGGACGCCCACCGCTCTCTCCCTGAGCCAGGGGCCCAGGCTTCCTGTACTGGCACCAAGTCCCCTCTCCCTGTGTTTCAGGATGAGGCTGTCGCTGACGAAAGCAAAGAGACTCCCACGAAGACGCTGGAAGGAGATGGGGACCGAGAGAGACTCATTGACAAGCCCCGGGTGGGGAGAGGCAGGCGGTCCCAGAGGGACAGGTTCTCCTGGCCCAAATTCCAAGCAATAAAGGGCAAGCGGCTGCCGGGACCCCGGAGGTCACACAGCTCTTCGGAGGCCCACGACCGCGGGGACAGGCCCGATGTGTCCCCCACGAGCACAGACACGGAGGGCCAGCATGCAGCTGAGCACCAGCAACAGGAGCCAGGGCCAGGTAGCCAGCGCAGGAGCAGGTTCCTGAACCTCAGATTCAGGACCGGATCCGGGCCCGGGGATGGCAGCCGGGAGGAAACTGGGGCTGCCTGGTACTCCAGGAGGCAGGAGGGGGAAGCACAGGTGCAAGAGGCTCAGAGCATGCAGCAGTCCACAGATGCTATGAAAGGCCCCAGTGGACATGCAGGCCCCGCGGCCAGACTCCAGAGGACCAAGGAGGAGATGGCCCAGGGGGAGGCTCTGCCACAGAGGAAAGCCAGGACGAGTCAGGAGAGGGAAGGACAGGGAGTGCAGAGCCTGGAGATAGGCATTGCAAGACTGTCCCTGCAGGACTCAACAGATAGAGGCAGCAGCCACATCTGCCCAACAGACATCAAGGTGCGAATACAGGATTTGAAGACACCCAAATTTGCATTTTCCAAAGAAAGTGTGCTAGAGAAAGAAACAAGCATTGCTGCCCCAGAGGCGACCCAAGGCCAGGGCATGTACTCTACAGAGGGCCCTGGCCCCGAGGTTGAAAGAGCAGGAAGAACAGAAAGCCTGGCAGCCACGGAACCCACACAGGCAGTGCCAAGCCACGAGGGGGCAGGACGACCCAGGAGACCAGGAGAACAGACCACAGAAGAGAGACAGGAGAATGGCACCAACAAGGAGGGAAGAGAAGAAAAAATAAAAGGGGCGAAGTTCAAAATGCCTTCCTTTGGATGGTCACCGAGTAAAGAGCCAAAGGCAGTGAGGATGACGGAAACAAGAGAAAAAGCCAAGGAAGAAGACAAAATCGCAAGAATGGGAACCCCAAGGGTCAGAGAAAAAACAAAGGAGGGAGAAGAGAAAGACACTGAATATATTTCAGTGGACAATAAAACAATAAAAATTATAGAACAAACACAAGAAAAAGAAAGAATAAAAGAAGAAATAGTATTGGAAGAAAAACAATTGGCAGCAAAAGACAGCAGGTTCAAGATGCCCAAGTTCAAGATGCCGTCCTTCGGGGTGTCGGCCCCCGGCAAGTCCATGGAGGCCTCGCTGGAAGTGTCCGCGCCCAAGGTGGAGGCCGACGTGTCCCTGCCCTCCGTCCAGGGCGACCTCAAGACCAGTGACCTGACCATTGAGCTCCCCAGCGCCGACCTGGAGGTCCAGGCTGGCCAGGTGGGCGTCAAGGTCCCGGAGGGCCAGCTGCCCGAGGGAGACCTGGCGGCCCAGGCGTCTGGAGCCGGCCTGAAGGGCCACCTGCCCAAGGTGCAGATGCCCAGCTTCAAGATGCCCAAGGTGGACATCAAGGGCCCCCACGTGGACGTCAAGGGCCCCAAACTGGACCTCAAAGGCCCCAAGGGGCAGGTGACGGCCCCTGAGCTGGACGTGTCCGTGACCCTGCCCGGCGCGGAGCTGGACGTCCAGGCGCCCGGTGCCAAGCTGGAGCCCGTGCGGCTGGAGGGGGACCTGTCCCTGGGCGACAAGGACGTGGCCGCCAAAGACAGCAAGTTCAAGATGCCCAAGTTCAAGATGCCGTCCTTCGGGGTGTCGGCCCCCGGCAAGTCCATGGAGGCCTCGCTGGAAGTGTCCGCGCCCAAGGTGGAGGCCGACGTGTCCCTGCCCTCCGTCCAGGGCGACCTCAAGACCAGTGACCTGACCATTGAGCTCCCCAGCGCCGACCTGGAGGTCCAGGCTGGCCAGGTAGGCGTCAAGGTCCCGGAGGGCCAGCTGCCCGAGGGAGACCTGGCGGCCCAGGCGTCTGGAGCCGGCCTGAAGGGCCACCTGCCCAAGGTGCAGATGCCCAGCTTCAAGATGCCCAAGGTGGACATCAAGGGCCCCCACGTGGACGTCAAGGGCCCCAAACTGGACCTCAAAGGCCCCAAGGGGCAGGTGACGGCCCCCGAGCTGGACGTGTCCGTGACCCTGCCCGGCGCGGAGCTGGACGTCCAGGCGCCCGGTGCCAAGCTGGAGCCCGTGCGGCTGGAGGGGGACCTGTCCCTGGGCGACAAGGACGTGGCCGCCAAAGACAGCAAGTTCAAGATGCCCAAGTTCAAGATGCCGTCCTTCGGGGTGTCGGCCCCCGGCAAGTCCATGGAGGCCTCGCTGGAAGTGTCCGCGCCCAAGGTGGAGGCCGACGTGTCCCTGCCCTCCGTCCAGGGCGACCTCAAGACCAGTGACCTGACCATTGAGCTCCCCAGCGCCGACCTGGAGGTCCAGGCTGGCCAGGTGGGCGTCAAGGTCCCGGAGGGCCAGCTGCCCGAGGGAGACCTGGCGGCCCAGGCGTCTGGAGCCGGCCTGAAGGGCCACCTGCCCAAGGTGCAGATGCCCAGCTTCAAGATGCCCAAGGTGGACATCAAGGGCCCCCACGTGGACGTCAAGGGCCCCAAACTGGACCTCAAAGGCCCCAAGGGGCAGGTGACTGCCCCCGAGCTGGACGTGTCCGTGACCCTGCCCGGCGCGGAGCTGGACGTCCAGGCGCCCGGTGCCAAGCTGGAGCCCGTGCGGCTGGAGGGGGACCTGTCCCTGGGCGACAAGGACGTGGCCGCCAAAGACAGCAAGTTCAAGATGCCCAAGTTCAAGATGCCGTCCTTCGGGGTGTCGGCCCCCGGCAAGTCCATGGAGGCCTCGCTGGAAGTGTCCGCGCCCAAGGTGGAGGCCGACGTGTCCCTGCCCTCCGTCCAGGGCGACCTCAAGACCAGTTACCTGACCATTGAGCTCCCCAGCGCCGACCTGGAGGTCCAGGCTGGCCAGGTGGGCGTAAAGGTCCCGGAGGGCCAGCTGCCCGAGGGAGACCTGGCGGCCCAGGCGTCTGGAGCCGGCCTGAAGGGCCACCTGCCCAAGGTGCAGATGCCCAGCTTCAAGATGCCCAAGGTGGACATCAAGGGCCCCCACGTGGACGTCAAGGGCCCCAAACTGGACCTCAAAGGCCCCAAGGGGCAGGTGACGGCCCCCGAGCTGGACGTGTCCGTGTCCGTGCCCGGCGCGGAGCTGGACGTCCAGGCGCCCGGTGCCAAGCTGGAGCCCGTGCGGCTGGAGGGGGACCTGTCCCTGGGCGACAAGGACGTGGCCGCCAAAGACAGCAGGTTCAAGATGCCCAAGTTCAAGATGCCGTCCTTCGGGGTGTCGGCCCCCGGCAAGTCCATGGAGGCCTCGCTGGAAGTGTCCGCGCCCAAGGTGGAGGCCGACGTGTCCCTGCCCTCCGTCCAGGGCGACCTCAAGACCAGTTACCTGACCATTGAGCTCCCCAGCGCCGACCTGGAGGTCCAGGCTGGCCAGGTGGGCGTCAAGGTCCCGGAGGGCCAGCTGCCCGAGGGAGACCTGGCGGCCCAGGCGTCTGGAGCCGGCCTGAAGGGCCACCTGCCCAAGGTGCAGATGCCCAGCTTCAAGATGCCCAAGGTGGACATCAAGGGCCCCCACGTGGACGTCAAGGGCCCCAAACTGGACCTCAAAGGCCCCAAGGGGCAGGTGACGGCCCCCGAGCTGGACGTGTCCGTGACCCTGCCCGGCGCGGAGCTGGACGTCCAGGCGCCCGGTGCCAAGCTGGAGCCCGTGCGGCTGGAGGGGGACCTGTCCCTGGGCGACAAGGACGTGGCCGCCAAAGACAGCAAGTTCAAGATGCCCAAGTTCAAGATGCCGTCCTTCGGGGTGTCGGCCCCCGGCAAGTCCATGGAGGCCTCGCTGGAAGTGTCCGCGCCCAAGGTGGAGGCCGACGTGTCCCTGCCCTCCGTCCAGGGCGACCTCAAGACCAGTGACCTGACCATTGAGCTCCCCAGCGCCGACCTGGAGGTCCAGGCTGGCCAGGTGGGCGTCAAGGTCCCGGAGGGCCAGCTGCCCGAGGGAGACCTGGCGGCCCAGGCGTCTGGAGCCGGCCTGAAGGGCCACCTGCCCAAGGTGCAGATGCCCAGCTTCAAGATGCCCAAGGTGGACATCAAGGGCCCCCACGTGGACGTCAAGGGCCCCAAACTGGACCTCAAAGGCCCCAAGGGGCAGGTGACGGCCCCCGAGCTGGACGTGTCCGTGACCCTGCCCGGCGTGGAGCTGGACGTCCAGGCGCCCGGTGCCAAGCTGGAGCCCGTGCGGCTGGAGGGGGACCTGTCCCTGGGCGACAAGGACGTGGCCGCCAAAGACAGCAAGTTCAAGATGCCCAAGTTCAAGATGCCGTCCTTCGGGGTGTCGGCCCCCGGCAAGTCCATGGAGGCCTCGCTGGAAGTGTCCGCGCCCAAGGTGGAGGCCGACGTGTCCCTGCCCTCCGTCCAGGGCGACCTCAAGACCAGTGACCTGACCATTGAGCTCCCCAGCGCCGACCTGGAGGTCCAGGCTGGCCAGGTGGGCGTCAAGGTCCCGGAGGGCCAGCTGCCCGAGGGAGACCTGGCGGCCCAGGCGTCTGGAGCCGGCCTGAAGGGCCACCTGCCCAAGGTGCAGATGCCCAGCTTCAAGATGCCCAAGGTGGACATCAAGGGCCCCCACGTGGACGTCAAGGGCCCCAAACTGGACCTCAAAGGCCCCAAGGGGCAGGTGACGGCCCCCGAGCTGGACGTGTCCGTGACCCTGCCCGGCGCGGAGCTGGACGTCCAGGCGCCCGGTGCCAAGCTGGAGCCCGTGCGGCTGGAGGGGGACCTGTCCCTGGGTGACAAGGACGTGGCCGCCAAAGACAGCAAGTTCAAGATGCCCAAGTTCAAGATGCCGTCCTTCGGGGTGTCGGCCCCCGGCAAGTCCATGGAGGCCTCGCTGGAAGTGTCCGCGCCCAAGGTGGAGGCCGACGTGTCCCTGCCCTCCGTCCAGGGCGACCTCAAGACCAGTGACCTGACCATTGAGCTCCCCAGCGCCGACCTGGAGGTCCAGGCTGGCCAGGTGGGCGTCAAGGTCCCGGAGGGCCAGCTGCCCGAGGGAGACCTGGCGGCCCAGGCGTCTGGAGCCGGCCTGAAGGGCCACCTGCCCAAGGTGCAGATGCCCAGCTTCAAGATGCCCAAGGTGGACATCACGGGCCCCCACGTGGACGTCAAGGGCCCCAAACTGGACCTCAAAGGCCCCAAGGGGCAGGTGACGGCCCCTGAGCTGGACGTGTCCGTGTCCGTGCCCGGCGCGGAGCTGGACGTCCAGGCGCCCGGTGCCAAGCTGGAGCCCGTGCGGCTGGAGGGGGACCTGTCCCTGGGCGACAAGGACGTGGCCGCCAAAGACAGCAAGTTCAAGATGCCCAAGTTCAAGATGCCGTCCTTCGGGGTGTCGGCCCCCGGCAAGTCCATGGAGGCCTCGCTGGAAGTGTCCGCGCCCAAGGTGGAGGCCGACGTGTCCCTGCCCTCCGTCCAGGGCGACCTCAAGACCAGTGACCTGACCATTGAGCTCCCCAGCGCCGACCTGGAGGTCCAGGCTGGCCAGGTGGGCGTCAAGGTCCCGGAGGGCCAGCTGCCCGAGGGAGACCTGGCGGCCCAGGCGTCTGGAGCCGGCCTGAAGGGCCACCTGCCCAAGGTGCAGATGCCCAGCTTCAAGATGCCCAAGGTGGACATCAAGGGCCCCCACGTGGACGTCAAGGGCCCCAAACTGGACCTCAAAGGCCCCAAGGGGCAGGTGACGGCCCCCGAGCTGGACGTGTCCGTGTCCGTGCCCGGCGCGGAGCTGGACGTCCAGGCGCCCGGTGCCAAGCTGGAGCCCGTGCGGCTGGAGGGGGACCTGTCCCTGGGCGACAAGGACGTGGCCGCCAAAGACAGCAAGTTCAAGATGCCCAAGTTCAAGATGCCGTCCTTCGGGGTGTCGGCCCCCGGCAAGTCCATGGAGGCCTCGCTGGAAGTGTCCGCGCCCAAGGTGGAGGCCGACGTGTCCCTGCCCTCCGTCCAGGGCGACCTCAAGACCAGTGACCTGACCATTGAGCTCCCCAGCGCCGACCTGGAGGTCCAGGCTGGCCAGGTGGGCGTCAAGGTCCCGGAGGGCCAGCTGCCCGAGGGAGACCTGGCGGCCCAGGCGTCTGGAGCCGGCCTGAAGGGCCACCTGCCCAAGGTGCAGATGCCCAGCTTCAAGATGCCCAAGGTGGACATCAAGGGCCCCCACGTGGACGTCAAGGGCCCCAAACTGGACCTCAAAGGCCCCAAGGGGCAGGTGACGGCCCCCGAGCTGGGCGTGTCCGTGACCCTGCCCGGCGCGGAGCTGGACGTCCAGGCGCCCGGTGCCAAGCTGGAGCCCGTGCGGCTGGAGGGGGACCTGTCCCTGGGCGACAAGGACGTGGCCGCCAAAGACAGCAGGTTCAAGATGCCCAAGTTCAAGATGCCGTCCTTCGGGGTGTCGGCCCCCGGCAAGTCCATGGAGGCCTCGCTGGAAGTGTCCGCGCCCAAGGTGGAGGCCGACGTGTCCCTGCCCTCCGTCCAGGGCGACCTCAAGACCAGTGACCTGACCATTGAGCTCCCCAGCGCCGACCTGGAGGTCCAGGCTGGCCAGGTGGGCGTCAAGGTCCCGGAGGGCCAGCTGCCCGAGGGAGACCTGGCGGCCCAGGCGTCTGGAGCCGGCCTGAAGGGCCACCTGCCCAAGGTGCAGATGCCCAGCTTCAAGATGCCCAAGGTGGACATCAAGGGCCCCCACGTGGACGTCAAGGGCCCCAAACTGGACCTCAAAGGCCCCAAGGGGCAGGTGACGGCCCCCGAGCTGGACGTGTCCGTGACCCTGCCCGGCGCGGAGCTGGACGTCCAGGCGCCCGGTGCCAAGCTGGAGCCCGTGCGGCTGGAGGGGGACCTGTCCCTGGGCGACAAGGACGTGGCCGCCAAAGACAGCAAGTTCAAGATGCCCAAGTTCAAGATGCCGTCCTTCGGGGTGTCGGCCCCCGGCAAGTCCATGGAGGCCTCGCTGGAAGTGTCCGCGCCCAAGGTGGAGGCCGACGTGTCCCTGCCCTCCGTCCAGGGCGACCTCAAGACCAGTGACCTGACCATTGAGCTCCCCAGCGCCGACCTGGAGGTCCAGGCTGGCCAGGTGGGCGTCAAGGTCCCGGAGGGCCAGCTGCCCGAGGGAGACCTGGCGGCCCAGGCGTCTGGAGCCGGCCTGAAGGGCCACCTGCCCAAGGTGCAGATGCCCAGCTTCAAGATGCCCAAGGTGGACATCACGGGCCCCCACGTGGACGTCAAGGGCCCCAAACTGGACCTCAAAGGCCCCAAGGGGCAGGTGACGGCCCCTGAGCTGGACGTGTCCGTGTCCGTGCCCGGCGCGGAGCTGGACGTCCAGGCGCCCGGTGCCAAGCTGGAGCCCGTGCGGCTGGAGGGGGACCTGTCCCTGGGCGACAAGGACGTGGCCGCCAAAGACAGCAAGTTCAAGATGCCCAAGTTCAAGATGCCGTCCTTCGGGGTGTCGGTCCCCGGCAAGTCCATGGAGGCCTCCCTGGAAGTGTCCGCGCCCAAGGTGGAGGCCGACGTGTCCCTGCCCTCCGTCCAGGGCGACCTCAAGACCAGTGACCTGACCATTGAGCTCCCCAGCGCCGACCTGGAGGTCCAGGCTGGCCAGGTGGGCGTCAAGGTCCCGGAGGGCCAGCTGCCCGAGGGAGACCTGGCGGCCCAGGCGTCTGGAGCCGGCCTGAAGGGCCACCTGCCCAAGGTGCAGATGCCCAGCTTCAAGATGCCCAAGGTGGACATCAAGGGCCCCCACGTGGACGTCAAGGGCCCCAAACTGGACCTCAAAGGCCCCAAGGGGCAGGTGACGGCCCCCGAGCTGGGCGTGTCCGTGACCCTGCCCGGCGCGGAGCTGGACGTCCAGGCGCCCGGTGCCAAGCTGGAGCCCGTGCGGCTGGAGGGGGACCTGTCCCTGGGCGACAAGGACGTGGCCACCAAAGACAGCAAGTTCAAGATGCCCAAGTTCAAGATGCCGTCCTTCGGGGTGTCGGCCCCCGGCAAGTCCATGGAGGCCTCGCTGGAAGTGTCCGCGCCCAAGGTGGAGGCCGACGTGTCCCTGCCCTCCGTCCAGGGCGACCTCAAGACCAGTGACCTGACCATTGAGCTCCCCAGCGCCGACCTGGAGGTCCAGGCTGGCCAGGTGGGCGTCAAGGTCCCGGAGGGCCAGCTGCCCGAGGGAGACCTGGCGGCCCAGGCGTCTGGAGCCGGCCTGAAGGGCCACCTGCCCAAGGTGCAGATGCCCAGCTTCAAGATGCCCAAGGTGGACATCAAGGGCCCCCACGTGGACGTCAAGGGCCCCAAACTGGACCTCAAAGGCCCCAAGGGGCAGGTGACGGCCCCCGAGCTGGACGTGTCCGTGTCCGTGCCCGGCGCGGAGCTGGACGTCCAGGCGCCCGGTGCCAAGCTGGAGCCCGTGCGGCTGGAGGGGGACCTGTCCCTGGGCGACAAGGACGTGGCCGCCAAAGACAGCAAGTTCAAGATGCCCAAGTTCAAGATGCCGTCCTTCGGGGTGTCGGCCCCCGGCAAGTCCATGGAGGCCTCGCTGGAAGTGTCCGCGCCCAAGGTGGAGGCCGACGTGTCCCTGCCCTCCGTCCAGGGCGACCTCAAGACCAGTGACCTGACCATTGAGCTCCCCAGCGCCGACCTGGAGGTCCAGGCTGGCCAGGTGGGCGTCAAGGTCCCGGAGGGCCAGCTGCCCGAGGGAGACCTGGCGGCCCAGGCGTCTGGAGCCGGCCTGAAGGGCCACCTGCCCAAGGTGCAGATGCCCAGCTTCAAGATGCCCAAGGTGGACATCAAGGGCCCCCACGTGGACGTCAAGGGCCCCAAACTGGACCTCAAAGGCCCCAAGGGGCAGGTGACAGCCCCCGAGCTGGACGTGTCCGTGACCCTGCCCGGCGCGGAGCTGGACGTCCAGGCGCCCGGTGCCAAGCTGGAGCCCGTGCGGCTGGAGGGGGACCTGTCCCTGGGCGACAAGGACGTGGCCGCCAAAGACAGCAAGTTCAAGATGCCCAAGTTCAAGATGCCGTCCTTCGGGGTGTCGGCCCCCGGCAAGTCCATGGAGGCCTCGCTGGAAGTGTCCGCGCCCAAGGTGGAGGCCGACGTGTCCCTGCCCTCCGTCCAGGGCGACCTCAAGACCAGTGACCTGACCATTGAGCTCCCCAGCGCCGACCTGGAGGTCCAGGCTGGCCAGGTGGGCGTCAAGGTCCCGGAGGGCCAGCTGCCCGAGGGAGACCTGGCGGCCCAGGCGTCTGGAGCCGGCCTGAAGGGCCACCTGCCCAAGGTGCAGATGCCCAGCTTCAAGATGCCCAAGGTGGACATCAAGGGCCCCCACGTGGACGTCAAGGGCCCCAAACTGGACCTCAAAGGCCCCAAGGGGCAGGTGACGGCCCCCGAGCTGGACGTGTCCGTGTCCGTGCCCGGCGCGGAGCTGGACGTCCAGGCGCCCGGTGCCAAGCTGGAGCCCGTGCGGCTGGAGGGGGACCTGTCCCTGGGCGACAAGGACGTGGCCGCCAAAGACAGCAAGTTCAAGATGCCCAAGTTCAAGATGCCGTCCTTCGGGGTGTCGGCCCCCGGCAAGTCCATGGAGGCCTCGCTGGAAGTGTCCGCGCCCAAGGTGGAGGCCGACGTGTCCCTGCCCTCCGTCCAGGGCGACCTCAAGACCAGTGACCTGACCATTGAGCTCCCCAGCGCCGACCTGGAGGTCCAGGCTGGCCAGGTGGGCGTCAAGGTCCCGGAGGGCCAGCTGCCCGAGGGAGACCTGGAGGCCCAGGCGTCTGGAGCCGGCCTGAAGGGCCACCTGCCCAAGGTGCAGATGCCCAGCTTCAAGATGCCCAAGGTGGACATCAAGGGCCCCCACGTGGACGTCAAGGGCCCCAAACTGGACCTCAAAGGCCCCAAGGGGCAGGTGACGGCCCCCGAGCTGGGCGTGTCCGTGACCCTGCCCGGCGCGGAGCTGGACGTCCAGGCGCCCGGTGCCAAGCTGGAGCCCGTGCGGCTGGAGGGGGACCTGTCCCTGGGCGACAAGGACGTGGCCGCCAAAGACAGCAGGTTCAAGATGCCCAAGTTCAAGATGCCGTCCTTCGGGGTGTCGGCCCCCGGCAAGTCCATGGAGGCCTCGCTGGAAGTGTCCGCGCCCAAGGTGGAGGCCGACGTGTCCCTGCCCTCCGTCCAGGGCGACCTCAAGACCAGTGACCTGACCATTGAGCTCCCCAGCGCCGACCTGGAGGTCCAGGCTGGCCAGGTGGGCGTCAAGGTCCCGGAGGGCCAGCTGCCCGAGGGAGACCTGGCGGCCCAGGCGTCTGGAGCCGGCCTGAAGGGCCACCTGCCCAAGGTGCAGATGCCCAGCTTCAAGATGCCCAAGGTGGACATCAAGGGCCCCCACGTGGACGTCAAGGGCCCCAAACTGGACCTCAAAGGCCCCAAGGGGCAGGTGACGGCCCCCGAGCTGGACGTGTCCGTGACCCTGCCCGGCGCGGAGCTGGACGTCCAGGCGCCCGGTGCCAAGCTGGAGCCCGTGCGGCTGGAGGGGGACCTGTCCCTGGGCGACAAGGACGTGGCCGCCAAAGACAGCAAGTTCAAGATGCCCAAGTTCAAGATGCCGTCCTTCGGGGTGTCGGCCCCCGGCAAGTCCATGGAGGCCTCGCTGGAAGTGTCCGCGCCCAAGGTGGAGGCCGACGTGTCCCTGCCCTCCGTCCAGGGCGACCTCAAGACCAGTGACCTGACCATTGAGCTCCCCAGCGCCGACCTGGAGGTCCAGGCTGGCCAGGTGGGCGTCAAGGTCCCGGAGGGCCAGCTGCCCGAGGGAGACCTGGCGGCCCAGGCGTCTGGAGCCGGCCTGAAGGGCCACCTGCCCAAGGTGCAGATGCCCAGCTTCAAGATGCCCAAGGTGGACATCACGGGCCCCCACGTGGACGTCAAGGGCCCCAAACTGGACCTCAAAGGCCCCAAGGGGCAGGTGACGGCCCCTGAGCTGGACGTGTCCGTGTCCGTGCCCGGCGCGGAGCTGGACGTCCAGGCGCCCGGTGCCAAGCTGGAGCCCGTGCGGCTGGAGGGGGACCTGTCCCTGGGCGACAAGGACGTGGCCGCCAAAGACAGCAAGTTCAAGATGCCCAAGTTCAAGATGCCGTCCTTCGGGGTGTCGGTCCCCGGCAAGTCCATGGAGGCCTCCCTGGAAGTGTCCGCGCCCAAGGTGGAGGCCGACGTGTCCCTGCCCTCCGTCCAGGGCGACCTCAAGACCAGTGACCTGACCATTGAGCTCCCCAGCGCCGACCTGGAGGTCCAGGCTGGCCAGGTGGGCGTCAAGGTCCCGGAGGGCCAGCTGCCCGAGGGAGACCTGGCGGCCCAGGCGTCTGGAGCCGGCCTGAAGGGCCACCTGCCCAAGGTGCAGATGCCCAGCTTCAAGATGCCCAAGGTGGACATCAAGGGCCCCCACGTGGACGTCAAGGGCCCCAAACTGGACCTCAAAGGCCCCAAGGGGCAGGTGACGGCCCCCGAGCTGGGCGTGTCCGTGACCCTGCCCGGCGCGGAGCTGGACGTCCAGGCGCCCGGTGCCAAGCTGGAGCCCGTGCGGCTGGAGGGGGACCTGTCCCTGGGCGACAAGGACGTGGCCACCAAAGACAGCAAGTTCAAGATGCCCAAGTTCAAGATGCCGTCCTTCGGGGTGTCGGCCCCCGGCAAGTCCATGGAGGCCTCGCTGGAAGTGTCCGCGCCCAAGGTGGAGGCCGACGTGTCCCTGCCCTCCGTCCAGGGCGACCTCAAGACCAGTGACCTGACCATTGAGCTCCCCAGCGCCGACCTGGAGGTCCAGGCTGGCCAGGTGGGCGTCAAGGTCCCGGAGGGCCAGCTGCCCGAGGGAGACCTGGCGGCCCAGGCGTCTGGAGCCGGCCTGAAGGGCCACCTGCCCAAGGTGCAGATGCCCAGCTTCAAGATGCCCAAGGTGGACATCAAGGGCCCCCACGTGGACGTCAAGGGCCCCAAACTGGACCTCAAAGGCCCCAAGGGGCAGGTGACGGCCCCCGAGCTGGACGTGTCCGTGTCCGTGCCCGGCGCGGAGCTGGACGTCCAGGCGCCCGGTGCCAAGCTGGAGCCCGTGCGGCTGGAGGGGGACCTGTCCCTGGGCGACAAGGACGTGGCCGCCAAAGACAGCAAGTTCAAGATGCCCAAGTTCAAGATGCCGTCCTTCGGGGTGTCGGCCCCCGGCAAGTCCATGGAGGCCTCGCTGGAAGTGTCCGCGCCCAAGGTGGAGGCCGACGTGTCCCTGCCCTCCGTCCAGGGCGACCTCAAGACCAGTGACCTGACCATTGAGCTCCCCAGCGCCGACCTGGAGGTCCAGGCTGGCCAGGTGGGCGTCAAGGTCCCGGAGGGCCAGCTGCCCGAGGGAGACCTGGCGGCCCAGGCGTCTGGAGCCGGCCTGAAGGGCCACCTGCCCAAGGTGCAGATGCCCAGCTTCAAGATGCCCAAGGTGGACATCAAGGGCCCCCACGTGGACGTCAAGGGCCCCAAACTGGACCTCAAAGGCCCCAAGGGGCAGGTGACAGCCCCCGAGCTGGACGTGTCCGTGACCCTGCCCGGCGCGGAGCTGGACGTCCAGGCGCCCGGTGCCAAGCTGGAGCCCGTGCGGCTGGAGGGGGACCTGTCCCTGGGCGACAAGGACGTGGCCGCCAAAGACAGCAAGTTCAAGATGCCCAAGTTCAAGATGCCGTCCTTCGGGGTGTCGGCCCCCGGCAAGTCCATGGAGGCCTCGCTGGAAGTGTCCGCGCCCAAGGTGGAGGCCGACGTGTCCCTGCCCTCCGTCCAGGGCGACCTCAAGACCAGTGACCTGACCATTGAGCTCCCCAGCGCCGACCTGGAGGTCCAGGCTGGCCAGGTGGGCGTCAAGGTCCCGGAGGGCCAGCTGCCCGAGGGAGACCTGGCGGCCCAGGCGTCTGGAGCCGGCCTGAAGGGCCACCTGCCCAAGGTGCAGATGCCCAGCTTCAAGATGCCCAAGGTGGACATCAAGGGCCCCCACGTGGACGTCAAGGGCCCCAAACTGGACCTCAAAGGCCCCAAGGGGCAGGTGACGGCCCCCGAGCTGGACGTGTCCGTGTCCGTGCCCGGCGCGGAGCTGGACGTCCAGGCGCCCGGTGCCAAGCTGGAGCCCGTGCGGCTGGAGGGGGACCTGTCCCTGGGCGACAAGGACGTGGCCGCCAAAGACAGCAAGTTCAAGATGCCCAAGTTCAAGATGCCGTCCTTCGGGGTGTCGGCCCCCGGCAAGTCCATGGAGGCCTCGCTGGAAGTGTCCGCGCCCAAGGTGGAGGCCGACGTGTCCCTGCCCTCCGTCCAGGGCGACCTCAAGACCAGTGACCTGACCATTGAGCTCCCCAGCGCCGACCTGGAGGTCCAGGCTGGCCAGGTGGGCGTCAAGGTCCCGGAGGGCCAGCTGCCCGAGGGAGACCTGGCGGCCCAGGCGTCTGGAGCCGGCCTGAAGGGCCACCTGCCCAAGGTGCAGATGCCCAGCTTCAAGATGCCCAAGGTGGACATCAAGGGCCCCCACGTGGACGTCAAGGGCCCCAAACTGGACCTCAAAGGCCCCAAGGGGCAGGTGACGGCCCCCGAGCTGGACGTGTCCGTGACCCTGCCCGGCGCGGAGCTGGACGTCCAGGCGCCCGGTGCCAAGCTGGAGCCCGTGCGGCTGGAGGGGGACCTGTCCCTGGGCGACAAGGACGTGGCCGCCAAAGACAGCAAGTTCAAGATGCCCAAGTTCAAGATGCCGTCCTTCGGGGTGTCGGCCCCCGGCAAGTCCATGGAGGCCTCGCTGGAAGTGTCCGCGCCCAAGGTGGAGGCCGACGTGTCCCTGCCCTCCGTCCAGGGCGACCTCAAGACCAGTGACCTGACCATTGAGCTCCCCAGCGCCGACCTGGAGGTCCAGGCTGGCCAGGTGGGCGTCAAGGTCCCGGAGGGCCAGCTGCCCGAGGGAGACCTGGCGGCCCAGGCGTCTGGAGCCGGCCTGAAGGGCCACCTGCCCAAGGTGCAGATGCCCAGCTTCAAGATGCCCAAGGTGGACATCAAGGGCCCCCACGTGGACGTCAAGGGCCCCAAACTGGACCTCAAAGGCCCCAAGGGGCAGGTGACGGCCCCCGAGCTGGACGTGTCCGTGACCCTGCCCGGCGCGGAGCTGGACGTCCAGGCGCCCGGTGCCAAGCTGGAGCCCGTGCGGCTGGAGGGGGACCTGTCCCTGGGCGACAAGGACGTGGCCGCCAAAGACAGCAAGTTCAAGATGCCCAAGTTCAAGATGCCGTCCTTCGGGGTGTCGGCCCCCGGCAAGTCCATGGAGGCCTCGCTGGAAGTGTCCGCGCCCAAGGTGGAGGCCGACGTGTCCCTGCCCTCCGTCCAGGGCGACCTCAAGACCAGTGACCTGACCATTGAGCTCCCCAGCGCCGACCTGGAGGTCCAGGCTGGCCAGGTGGGCGTCAAGGTCCCGGAGGGCCAGCTGCCCGAGGGAGACCTGGCGGCCCAGGCGTCTGGAGCCGGCCTGAAGGGCCACCTGCCCAAGGTGCAGATGCCCAGCTTCAAGATGCCCAAGGTGGACATCACGGGCCCCCACGTGGACGTCAAGGGCCCCAAACTGGACCTCAAAGGCCCCAAGGGGCAGGTGACGGCCCCTGAGCTGGACGTGTCCGTGTCCGTGCCCGGCGCGGAGCTGGACGTCCAGGCGCCCGGTGCCAAGCTGGAGCCCGTGCGGCTGGAGGGGGACCTGTCCCTGGGCGACAAGGACGTGGCCGCCAAAGACAGCAAGTTCAAGATGCCCAAGTTCAAGATGCCGTCCTTCGGGGTGTCGGCCCCCGGCAAGTCCATGGAGGCCTCGCTGGAAGTGTCCGCGCCCAAGGTGGAGGCCGACGTGTCCCTGCCCTCCGTCCAGGGCGACCTCAAGACCAGTGACCTGACCATTGAGCTCCCCAGCGCCGACCTGGAGGTCCAGGCTGGCCAGGTGGGCGTCAAGGTCCCGGAGGGCCAGCTGCCCGAGGGAGACCTGGCGGCCCAGGCGTCTGGAGCCGGCCTGAAGGGCCACCTGCCCAAGGTGCGGATGCCCAGCTTCAAGATGCCTAAGGTGGACATCACGGGCCCCCAAGTGGATGTGAAAAGCTCTAATGTTGATCGTCATTTTCGTCCCCTCGTTCCTGACTCCGTCTCTGAATGTGGCCCTGGCCTGGTTCATCCTGTAATTCCCGCTTCCCATAGTCACGTGAGTTTCCCTAAATTCTACAAACCAAAGTTTGTGTTTTCTATCCCACAATCAGAAGGTCATGAGGGAGACCCACTGGCGGCTGATTGTGCCCCGGTCCTGTCTCGTCTTAGTCCCACATTGGGGCCTGACTCACCTCAGCTTCCTGAGGGACTCCTGTCCTCGGGCCCTCAGTTGCAGGGCACAGGTTTTCCTGTGCCCCACGGGCTGGAGCCCTCGGAACCCTTACGGTCATCGGCCACAGCTACTGGAAGAGCCCCTGCTGAAGGTGCTGACCGTGACGGGAAAGGGAGTCCATTTAAAGTGCCCAAGCTAGAGCTTCCCTCCTTTAGCTGGTCTCCAAAGAAGTCTGAGCCCACAGCGGGCCCAGAACGCAGCCTGGAGGACTCAGCACACATCCCAGTGTCAAGGCCAGGCCAGAGGGACGCCATGCCTGGGATGCAGGTGTACCGGGTAGATGTGCCCGCACATGTGCCTCCTGAGAAGGACGGGGACCAGGCAAAGTCCATGACGCCCAGCTTGGCCGCGCCAGAACTTGCACTTCCCAAAATGAAGGCTTCCAAGGGCAGAGGCAGCCTGCCACCCGGGGACTCCGACCCCTCACTTTCTGGTAGTGCAGCAGGAGGTGACTTCCAGCCTTCAGGAGGAGCCCACAGTGCCCATGGAGCGGGCACTGGTTCAATAGCAAGTCCCGCAGAAGAACTGGGCGCGATCCCCCATCTTCCCCGGGTGCGCATCCCCAGCCTGGGCTTCGCCACACCGGATCTCAGGTCTTCCAAGGCCAAGGTGGAGGTGAGCCAGGCTGAAGCTGACCTGCGGCTTCCCAAAGGTGCCCTGTCTGTTGGAGGTGGCAGCACGGGCCTTGGGGACGTCTCGGCAAGCCAGCCCTATGGGGTTCCTACAGGCCCTGCAACAGAAGACCCGCTCCAGCCATCCCTCAGGAAAGCAGAGGCTGACGTCCCCGCCGTGGAAAGTCCAGAGGAGGAAGCCGCGGCGGTGGAGACGCCCGTGGACTCTCAGGAGCGCTGGTTTAAGATGCCCACGCTCCGCATGCCCCGGTTCCGGCGCTCCTCCCGGGACAGAGGCCGGGTCGGGAAGCAGAAAGTGGCTGCAGCTGGAGCCAAGGAGCTCCCTGGTCCTTCATCAGAGGTGGAGGGCAGCGTGTCCCTGGGGCCCCCAGAAGCAGAGGCAGATGTGACAGCTTCTGAGAGCAAACTGTCTGCAGGTGTCCTCGGGCAGGATCTTGACAGCACAGCCCTGATGCCTGAGGCCGACCCTTCTTCCAAGGCCAGGATCCAGCCAGCCAAAGGCTCCCTCCCACTCAAGACGGCTGGCCTGGGACTCTCAGAGAGCCGGGCTCCTCCAGAAGGAGGCAGGATTCTTCTTCCCACGCCAGGAGAGTGTGACCCTGCCAGGGTGGAGGAGATGACCCTGCCAGGGAAACGGTCTTCCCAGCCGGAAGGTCCTCTTAAACTGAAAGCTTCAAGTACCGACGTGCCATCCCAGATTTCCGTGGTTAATACGAATCAGCTCTGGGAAGACTCTGTGCTAACTGTCAAGTTCCCCAAGTTAAAGGTACCGAGGTTCTCTTTCCCCGCCCCCAGCGCAGAGGCCGACGTGTTCATCCCCACCGTGAGGGAGGTGCGGTGTCCGGAGGGCGCTGGCGTGGACCTCGGCAGGGAGAGCCCGGGGCCGTGGGAAGCCAGCATCCTGACGGCAGGCGCTGGGGGCCCCGGGGAGCAGCCTACGGACCTCGACCTCTCCTTGGCAGCTCCCCCAATTTCTAGGGTCAGAGTGCACATCCAGGGTGCTCAGGCTGAGAGTCAAGAGATCACCATACACAGCAGGGTGACGCCAGAGTTTGCAGACTTCTCGGCGCCCCGGGCTTTTTCCACTCAGATTGTGCGGGAGTCAGAGATCCCTCCGTCCAAGATTCAAACACCTGCTTATGGGTTTTCCTTGCTAAAGGTGAAAATCCCGGAGCCCCGAACGCAAGCTACGGCACACACAGTGACAAGAGACGCTTGGGCTCGGGAGGGGTCGGAAGAGGCTCCCACACAAGCCTCCCCAGGAGCAGACTTTGTCCCTGGAGAGCTGCAGCCCGACACCGGGGAACCATTCGAGATCATCTCCTCCAGCGTCAGCACACCAGGACCACAGACATTCACCCTGGAAGTTCACTCTGGCCACCAGCTTGCAGACAGCTGTTTGGATGAGGAGCCAGCAGAGATTCTGGAGTTTCCCCCTGATGACGACCAAGATGCAACCACGCCGCTGGCAGACGGAGACAGGGCTCCGAAAGAGAAACCAGAAAGTAAGAAATCAGGTCTGCTCTGGTCCTGGCTTCCAAACATTGGCTTTTCTTCTTCTGTTGATGAGACAAGTGCCGATTCCAAAGAGGATGTCCAGAGACCTGCCCCTGTGCAAACACAGCCCGAGGCAAGGCCAGACACGGAGCTGCCCAAAAAGCAAGAGCGGGCAGGCTGGTTCCGGTTCCCCAAGTTAGGGTTCTCCTCCGCCCCTGCCAAGAAAGGCAAAAGCACCGAGGAGGAGGCAGACCTGGCAGAGCAAAAACTCCACGAAGAAACAGTCACCTTTTTTGACGCCCGAGAGAGCTTCTCCCCCGACGAGCAGGACGACACGGCTGGCGATGACTCTGCGCCCAGACCACAACCACGGGAAGGCCACACGGTGTGACCCGTCATTGTGGCGACACGACAGACCGAGTTAGAAGGCAGAGGCTGCGCGGGGTGCGACCTCCCCGTCCCTGCGGCATGTGGCGTCCGCCTTGCTTCTCAGCACTGGGAACGAAACAAAACGCACTCTGCCTGTGTGTCCCCGCCACATGGCCCTCCCGACGCCCCACCAAAGATGTGCCTGGGTCCCCAAAGCCCGGGCCGGGGAGCAAAGAAGACGGCCTGACTTTCCGTGGACGCCAGGATCCCCCCGGCTCAATGGCTCTCGGTGACATGATGGGGACGTCTGGGGTCTCTGCAGCTTCAAGAGACCTGCCCGCACTGTTCGTGAGAACATGGCTGCTTCTCCCAGGAAAGAGCTGCGTGGGCTGCGGAGCCCGCGGCGTGGAGGTAGCTGCTGGTAACGTCTGTCCTGCTGCTGCTTCCTGGCAAACGTGGTTTTCCGATTTCTGGCAGGGTGCGGGGCGCCCCAGGAAACCCTCCTTCCTGCTCACCTCACGCTTCCTCCTCCACGCGTCTCACTGACGGCAGGCTCCGGGATGCTTCACGCGGCGACACACAGGCCGCGACGGCCGGGGCTGCCCGATGGCTGAGCCCAGTCTGCGGCGGTGGGCGGGGCACGCGGCAGAGGTGCGACAGCAGTGTGCTATCGGGAGCCGTCTGTGTGTGTGCACCCACCTGCTGGCACCTGTCCAGTGTGCGCGGTTCCCCCTGCGCCCCAATGCACGCGCTGCGGCCCGGCTGCAGACAGGGGGGCTTAGCTGGTCCCTGGATGGGCAATAAAGGAAGTGACGTGCCCCACGGTGGAGGCTGCCGGGTCTTTTGTTCTGGGGCTAAAGCCCACCAGAGCCTTGCTCCCCCACATCCCAGCCTCTGCCCAGCTGCTCTGGAGAACAGGCAGGGGACATCACAGAGTTTGTCTGGTCACCTCTGGGTCCAGATCCTCCACAGAGCTGGAGCCTACGAGGGAGATGAAGAAGGAGACCAGGCCGAGTCCACAGTGCGTCAGGGACACACTACCCTCCCCACCCCCCCACGGGGATGAGGGCGCAGTGCAGAGCAGGGACAGTGCAGGGCAGGGACAGTGCAGAGCAGGGACAGTGCAGGGCAGGGACAGTGCAGGGCAGGGACAGTGCAGGGCAGGGACAGTGCAGGGCAGGCCATGGCTGTGTTTAGGGCTGGGCTAAGAAGCTTCCTTCATCTCCACGGCCCTCCTTCTGGGCAGCCCCGGGAGGCGACCCCACGTGGGTAGCAGAGTGAGGTTGTGGGGGGTTCCTAGGGCCTCACACCCCTCCCAGCTGCCCTCGGCTAGCCCGGCCGTGCCCACCAACCCCCCTGCGCGCAGCATACTGGGCAGGTGGCTAGGACCTGGCCTGGGCAGCTCCCGGCAATGAGCACTCGTTGTCTCCGGGGGAGGCGGCTGCTGTCCTGGCTGTGGGTGTGACAGCAGAGCTGGGCTGTGAGCCGCCCTGGAGCACTGCGGCCCCACTGCCTGTGCTGCCCTGAGCAGGGACGAGTGGCGGCCGTGGGTGCGGGAGCATGTGCTGTGGAGGGGAGCTGGGTCCTTGCCCTGTGCCAGCATGGCATCTGTGTCTTTCCCTGTGGCTGGGGGGTCACCCAAATTAGGGGACAGTGAGCTGACACAGGACCTCCTGGGTGCTCGTGAGTGGGGAAGGGAAGAGGGGGTCAAGCCAGGCTGCGGCTTCTCCCAGCCAGGGTTCCTGCCTCCGCTGCAGCCCGAGAGCCAGACACATCTGCAGAACGTAGCCCGGGAACACGGCAGTG
Source organism: Microcebus murinus (assembly GCF_040939455.1). NCBI lineage: Eukaryota > Metazoa > Chordata > Mammalia > Primates > Cheirogaleidae > Microcebus > Microcebus murinus. The sequence continues at coordinate 2,048,394 of NC_134109.1, forward strand.
GGAGGCTGCCCAGCTCCACAGGGCCTTGGTCCCCCTCTGAACCTGCAGTGAGGGCTGGGGATCGGGTCCTTGGTGCTAGAGGCCAGGGGCAGCTGTCACACCATGTTGGATTCCCACATGGCCTCGGTTCTCGTGTTTGAGTCATCTGTGCCGTGTAAGGATAGTACCACAAATTAGTGGCTTAAAACAACACACATTTATGATCTCCCAGTTTGTGAGGATCAGGAACCCAAGCACAGCCTCACTGGGTTCTTTGCTCAGGGACCACGGGCTGCAATCACGGTTTCAGCTGGGGCTCCGGTCTCTTCCGCAGCGGGGCTGGGGACGGAGCCACTTCTGAAGCTCATGTGGCTGCTGCTCCCGCCCAGTTCAGACTGGATGGCTGAGGCCTTGGTCTCCCGCTGGCTGGGCGCTGCAGCTGCCACCCCAGTGCCTAGCCACGCCGCCTCTCCTCAGGATAGTTCCCAGCCCAGCAGCTCGCTTTGGCAAGGCCAGCAAGGGACAGACTTCTAGCAGGATGATGGCACAATCTTGTGTCATGTGATCATGGGAGGGACACCCCATTGCTTCTGGGTATTATATTAGTTCCAGTGGGGTGCATGGCACAGGTCCTGTGCATGCCCAAGGCCAGGTCACACGAGGGCATCAGTACAGGGGGACCACAGGAGCCATCCGAGTCTGTCTGCCCTGTCCTAGAAGGGGCCACATCATGGTGCCCTTCTGGGGTCTCCCAAGCCCTGTCACATGGGGTTTCCTTGGGAGTGGGGTCTTCTCGGGAGCAGGCCTTTGAGGCTGCCACCGAGGAGTAGCGGCCAGACCCAAAGTGCGTGGAAACAGGCTTTTCACTGGCTTAGGGCCACCAGGCTGTTGTCCCAGTGGCCAGAGCTGGGAATCTCTCTGGAACACGGCCTAGAACAGCAGGCTGGGTGCTTGAGAGGCTGTCCTGTGCTGGGCCAGGAACCAGACGGCAAACCACGTGCAGCCCTGGAGAGCACTGGAGCATGGGTGGGGGGTAGAGGCCACAGGGAGCATGGCAGCTTGGCTCGGTCAAGGGCAAGCCCCCGCAAACCAGCTCCCCGCCCCCGCCCCGCTCCCTCAGCCCCAGGTCCCCTCCGCCCACCCACCCCGCCCCCTGGGGACCCCTCCGTGCACCCACACTTGTAACACATTAAGAGCCACCCTTGGTGGTCATCCTGCGCCCCATCCTTTGTCCCCTGGGCTGTGCCCTCTTCGAGGACCTTGGTCTCACGCTCTAGCTTCCCCTACAACCCCTGAGTCCATGGCACTGGAATTTGGGTCCTGGAGCACACCTGCCCCTGCCCCGTCCCCTGCCTGTCCCTGAGTTCCTGTGGACTCCAGACTGGTGAGGAGGTCACACAGCAGACACCACGGTGGCTATGCTGGGGTGGTCGCGTGGCGACGGGCCCCTCGAGGGTCCCAAGGAGCAGGGAGAGGAGGAGAGGAGGAGATAGGGGAGGAGGTGGGGGAGGAGGAGGGGGAGGGGGAGGGGAAGGAGGAGGGAGAGGGAGGAGGATTAGGAGGAGGAGTTGTTGTTGGAGTGGGGCAGCCCCTGCCCCCTGCTGGTTCACACAGAGGGACTCGAGCACACGCACTTGGGAAGCACACAGCATTCTTTAGGCCTGGCTCATGGGCCAGGACGGGTTCTCTGGGTGTCAGAGGCGGCCAGGCTGGGGGGCTTTCTGGCAGAGGTGGGCTTAGGAGGGGCTGGGTGTGGAGAGCAGAGAGGAGGGAATGGTTTGCAGGTAGCACCAAGAGCAGTCCTGACCCCAGCAGGCTTGGGCTGAAAGCCCAGGCAGAGGGAGAGAGGGGAAGGCCTGGGGGGCCCAGTGTCCACCCGGAGCCAAGAAGGGCCAGGCCTCAGCTGCGCCACACGCAATCCTGGCCTGGAGCTTGTCCATCCAGGCCCACGGCGTAGCGGGAACTCCAGTCCCGCTCGAAGAGTTGCCGCAGCTGCTCCTGCACGGTGGCCACCCCCAGCCGGGCGCAAGGGGCCGTCTGGTTGACCACCAGGCCCACGCCCGAGGTGCTGCTGAAGTAATCTTCTGACCAGTTGGAGGTGCCTGGGGCAGTGGGCAGGAGGACACGCTGGGTCACTGGACTCGCCCAGACAGGCCCCTGCAGCCTGGCTCAACACTGTGGCCCCAGCTACAGGTGCACGGACGGTGGGCACACTGGCCACTCTGCCGTCATCAAACTCCAACCAGGCACTGTACCCTTGCTTAGGTGTGGGAGGGCCCGCTCTTTGCTGTGGGACACCATCCTTATCATCTGACATAGGTGTCCCAACGTCAAGATTTCCCCACCTGCCCCTGTGACAGTTTGGCAGGTTGTCTCATCCCCAAAGTCAGCTCAAGACCCTGACCGCCTTAGGCAGCCCCTCTGTCCTGAGGGGTCCACGCTGAACACAAGAGCAAGGCCTCCTTCAGTGCCAGGCCGCCACCTGGGGCCACATCCCTCCTGCGGTTTGTGTGGTCCCTGTGCATTGCTGGGCCTGGGCCTCCTCCCCGCACTCACCTATGTAGGCCGCCCTCTCCGTGACCATGAACTTGCTGTGGTTCACCCTGCTGAACGGGATGTTGGAGTGATTCCCCACCGGCACGATAAACACTTTCTTTGGAGAACAGAGAGGAGGCACGTCAGGCTGGCAGGGCGGGGCTGCCTCCCCTGCAGCCTGGCCCCCGAGTGCGTCCTCACCACGTCCACGGAGATGTTGGCCGCGGGGTTGCTGAGGGCCTGCAGGGAGCGCAGGAAGGGGAACATGGCGGGGTCCGTGTGGAGCCAGCAGCTGACCAGCAGGCGCACGCGCACTCCCCTGCTGAAGGCCGCCGCGCGCAGCGCGTCGTCTAGCGCTGGCCAGTACCTGGGGAAGGGGAGGTCGGGGCCTGCTTACATGCCCTGGCGCGCACAGGGGACCCGGCTGGAGGGTACGGTGCCAGGCGCTGCCGGGCAGCAGAGCAGGCCTCCAGCTCCAGGGCCGCCGGCTCTCACCAGACCCACCTGGCGGGGCGGGCGAAGCGCGTGGTGGGGAAATACTCCATCACTGAGGCGTAGATGAACTCCTGGGCAGCCCCCATCACCGCCAGCAGCGCGTCCAGGTCTCGGGTGCGGCCTCGGGGGCAAAGCACGGGCGGCGAAGCCTGTGCCAGGAGAGCTGTCCGTGAGGGCCATGCCACCCCTGCCCCGTCCTAGACCTGTGACCCCGCCATGCACCACCCAAAAGGTCCCGTGGCGCCGGCTCCCTGAGCCCTCGGCAGATGCCGCTGGTGTCTGCATAAATCCCAGAGCGAACCAGGGTCCCTTGCACGTCTGGCTAGCCAGGGCAGAGCTGGGGGCTCCGGCGGGCCCCTCCTCAACCTGCTTACCGAGAAGTAGGCGGTGGTGGGCACCCCGTCAAAGAGGCCCTGGAAGGGCTGGGCAAGGTTGATGTGGGATGAGAAGTTCTGAGGCCAGGTTTTGGGGAGGACGGCCTGGGGCGCCCCCAGCACCCAGTAGGTCTGGAAGGTCTTCTCCAGGTCTCGGGCCAGGTGGCTGCAGTTGTAGATGATGGTGCCAAGCTCTTTCACCTGCGGGGACCGGGGCGGCTGCTGCAGGGCGTGGGGCTTCCCTGTGGGGCTGCACGGGGCCCAGGGACAGCCCTGGCAGCACCACCTGTGGGGGGTCTAACGGGCTGTGCTCAGGTGGGTGCCCAGTGGGTTATGATCAAAGACATACATGTTTGTTACCAAACAATGCATCAAAACACAAAAAAGAAAATAAAAATCCTTCCTAATTCTTCAGTGCTAAACACTGTTGCCATTTCCATGATCATTCTTTGACACATTTTTAATGCATTTCTTTCTAAAAATGCTCATGCTTTGTCATCTGCATGGTTCCCTTGACATGTGACCCAGACATCTTTCCCTGTCATCAACCATCACTCCACAGCATGAGCTCAGTGGCCGTGTGGACTCCGTAACTTATTGAACGGTGTCCGGTTGTTTCCGCCACCCGGACATTCTCAATGTGACTTTCTCCAGACGCGCCCTGACGCCAGGCAGAGCCCCAGGGAATGTGGGAGGGGAAGAGCTCTAGGTGGGCGTCGCGTCTCTGGGACCTGGGGCTCACCTGAGTCAGAGACCGCCAGTCCATGTTGGCACTGCCCAGGTACACGTGCCGTCCATCCACGACCCAGAACTTGGAGTGCAAAACACCTCTGGTGAGATGCCCCATGGGCACCTGTCGCACCTGGGCACCTGGTGAGAGTTCAGGGCGATGGATGAATCCGCCCCCATTACAGGCTAAGTTCCTGCCGAACCCGACTGGGCTCTTCACAGAGGGGCTGACGCACGCCCTTACGATACTCCCCCATGGTGATGCCATCACTGTCCCCATTTTATAGGTGAGGATGCTGAGGAAGAGACCAGCCCAGGGTCCCTCCAGGCAGCCTGGCTCACAGCCTGCATTTGTAATGACTGTGCCACATGCCTCTTGCTCCCCAGCCAGGCTCCAGCCTAAGCCTCACCAACAGGTCACAGCAGCTGGGCTCAGCAAGCCTGAAGCTATGCATGCTCTGGCCCGTGGAAAATGACACTTCTAGTCCGTTGGAACCACCTATCCCAAGGGAAGCCACCTCTAAGGAGCTCAGAGCCTGGGCCCTCGTGCTCCTGGGGGTCCTTTCCCACCCATCCACCCCCGTCAACTCTGCTGTTCCTTGTCCTTATCCGCTGGTGCCACAAGAGGGCCAGTGCCCAACTTCCAGGGCAGCAAGGCCCAGGGCAGTGCAGGCCCCTACCTTGGGCTGCCAGGGCCTGTAGGTCAGTAGACTCCCTGGCCAGCGTCGGCTTGCTGGTGGCCACAGCCAGGGAGACGTTCCTGTCCAGCAGCTGCTGCAGCTTCTGCAGAAGGGCCTCCCCCTGCAAGGCCAGGCCAACCGTGAGAGAGGCACCCCTGTTCCGGGATGCAGCCCTGCCCTCAGAAGGCCATACGGACTGCAAACCACTCAGTGTCCGGACAGCTGTCTGGATGAGGATGACCCTTGCTTGGGAGCTGAACTCCACCCAGGCATAGTGGGAGTGCTCTGTCCCCAGAGGCCCACCCCGGACACCTGCCCTGAGAGCCCCAGAGGGAGGGCTGGTGTCCTGACTTGCTGTGTGCCCAGCCTGGGGTGGAGCGGGGTGGGGACAGCCTGTGCCTCAGAGTCAGCAGTGGGGCCAGGGGCACACCGGCTGGGAAGATGAGTCATTGACCCCGATGTCGTGGCCCGTGAGGGACCAGTAGTAGGAGGCCACGTGGACACTCTCCTGGGCAGTGTCTAGCAGCTGCAGCCAGGCCCGGGCCAGTGGCTGGGCAGATGGGCTGCCGGCTGCAGACGGCAGGTCCTGGGGGACACTCTCCACGATGACAAGCCTGTGGGGAAAGATGAGTGCAGGAGTCACCGGCACCCAGCCACAGGGTGGACAGCATCCCCGCACCAGCTAGCTGCTTCACACAGCCTGCTCTGACCCCAGTGGCCAAGCTGGAGGGACTGGCCTACTGTGGCCCTCAGGCCAAGCCCAGGTCAAGGTGGGTGGGTGATGGGGGTGGGCAGGCCTGAGCCCAGCAAGCTGCTGGGGGTGGCGACACTCGGGATTGAGTCCAGGGAGGAGCCTGGGGGGAATGGGGGTGACCCAGCTAGGCTCCCCCTCTCCTGGGGCCCCAGGCGCTGCCCTCAGGGAGCAGTTGCTTCTAAAGCCGAGCAGAGCAGAACCACTGGGTCTGGGGTGGCCTCCTGGTGGGGAGCCCTTGGTGACAGCCAGGGTGGCTCAGAGGGGAAGGGCTGGACTGGGCTGGGAGGAAGTTCGCTCCGCTTTCTAGGGCATGTGTGCCAGGCGGCCGGCAGCCTCTGCCCAGGGCAGGTTCTGGACCCCAGGACCCCCGAAGCAGGAAAGAAAGGTGGAGGGAAGGCCCAGGGGCACGAGGGACAGTGATGCTACCCCTGGAGTGGAGGAGTCGGGCCCCCAGGCTGTGCTTCCCAGTGGCCGGGGCCCCCAGGTTGCAGCCTGTTTGCTGCAAAGGGCACCCTGCATCCCACCCCCACCCCTGCTCTCACCCCCACCCCAGCCCGTAAGGTCCATGCGCAGCCCACAGCGGACACCTGCCCACCTGCCTGCACCCGCAGCCCACAGGCTCACTCACCGGCAGGACTCCTCCCCATCTTGTCCCGTGGGCGCCCAGGCCGGGGGCACTTCCTCAGGGTGCACCTGGCCCCGGGTACCAGGAGTGGGCAGTTGCCACAGAAGGTAGGTGAGGGTCCCGGCACCCAGCCACAGCACGGCCAGCATTCCCAGGACCTGCAGCTGGGCAGGACCGCGCCCCCAGGGGCCTGGGGTGGCTGTGGGCCTCCAGTACTGAGACAGAGACTGTCCCGGCTTCCCAGGAGGACGAGGGCTACAGCAGGGGTGGGGCTGGAGGCAGATGAGGGTCAGGGGAGGATGACACAGAGAGGGGCCCATGCCTACACACTGGGGTCAGGTGGCCACAGCCCCCTCTGCAGTGCTGTGGCCGCGTGCCCTGCAGAGGGATGCGGGCCAGGTCTCAAGCAGCCGGGTGGGCTTGCCTTGCCCACGGTCAGGGCACCCCATTCCTCAAGGCTCCTCTGGGGTAGGTTTTGTCCTTTGAGGCTGTTGAGCCCTGGCCAACACCACCCCTGGATCCCCAGTCCTACGATACCAGCCCCTCTATCCTGTGGGCCATGGGGCTGCTCATAGCAGGGCCACATGGAAGCCACCACTATCTGCAGAGGTTTCAGCATCTGCACGGGGCACCCTGGGGTCACCCGCAGCTCCAGCCCCACCTGGAACTGCCCCTCAGTGCCCAAGCAGCTGGGTGCTGAGGAAACCCCCTCGTGACGTCCCTACAGACATGCACAAGAACCCCCAAATGCTTCCCCACTGCTGCCCAAGGCTACCACCTGCATGTGGGGCTGACCCGGGGCTCCATTCCACACCTTGTTCCTGGCAGCCCGGCCTGCAGGTGGCGGCCCCCACACAGCTGAGCCCTGCCTCTGAGCAGGGGCTGTGAGGCCAGCATGTGGCTGGGACGCGCCCACGCCTTCTGCTCCCCTCTCTGGGTTTCACAGTGGGTGTCGGTCAGAGTCTTGTTTCCTTTGTTTCAACCACAAGTGAAACTGAGTCTGAAAGGGCCATTTCTGCTTTTGCTGCTTGTTCCCTTGTTACTACTGGCCTATAAATAGCGCTTCCCTCCCAGGGCTCAGCCCCATGCTGCCCTTCCTGGGAGCCGTGGGTCAGAGCGGAGCTGGGCAGCACCTGCGTCCTCCTGGACCTGCATGGCTGAGTGGCCCCTACACTTCGGCTGGGACGGAGGGCTCGCCTTGCCCTCAGACAGGCCACTCCCAAGGAGCCAGAAGCGGATTGGCTGGGCCCTGGCTGGCCACACACACAGCAAAGTGACTGTGCTGCCCCAGGTGCCACCCTAGAGCAGGGTGCCCCTCGAGTTCAGAGGTGCTGCCCTGGGGTGCAGGGAGGGGCCTGTGCACAGACAATGGGTCACCTTGGCTGGCCAATGTCTGACCGAGACAGCCACAGGTGCAGGAGTGGTCTGGGGGCTGGGCCTGGGCAGCACCAAGCGCCTGTGTGTGTAGCCGGGCTGGACACTGGGCTGCAGGGGCTCTGGGGGCCAGGCTGGGCCATGGGGACACCAGAGACATCATTGGAAGGCTTGCTCCCCACCCCCATACCTCATGGGAAGAGGGCTTTTGTACCCCTAAATGCCCCAGGTAGACAGGCAGATCAGAGCACAGAAGCTACCACTCATAGACCCCAACTCAGACTTGCAGCCTCAGGCTCCCGGGCCACAGACTCTGAGTGCCGCCCGCCCCAGCCACCAGGAATGGCACTGAGACAGGGAGGGCCAGCTAGGGGGCTCCAAGCGGTTGCAGCTCTGTCCGCTCACTGCAGCTCTGAAGACCTGTGTGTCCCTGGGGTGAGGCTGGCATCTCAGGGCAGAGATGTGCTGCAAGACCCCCGTGGGGCAGAGCTTGGAGCCCCCAGTCCCGTGGTGAGCACCTCCGGACCCTGCAGGCCTCAGCGGTCCTGGCTGAGGCTGGACTTCCTGCCCTGAAGCATGCTGGCACGGCTGCCACCCAGGCTGGGAAGGCTCTGGCTGTAGCGGTGGGGAGGGATGGGCCACCTGCAGAGCCTGTGGAGGCTTCAGGTCCAACCCTCTGGACCTGCGGCTGCTGGGAGGACAGGCCATGGGGAGGTGGGCCTGTGCTTGGCTCCTCCCCGGCTGGCCCAGGTCTCGCCGGCACATACCTCTGGTGGTCCTGCCTTGGTGTCCATCCTGGCTCCAGCCACAGACTGCAGGCCCTCAGCTCCCTGGGCAGACTCAGGCCGGCCAGTCTCCGCGCCCACCTCCTGGAGCAGTTTCCTCTTCTGCTACTTCCTCTTTGTCCGGAGCACACCCCACCCCACAGGCAGCTGCTAGGTGGGCAGGCTGGTGGGTGGGGCTGAGAACCTTCACCTCCAGAGAGAATCTACCCCCAGTCCCTCCCGTCCTCCAGGCGGGGGTCACAGTCCCAGCCTGCAAGCCACAGAAACCCGAGGAACAGCGCCTGAGGCAAGACTGCTCCCTCCTCTCTCACACCCACCAAGTCTAGGGCTGTGGTCGAGAAAGGTCGCTTGCCCACACAGCCCTGGGAACCAGCCCCTCCGGCACTCAGTTCCCATGCACGCACGATGATGACACAGAACAATGCTGACACCCCCAAGCCCCAGCATGTGCCCTGCGATCGTCTCTCCCGACCTCTTCCCCATGCAATCTCCATTCTGAAACTTGGGCTTTTTGTCCCTGGAATTTCGAGATCGTCTCACCAGGCATGTCCTCATCTCCTCACGGAATATTGCGAACTTCTCTCTGTATGTGGGCATCGAGACTCTTCGGTCACTTGCCCTTTTCATGCAGACACATGGATGTTGATCTTGGTTCCCAAGGATTTGGGGGAAGGAATTTTATACAAAATCAGAGAGAGTAACGTTAAGTTGTGTTCTGAGTGTGGGATTGTTCTTAAATGGGCAGGGTCATCCCTGTGTCCAGACTGTGGTTCCTCATGGGAGGTGCTGCTGACCACAGATCACGCACACGGCTGGACAGAGGTTACCGCTCACACACGTGCTTTCACAGTCCAAATCATGTCCCCACGTCTAATGCCTGCAAAAAGGCTCAGGCGTGTGCTTTTTTTGTTGCTGATTTTTTCCTTAGCAGGTGTGCTAAGACACCTTTGTCACTTGCAAGACAAAGCTGGGCTGTCATCCCAAGCGGCGGTTCAGAGAGTTCCCGTTGTTCCGCGTTCCACGTCCTCCCTAAGGCTTGTTAACTTCGTCAGTCTGGTGTATGTAAAGTGGTGTCCGAGTGCAGCTGTCGCAGCAGGTCCCCGAGTGTGACTGACGTTCGTGTTTTAGACACTCACAAGTCACAGGGGCCTCCTCTTCTGGGAAGTCCTGTTTAAGTCTTGCCCATTTTTAAATTGAGTTGTTGACTTTTTCTTCTAGATGTGGAGGATTCATTATATTTTCTAAATTGTCAGTTTTATGTGCAGCATTATCTTCTGTCACTTTGCTGCCTTTTTCCATTATACTTTTTATTTAAAAAAAATTTTCAAACATACAGAAAGTAGAATAGTGTAATGGACACCCCCGTGGTTGGCACTTGGATTTAACAATAGCAAACACCCGTCTCATTTGTCCCAGTGTGATGTTTTTGTGGACTTCATACTCTGCACACATCTGTAAGGGCTCAAGCACACACGAATAACACCTGATCAGTGTAGTTTTTGTCAGGATGACACAGATAACATTTCACTTCTAAATCCTTCAGTAGCACTGGCCAGGCACGGCGGCTCCCGCCTGTAATCCTAGCACTTTGGGAGGCCGAGGCAGGAGGATTGCTTGAGCTCAGAGTTCAAGACCAGCCGGAGCAAAAGCAAGACCCCGTCTCTACTATAAATAGAAAGAAATTAGCCAAACAACTAAAAATAGAAAAAATTAGCTGGGCACAGTGGCGCATGCCTGTAGTCCCAGCTACTCGGGAGGCTGAGGCAGGAGGATCGCTTGAGCCCAGGAGTTTGAGGTTGCTGTGAGCGAGGCTGACGCCACAGCACTCTAGCCCGGGCAACAGAGTGAGACTCTGTCTCAAAAAATAATAATAATAATAATAATTAAATAAATAAATCCTTCAGTAGCATTTCTGAATAAACACATTTGCCACAAAATCACAGCATCATCACTCCTGATGAAACCAGTAATTCCTTAGTATTATCAAATTCACGGTTCAAACTTTCCACACTGTCACCAAAACGTTCTTTACAGCTGGTATGTTTAAGCTTGAACTGAACTGAAATCCACACATTGCATTTGGTTTTCACATCTCTTAAATAACTTTTTCCTCCCCAAACCTTCCCATGCTCCTCTCAGAGTCCCTGCTCTTCCTTTTCCCAGATTACCTATCCTGAAACTGAGACTTGAGGGGACACATTTGCTAAGAATACCACCCAGGTGATGCTGTGTGCCGTGTGCTGTTGGGGTGGAGACCCTGCTGGATTCCAGTCTCCCCACTTGCAGGGAGCAAAGTCCGACCATTTGAAACTGCACATTCTTCCTTACAGCCCACAGGCAGCCTGAGGCTGGTACTTCAGCACCTTGGAAATTCCCAGCTCCTCATCAACTTTTGCTTAGTGGATTTAGTGTCCATTGCTTTTCTAATTTGATAAATATTAGTCCGTCTAACATTTTTTTGGATGCCAGTCTTCTACAAAGAAGTGCTTTCTGTCATCAGCTAAGGTTATTTGCTTATCCCAAAATACACAGGAAGACCTCATGCTATTGCACTTGGCTTTAGTGTGCTTCTCAGACGCTGCATGTTTCACTGAATGAAGGTAGTGGCTATCCTACGTTGATCAAGCCTCTACTGGCGCCATTTTTTCAACAGCATGCGCTCACCATGTCCCTGTGTCACATTTTGGTAACTCTCACAATATTTCAGACTTTTTCAGTATTTTTGTATCTATCATGGTGATCTCTGATCAGTGATCTTTGATGTTACTATTGTAATTGTTTCAGGTGCCACGAACTGTGCTCGTGTAAGACAACAAACTTAATTGCTAAATGTGTGTAGTTCTGCCTGTCCCACCAACCAGCCGTTCCCCCGTCTCTCCCTCTCCTTGGGCCTGCCTATTCCTTGACACCCAGCAATACTGAAATCAGGCCAGTTAGTAACCCTACAATGGCCTCTAAGTGTTGAAGTGAAAGGAAGAGCCACACATCTCTCACTTTAAATCGAAAAGCTAGAAATGATTACGCTTAGTGAGGAAGACATGTCATAGCTGAGACAGGCTGAAAGCGAGGCTGTGCTTATGCCAAACACTTAGCACGTCGTGAATGCAAGGGAAAAGTCATCAAAGGCAATTAAAAGTGCTACTCCAGAGAACACAAATGACGAAAACCCAAAACGGCCTTATTGCTGATAGGGAGAAGGTTTGAGGTCAAACCAGCCACAACATTCCCTTACACCAAAGCCTCAGCCAGAGCAAAGTCCTGACTCTTGATTCTCTTCAATTCTGTGAAGACTAAGAGAGGTGAGGACGCTACAGAAGACAAGTTTGAAGCCGGCAGAGCTTGGCTCATGAAGTTTAAGGAAATAAGCCGTCTCCATAACATAAAAGGGCAATGAGAAGCCACAAGTGCTGACGTGGAGGCTGCAGCAAATCATCCAGAAGATCTAGCTAAGATCATTGATGAAGGTGGCTTCACCAAACAACAGATTTTCTTTTTCTTTGGAGACAGGGTCTTGCTCTGTTGCTCATGCTGAAATGTAGTGGCACGATCGTAGCTCACTGCAACCTGGAACTGTTTTGGCTCAAGCCATCCTCCCACCTCAGCCACCACACCAGCTAATTTTTTTTCTGTAGAGATGGGGTTGTTTTTGTTTTATATTTGTTTTGTTGTTGTTGTTGTTGTTGTTGTTTTGAGACAGAGTCTTGCTTTGTTGCCCAGGCTAGAGTGAGTGCCATGGCATCAGCCTAGCTAGCAGCAACCTCAAACTCCTGGGCTCAAGCGATCCTGCTGCCTCAGCCTCCCAAGTAGCTGGGACTACAGGCATGTGCCACCATGCCCGGCTAATTTTTTCTATATATATTAGTTGGCCAATTAATTTCTTTCTATTTATAGTAGAGATGGGGTCTCGCTTTTGCTCAGGCTGGTTTTGAACTCCTGACCTCGAGCAATCCGCCCGCCTCGGCCTCCCAGAGTGCTAGGATTATAGACGTGAGCCACCTCGCCTGGCCTGTTTTTGTTTTTTTTGAGACAGAGTCTCACTCTGTTGTCCAGGCTAGAGTGCTGCAGCATCAGCCTAGTTCACAGCAACCTCAAACTTCTGGGCTCAAGCAATCCTTCTGCCTCAGCCTCCTGAGTAGCTGGGAGACATGCATCACCACGCCCAGCTAATTTTTTCTACATATTTTTTAGTTGTCCAGCTAATTTTCTTTCTATTTTTAGTAGAGACGGGGTCTTGCTCTTGCTCAGGCTGGTCTTGAACTCCTGAGCTCAAACTATTCACCACCTTGGCCTCCCAGAGTATTAGGATTACAGGCGTGAGCCACTGCACCTGGCCTGAGATGGTGTCTTGCTATGTTGTCCAGTCTGGTCTATAACTCCTGGCTTCAAGCAATCCTCTCACCTAGGCCTCCCAAAGTGCTAGGATTATAGTCATGAGCCACTGTACCCAGCCCAAGTTAAGATGATCCCCCTGAGATCAGATTTTCCATATAGATAAACAGACTTCTACTGGAAGAAGATGTCATCTAGGACTGTCATAGCTAGGGAGGAGAAGTCAACGCCTGGCTTCAAAGCTCCAAAGAACAGACTGATTCTCTTGTTAGGGACTAATGCAGCTGGCGACTTTAAGTTGAAGTTAATGTTCATTTACCATTGTAAAAATCCTAGGGCCCTTAAGAATTATTTTAAATCTCCTCTACCTGTGCTCTAGAAATGGAACAATAAAGCCTGGATGACAGCACATATGTTTACAGCATGGTTTACTGACTATTTTTTTTTTTTCTTTTTTTGAGACAGAGTCTCACTCTGTTGCCCAGGCTAGAGTGAGTGCCGTGGCATCAGCCTAGCTCACAGCAACCTCAAACTCCTGGGCTCGAGTGATCCTTCTGCCTCAGCCTCCCGAGTAGCTGGGACTACAGGCATGTGCCACTATGCCCGGCTGGTTTACTGACTATTTTAAGCCCACTGCTGAGACCTGCTGCTCAGAAAAAAAAGATTCCTTTCAAATTATTACTGCTTACTGACAAAGCACCTGGTCACCTGAGAGCTCTGATGGAGATGTGCAAGGAGATGAGTGTTGTTTTCATGCCTGCTAATGCAACATCCATTCTGCAGCCCATGGGCCAAGGAGTAATTTTAAATCTTATTACTTGAAAAATACATTTTGTAAGGCTACAGCTGCCATAGACAGTGATTCCTCTGATGGATTAGAGGAAATTGAAAACCTTCTGGGAAGGATTCACCATTCCAGATGCCATTAAAAACATTCATGATTCATGGGAAGAGGTAACCCTATCAACATTAACAGGGGTTTGGAAGAAGTGCATTCCAACCCTCATGGATGACTGAGAGGTCCCAGCCTTCAGGGGAGGAAGGCGCTACAGGTGTGCTAGAAACCGCAAGGGAACTGGCGTCAGAAGTGGAGCCTGAGGATGGGACTGAATTCCTGCCATCTCATGATAAAACCTGAGCGGATGAGGAGTTCCTTCATATGGATGAGCAGAGAAAGTGGTTTCTTGAGATGGAATCGACTCCTGGTGAGGACGCTGTGAGCACTGTTGAAATGACAACCGAGGACTTAGAATATTCCACACAGTTGGTAAAGCAGCGGCAGGTTTAAGAGGATCAAATTCAATTCTGAAATAAGTTCTACTGGGAGGAAAATGCTGTGAAACAGCATCGCATGCTACAGACAAATCCTTCGTGAAAGTCAATCAATGTAGCAAACTTCATTGTTGTCTTATTTTAAGAAATTGTCACAGCTACCCCAGCCCTCAGCCACCTAACTGGTCAGCAGTGTCATTGTCGAGCCAGGACCCTGCACCCAAAGGCTGCCGAAGGCTCAGGTGATCTTCAGCATCTCTAGCAATAAAGTATTTTTAAATTAAGGTGTATAGATTGCTTTCCAGACGTAACGCTATTGCACACACAACACACTTCAGTACAGTGTAAATGTAGCTCTCATATGCACAGGGAGACCCCTGCGACTTGCTTTGTCGGAGTGGCTGGAAGCTGGCTTGACTCGGATCTGAAACGTCTCTGAGATGTGTCTGTAGTTCCCGAGGGAAAGGCAGGGTAAGTGCTTGAGTCTTTCTCTTTAATTACCAATTTTCAGGGTGAAAGGTCTGTGCCCTGGGTCATCTCTGGTGGTGGCAGATGAATGTTTGTTTGCTTTTTGTTTTGACTTTAGGTTTTTTTTTTTTTTTGGCTTTTTAATGTCAAATGAGTACATATCATTATGTACTCATAAATTATCATATATTTAATGTGTTTCAGTTCCACTTCAGTCATCATTCTTTGGTCAATGGAGCCTTTTCATCATTTTTCCTGGGGAAGTTTGAGATAAAGGACAGACATAAATGACGTTTCATCCCTAAATACTTCAGCATGCATTTCTAAATAAAAACAGAAAACGTCCTGCATCATCACAACCCTCTTATCCCCCAACATAGTCCACAATGCCAGCTTCTGTGTTCTTTTACACGGCCCCAATAATCCATAAATGATTGATTCAGTTGTTTTCTGGCACAACAAAGTGTTCCAGACTCACCTTGGTACACATTTCCTGCGCCAGGCTGGACTCAGCCACTTTTTCTTGGGGACTGCTGAGTTATTAGATCCAGGGGCTTTATAGTTTTCATCACATCTGGAAAACGTTTTTGCTGTTATTTCTTTGGATATTTTTTTGGGCCTCCACTCAGCAGCATCACAAACCCCCTTGGAGCCCCTCACCCCCACACTTTGCCCTCTAGACTGCCTGTCAGTAAGGTGGCAATTATAGGTTCCCCTCACCTGCTTTCCTTCTTGGAGGTTGCAGTCTTGTGCTGTCTGTTGTCCAATGTCTGCGAACTGCTGTTTGAGATATTTTGCCAGATTTCCCACTGTTGAAGGTGAGAGGCCTCAGCCACCTATACCTCACAGCCAGACACAGAAGCTGCCTGTGTCATGATAAGTTCTTCCTCAAGATAAATAATATCAGCCTTCTCATTAAAATTTCATTTTGAACAGAATTAAAATGTACTTTTTGGGCATAATTTGAATGTTTGGCCATTATTTTAATATTTTTTTCCAAAAGATTTCCCTGGAAATAAAAGGCCATTAATTTTTGCACAGAAAATGTATAGGTTACTTCTTTGTAAAGACCTTTATATATTTGTTGATAACAAAATTAACTGGAGAGGAATTCACGAATCCATGTTTGTGTGCTTTTCTTCGTTTCTGTAAATGACAGGAGACCTGAAGCAGGCTCTGAGCCCAAGCTACCCTGTCTCTGTGCCCACAGGGCTCTCGCTCCCAAACTCCAAGCCACATAGGCAGCTAAGTGTGTCACCCACACAACCTGCTGCTGCTCCACTGCCCCTGTCTCTGGCCAATTAGGCCACAACCTGGCGTCTCCTTTGCCCTGTCCCACCCGCTCCTGGGGGCTGGGCCCTGGTCCAAGCTCCCACCTTGCCTCCCGAGTCCTTTCTAGGCTGGTGTGGTCCACTCACCACACTTGTCCACAGCAACCCCTACAACAGCAGTCCCCAACCTTTTTGGCACCAGGGGTGGGTTTCATGGAAGACAATTTTTCCATGGACTGGGGATGGGGGTTGTCATGGGTGGGGGCATGTGGCACAGAGCTCAGGTGGTGATGCCTGGCCCTCTTCCTAACAGGCCCCAGATGGGTAACGGGCCATGGCCTGGGGGTTGGGGACCACAGGCCCTACAACAGCACTCCCTGGTTAAAACCGTCCTCAGGGAAAGACCTGAGTGTTGAGTCCACCATGCTGGATCCCTGCCCTGCCTGTGCCTCCGGCCACCATGCTCGCCCGCCTCACCTTACCGACCGGCTCACCTCCACCTGCCACAGCCCCAGGCTCTGGGGGCGACTTTCCGAGGTCAGGGCCTGGCCCCGGCAGGCCTTTGGGAAGACTCACCGCCCAGACTTGGGTCTCCCAACCCGGCCCACCCTCCCTCCTCCATGAGGGCCGCCAGGCTGGGCTGTGCGCCCAGGAGCCCTGTGTTCGCTCCCGTCGAGGCGGACACCCCGCAGCTCCTTGCAAGCTCTCCTCAACGTCATGCGTGGATCCACGGAGGGACGCCTGCGGCCTCCTCTCCCCAGCAGCCGTCACTGGGAGCGGAGGAGTGGGGATCCCATGCAGCCAGGACGACAAGCGCGGCTCCCCGGGGGCGGGCGACAGGTCTGGCTAGGCTGGCAGAGGCGACGTGCTGGCCTCGGGCGGGGACTCCAGGTCCGTGGGACACGCAACAGGAGACCGTGGGCTGGGTGTGAGCCGCCTGGCAGCCGTCTTCCTGCTCGCGCCTGCGAGGTGTCCACGGCCCGCCGGGCTCCCGGGTCTCCTCAGGTCCCGCCTGGCTCCCGGGGTCTCCCGGGGTCTCCTCAGGTCCCGCCTGGCTCCCGGGGTCTCCCGGGGTCTCCTCAGGCCCCGCCCGGCTCCCGGGGTCTCCTCAGGTCTTGCCTGGCTCCAGGGTCTCCCGGGGTCTCCTCAGGCCCCGCCCGGCTCCCAGGGTCTCCTCAGGCCCCGCCCAGCTCCCGGGGTCTCCTCAGGCCCCGCCCAGCTCCCGGGGTCTCCTCAGGCCCCGCCCGGCTCCCGGGGTCTCCTCAGGTCCCGCCTGGCTCCCGGGGTCTCCTCAGGAGACCAGCTCATCGCCGGGCTGGCGATGGCGCGAGCAACGCAGGGTCCTGCGTGAGGGGACAGTGCGGCGGGCAGGAAACGGGGCGTCCCTCCTTGCTTCCTCCTCACGTGGGGCCGGAGGGTTTTGAGAACTTGGTCTCCTTCCGAGGAGCAAACATCTGGAAACTTCGCCCGGCGCGTCTGCGCATTGGCTGCCCCCTGGCGGCGCAGCCCGGAACTGCAGCACTGTGTTCGGGACGTCCCGCAGGGCAGGGGACCCCGCACACGGGGACGTCGCCTCCTGCAGGGCAGGGGGACGTCACCTCCCGCAGGGCAGGGAACCCCGCACATGGGGACATCACCTCCTGCAGGGCAGGGAACCCCGCACACGGGGACGTCGCCTCCCGCAGGGCAGGGGACCCGCACACGGGGACGTCGCCTCCCGCAGGGCAGGGGACCCCGCACACGGGGACGTCGCCTCCCGCAGGGCAGGGGACCCCGCACACTAGGACGTCGCCTCCCGCAGGGCAGGGAACCCCGCACAGGGGGACGTCGCCTCCCTCAGGGCAGGGGACCCCGCACACGGGACGTCGCCTCCCGCAGGGCAGGGGGACGTCACCTCCCGCAGGGCAGGGAACCCCGCACACGGGACGTCGCCTCCCGCAGGGCAGGGGGACGTCACCTCCCGCAGGGCAGGGAACCCCGCACACCGGGACGTCGCCTCCCGCAGGGCAGGGGGACGTCACCTCCCGCAGGGCAGGGAACCCCGCACACCGGGACGTCGCCTCCCGCAGGGCAGGGGGACGTCACCTCCCGCAGGGCAGGGAACCCCGCACACGGGGACGTCGCCTCCCGCAGGGCAGGGGACCCCGCACACGGGGACGTCGCCTCCCGCAGGGCAGGGGACCGGCGTGGCACCCCCGGCACTGGCCCACCCGCCCCACACACCATGGAAGGACAAGCAAAGCCCAGGCGACAGACGCCAGTGTGCTGCCATGTGATAGAAGAATGATTTATTAGAACAAATTCCATGACAAATCATATAAAATAACCATTTTCTGAAAGACATCCACGAGACCACCTGAGAACAAACGTACAGTGAAACCTCCGGGAAGCCAAATAAGTTACTGATCCCAAGTCACAGGCGGGCAGGGCAGGGACGAAGAACCGACGTGGGAGGAGCACGCATTGGAGGATGAAAGAAAGTGTGTGACGACTGCGAGGGCGGGTGTGGGGGAGGTTCTGGGCCGGGGACAGGGCCACAGGAGCCAGGGCAGGCTGTGGGCAGCCGTGTGGGGCATGCAGGGGCGGGTGAGGCTGGACTAGCACCTCCTCCGTGTGGACAGCAGGCTCTGGGGCTGGGGACAGGCGGGGACACCCGCCACCCCGCACCTGTAAACGTCAGGCGGGCTGCAGGGCAGAGGCGCAGGGACTCGGCCAGCTAGTGTAAACAGGGCCCCGCACGTTCCTCCCCCCAGCTGGGCCCTGCCCAGGCCCACTCTCGCAGGTGACAGGAGGGCTGTGGAGCTCACCTGGCCACCAGCAGGCTCTTTGGCTTAGAGACTCCAGCATTGGCCGCCCGGGCGTGGGGGGGCCGCAGCAGAGGGGCCACGCTCTGCCCACCTGTCATGTTCCCAGCTGAGAGGATCCTGAGAAAACACAACCGTTCCGGGGGCCCGTCCCTGCCCCCACCCCCACGAGGCTGCAGCTGCCCACTTAATGCCCACAGGAGGATGGGGCGAGGCCGGCGGGGCCGTGCTGTCTAGGCACCGGGCGGGAGCTCCTGGCAACCTGCTTCCCACTCGCTTTGGTCCAGCTCTCGCCTCCACCTGGAAGGGCCGCCCCCAGCCCCGCCCCCAGCCCCACCAGAAAAGCCCAGTGCAGAGGCCCAAGGTGCCTCGCCGGGACATGCTCTGCAGCTCCTCAGAGCGCGGCACGGAGGTGTGCCTGGGCTCACTCCATGGACGCACGTGTCTCCCCACCTGTGCGCACCTGTGCACACAGCCCCAACTCCAGGCTAGCCCCAGGGCCCACGCTCACTAGGGTCCCACTGGGGCAACCCCAAGCTCAATGGGTTTGGCAGTTGTGTTGGCACCAAGGCCTTAAAGCAGTGGGGTCCCTGCCCCAAGCGTCTCCACGCACCACCTGCCTGCCCCAGGCTCCAGGCTTGGGGTCAGGTGGGAGCCACCAGGGCAAGAGCCCTGCCTTCCTCCAAAGTCCCAGCGACAACCGAGCCCTCCCCAGCTCTGCATTTGGCACTGAATGACCACGGCCAGCCTCTCTCCCTCTGCCCAGCACACCGGGATAGGACAGGTCAGTGCACCGGGCCTCCTGGAGGGGCTGGGCAGGCCCTTCCACAAGGGAGGCATTTCGGCGAGCCCTGGAGGGGCTGCTGCAATGGCACAAACGACTCTTTAAAGCTAAAGACAAAAGTAACAGTGATGGAGAGGAGGCGGGGTGCATGCCCCAGGGCTCGCCCTTGGCAGCGGCCACAGCAGGCGCTGGGCCAGAGGCCCACGTGGGCAGGGTGGCCACGGGGCTGGACATGGTTGGGTGCTGGCTGGGAGCTGAGGAGGGGCCTAGGCGTGGGAGGCGCCTGCCCACAGGGTTATGGCACGTGTGGGGTCTTCAGGGAGAACCGTCTGCACCGGGCAGGGGCCGAGGGCTGGACAGGAGGCTGGCCTGGCCGGGTCCACAGGCCTAGATCAGGAACTGCTCGGCGTCGGGGAGGAAGGCGGGTTCCGGGAGTCCGGGGGGCCCGCAGTTGGCCCGCGGCGGGAAGCTCCTCAGGGGCAGGGCTGGCAGCAGGGTCTCTGCCGAGGGGGGCGAGGACGGGCTGTGGGCGGTCACTCGGCCCTTCCCGAGCCCCGGCTGGGCCGAGCCCGCGGAGCCCCTGTTTCCTGTGAGCAGGTCCAGGTTCCCGCTGGGGTCCACGATGGCGTTGATAACTGGGGGGTGGGGGGAGGGTCAGGCACCCAAGGGCCGGCCCCCTCCCCCAGGTCCTGCCGCCTCCCCCACCAGCCCTGGTCTGGGCCACACCCACCTTCCAGCTGCTTCTGTACCCGCCTCAGTTCTTTCAGGATGGAGCTGATCTCCTGGAATGCGGCAGGGGGAGCAGGTCACCAAGGAGCACGACCCCTTTCCCCGGGGGTGGGGGGGCCCGGAGCCAGGGTCGCGGGCTCGGGCCAGCTGGGCAAAGCCGGGAGGGCTGCTCACCTTGTTGGACGTCTTCAGGATGGGCACCTCGTTCTCCGAGTTGATCCGTGCCTCCAGGTCCTCCCAAGCTCGCCCTGTGTTCTGGAAGAGGATCCTGTGGAGGAAGGGGCGTGGCAGGAGCAGGGATGAGGACGGTGACGACAAAACTGAGGCATGACAGCCTCCCAGACCACCCCGCACCACCGCCACAGTGAAGCTCATGCCACCCTCTCCTGGGCCTAAAGGGGAAACCAAGGCCCCGCCACGGTCCCGTGTCTGTGTCCGGCACTGAGGGTGGGAGGAGTAGGCTGAGCCCGGCAGCAGGGCTGGAGGGGCAGGGGAGCGTGCCCCTCTCCAGGAGGCTCTGGCTGCCCTGAGCTCAGGGTCTGCGTGAAGAGAGCCGCGTGCACGAGAACCCGGCTATGCGTGTGCACACACGTGTACGTAACGACAGCCTGGCTGGTCCTGGCTCTCGTGCATGTGCTATCTGTGCCTGAGAGAAGTGGGGGCATCTACTGAGCAGGGCTGCCAACTCACTTCATCTTCTCCGCGAGGTGCTCCGTGTTCTCGCGGATGGCCTGCGACAGCTGGGACACGGGGTTCAGCATCAGGTTATCGAAGATCACCTGCAAGAGCCTGGCGTCAGCACGGCCCCCCGCGCCCTCTCGGCCCCGACGCCGGCTCTCAGGGCGTGGGGGTGGGTGCCCTGCCTCCTCTCGGTGCCGCGGCTTCGTCCTGTTGGCCAGGGCGTCCTCACAGGTATCGTTCATGTTCTGGTCCAAGTCCCGAGAGTTCAGCGAGCCGGGTGGCACCTTCTGGAAGTTGAGGCTGGCCTCGGGGATGCGCTGCACCAGCTGCAAGAGGGAGGCAGGGCAGTACCAGCCCCGGGCAGGGCAGCCTGCCTGCTCAGGGCCCTCACACCAGCTCCCCAGCCCACGGGCTCTCCGGGTGGCCACTTGGGGGGCAGACCCAGGGGGTGTGCTCCCCCCACGCAGCGGGACGCATGGTGAGGCCTCTGCCGTGGTGTGCAGGGGCGGCCTGGACCGTGACCCGCACTCCTGGGGCGGGGCCAGGCTCAGTGAGGTGACAAACCGTCCCAGCCATGGACACTAGGGGTGGGGGTGGGGGTGGCGGGGCCTGGCCAGCTCCGGCACGGGGCCCTCTGGAAGCCCAGGGCTCACCTCCTCGCGGGCAGAGATGGTCGAAGCGGGGGTGCTGGGCATGTTGCCGAGGGAGGGGCTGCGGGCAGGCCCCGGTGAGCCCAGGGAGTCACCGTCCCCAGCCACATCGTGGATCTCCCGGGCCAGGATGGCCACGTCCTTCACCAGCGTCTGGCTCAGCCTGCAGCGACAGCAATGGTGGCAGGTCCCGCGGGGGTCCGCTCAGGCCGGACCCCAGCACACGGGAAGCTGTGGCAGCTACAGCCTGACGGGCCCACACACGGCCACTCCCCCCAAGGTCTAGCTCTGCTGTGGGGAGGCAGCCGCCCTCAGGGGCAGGGGCCTGCGTGCACCGCAGCTCCCGAGCCCAGGGCCAGCCAGCTGCTGGCAGCGCAGGAGCTGGGGGCTGGCATGGCCCCCTAGGAGGCTCAACTCCCCACGGCCGTGGAGGATGGCGGGGGCTGGAACAGAGGCCTACGAGATGGGTGGGCAGACGCCCAGATGCACATGGGCCCCCAGGCGGCCACACCTCCTTCCCACCCACCAGGGCCGGCATCACAGCTGCTCGGCCTGCACGGCCTGGACACAACTCAACCGTAGAATGTGTGGGTGCCACAGGTGCCCAGGTCTGCAGGCAGGGAAACTGAGGCAGAGGCTAGGTAGGCTGAGGCCACGGTAATAGAACCTGGGGCTTCTGACCCGAGGGTCACAAGTGGGCAGCTCCAGAGAGGCTGGAGATCTCCCCATGGGGCAGAGGCCACTCGGCCCCCCTCTGGCTGTGCCCCTGGGCGGGACAGGCCTCTACCCTGCCAAGAGTGACAGGCATCTCTCAGGCAGGTGCCCGGGTAGCCACAGAGGATGGAGGCCTGCTGGGGACAGGAGCAGCTCCCTGCCCTCCTGCCTGGCCCCCCAAGCCCCAGGTGGCCCCTCGAGGAGGCCCTGATGGAGACCACAGCCTCATCGCCCATCCTACTGGCCCCTAAAGCCCCTCCAACCCACAACCAGCAGGTCCTGCCAGTGCTGGGGCGGACAGGCCGCACGCCGGCAGTCACCCTGGGGCCCACAGAGGGGGGTCTCTGTCCTCGGCTGTGCCAGCCGTTCCAGGGCCCCTCCTGCGTCCAGCTCCCCAGCTGCACTCTGCTGGACGGCCCCGTGCTGCCGCCAGGGCTGCCTTGGTGCACTCGAAACCCCAGCCACACCCACCCTTCCTACGTCACGATGAAGGCCGTCCCTCTACCTCTAGGTGACATCAAACTGCCACATGCCCCTGCCCCAGTGCCTACCCCACCCCAGCCCCCAGTGCCAGCGTGTTGAGCACTGCAGCTCACCCACTTTGGGAAGCAGAGACCTCAAGAGACCCAGAGAGGCCTCCCGTGCCCCTTCCTGTCTCCTCCCAGCCCTGCGGAGGTCTGGGGTGCCCCCGCCCCATCCACCTCCCTCAACCAGGTACAGACCCCGAGCCTGCCTGCCTGCCTCCGTGGCCGCTGAGGCTCCTGCCCGAGTGCTGTGCAGGCGGCTGCCCCCACCTTGTCCCTCAGGCGTCCCAAGAGCTCCATCCCTGGCCCCTCCCCACCAATCGCACGCCTCCCACGGCCTCAGGTGCCACCTTCAGGCTGACATTGCCGGTGCCTCTGCTGCAGCTTGGGCCACTCTCTTGAGGCCACCTGCTTCTGGACACCTCCTTCCGGGCACCTCAGGGGCTTCAAGCTCAGCACCCTTAATAGCAGACACTAGCTAACCACCTGGGCCCTGGATCCCCTCCTGCCTGAGCCCTCCACCCATCCCCTCCACCACCCTCCCCAACACCTGGCTTGAGATGACCCCTCTGCTGAATGAGACAGTTCATCCATCCATCCACCATCAACCTACCCACCCACCCCATCAGTCATCTACTCACTCACCCACCCACCCAATCATCCACCTACCCACGCATCCACCTACACATTCACCCACCCATCCATGCACCTATCCACCCCACCATCCACCCATCTGTTCACCCGTTCATCCACCCACCCACCCTACGCACCTACCTACGCACCCACCTACACACCCACCCACCCACCCATCTGTTCACCCATTCATCCGCCCACCCATCCACTCACACACCCACCTACACAGGCACCCAGCCACCCCACTACCCACCCACCCCAACATCTACTCATCCATCCACCCACCCACTCACCCATCCATCCATCCATCTGCTCACACACCCACCTATCCAGGCACCCACCCACTCACTCGCTCATCGATCCGTGCTTCTATCTGCTCAGCCACCTGCCCACCCACCCACCTACCCGCAGGCATTTGCCATGCCTGTTTGGGAGCAAGAGAGGAGCTCTCAGCCCAGTCCCTGCCTTTGTGGTGCTCTCAGCCGAGAGGCGCCAACCAGCAGACAGATGGTGAACTTGTTGCTCACCTTGCAATCTCCGCAATCTCTGCCGTCTGCACGATGAAACCGTAGTGGTCAGGCTCCTCATCGTCATCCGTGTCCCGAGGGGCGGGGGCCCGGGACCGCGCCCGGGTGGAGCTGCCAGCCCGCGAGGCCTGCGTGGCTGTTGGGGCATGGGAGCGTGTGTGTTTGGGGGAGCCGTGGTGGGAGCCGTACTCCTCCTCGGAGGTGGACGTGTAATCGGAGCCCTGCTGCCGGCGGCGCGCGTCTTGGTGAGTGAATTGGTTTCAGAAGCAAGAACAGAACAAAGCAGTGCTCAGCGCCCCGTGCAGCCCCAGGGTCCCTCCGAGTGAGGGCCCAGCGCTGCAGGACTTGGGGGCATCATGGCTGGCAGCCCTGCACCCAGAAGCCCTTTAGCTAAAGCACAGCAGCTGCTGAGCTTGGGGGGCCGAGAGACCCCCACCAACCCAGAGGCGCATGCGAGGAGCAGCCTGGCACTCCGGGGCCAGGGGCAGAGTCCTGGGGCTGGCTCTGCGCCCAATCAGAAGGGAAACTGGCCCCTGGGTGACAGGGGCAGTGCCTGGCAGACAGCGATAATCTGTCTCCCCACACGGCCAGCTGCGGCCCCAGCGGGTGAGGGCAGCCCTTGCAGCCCCCAGCCCCACGCCTCAGGTGCGGCCCGCCTGGCAGCATCCTAGAGTGCGTGCCTACCCCTGCTGAGCCCCAAGCAGCTGTGAGCAGGGCGGGTGCTCAGGCAGCACAGCAGCAGCACATACGGCCCAGGCAGGGCCGGTCCTCCGCCCACGGCCACCGCAGCCCTCACCACAGACCCCACCTTGGCCTTCTGGCCTGGGCTGGGCGTGGCGGGGGTGCGGGGAGCGGGGAGGTGGAGGCACGCAGGCGGGAGGCAGGAGCTGGTCCAGCAGCACCTTGGCCTCAAACCAATCCACTCGCAGGACGGCGCGGCTCCCTCCACGGGGATCCCAGCCGTGTGGACGGAGGTGTCCAGCCGCCCCAGCAGGAGGCCAGTGCCGGCAGCCACAGCAGCCCGTCCCGGACTGCGCACGTGAACCCCGGTGGCAGGGTGGGGGCTCTGCTCGTGGGGAGCCGACAGGACCTCCCCACCGTGGGGTCTGTGGGCTGAGGTTAGGGCGGTGCGGCTCCCACCACAGGGCACAGGTGTGGCCGGCGCCCTTCGCTGAGCCGCGTGGCCACTAGGGGGGACAGAGGGCCACAGGACACCCATTCCCAGGGCCCTGGGCCCCACGGCAGATGGCACGGGGCTCTACGTGTGACCCCCAAGCCACCAGGTTCCCAGCCTAGCACACAGGATGAGTAGCAGGGTCCACCGGACTTCAGGTCCCCTTTGGCCCCGCCCCCCTGGGGGATGGAAGGAGCCCTCTGTGCTGGGGACCGTCAAGGTCTTCTGCCCACCGAGGGGACAGCACACCCTGCCTGTGCATGTGTGTGCGTGCGTGGAGTGTGCTGACACACCCGCCCGCTGTGGTAATTGGGTTCCTCCTGTGCTGGGACCAGGGCCACAGCGGGCACCCGGTGGGCATCCAGGCAGCCCCACCTCCGCCCCGGCCTCCCGCCCACTCCCAGCACTCACTGGAGGTGTATCTGGCGCTGCCCGAGCGTGCCCTGCTGAAGGGCTGGCGGGGGCCCGTGCTGGCGGCCGTGGCAGCGGCCCTCCTGGCGGCAGCCCGAGCTTCGGCCATGGTGGGCTTGCGGCTGGCACAGCACAGCTCGACGCTGCGGCCAGAGAAGCTAGTGCGGGCAGGGGCTGCCTCGGGGTCGCTGGGCCCTGTGAAGGAGCCGGCCCGCTTCCGGGGCATGGCCAGGATGTCCAGACGCGACAGCTTCTTAGTCTGCTCGGTGGCCGGCCGGCCTGCCGGCTCAGGGTTGGCTGGAGCGCTGCGCTCACCGTCCACGGCCTCGGTGTCTGAGGCGTCCCCCAGCCGGGCCCGCCTGAGCCGGGAGGCCCGTGTGGGCCGCGGGGTGGACAGGCTGTTGGAGCGGGTCAGGGCCTGCTGCCCCTTCTGGGCGCCCGCTGAGCTGCGGCCCTGCTCCTCGCGGGCAGCTGGGGACGGCGGGGGCGCCACCGGTTTCCGGCGAGGCCCTGGCCGCCCGGCCCCGGTGGTCTCGGAGGTTTCGTGGTTGGAGGCAGCCGTGTCTGAGCTCGACGGGGGGGTGGGCCCGGAGCCACGCTCCTCGTCGGGCCAGTCCAGGGACCCCCGGGACCCGTGGCCACGCCGCACGGACGGGCGGCGCACCAGCTCTCCGCGGCCCGTGTCCGCCAGGCGATGCTGCTTCCCCGAGAGCCGCTCTCGGGCACCACCCGGGACAGCGCCGCCCAGGTCCTGCCCTGCCGGCGGGGACGGCGTCTTCTTCTGTGGGCCCGGGGCCTGAGGGGTCGTGGGGCTTGGCCCGTTCCTGCCACTGAGCAGGCTGGCTGTGCTGCCCGTGTCCACGTCTGAGTCCCCGGACAGGGAGTCCGGTGGCCGGGGGGTGCTGCCCTCCTCGCGCTCTGCATCCTCGGACTTGGAGAGCAGCCTGGCCTCCAGGGCCGCCAGGGCGGTCTCGGTCTCCTTCAGGATCAGGTGGGTGTCCTGGGAGTGGAGGTCCGAGCGCAAGGCCCGGGCCGCGGCCAGGTCCTGCAGCAGGGGGTGGCTCGTGATGTGGGGGGGCTTGCCGGGCGCTGGGGGGCCGCTGGCTGGCTCCTTGGTGAAGCTCTCTTGCCGGACAAAGGCCAGGGCCTCCGTGGGTGGGGCGGGGCCAGGGCCGGGGCCGGGGGGCTCGGGGGCCCGCGCGGTCTGCAGCTGAACCACCATCCGCCCGTTGGCGCTGACGCAGACGGGGGCGCTGGGTGGGGCCGCCCGTCCTGGGCCCTCCGCCTCCCCCACAGCCACACGCGGTTTCCTGGGGAGGGTGACCTCCCCGTTCTGGTCCCCAATGTAGAAAGAAGTGGGGGCTGGCTCCCCAGGGGTCCTTGGCGAGCGCCGCCCCCTGCTCCACGCCGGCCCCTCCTGGGGGCTGCGCTGTCTCTCCTGCTGCGGTGCCCCTGGCTCGGGCCCCCGGCCTCCATCCGACCCGCTGGCATCGCTGAGGCTGTCAGGGTCCAAGTCCTCCTGGCCTACGAGGCGGCTGGCCTGCTCAGTGCCCGGCTCTGGTGGCCCAGGCCCGCTCCTCCTGGTGGCCTCCGGGCCCGCGGGGCTGCCCGCCCTGTCACTGGGCAGCTGAGGGAGCCGTCGGCGTGTGCGCACAGGCAGGGCCCCCTCGGGCTCCCCGGCTCTGCGCCCCACGCTGTCTTCTGTGAAGCACAAGGACAGCCCGGTCAGAGGGGCCGCGGGAGCCCGACCCTCCCCGGGCACAGGTCCCAGGCCAGCAGCCCGAGGCCAGCCTGTCCAGCCCGACCCTCCACAGCAGCACTGGAGCCACTCACCCGTGAGGCCTGGCTCCGAGTAGCCATCAGCCAGGCTGGCCCAACGGGACACCCACTTCTGAGCCCCCGGGGAGCCCGGCACCTGGAGGCCCTGCAGAGAAGAGGTGGGGTGGGGGTGGGGTGTTTCTACAGCAGGGGGTCACAGGGAGGTGCAGGGAGCAGGGGGGCGTCAAGGGCGGCCCACCCTGACACAGCCCCACCCACACCACCTGGGGCCTGGGGCACATGTCCCCCGTCAGCTGCCTGGGCCTGCGTGCCCCAACGTGACCCCTGCTGGGGCCAGCTCTGCCACAGGGGCACCCAGCGCAGTTCAGTGTCTCGAGGCTCAGTCCAGGTCAGCGGCCGGGGCTCCACCTGACCCCTGGGCTCCACTTGGGCCAGCCCATGGGGCAGTGAGCCCAACTCAAATCCAGGCCTGATACTGGCCCCCAGCCCTCCACACCTGCCAGGTGAGCCCACCCCCTAGAGGAAGGTCCAGCGCAGCCTCTTCCAGGCCCGCTGACCTCGGGCCCCGCCCGGACGCTGCCCTCTTCCTACCCCAGCCCTGCCCGGGGCAGCCGTCTGGGCTTGTACCTGGTGCTCCGCCTGGGGGGCCACACCCAGGGGCCGGGAAGCAAACTCCTGCAGCAGTGCCACCCGCTGGGCCACGGCCCCATTGCCAGACTCATCTCTGTCCCCTCTGATGACTGGGCGGAAGGTGGCTGAAGATGCCCTGGAGAGTTCAGGGGACTCCAGCACCCCAAAGACCTGCCAGGAGGAGATGGCCCCAAGCACTGGTGGTCAGAGGGACCCAAGCTCTCCACCCCCTACTCAGACAGAGGCCCACCACGGCCACCAGGAGAGCTGGGGACAAAAGCCTGGCTGTTGGGCTGAGCACGTCACTGGGAAAACATGCCCAGACCGGGAGAGGCGGGGCCTGCACCCCAGCCTGCACGCCAGGCCCCCCGCCTCTCCCGCCCAGCCAGACCAGACGCAAGAGCCAGACCCAGGCCACAGCAGGCCAACGTCTGGCCCCGACATCACAGCAGCCCTGCAGCACCCTCTGGCCCCAACAGGCACCTGGTCGATCATCTTCCGGGCCTCCTCCACCTCCTTGTCCTGCGCGTCCGTCTCGATGGTGTAGGTCCCCGCGTCACTGAGGCTGTCGTCCTCCTCCTGTTTGCGCGCCTTGGTCAGCTGGGGGTCAGCGGCGGGTGGCGGTGGGGTTGAAGGGGCCACGGGACTGGCACCGCGGGGCGTCAGGGGAGCAGGAGACACTGGGGGCGGCTTCTCAGGGCTGGGCCGGGCGGCTGGGGAGCTCTCCCGCAGACACTGCGCCATGAAGTCCTGGGCCAGGCGAGAGCGGCGCCCCACGCTGCCAAAGGGGCGGGCAGGGGCCCGGGCGGCGGGCGAGGGGCTGGCCAGCCGCTCCTCCGTCTTCTCTCGCTTGAGCGAGCTGGCCCTCTGCGGCCCGGTGCTGCCGCCTGCCGCCCGGGCTGGGGCGGGAGCGCCGGTGCGGTCCCTGTCAGCCGGCCCGGGGCCTCGGCGCTTGTCAGCCTTGAGGTCCCCAGGCGGGGCGTGCGTGAAGGACTGGGAGCGCTTCTTTCGGGGTGTGTCCTCATCGAAGAACTCGATGACGAAGGCCTGCTGGTTGTGCAGCAGCTCCTGGGGGTCCCGTTTGATCTGCCTCTGCAGCCGCACCTGCTCCCCACCAGGCTCCGGGGGTGCCCCTGCCGCCTCGGCCGCCTTGGCCAGGGGGTCCTCCGAGTCGCTCTGCGTGCCATCCTCGTGCTTGTGGCCTGGGGAGAGGGGAGACCTCGGTTAACCGCGGTCCACCTCGGGCAGCCTCGTCGCCCCACGCCCGCTGGGGACAGAGCACCCCACGCCTCGGGAAGCCGGGCGCACACGGCCGAGACGTGCAATGGAAAGACGCCAGGTGCGCACCCCGATTAGGCAGGCGGGACCTGGGGACAGGCAGTTAACGCAAACGCGAAGCAGCAAGCTGGCAGCCAAGGGTGCAGACATGGCCGGCGTCCGGTCACCCGCCTGCTCCGGGACGAGCACAGCTGCCGGCCAGGCACTCACCCTTCAGGGTGCGGGTGTGGATGGGCAGGTCGCTCTTGGTGCTGTGGCGGTCGTCCCCTGGGCCTGCCCGGCGCAGCAAGCTCGGGTCGTTCTGCACCAGCCAGTCGGCCACCTTGGTCTCAGCCGAGACCACCTCCACGGGCGTGGCCTCCCTGCTCGGGGGCCGCCGCTGGCGCAGGGAGAACTTGGTGATGTGGTCCTTGATCTTGACTTTGCCGGGGCTGCAGTCGTCAAACTCGATGGTGAAGGAGGCGTGGCTCTGCACCACGGGGGCCGCCCCGCCCACACCCGCCTCCACGTCCCTAGTGGGTGCCTCGTGGGCCGGCACCTCTGCGGGCTGCGGTGGCTGCCGGGCCTCCTGCACGGGGATCTCGAAGTAGCTGGACTCCCGCCTGAACGCGCAGCCCTGGGGCTCGACGGGGGCGCGGAAGCCGTCCAGCTCCCCGTCCTGCTGCGCCGGCTCCTTGGGACGCTCTGGCGAGGGGAGACGTCCTCAGACCAGGCCCAGGCAGCCACCCTCCATCCCTCCTCCACCAGGACCGTCTGTCTACTGCACCCAAGGGGGAGAGGCTCCGTCTCCCCTGGAGCAGGCACCTCCAAGGCCAGGCCACCCCCTCACCTGTGCACCACCCTCTGGGAACCCTGGGGGTCTCACGAACCTGGTCTCCAAGACCAACCTGGGCAGGGCTCCTCCTGGCGCGGGTCCACAGGCGGGGTGCCGCCATCATCCTCACCCCACCAGGACGGCTGCCCATACAGGGGCGTGCGGTAAACTGCAGTCTCTGCGGAGGGAGGGACAGTTCAGACCCCAGGTCTCTGCGGCCTCCAAGGTGGACAGGAGGAGATACCTGGAGCTCAGGAGAGGCCAGGTTCCGGGGTGGCCCTGGTGTCACCTCCCAGCTCAGACCTGCAGCAGCCCAGGACCCCACTAGCTGCAGACAATACTGAGACCTGCCTCCAAATCTGTGGGGAACAATTGCCTTGAGTGTCACAGATGCTCACCTGCCTTGGCCCTGCCTGGACCTCCCTGCGGTGGCTGTGCCAGGGAGGTTCATCCCTGGGGGGTCTTGGCAACCCCACTCTGGGGTGGGTAATCCTTTGAGCCCTGCCCTGGCCCTCTGCCCCTGGGGCCTGCCCAACAGAGGGGCAGGAGGCCGGTGGAGCTCACACCTGGGTCTGACACCCTCCCACCCCCAAGGCTCTGTAAACGGTCAGGTCATAAATGGGTGGCCCGGGGGGCTGAAGGCCACTGCAATCTGGGTGGCTCATGTGGCATTTGGTGTTTGATGTTTGAATCATTGGCCAGAGGTTAAAAATTATATTTCATGTGAAATTCAGTTTCCAGCTCCTGGTGAGAAGCTGGGAGCCCAGCAGCCTCCAGATGGCAACAGTGGAAGGGACGGTGTCCAGAGCCCCCGGGTCAGTGCTGGCTCTGATGCCCAGAGCTCCCTCCCTGCCAGAGTCCACTCTATCCCGGCCAGAGCCCTGTGGGCAGCTGAGTCGTGGCCAGCTATGGCTCCCAGCTGCACACACCACCAGGCAGCCAGAGGGTCTGGCCGGGTCTCTGGTCAGGCGGCACGTGTGCACTATGCCATGTGGGACGCAGGACTCCCTAGATGTGTCCTGCATGCCTCACCTCCTGAGGACCTCATTCCTGACCCAGTGCCACACCAGGTGCTGCTGAGGTGGGGCATCTGTTCCCAGGGAGCCTCTCACAGCTGCTGTCGGCCCTGCACCCTCCTCGGCCCCCCACATGCTGCCTCTGCTCTGCTGATGCCAAAGAGCCAGCCTGCCCCGCTGGCCGCACCTGCCAGAACCTCGGGGACAGCTCCCAGCGGCTGTCGCCAGCTGTGTCTTATGGCCTGGACACTGACAGGTACTCTGGGGAGCTCAGGTGACTTTCTGGAAAGCCTCCCAGTCCTTGGCGGAGTTCTGCTTTGGGCGGATCTGCATCCCAACCAGGTGCCAGCAGCCGAGAGGCTGCAGAGCGTGGACACCTGCTGGCCATGGAAACAGCAGACATGGGGCCAAAGCTGAGGTGGCGGGGTGACCTTTCCTGGACAGAGGTGGGAGCAAGAGAGCCTGATCCCTAGACACCTCCTCTTATCCAGAACTCAAGTCACGTGCTGGGGTCTCAGGCTTGCACCTTGCACCTCATCGCCCTCCACGCCTGGCCAGGCACTCGCCCCTTGGAGCCAGCCAGGCCTGTGCAGCAGCCGCCGTCCGACCAGACTTCTGCCCAAGCCGTGTACCAGCAGCCAAAAGGCACAAATCAGGTCTCATCAAACACTCACCCACCTGTAGGGGTGCGGGCATGCACAGGTAAGCATGTACAGGGATGAGGGTTGTGGGTGAGCATGGGTAGGCGTGTACAGGGATGAGGGGTGTGGGCATGGACAGGTAGGTGTGTACAGGGGTGACGGGTGCGGGCACGCATGGGTAGGTGTGCAGAAGGATGAGGGGTGCAGGTGCACATGGGATGTGCATAGGTGTGCACAGGGGTGTGGGTGTGCACAGGGGTGAGGGGTGTAGGGGAAGGTGTGCACAGGGGTGAGGAGTGCAGGGGAAGGTGTGCACAGGGGTGAGGGGCGCAGGGGAAGGTGTGCACAGGGGTGAGGGGTGCAGGCGCACATGGGAAGGTGTGCACAGGGGTGGGGGGTGCAGGGGAAGGTGTGCACAGGGGTGAGGGGTGCAGGTGCACATGGGAAGGTGTGCACAGGGGTGAGGGTGCAGGGGTGCAGGGGAAGGTGTGCCCACACACGAGCAGGCTTGTGCTATGGCTGCTGTGGGTGCTGGAGCCCAGGATGAGTGTGGATGGTGCTGGTGCAGGTGCCAAGTGGGGAAGGTGGGGTGTAGGGGAAGAGGCAGCTTTGGGGCCAGGCCGGGCCTGGGGGTGCCCTGTGTGCTCGCCCCTGACCGTGCTCAGGCCTACCTGCTGCTGGTCTCCGGTCCCCCTTCTCCGGCTTGGGGTTCAGGGACTCGCAGTAGGGCGTGTGCTCCGGCAGCGCCTCGCCCCTCTTGGGCGCCAAGCCCTTGAGGCTCACCTGCAGCTGGCTGGTGTACTTCTCGTGCTGCGGGCAGGCCGGCGGGGTGAGGGACAGGGCGCCAGATGCAAGGAGACCCCCATCCCGAGCAGCCCGGCCTCCCCTTCACGGGTCCCACAGTCTCAAAATCCCAAGGGTGAACAGGGCCAAGGCCTGAGGCCTGCCCGGGCCACGTAGCTTGCGGTCCACAACTAGGCCCGGGGTGGGGCCTTCAGGACCACACGGCTTCCAGGAGGGAGCTGGGGCTTGCTGGGCTGGGGCGGCCTGCGTGGGGGCACGCTGGGCAGAAGGGGCCCCTCCCCAGCCACGGGACCCTATGCTGCCCAGACTTCATCTGGGAAGCCGGGCTAAGCACGCTCCACCCCACACGGGGCTCTCGGCAAAGCTCCGATTCCCCCGAACCTGTGCTCTGTGACTCCCACACAAACAAGCAAGCACCCTGAGGAAGGGTCACTCCAAGAACGCCGGCCATGCAGGCAGCCGCCCCACCTCCACACATCCCCCCTGCCAGCTCCGGCCATATCCATGGTGCCCTCACCAAGATGCTGGGGGGCCCAGGGCCACCAGGTGTCGGGTTCCACGCCCTCCTCACCCCCAGCGAGGCTCCTGGCCGGGCTCTTGCCTCCCACCTCCCGCCAGGGCTTCCCCAGCAGCCTCCTCCTGGCGCCCCGGCCACCCAGCGTGCCCTGATGAGCCACCCAGCTGAGAAAGCCACTCAGCTCACCCCCCATCCCCCACCAGCCCTGGGTGCTGTCACGGCCCCGCAGCACCCCCATCTGTCGGCATTGGCCTGGGGGGCTGACCACCTTCTCCACCTCCAGACGGGGCCATCTGGCAGGGCAGGCCTGATGCACGGCACCCACAGCCAAGCCAGGGCGCCCCGAGAGGCCTGGGGTTTGCCGGGGAGATGGCAGTGGGAACACCAAGAGAGCAGGAAGGTGGCCCTGGGGACTGGCCAGCACCAACCTTGAGCGCCTCCTCAGGGACACGGTGTTGTACACGCTCCAGCACATACATGTTGGGATGTGGCCACGCGTTAAGGAGAACACAGAGCAGAGAGAGCCAGAGGACACATGCCTGGCGCCCAGAGGCCAGCGCTGGAGTGTGCGCCCCATGGCAGGTGTGCCAACTCCAGGGCCCGTGGAGGCAGGTGGAGGAGAGGCCCCTGCTGCCCAGAGTGGAGTCCCCTTCCCTGGTGGCAGGCAGAGCATGCCCACACTCGCCCACGTGTGAGCACAGAACGCCACACCTGTGCACCCAAGGTCAGGCCAGGACCCTGGGTCCCAGGGAGTGGTCACTGTTCCCAGGCCCTGGTAGGTGCCTGTGGCCGGTGCCCCAGCCTCAGGGTCATCCTCGAGCTGTGACTGTGAAGGCCCCTGCCCTGCTCCCAGGATAACAGGTTGGCTGTGGCCTTGGGGACTGAAGGAGGAGCCCAGAGGAGGTGGCACTCAGGGAAGGATATCATAGCCAAAGCGGACGACGTCATTGAGTTTCAGTGTGACATACTTCTGGTCCGGGATGCGCATGTCGTTCACAAATGTCTGCGGAGGAGACAGGTGGCAGGAAGCTGAGCCAGCGGCAGGGGGGAGGGTGGGGGTCGGTCTCTGGAGTCCACAACAAGTGGACAGCCCTGCAGCACCGGGCCCAGCCCCAGCCCCCTACACGGCTCCAGGCACCCGCACCGTCGGCAGGTGTGCGCCCAGCCCCCAGCCCCACTGGGACCACAGGGCAGACAGCCACTGGGGGGCCTTCCTCAGTGCCACAGGGACTCTGGCGTGGACCCTCAGGAACAGAGCCCTGTGACTGCCTTTGGAAAGTGGACCCCTCCAAAAAACACCTTGTCCGCAGGTGCTGTCTGCACAGCAGGAGTCCATGGGCTGGACTCCAGGCAAGGGTGCAGACAGCAGCCCAGCGTGGGCCTGGTGTGGGGACAGCTGCTGAGGCTCTGCAGACCCTTCTGGCCAGCCCTGTGACGTCACCGGCCCCTGAGGTAGCCAGCCCTGCAGGACCAGGCTGGCACCATGTGCCCAGGGCCAGCAGCCCCCCCGAGACCCTCTTGAAGCCCGTGGGGGCGGCACAGCCCGTGCAGGCAGGGGAGGGCCCGGGGTGAGCAGGGCTGCTTCTCTGACGGGCAGGCCTGAGCCCCTGGGCTGGAGCACCTTGAGGGGTTTCTGGGGTGGCGCCCAGCGCTGGCTGCCGTGCTCATGCAGTGGAGGCTGCCCTGAGGACCCCAGCTCAGGACTGCGCAGGCCCAGGCAGGACAGAGGCGGGTGGTTCCTTACTGAAACAGCGTCCCCGGGGCAGGCTCACGTCCACCACGCTCAGAGACAGGACGCCCAGACGAGTTCCTCCAGGACAGACCCACGTGCCCCCAGGAGCACCCTCCTGTCCTGCCTGCCCCTGCAGTCATGGCCTCCACCCCGTCACCTCCCAGCCCCTGCTATCCCCAGCTCACAGAAGGGAGGGTTGCACGCCCCCTGTGCCCACACGGGTACCCCGGCAGGGCCCTTCATCTCAGGGGCCCTGTTTCCCAGCCCAGCACTTCCGCTGCCTGCCTGAGTGGTCAGCTCTTCAGCCCCGCAGGTCGCAGACCCTGCCAGTG
Source organism: Microcebus murinus (assembly GCF_040939455.1). Taxonomy (NCBI): domain Eukaryota; kingdom Metazoa; phylum Chordata; class Mammalia; order Primates; family Cheirogaleidae; genus Microcebus; species Microcebus murinus. The sequence continues at coordinate 2,083,238 of NC_134109.1, forward strand.
GGAGCCCAGGGAGGGGCCCACTGCAGCTAGGCGTGGAGCCACAGCTCAGGGAGGGGTCCAGAGCTGAGAGGTGGGGCTGGAACTGGGGGGAGGGGCTGGAGCTGGGGCTATAGCTGAGGGGTGGGGCCAGAGCTGAGGGGTGGGGCCAGAGCTGAGGGGCGGGGTCCAGAGCTGGGGGGCAGGGTCCAGAGATAAGGAGTGGGGCCAGAGCTGGGGCTGGGGCTAGAGTTGGGGGGCAGGGTCCAGAGCTGAGGGGAGAGGCCAGAGCTGGGGGGCGGGGTCCAGAGCTGGGGGGCAGGGTCCAGAGCTGAGAGGTGGGGCCAGAGCTGAGAGGTGGGGCCAGAGCTGGGGGGCAGGGTCCAGAGCTGAGGGGAGAAGCCAGAGCTGGGGGGGCAGGATCCAAAGCTGAGGGGCGGGGTCCAGAGCTGAGAGGTGGGGCCAGAGCTGAGAGGTGGGTCTGCTGAGAGGTGGGGCCAGAGCTGAGAGGTGGGGCCAGAGCTGGGGGGCGGGGTCCAGAGCTGAGGGGCGGAGTCCAGAGCTAAGGGGAGAGGCTAGAGCTGGGGGGTGGGGTCCAGAGTTGAGGGGAGAAGCTAGAGCTGGGGGGCGGGGTCCAGAGCTGAGGGGAGAGGCTAGAGCTGGGGGGGGTCCAGAGTTGAGGGGAGAGGCTAGAGCTGGGGGGCAGGGTCCAGAGCTGAGGGGCGGGGTCCAGAGCTAAGAGGTGGGTCCAGAGCTGGGGGGCGGGGTCCAGAACTGAGGGGAGAGGCCAGAGCTGGGGGGCAGGGTCCAGAGCTGAGGGGCGGGTCCAGAGCTGAGGGGCAGGGTCCAGAGCTGAGAGGTGGGGCCAGAGGTGGGGCCAGAGCTGGGGGGTGGGGCAGAGCTGAGGGGTGGGAGCAGAGCTGGGGGAGGGGGTCATAACTGAGGGGGAGGGTCTATAGCTGAGGGTGGGGTCCAGAGCTGAGGAGTGGGTCCAAAGCTGAGGGGTGGGGCCAGAGCTGGGGGTGGGGTCCAGAGCTGAGGGTGGGGCCAGAGCTAGTGGGGTGGTTCCAGAGCTGAGAGGTAGAGGCAGAGCTGGGAGTGGTTCCAGAGTTGGGGGAGGGGTCATAGCTGAGGGGGAGGGGCTATAGCTGAGAGTGGGGTCCAGAGCTGAGGGGCGGGGTCCATAGTTGAGGGGGTGGGTCCAGAGCTGGGGGATGCCATCCAGAGCTGGAGGGGGTGGGGGGGTCCAGAGCTGAAGGTGGGTCCATAGTTGAGGGGGTGGGTCCAGAGCTGGGGGATGCCATCCAGAGCTGGGGGGGGGGTCCAGAGCTGAAGGTGGGTCCAGAGTTGAGGGGGTGGGGCCAGAGCTGAGGGGTAGGATCCAGAGCTGGGGGATGCGGTCCAGAGCTGGGGGGCTGTCCAGAGCTGAGGGTGGAGTCCACAGCTGGAGGGCAGGGCCATAGCTGAGGGGTGGGTCCAGAGCTAAGAGGGCATGCTGCAAAGGAAAGGTGGGACCCTGTGGAGGGGCGGGGCCAGTGCAGAGGGGCGGGGCCAGAGGCACACTCACCCCGTTGAGGCTGCCCAGGTCCTTCACCCAGTGCTCGTCCCTGTCCTGGTCGTAGTTGATGACAGCATGCTGCTTGTCCACACTGCGGGACTGGGGAGACAGCCGGCCCTCAGGTGCCGCATCCCAGGGAGACGACGCCCAGCAGGCAGAGACTGCTCTGCACACCCTCACGACAGCCCACAGGGCCCCGCCACCCCCACGGGGCAGACGCTGGCAAAGCCCCTCCGGACGCCAGAGCAGGCCACAGGGATTCACCAAGATGCCAGGGCCACTTCCCCCACCCTCTGCTGCCAGCTGGGCCCACCCTCCCAGGCGCTGCTCCCGGGTCAGCTGTGGGAGGGTGGGAACCCTCTGGTCATCAGGACATGCTGCTCCCTCCCAAGGTCAGACAGCTGCAGCCAGGACGGAGGCAGAGCCCAGGGGGAGGGTCGAGAGGCTGGGGTTGGGGAGGCTGTCTCAGGGGGAGGGCTCCCCCACCTCTCGCCCAGCCCCCCAGGGACACACCCAGCCCCCCAGCAGGCCTGTTCCTGGTACCTACCTGAATGTGCACACCTGCACGCACATGCACGCGTGTGCATACGTGGTACTTCCACCCTGAGCGCTTCTACTCTTTCCTGCCTACCAGCCCGCCCGGGGCCCCACCCCTGAGGACAGTCGCCCTCGCTCTCCCACGTGGTCGCCTCACTGTCCACTGCAGGGCCACAGCCCAGCCCCTGCCACTCTCCCACGAGGGCTGGGGGAGACAGGGGCAGGGATGGGGTCACGTTCTACTTGCTTAGGCGCTGCCAGCAGGGATCTCCGCAGAGAGCACACCCCCCGCACACCACCCCAACGCCACACATCCTCTTGTGCTGCTGGGGCTGCGGGTGTCTGGCTGGTGGCTGCATCTCTCCTGTCCCCCAACCTGAGCAGCCGCAGGCCTGGGGGCCCAGACCCAGGACACGCCAGCAGAACCAGCCTACTCAAGGGGAGCTGTCAGGCCCTGGCCCAGATGGCAGTGTGACCCACACAGCCACCTGGGGACCGTCCAGGCACTGCCCGGCAAGACACCAGGTCAGCCTCCGGAGCACACCAGCGACAATGAGCCCACAGGGTCACTCCCCAGCCCGGGGACAGGACAGCCCTGGACCCACAGAGGGGTGGCCCAGGACCTGAACATCCCCCTGCATCCCAGGGGGCTTCCCAGGTGGACAGGTGAAAGCCCCAGGACCCTCAGGGCAGTCACCGCCTCCCTGGCACCTGCTGCCACTGCCAAGCCCCACCTTCCCTCTGACGTGCTCCACCTGCCCTGCCCCAGCACCACCCTGAAATAACCAGTTTTAGGGGGCGGTCCCAGCACCCCTCCCAAGGACTGGAAGCCCCAGGACAGGGCCTCCCCCACCTCAGAGACACTGCAGGGGCTGGGAGTGGCCCCACCCCTGCACAAGGTCGCCCAGCTTGGCAAGGCCTGGGCAGAGGCACCAGGGCAGGCCCCAGAGAGAGGCCTGCAGCTGGGCGGGGCTGGTGGTGGTCAGCAGGCCTGAGCCGGCCACAGCCTGCCGGTGGGGCCTCCACGCGCCCACAGCCACTGCCACGGGAGCATCGAGTGCTCAGGAGCCTCACGGTGGCCCGCCTGAGCCCTGAGGAGCGTATGGCAGCAGCGGGACCAGGGGTATCACAGTGGAGGGAGCGAGGAGGGAGAAGAGGATGGGGGCAGGGACCAGCCTCCTCCTGCCAGGACCCCCCAGGAAGGGGGTGGGTGCCAGGGACAATGCAGGGGAGAGGAGGGCCCTGGGGTAGCCATCCTGAGGGCCTGCATGGCCCACACCGCTCCTGAGGAAGCGCAGGTGGGAGGCTCAGCCCGTCCCGGGCGCCCTCCTGGGTCTGATCCTGGTGCCCACTCACCTGCCGGCCAAAACAACAGGGTGGGTCTCACCTGGAGACCTCTACCCCCACCCCACCCCCACCCGCATCCCGGTCCAAATTCCTCCTCCAAAGTTGGCACCCATAGCTGAACGGCCCCAGCTGCTCCAGCAGTAGCCTCTGCCCATGCGGTTGGGGACGAGCTCTGAGGGGCCAGGCCGGAGGGGGACGCCAGACACGCTTCCTCTGTTGGACCTCCCAGTCCAGCCCTGCAGGCCTCGGCCACAGGCCACACCCCTCCCCCCAGCACACAACTCCTTCGAGAACTGGCCCTGGTGACCCCACAGCAGCCCCTCCTGCTGGTCCCTGGCCCAGCATAGGGCCGTGGGGGGGGTGCTATTAACCAAGACCTGCTACAGGGTGGGGGCTGCCTCAGGCCACTTAACCGCCCCTCTCAGTACCCCCGAGGGGCATGATTCCTGCCTCAGAGTCCAGCCCGGAAGCTGGGGGACTGGGGCTCCCTGATGGGATGGGAGCTCCCCTCCCCCCACCCGACCTGCGCACAGACCAGCACCTGCCTCACCTGCCTGACACATGGGCCCAGTGGGGCCACGGGGACCTACCGTCTCAGGAAAAGAACCCCTGAGGCCCGAGGGCCATGTTGAGAGTCCTCCCTGCTGGGCACCAGACCTCCCTGGGGGACAGGTCTGGTGGGGCATGGGGGACGTGGTCCAGGGGCTGCTGGCCCTGCTCCCCACTGACAGGTGCCCGGGCGGTCCCAGCTCTGCTGGCCCAGGCAGGCGGGCTGAGCGGCTGGATGCATCTTTGCCAAGGAGTGAGCCCTCAAGGGTTTCCAGGAGGACCTTCCAGCCTGGACACATCCCCACCGCTCCCCAAACCTCAGACCTTCGGGCCTGACAGCCACCTCCCAGGCACACACCTACACACCTCCCAACACTTGGAGCTCTCCCTGCCCCACCTCGAGGCTGCCCTAGGAGCCAGGCGCCAGCCCCACTAATCCTTCTCAATCTGCCTCCAGCCCCCGGCCACCTCTCCTGTGCCCCAGCCCCACCCGGCCCAGCCGTCCCTCTGCCGGTCAGTCTCCTGTGCAACTCTCTGGGGCTCCCCTGGCCTTGTCCCACGGGCCCTGGGGGCCCTTCCAAACCTTCTCTCCCTGCCAGGCCACAGCCAGGCTCTGGCCAGACTACTCCGTGGGTTCTGGACACACCACGCCCTTCCCTGGGCCTCAGCCCAGGAGCGCCACCCTCCCCCACCTTCCCTCCCCCACAGGCCCCCATTCACACCAGAGCCTGGGCCACCCCCACTGCCGGCCTTTGTCACCAGACACACCAGATGGCAGGGAGCACCCAGGACTAACGGGGAGGGCCTGGGAAGGGGCCAGGGAGAAGCCCCCTTCCAGAACTTCCTCCCCAGCCCCAACACCCCAGGCCAGAAGCAGACCCCACCCAGCCGAGCCCACGAGCTCAGTGGCTAGAAGCCAGCGCCTGTGACAGGTGGCCCCTGTCCTAGGGCTTAAGACTTACGACAACACAGACCAGTGCCTGCGGAGAGGACCCCCGAGCAGGAAGAGGGACGATTGCAGATGTGTGAAATGGCCAGAGGTGCTCCAGTGGCCTTCTGATTTCAAGACTGCTCTTTTTTAAGCACCAAAGGAAGCAAGAAGTGCTTCATCTTTCCCTGCCGCACCCCTTTTAACAAAACGGTGTGTTCTGTAAAATTTGGATTCAGTCAAAAGGCTACACTTAAGGACCTAGAAGGCCACATGTGGCCTTAAGGCCATAGGTTCGCTTCCCCCGCATGGATTTTGGGAAAAGGGCCTAATAATTTGGACTCACTTTAACACGGAATAAAGATGTCCCCACACTGTGTGTCTGACACTCCCCGTCGGCGAGATCCCTGCCCAGCTGTGCTGACCCTGGCGGTGGCCACAGCCCAGAGCCCCGGGCACTCCCTCCTGCCAGCTCACCCACCCGCCACCCCCAGCGCGGCCACAGGCACCGCAGCGCATGGGCTGGCGCACTGTGTGTGCAGGGCCCCGGCCTCACGCTGTGGTTTCTGGGTCAGGATGAGAGCAGGAATCCCGGCTGCCGCACACTCCATGGACAGCTGAAGGGTGAACTGGTGGAGACAGGGAGGATGCTCCCCACAAACACACAGCATGCACACGTGTATACATGTACACATATGTGCACACAGGGAAGCACATACACGCACTGCACACACTGATGTGTGCACACACGTGTGCATATGGATACATGTACACGTACACACGTGCACAAGGTACCACACGCAGTCACACAAGTGCATGTGTGCACATACATGTGTATGCATAAGCACATAGACATACAGGCATGTGTATACGGTCACATGTGTGCACTGTACGCACGTGTGTGTGCACATGCATGTGTATACATATGCCTGTGTGCACACACGCACAACAGCAGGGAAGGGAAGGCAACATGCAAAAGCCTTAGGGTCTGGGGCCCAGGGGATGGACTGGAAGGTGCTGGGAGGAGCCCGGAGCAGGTGGGGTGGGTGGCGGCAGGTGCCGTGGCGGTTGGGGCGGAGGTGAGGAAGGTCCTAGCAGGAGTGGCCGCCCAGGGAGGGTGGGGTGAAGGCGGCTGCAGAGGAGCGTGAGGGCAGCCATTGAGGCGGGATGGGTAGGTGGGAGGCTGACCGCCCCTCCCACACTCTCTGTACTCACATGACCTCCCTAAGCCTCAGTTTCCCCATGCATGATGGAGACATGGCTTACACGGCCACTCCACCCAGGACAGTGAGCAGCAGAAACATGGGCGTGCCCAGGCCGGGGCTGGCCCAGTGCGGGGGCTGAGACGCGCCCATCGCTCCCGTCCTGCTCAGGGCTCTACCACCGACAGGCTGGAACCCGGGAGTCAGACCTCCAACGCCCTACGCACACTGAGCCCCGCACGGCGGCCGGCCCCCCATTCCTAGCAAGAGAAGCGAGCAGAGCTGGGGTGGGAAGAGTGCCTGGCCCGGCCCCCAGCACCTGCAGGTTTACTCTGGCTCCTCCTCCCAAAGGCCCTAAAGTGCCACCTCCTCTGAGAGGACCTCCTGGCCACCCCGGGTGGAACACCGCCATCACCAATGCCACACGTGCGTGTAGACGACGCCGCGCACCTTCGTGGGGCAGCAGCCCGCCAGCCCCAGCCGCGGGGCGGTCCTTAAGGCCGGGCACGCCCTGCTGCTTCTGCCAGGCCTGAGAGCTGGGAATGGCCTTTACCCCTTTAAACGGCTAAACATCACAAGGCGATTTGGTGACACATGCAAATTATGGGTGTGGCTATTTCAACGTCTGTGCACAGAGCGCCACTGGCGCACCTGTTCCTAAGTATCGTCCACGGCTGCTTTCCCACAGCGGCAACGGGGCCGGGCGCCCCACGGAGCCCAGAATGTCACCCAGCCCTTTACAGAATACAGCGGCCAACTCCCGCACGCGCCATCAACTCCATCTCACCGACTACCAAAGGCACGAAGTAGAGACAAGAAAAGGGGTGAGCATGCTGTAGATTAAAGAACTTAAGAGCCTGAGCAACCAACCTCAGTGTGAGGAACTTGCTGGGTTTGGATTCAAGCCGATCAGAGGGCATTTGGGGGGAGGCTGGGATGTCTGGACTTCGTCCATCCCTGCTGCTATAACAAAAATGACCTCTGAGGGGGTAATTCACGGCAGCGGCAATGAACTGCTCACAGCCCTGGAGATGCAAAGTCCAAGATCAAGGAGCCGCGGATTCAGCGTCAGGGAGGCCCTGTCTCTGCGTCAGACGCAGTGCCTTGAATGCCGCGTCCTCGCTCGGCAGAGGGGACGAGCTTCCTCAGGCCTCTTTCATGAGGTCCCTTGGCCCTCGCCTGAGAGCAGAGCCTCGTGTCCTGTCACCTCCCAAAAGCCCCTCCTCTGAAAACCACCACGCTGTACACTACGCTGCAACATTCACATCACGGCACGGGCACCGGCAGTGTCGCCGGGTCGGGGCTTGCCCTGGGCAGAGGCGGGCAAATGTTTGCTGCCCGAGTGAATGTCCATGTGGCCAGGACCCCTCGTGAGGGCCTCGGCCACCCTGGGCTGTGCCACGTGGCGCCGCTTTGCACTCGGGAAGCAAGGTCTTAGTGACAGGACGCCCCCAGGTGGGCAGGGCAGCCCCCTGCCCCGAGCAGGCCCCTCAGCTGGAAGGGACAGCCACCCAGGGCATCGTTCTCCTCTGACAGTCCCATGCGGGGCTGCCTGGGGGCTTGGAGACAGCCCCCCCACCAGGATGGGTGGGCAGGGCTGCAGGGAGCCCGACTCACACACACCCACACGGGGTGGAGGAAGGACGGATGTCCCAGGCCAGCACACCACCCCCAGCTTGGTTCCCAAAGAGCCAGATGCAGGAGCCTCACCAAAGCTGAAGGTGGACTCTGAAGCCCAGGCCCAGAGAGGAATTCTGACCGTCCAGAGCCCGGCGTCCTGCCAGCCTCTCCTGCCCAGAGGAGGCCCCACACCCAGGGCACCCTCAAAAGGCGCCAGCCTTCCCCAGGGCACATCCGGGAATGAGACCGACAGGACCAGCCAGGCGGCACCCCCACCCGATGACACGCGTGTGGCGGTGGGTGCTCAGCCCCCTGTCCACACAAGGCACCTTCCTGCCCAGCACTTTGAGGGGGTGACAAAAGCCTAACCCTCCCGTCAGAAACCAGGATGTGTGAGCGGCAGGGCCCCAGCCTGCGCACACACTCTCGTCCCCCACGCGCCCCCCGGGAGGCCCAGAGCCCCCCTGTGGGTCCATGGCGGCCTCCTCCCCGGGGCATCCTGCATTGGCGGGCAGCGCCCTCCCAGCGCCCCACGCACCTGCAGCATGAGCTCGCACTCCTCTCGCCCCACGAAGATGAGCTCTCGCGGGAGCCGGTGGCGCGCGCCGCTGCTGCTCACCAGGAACCAGGACGTGACGCTCATCTTGGCGCTGGCCAGGCCCCACGGCCCTGCGGGGAGAGGGGGTGGTCAGCGTGGGGCTCCCCGGCTTGGGCTGCGGCCCCTGGACACGGCAGAGGCCCAGCCCTGATCCCACACCCCAGAGGCACGCTGGCCACTCTGCAAACACTGGGCTCCAGGCACGCCAGGCCACCCACCCTCCCTGGAGTGTGGCCCGAGTCCCACTGTCGGCCGTGCCCTGCCTCCCCCGCCACGTCCAACCACGGACGCCTCCCCACTCCGGCCAAGGCCAGCCGGTCCTCCCGCGTCCTCTAAGACCGCCACACCTAATCCCTTCCCTCTTCTGGGGGTCCGGGGCCAAGGTTCAGGGGACATTGGATGCACTGCCTGTGTGTGGACCCCACATCCACATGACCCTCTAGGAGTAGCTCATGGGTGGGACCCCACGTGGCCCATCAGGACCCCACAGTGCCAGGTCCAGCCACAGCCCAGGACACAAACCCTGAACCAGAGGACCTACTCCCCCCAGCAGGACTCGCTGGGACTGAGCCCCAAGCAGGGGCCCTGGGAGTGGGGCGCAGCAGGAACAGAGCTGGAGCCGGGCCCTGGGCCATCAGTACGCCCAGCCCCAAGAGGACATAAACATCCCTTGGTGGTCACTGTGCAAAGACAGCAACAGGCAGCTCTGCGGGGGCCCAGGAGGGGGGTGGGGCCTTTGGTGCCTGTGGTCCCAGGATCATCGGCAAAGGTGGGTTTGAGGGACTGGTGTGGGCAGCACAGGCAGGGAGCAGCACAGCAGCATGAGGGGCACGGTGGGGGCAGCCAGTGTGCACAGACCGCACTCTCACGGCACTCTGCACGCTCCGAGCACACAGCCGCGTGGCCCCCGGCCGCTCTGCCCTGCTGGCACACCACGGACACACACAGTCTGCACTGCTATGTGCCAGGCGCTGGCCTGGGCTGAGACAGCGCGACCAAGACGCACAGAGTCCCCACACCTCGGGGCTCCCCTCCAGCTGGGAAGCAGGCAGCAGAGAAGGCAAGTAGCTCGTGAGAACGTGTGAGAAGGTGTGACAAGTGACACAGAGAATGGGGAAGCAGGGGCGGACGCTGTGCTGGGCGGGGTTTGGGGAAGGTGTTTGGGAAGGCTCACTGAGAAGGCGGCATCTGGGCACGGCCAGCAGGGGCAGAGGCGAGCACGTGAGCATCTGGGGGACCACATTCCAGGCAGAGGGAGCAGCCAGTGCACAGGCCTGGGACCGCAGAGGGACGGAGGCCTGCCTCCATGCCTCCCGGAGGCCCGAGGCTCGTCCAGGCCCCGAGGCTTGTCCTGGAGCCAGATGGAAGTCCGCGGAGGGCCAGGGACAAGCTCCATCACGGTAGGGCCCAGAGCAAACTGGCAATGCGGTGCCCCCGCTCAACAATTACGAAGAAAGTGAGCGTCTGAGCAAGACGCTCCAGGGCTTGTCTGGTCACCCGCTTGTGTGGCTGGCCCTGGAGCTCTTGGGTCTGCGGGCACCAAGTTCTGACTCAGGACAGACAACAGCTGCAGGTGAAGCAGGAGACTAGTCAGGAGGTGACCGGGAGACTGGTCAAGAGGTGAGGACGCTCACCCAGGACACAGATGACAGTGGCCAGGGCCCTGTCGGGAGCAGAGAAGGTGAGGCTGCCAGGCCGAGTGCGTCCTGAAGGCACAGGCCGAAGGGATGGTTTGGACTTGCACGTGAGGGTGCGAGGGAGGGGTTGGGACCAGCTGCACAGGTGGGGGCCACTGCTGAGCTGGGATGGCGGGGCAGGGTCCCCCACACTCGCTCCCCAGGAAGCGTGCACATGGCCACCACACATAAGGCCACGGTCACATGCAGTCACTCTCCTCGCAAGCAGGGTCGGCCCTGCCCCTGTGATGCCCACACCCAGGGTCCTCAGCCATGAGAATCTTGGCATGGAAGGTCCTACTCCCTTTGGCGTGGGGAGCTGGTGAAACCAACGCCCGCTGCAGCCATGAGCAACTGCCCCCGTGACCACATGTCCCACGGCATACCGGCCCCTGTGCAAGCAGGTGGGACGACCTAGAACTACCCACACCAGGAGAAGGCAGCTCCAGGCAGCCAGAACCTCCCTTACCCAGGCCCTGCCCTTCCTTAGGGTCCAGCTGGAGGCCAAACCGGTGGGACTTCATTGCCCTTGTAGGCCCCGCCCCCTGGAGGCTGGGGGAGGGGCAGAGGGGGGAAGATGCCAAGGGTCTCTCCTGGAAAGGCCACCCATGATGTGTCTCCCAGCCCTCAGCCAGGCCCCCCATCTCACACTCTGCCATCCCATGCTGCCAGCTCCCAGGGGCCAGGGGCACGGGCCTCCACCCGGAAGAGGCCACGGCAGAGGCTTAAGGCAAAGGGAGGCCAAGCCCCCAGAGCCGGGCTACCCATGGCCACCAGCAGCCTACCCGGCAAAGGCCTGGAAGCCACAGACGCTTCCAAACAGCCTCGGGCTGCTTCAGGGCTGGGCTGGCCATGTCGCTAGGGGGGGAGAATAATAAACACCCCAGACTCGTCCCCTTGACCCGGCCGGAAGAACCACCAGTCCACAGGTGAGGAGGGGTAGAGGTGGAGACGCCCAAGGAAGGGCAGGGGGTGCGGCGCGCTGGGAGGCGCAGACGAGGGACAGCGGGAGAGCAGGCAGGGACAGCGGAGGGACTGCGGCGGAGGGAAATGAGAGAGGAGGAAGACGGAGGGAGGGACGGCGGGAGGAGAGACCAGGCCAGAGGGAGGCGGCGGGGCGGGAGCGCCAGGCCCGGAGGGGGAGGGAGCGGCGCTTCTGAATCAGCGCTCGCCGGGGGCGGCCATGGCCGTGCCGGTGCCGGGGCGGGGACCCGGGCGCCCAGGCCTGCCGCCCCACTCCGCAGGCCGCGTAGACACGCACCCGGCCGGGCCTCGTAGACGCGCGTCGGGCGGCCCCTCCCGGCCTGGCGCAGACCTGGGCCGCCTCCGCGGCGGCGGGGACCGGCCTGGCCAGGTGCACCGGGCGGCCCCCGCCCCCGCGCCTTTGTCCGGGCCCTGCCGGGACCCCGCTGCCCTGGCGGCCCCCCGTACCCCATGCCGTCCCGCGGGCGCGCAGGTGCGGGCGGTGGGAGGCCCCGGCCCCTGCGAGCGCAGGGCCGGCGCGTCTTACCTGCGGCTCGGGTTGGGTCGCCGGCTCGCCCTCTCGGTCCCCGGCTCGGCCCGGCTGGGTCCCGGCCCTCCCGCCCGGCCGGCCGAGCGCTGGGCGGGGCCGGCGCCTAGGACATGCCCGGCGCGGCCCGCACGCTCGCCGCAGCCCAGCCGAGCCCACGGGCAGAGCGGCCGCGGCGGCCTCGCGCGGCGGGTCCCTGACGTCTGCGGGCGCCCGGCCCCGCCCCCGCCCCGCCCTGCGGCCCCGCCCCCGCCCCGCCCCCACGACCGCCCCGCCGGAAGCCAGGTTGGGGCGGGCCCGCGGCCGCCAGGTGAGCGCGCCTCCGCCAGCCCCGCGCGCGGTCCCGCCCCGGAGGCTCCGCAGGCCCCGCCCGCCCCGCTGAGCCCCAGCACTCCTCGCAGACCCGGCTCCTGCGGCCGCGGCCCGGCCCCCGGGTTCTGCTGGTACCCGGCCCTGCGTGTCGGGCGGAACCGGTGACCAAAGTGGCGCAGCGTCTGGGCCCTGCGCCCGCAGGTTAACGCTTAACCACGCTCCGGAGCCCGAGGCTCAGCCGCGCCCTCGGCCCCCAACCTTTGGCCCGGGTGGCCCAAGGGCGGCGTGGAGGGTGAAGGAGGTAGGTCGAGTCCCAGACACCCGCCCCCAGCGCCGGACAGGGCGAGTGTGCTGCCGACCCCGAGCGCCCTGGGCCGGGCCGGGGCCGGGTTGTGGGGGTCGCCGTCCTACCTGGACGCCCTTGGTGGGCCAGAGCGTGCGGAGCGGCGGGGCTGGGAACCCCGGGCGCACAGGGCTCCTGCGTACGTGCTCTCCGGCTGCCCGCCCCCCGCGGGCGCCGCAGCCGAGGTACCCGGGAGGGGATTAACGCGGGGCGGGGGCAGCGTGGGGTGGGACACGCTGCGGTGGACGACCGCTCTGAGGGCAGCCTGCCTTCCGAGTGAGGGGACTGGGAAAGGGGCGGGAAGTCCCGGGAGACGGGGTGGGGGCGCGCACCAGGCCTCAACCCGGGGAGGAGTCTAGGCCTTGTCTTGTGGGCCATTCCTGGCTGCGACAGTGCCCGCCATGCCATGCACCTGCTCGCCACCCCGCGGCGTCTCTCCACAACCTCGGTGCCGGCCCTGAGCCGGGTGGGAGGTGGAGTCCGTCAGGTGCACCCTGGAGTACAGAGGGGAGCGTGCAGTAGAAGCCCACCTGGGCGGGGAGAGGGCGAGGAGTGTGCCGGGCAGCAGACGCTCTGTGCTGGCTGCAGGAAGGACCTGTGAGCTCGGATGGGGGGCCGGAAGAGTAGGGCCAGGTGAGACCTGTAGCCAGGTGATCCAGGTGTTCGGACTTCATCCCAAGGACAATGTGGCACCAAATGAGGCTTGATGCCAGCTGAGATCTGCTCAGATGAGGGTTTTAGAGCGAGAGGACAAGGTCTGGGTGTCAGAGTGAGTGGGTGGGGGTGGCCAGGTATCTAAGCAGAGGCCTAGGCTGGTAGAGGTGGGAGCAGAGGAAGGAGAGATGAGGGCAGATTTGGGAGGAAGGGTAGGCAAGGACTGGTGCCTAACTGGGTGGGGGAAGGGGGCCGTGTGTTCTCAGTCTGCCCCTCCAGGCCCACTGGCCCCTGTGCCAACACCAGGTGGCCCCACCCCCACCCCATCTACTTCCAGGAGAGTTTAGGGAACTTCCCCAGCTCCCCTGCTGCGGGAGCACCCACCTGCCCTCTTCCTGAGGCCCCAGCCCTGCCCATCCCTTTTTCCTGCCCTCTCCAGGCTCCAGGACTGCCCACCCCAGGGGGGGGGCCTCACCATCTCTCTTGGCTTTGTCTACACCTTGGTAAATGACCCTTCACAAAAGTCACTTTCTCTCTTTGCCTTCCTTCTGCCAGGACCCTGACTTCCTCCAGGGTGAGGAAGAGGGGAGCAAGGATGTGTCCAACTTCTGCCCCGACGCAGCCAGTGCATGTGGCTGTCACAGGCTGGGAAAGCAGGCAGAGAGGTCAGCAGTTGAGTTTGCCGCAGGGGTGGAGAGCTGAGTACACGCAGGTGAGCCGTCCAGGGGCACCTGGGAGCCCAGGACTGAGCTAGAGGAGCAAGTGTGGGTGACTCTCAGAGCCACGGGCATGGGGGGGCGGGATAGAGAGGGTGACACAGACCAAGCATGGAGCCCAGAAGAGACCAGGACAGTAAAACCAAGGAGGGCTGAGGCCCAGTTTCCCAAAATTGACCCACCTGTGGAATGCATCCCCAGTACAAATTGTTACAGGGTGTGTTTTATAACTAACACGAACAATTCTGAAGTCCGTGAGGAAATTAAAGGTACGAGAAGAATTGTCTGAAAAGACGTGAATAGACCCATCTGCAGGGGACATGCACAAGTGGCCGACGAGCTTGTAAAAAGATCGCTGGGGAGACGCGAATCAAAATCACAACGGGGAGCCAGGTCACACTGAGGGACACTACGTCCAAACAGCCCAAACAGGTGCTGGCGAGGGTTGGAGAAACTGGACCCTGACACCCTGTTGCTGGGAGTATAAAGTGGTTGAGCCACTGTGGAAAACAGGGTGGCAGGTCCTCAAAAACAATTGAAAAATAGAATTACCATAAGATCCAGCAATTTCACTTCTGAGAATATACCCAAAAGAATTGAAAGTGGGGACATGAACAGGTTATCTGGGCACCCATGTTCATGGCAGCACTAGTCACAGTAGCCACGAGATGGCAGCAACCCCAGCGCCCCCCACAGATGTGTAAACAAAACGTGTGTGTGTGTGTGTGTGTGTGTGTGTGTGTGTGACGGAATGCCATTTAGTCTTTAAAAGTAAAGAAATTCCGACACATGCTGCAGTGAGCATGAACCTTGTGACATTACGCTAAGCAAAATAAGCCGGTCCCAGAAGGACAAATGCTGTATGATCCCACGTATAGGAAGCCCCTGAGCCGTCAGAATCAGAGACGCAGAAGGTAGAGCGGTGGGTGGCTGTTTGATGAATCCAGTGTCAGCTGGGAAGATGAAGAGCTCTGAGAGGGGCAGTGGCGGCTGCACAACAATGGGAATGGACTTGGTGCCACTGAACTAACTGTTCACTTAAAATCAGTTAAAATAGTATCTTTTCTGTTACATATATTTTGCACAACAAAAGAAAAGAATGAATAGCCTATAACATTCTGAAAAGGAAAAAAGAAGGCCTCATCCCTGCCAGAGAGGAGAATCTGTCCTGGGGCCAACCAGAACATTTTGGTACAGGCAGTTGACACACAGATCAGAGGTCTGTGTGGTCATTTGGCATGTGATCAATTGGGCACTTAAAATCCACGGGGAAAAGGGCATTATTTAATAAAGAGTGTTGGAACTACTGGGCAGCTGCCTGGAAAAAACATCACGTCGTCAGGCCCCGTCCCACTGCTCACTCCAAAATAAATTCCATATGGGCCAAAAATATAAATGCAAAAAAACCAAAGCCACAAAGTCATCTGAAGAAAACACAGGAGCCTATTTAAAAATCTCGGGGTGAGGAAGGCCTTTCTCAGCATGACACAAAAGCAGAAGCCACACAATTTATTTTGAAAAATTTAATTACAAATGGCAACATTTTGCCAGGACAACGACATCTTTAAAATCAAAGGCTGTGCCATAAACTGGGGGAACCTATGATGACGCAACGCCCCGCCAAGGGTGGAGTCTCCTAGTGAGCTGTCCAATAAGCACAGACCTTTGGTCCCCCACAGGTGCCTTCAGCTCAGACGCTTCACCTGCCCGTGATCCTGCGGCCTGGAGGTGCCATTCCTGCCTGTCAGACGTGTGGACACTGAAGGTTTTGATGAGAGATGGGGAAGGGAGGACGCACCCGGTGCTGGCGTGGTGTGGGTGAGTTTGGGGTGTGGATGGGGGCTTTGTTTCCACCGTACCTCGGTGCTGCTGGGATTTGTTAAGTGAGGAAGCCATGTTAACAATGACAACATTTACCGTATTCTTTAGGGAACAGAGTCAGGAGGGGGTGGGGGTTCCCCTAACCAAGTAGCAGAGTCAGGGAAGCCCCAGCAGGTCTGATGGGCTTAGGGACAAGGTGCCACAGCTTCAGGGCTGGCAGCGCCTGAGCCGGTGCCCGGGCTGGAGGCAGAGTGTGCAGGTGCCTCCTTCTAGGAGTAGGGCGGGACCCAGCGGGGTCAGAGGCCAGGCCTCCGGCACACCCGGACCCCAGCCCCAGTGCCCTGCAGCTCTTCAATGCCACCAGCCTGCAGGTGGGCTAAGGCTCTTCCTGAACTCCATACTCTGCTCTCCCGAATTTGGTTCAGGGGTCTCTGGTCAAACGCATGGAAGCTGAGCCCCCACCAGGCACCCCGTCCTCCTGGAGCGGGGTTCATGGGGCTACCTAGTGTCCCCTTGTGCCTGCATTTCTGCGTCCACTCCTTCATCTCATGCAGCAAACGCTCCCAGGCTTTTACTGGGAGGACCGGGGCGTTTGCTGCCAGTGGAAGGAGGAGGCTTGGTGCTGGCAGATAGCCACGGACACAGCCGGGACACAGCGCCCACTCTTCCTCCCCTGTCTGTGCTGGCTTGCGCACCTCTGCTGGTGACCAGAAGCCACAGGTCAGCTGCAGCCAGGAGCTGGGGCATCTGGGGGTGAGGACAAGCAGCACCTCCCTAGGAGCAGGCCTGGAGCGGGCCGACTCCTCGCACTTTGAAAGTGTCCTCTGCATGGCTACCCAGGTCTCTGCAGGCCTGTCCTGCCCAGGGAGGGCAGGGGTCACCTGCAGCGCCTGTGACCCCTCCTGGGACAGTCCCCAGTGGGGTTGGTCTTTCTCTGCAGGCCACCGGCCCAGGCAGCCTTGGCAGGACAGGGCTCAGGGAGGGAAGCTGGCCTGGGCAGGGGCCAACCTTCAGGCCTCTCTTGCCCAGCAGAGGCACGGGGGAGGGGGGGGGCTGGCTGCTCTCCCAGCCTGGCTTGCTGCCCTCCCTGAGACCCAGGACTCGGCCCTCCTGCCAAGATAATTATCCACAAACGGCAGGAGGGCCCAGGCCCTTGAGGGCACTGCCTGCCTGCATTGTGTCCGCAGCTAATTAGCGCCCAGCTGAGACCCAGGGCAGCCGGCTGGCCAGGGCGGCGGGGTGCCCTGCTCTGGGGTGCTGCGCTCACCCCTTCCAGGCCTGCCGGGGGAGCAGCGGGGGACAGCTGAAAGGCTCCTGGGCTGTGTCACCGCACCCCTCTCTGAGCCTCCTCTGAAGGGCAGCGTCTGCCTGCAGGGCTCACCCTGAGACTCGGCCGGAACCGCAGAAGGCAGAGTGTCCTTCCCCGGTGCCCACCCCCATGCTCCCCACACTCACGCCCCGAGCTCGGTGGCCCCCAGTGCTCCCTGCCTCACGTACCCCAATGGGTAGATAATCCGATGAGAAGAGACTTATGGAGTCCCCCTCTCTGCCTGGGTGGGAATCCTCTCCCTGCGGGTCCACTGGAGAAAGGGGTCTTGCTCTGCTGCGGATCACCATCCGCTTCTCACCTGGGACCTGCTCTCAAGGCCACCTGCCTCGAAGCCTTTCCTTGCTCCTTCCCACAGAGCCAGGCCTCTCAGTCACCTCTGGAGAGCTCCTGGTCCCGTGGTGGCCTGAGTGTGTAACTGGCGTTCAGCTGAGGAGACGTGAGAGGAAGTCTTCTGTCGCAGGGAGGTGTGGGTGTGAGAGAGGGTGGCTCTGGAAGTGCTGTTCCCACCATGAGGAAGTTGTGTGAATGAAGACAGTCTGCCCTGCACTTATGGCCTTTGCTGGGTGAGGACGTGATGCCTGGAGCCGCAGCAGCCCTCTTATGACCACAGGAAGTCAGGAGCAGAGCGGAGAAGCCGATCCCGGTCCCTGCTGCAGAGACCTGGGCCCAGCACAGACAAACTCCCTACTCTGGTTAAGTGAAACAAAAAGCCCTCAGTGTAGTTTAAGCTACTTTGGGTAGCATGTTCTGTTAATTGCAGCTGAAACGTCCATTTAGCACCATAGGGTCTGATCAACTTTCTCCAAATTCTGTTCCTTGGAATAGTGGTAATAAATGTTTCTTTTAAAAGCCTCTGTTAGTGAAACAGACATTTTTTAATTAAATAAAAAAGGTGTTGCCCGGCATTCACCCCCACGCCTGGCAGTGGTGGCCACTGACCACGGAGCCAGGGGCCCCCCTGTGAGGTGTCTTAGCCCCAGGGAGGGTGAAATCAGAGGAGGCGCCTTTAAACCTCCCTTAGGAGGGGCCGGTGCCAGAAAACGCCACGGGGGGAGGCCGAGCTCTCAGGAACCCCCATGCACCGCCCGCCCCAGCAGCGCACGCGCCCACGGCAGCGTGGGCTGGGACGGACGGAGGCGCGTCCACGTGGGGAGCCTTTCTGTCGCTCAGCCTCCCAGCTCTCTCTTGGGACGTCCCTGCGGCCCCTGGAGTCAGACAGGAACAGGGACACCGAGGGGGTGAGGCTGTGCCCGCACCCTGTTCTTTCCACGTGCTTCCTCCAGCAGTTCTTCCCTTTGGAATGTGAGTTCTCGCGCATGCGCACGCACAGCGCCACCGGAGCGCACCTGCGGCCGCCCTGTCCGCTGTCCTCCCGCGGCCTGGTGGGCGCCCTGGTCTTTTCATTCACGCCTGGCCAGGACCTGCCTGGGGGTTTTCTGAGTGTGCCCCCCGGGAAGCAGCAGAGGGGAGGGGGTCCCAGGAGGGCGGCACAGCCCGGTGCCCTCTGATGGCCACCTGGATCCTCCTGTGGACTCTGCAGCGGGCCTGAGGACACACCGGGCAGCGTGTGTTGTTCAGCGTGGAAAGCCCACGCTCGGAGTCGCGGGGGAAAGCAGTGGCTGGTGACAGCCGAGAGGGTGACACCCACAGTGTTGGGTGGCCACTGAAACATTCACTTTGGGAGGCCAAGGCTGGAGGATCGCTTGAGGCTGCATTGAGCTGTGATGACAACGCTCCATTCCAGCCTGGGCCACAGAGTGAGACCCTGTCTGGGGGAAAAAAAACAACACAAAAAAAGAACTTATTCATTGTCACACCTCACAGACACGGTGCCACGTGCAGGCGTGTGCAGCCGCTGGGCACCAGGGCGGGCAGGATGAAGTGCCGTCCACTCCCTGTTCGGCAAGGCTGCGTCGGATCCTGTAATGGACGGCTGCAGAAAAGTCTTCTGCTTCATTCCTAATCAAAGGCTTCTTAACATACTGAAATGTCACCTTTTTAGTAAGCAAAGTGCCTTTTGATTTTTCCTAAAAAAATAATATTTTATTTTATGTCTCAGCTTTTATATTTCTTTTGCAACACTCTACATTTCCTCTCGTGTTTTTATTTTTTAGGGACAAGGTGTCGTCACTCTGTCACCCAGGCTGGAGAGCAGTGGCATCATCGTGGCTCACAGCAACCTCAACTCCTGGGCTCAAGGGCTCCTCCAGCCTCAGCCTCCCGAGCAGCTGGGAACACAGGCATGCGCCACTGCACCTGGCTCTCTTGTGTTTTTTAACTCACGCACATGCACTCTTCATACAATTTTTAAAGTTTGATAAAAGGTAATGTATTTTGAGATTGCAGCAGCAGCGATTATAGATATGTCTCGTGGTCGCCTACCTTCAGACAGCCTGTGCCGTGCTGAAAAGGCCAGGCCGGCCCCCACCACTCGAGGGACGCGGAGCCCAGGCGTCCGCTCCGCGTCTCTGCCGGGCAGCGCCCCCAGCCGCCCAGGGTCCAGACCGTTGTTTGGTGACTTCGACAGGTGTCGTGACGCTCATCCATGTTTCTCCATACCAGGCACATTTGCCGCAGGGACCTGCCTCTCCTGGTTCTGTGACTGGAAGAGGGAAGCATTCGTCAAAACGCAGCGAGGTCTCATGATCTCAAACTGGACCCAAATCCAGTAAGAACAAATCAGATATGCCGGGCACAGCGGCTCACGCCTGTCATCCTAGCACTCTGGGAGGCCGAGGCGGGAGGATCACTCAAGGTCAGGAGTTGGAGACCAGCCTGAGCAAGAGCGAGACCCCGTCTCTACTAAAAATAGAAAGAAATTAGCTGGACAGCTAAAAATATATAGAAAAAATTAGCCGGGCATGGTGGCGCATGCCTGTAGTCCCAGCTACTCGGGAGGCTGAGGCAGGAGGATCGCTTGAGCCCAGGAGTTTGAGGTTGCTGTGAGCTAGGCTGACGCCACGGCACTGTAGCCTGGGCAACAAAGTGAGACTCTGTCTCAAAAAAAAAAAAAAGAGCAAATCAAAGACATCCTAGTGAAGATGCGTGAGCGAGGCCTGGCGGGGCGGGAGGGGGGGAGGACCAGACGAGCTGACGTGCTGTCGGGCCTGGGCGCACCGTGTGCTCAGCACACCCTCCCTCCCTCCGCGTGGACGAGCGGTTTGCAGACTGTGCAGGCAGAGGACGGGGCCGAGCCGAGTGTGAGACTGCGTGCAGTAGCCATCGGCAGGTGACTCAGACGGGCTTGCGTAAGGATCTTGCTCCCAGGTCACATTTTACGAGGAAGAGGAGAAAAGAAAAATAAATTATCTATCTTGACATGCTGTCTTTCGTAATAGTTCTTAATAAAAATAAATGCAACTTGATTTCTCTCATTCTTCTGTTATAAAGTTTAAGACATACACATATATAATTTTTTTTTTTGAGACAGAGTCTTACTCTGTTGCCCAGGCTAGAGTGCCGTGGCATCAGCCTAGCCCACAGCAACCTCAAACTCCTGGGCTCAGGCAATCCTCCTGTCTCAGCCTCCCAAGTGGCTGGGACTACAGGCATGCGCCACCACGCCCGGCTAATTTTTTTCTATATATTTTTAGTTGGCCAATTAATTTCTTTCTATTTATAGTAAAGACGGGGTCTCGCTCTTGCTCAGGCTGGTCTCCAACTCCTGACCTTGAGCGATCCACCGGCCTCAGCCTCCCGGAGAGCTAGGATTACAGGTGAGCCACCGCACCCGGCCCACATATATAATCTTAATGATTTCTTGTATTAATCAAATCACCCAAGAGATCATTTTTCCTGTGTGCCAAGAAAATCTACAATACCCATTATCGTTTATTAGAGCATCTCATTTTATGATAATCGTGAACCTCCCCGTGCCCTGAAATGAGGCAGAACTTGTGCGTGCAGCCGTGGGGAACGGCAAGTGTCAGGCAAACTCCTGCACCAGAGGCGGCTCTCAAAGCTGGATTGTGACAAGCAGCTCTTGGAAGCTTCTGGAGAGCGATGGGCCAGCCGGGACTTGCGTTGCGGGAGTCCTGAGGAGAGGGAGTCATGTCCACACGAGCCTGGAATTCTCTGCCATTTTCCTCCCCGGGGAAATTCGCTCTGGGTGTGCCTACAGGCCCCGCAGAAGTGGCAGCTCGGGGCTACCGGCGTTCTCAGGTACAGGCTGCCGAGCCGGGTGTCAGGTCGGGACCTCCCGCCCGGCCTTCTGTGCCTCCTTCCTCTCCGGTACCTGCCAGTCTCTGGGCTGTTGGGGCTGGGACGCTCAGAAGTGAAGCAAAAGTGGCAGCTAAAAGCCTAGAAGCTACGCAGAATTTTAGCAGCGCGCCGGCGTTGGGGAGAGACGGCAGCGAGGCCTCCAGGAGAGGCAACCTGTAAACGCTCAACTCTGGAAGGTGGCGCTCCAGCGGACTAGACAAAATAATCTTCCCGGCCGGGCGCGGTGGCTCACGCCTGTCGTCCCAGCACTCTGGGAGGCCGAGGCGGGCGGATCGCTCCAGGTCAGGAGTTCGAAACCAGCCTGAGCAAGGGTGAGACTATAAATAGAAAGAAATTAATTGGCCAACTAAAACTATACATAGAAAGAATTAGCCGGGCATGGCGGCGCATGCCTGTAGTCCCAGCTACTTGGGAGGCTGAGGCAGCAGGATCGCTTGAGCCCAGGAGTTTGAGGTTGCTGTGAGCTAGGCTGACGCCACAACACTCTAGCCCAAGCAACATAGTGAGACTCTGCCTCAAAAAAAAAGAAAAAAAAAGACAGGATGGAGACTTTTACCAGAGGCTTAGAATCTATAAAAAACAACCAGATGAAAATTCTTGAATTAAAAATAAGATAACTGAGGCTGAGCAGGGTGGCTCCCACCTGTAATCCCAGCACTTTGGGAGGCCAAGGTGGGAGGATTACTTGAGGCCAGGAGTTTGAGACCAGCCTGGGCTACATAGCAGGATGCTGTCTACAAAAAAAAAAAAAAAAAAAAAAAAAAAACCCACAAAAACTGAAATTAAGAACTTGACAGAATGTTTGATACCTGAAAAATAGAAGATTTTACATTTTAAATCCGTGATTGTCTCCTTGTTCCAGTCTGAATATTTTCTACTGCCCCAGACTAGAGCAGGGGAGACAACAGGAGGCAAAAATTATTTCTAAACATGAACGTGGGATCCGTGGATCCGTAGAAAAGGTCGGGCACACGTGCAGCTGGCGACCCGGAAGGTGAGAAGGAAGAAAGCGCAGAAGCCATACCCAAAGAGGCAACAAGTGGAAACTTTCCAAAACTAGCAAAAGATGTCAACCACAGATTCAAAAATCCCAGTGGATCCCCAGCAAGATCAACAAAAAGAAAACACACAGAGGCACATCTTAATGAAATCAGGGAAAACCAAAGGTGAAGAGAAAACATTAAAATCTGCCAGAGGAAAAAAGACACATTAATTTTTCAAGGACCAACAAGGAAACCAAGCAATACATTTTCAACAAGAATGTCGGAAGCCAGAAGACAGTACAATGACATCTTTTAAGAGCTGGAAGAAAACGTAGCATTCTATACCCAGAATTCTATTTCAAAATAAAGATGGCAGAAGCATCCATGGGAAGTGAGACGCTTTGTCTCTAAGGAAGGAAAAACAGAACCCCGTTTCCTTTCTCATCACTGAAAAGGCGCAGAACAACCACCACGTCCGAGCGATGAACGCCCCTGCGGCCCACCGCCCTTTCCACAGACTCCTGCACCACGAGGACCTGGCCGTGGGCCGTGCACAGCACAGCCTGCAAAACCTCGAGGCTCCCAGGGGTCAACGGGACCGTCAGTGCTTCAATCAGACGATAAAAGCAACAGATTGAAAGACGTCAAACACATTCATTCATTCATTCATTCATTCATTTATGAGACACTCTCACTCTGTTGCCCGGACTAGAGTGCCGTGGCGTCAGCCTCACTCACAGCAACCTCAAACTCCTGGGCTCAAGTGATCCTCCTGCCTCAGCCTCCCGAGTAGCTGGGACTACAGGCATGCGCCACCATGCCTGGCTAATTATATATATATATATATATATATATATATATATATATATATATACATTTTTTTTTTTTTTTTAGTTTTCCAGCTAACTTTTTTCTATTTTTAGTAGAGACGGGGTCTCCCTCTTGCTCAGGCTGGTCTCAAACTCCTGAGCTCAAACGACCCGCCCGCCTCAGCCTCCCAGAGTGCTAGGGTTACAGGCGTGAGCCACCGCGCCCGGCCTGTCGAACCCATTTAAACCCGTAAGTTCCCCCAAATACCAAAAAATATGAGTCGTCACTGGAGGATGTCGGTGCACGAATGCATTGTTTTGAATACCAGTCGATGAAGGGAAAGAACCAGCATTTACCCGGCCTTTTCCACGTGAACCGTATGTACCTTTAGACACAACCGAAACGTTTTCCTTTATAGAAATATTCTAGCACAACTATGATATATCAACTAAAAAATACCAAAGAAAGAGGAACACTCTGCGTGTTCGAGGAATAAGGAGTGACAGTGAGCACGTCACCGTTCCGTGACCCTAACTTAAGGATCCAGGCTGATCACAAATGGCTGCAGACACGACAGAAACAGAGAGGCCCGATGACAGGTGCATTCGGGGGCGGCGCCTGGAGCTACCACGCAGCAGCGTCACACCTGAGCCAGTGAGGCGGTGTCCTGTGCAGTCCGCAGCGCCCACCGCAGGAGGCCGTAACCACGGGCCGCTCCGGCACTACGGGCTGGTGCATGAAACTGAATTTTTATTTTTATTTAGTTGTATTGACTCAATTGCAGCCTGTAACCAGTGGCTACCACGGTGGCCAGCACGGCTCTAGGTCCCACGTGTCACGGCCGGCCCGCACAAGCAGGAGGGACCTGCCACCGGACGTTTGGGTCCAGAGTCCAGACTGATGATGTCACACACAGACACGCCAAGAAGAGGTGACAAGGCTGTGACTCATTCAGTCGCAGTGTCTCTAGGGAGGGCAGGGCAGGACTCGTAAGCAAATGGCTCGCAGGAGCCAGAAAGGGACACTGGCCTGGGTATTCGTGGGGTGGGCGGTGGGGCCGGGTGAGAATTCACACAGGTGGGCAGGAGCTCGCCTGGCTTGAGCCTCCCACCTGCACCCGAGGGGGCACCGGCCTTTCTCATCAGCTTGTCCAGACGTGGGGCCCACGGGCGGGCGGAGGCTCGAAGGCTGGCGGCAGCCAGACATTAAGAAACGGATTCCAGCTCCTGGTTGCAAAGCATTCACCGCCTTAGGGAATACAGGGGGCGCAAGGAGATGTCACAGGACAGCCGGCCAAACCCAGACTGGGAAACCACGGGACCCTTGCTAGGGGGAGAAAGGTGGATGGGAAAACTGTAGCTTCAAATAGACCAGCCAGGTGCAAAGTGTCAAAGGGGCTTCAGTTCTGATCTGAACTGACATTTATGAGACAATTGGAAATTTGGACATTGACTTGATATTTAATAATAGTAAGACTTTTTCAGATAAAATAATATTGTGCATTTTTAAAAAGTCTTATTTCGAAGCCTACTGAAATGTTTATGGGTGAAATGATATGATACCTGCCAGATATGATGATTTGCTTCAAAATAATACAGGAGGGGCGAGAGTTGGGCGTGTATGAAACAGAATTGGGTAAGAGACAATGATTGTTGAAGTGGAATGGGAGACGCACGCGGCTTATTAAACTACTCTATCGCTGTTTAGGGTTGACATTTTCCATAATAAAAAGTTGTAAGAGTAGCAATATAAAGAGATTTTAAAACAAAAACTGAGTTGATTAATTGCTTTCAGATGGACTGGACAAATAATTAAATAAAGGCCATGCTCACCCTAGAAGAAATGGGCTGAGATGAGGCACAGCAACTCAGGAGGAAATAACTCAGAAAACGGTAAAGATGGAATGAGTCTCATATTGAAGGGTTCAGGGAATCACCATATTTAACGTACGTCGTGCAGAATCAAATGTATCACAACTGTGCAGAAGGTTGGGGGGGTATACGTAGGGTCACAGCGTTGCAAACGCCTGACACATTTGGGAAAAGGAAAGTTACCATCTGTAGAAGTCTGATGTGCAAAGAATGAGTTTGCAATGTCTAGGTTACCACTAAAAGGATAAAAAAATATAGTCTTAATAAAAGCCAATAGAGGGGGACTGGAACAGAATAATAATGAGTACTTGATTAATCCAAAAAGAAGTCAAGAAAAAAGAAAAATGAAAGGAACAAAACATAAAGCAAACAGATTACAAATTGAAAGATGGTAGATTTAAACTCAAATATATTAGTAATTATAATAGATGTAAATTATTTTAAAGAGAACACCAGGATGGCATAAAAACAAAGCAATACCCAACAATAAGCAGCTTATATAGATACACCTTAAATAAAAGACTAGGAAAGAAACTGAAATTAAAAGGGCAGGACAAGATATTCCATACAAACAGTAATCCAAAGGAAGCTGATGCGGCTGAAATAATATCAGAGAAAGCCACAAGAGACATGACTAGAGATAAAGAAACCATTTCACGTTATAAAAGGGTCAACCCAATAGGAAGCTATAGCAATCATAAACCTATATGCACCTAATAACACAGCCCGAAACACAGAAACAAAACCTTTTCCTACTACTAAGTAAAAGTAGTAAATCCACGGTTGCAGTGGGAGATGTTAAAACATTTCTTCCAGGAACTGGTAGAACAAGCAGATAGAAGATATCAATAGAGATACAAAACATTTTAACACAAGAATTAACAAACTTGATTTAATTTACACATATAGAACACATCATCCAACAACTGCTGAATACACATTCTTTTTTTTTTTTTTTTTTTCAAGACAGAGTCTCATTCTGTCGTCCTTGCTTTCCCAGGTGTCAGACAGGTCTCTAAAGCTACTATAATCCAATATGGCACTGATTTAGGAACAGACAAGTAGATTCCTGGACCAGAATAGAAATTCTAGAAATAAACACATTGCGCAGGAAAATTTCATTTATGACATAAGAGGAAGGTTAACTCAGGGAAAGAATGGATTATTTAATAATTGTACTGGTAGAATTAAGCAACCATCTGTAAGGAAAATTTACATAGTATGCAAACATTGCAGCCATAAAGGTAGAAGCCAAAGAACTGGAAAAGACTAGACCAGCACTTACGCAACCCAGCATCGAGGAGATAGCTCCAGCCAGATACCCCAGAGCTACACAAGGAAGGTAAATAAATACATTTGACTCCATAGCAATATTAAAATTTCGTGTGGCAAAAGATACCATAAACAAATGCAATGCCAATGTGATAAACTGGAGAAAACACATATTTGTGAGGCACCCGACAGACAGATGATGAACATCTACAATATATAAAAGGCTCATGGAAACCTACAAGAAACAGGTTTTTAAAAACAACAGAAAAATGGGACAAAGGTATAAATAAGCAATTCACGGAAGAGCGGAGAGAACGGTGGAACCGTCTGTGAGGATACACAAACTCATGGGAAGCACAGCTGGCACCCGACCCACCCTCGGGCTGCCAGGATTGAACGCGGGCTAGTGCCCAGTGCTCTAGGGACCTTCACATGCTGTTGCCAGAAGTGAGAATCACTACAACCACCTTAGGAAGGGGTCTGTCAGCCGAAAACATGATTAAGATTGGAAATGGACACTGACCCAGCAATCCCTGATTGAGAATTTCCACCATAAACATAAAACGTGCATTGCAGAAAATACATATTCACAGCCATCTAGCATTGCTTGTAGTGGCAAAAAAAAAACAGACAAAAAAAAAAACATGTTAGGTAAGTGCCGATATAAGTAAATGGTTCCTCATTCATCGGTGCGCTCAAAAATTACACACTGTTCATGTGTCTGATGCTGTTTTAAGATTCCAGACTGGGGCAAAAAACAAACCAAAGCCCTAGTCCTGACGGAAGGTTTGTTCTAGTAAGGAAGACAGAAATAAACAAATATACTGAAAATGTTAGGTAGTGGCAAGCATTAAGATCAAAAATAATTCAGGAGAGAAAAGGAAATTAAGAAAGCCATTCCATCTACATAGCATCTAAAAGAATTAAACATTTAGGAATAAATCTAAGGAGGTGAAAGACTTGTACACTGAAAACTACAAAACATTGCTGAAGGAAATCGAAGAGCTAAATAAATTGAAAGATACCCCATGGTCATGGATGGGAAGACTGAGCATTGCTAAGATGTCAGTACTCAACAGAGTGATCTGCATATTCAGTTCAGTCCCTGTCAAAATTTCAACAGCCATTTTTTTGTCGTTTTTTTCAGAAATAGAAAAGCCAATCCTCAAATTCATATGGAAATGCAAGGGACCCCAAATAGTCAAAATAAAATTTTAAAAGAAAAATAAAGTTGCAGGACTCATACTTCTTGACTTCAAAACTTACTACAAAGCTACAGTAATTAAAATAGTATGGTACTGGCATAAGGACAAATAGACCAGTGGAATAAAATAGAGAATCCAGAAAGAAATCGTCACATATCTGGCTAAATGGCAAAGGTGCCAAGACCTCTTAATGGGGTAAGGACAGTCTTTCAACAAATGGTGCTAGGAAAACTGAATATCCATATGCAAAACAATGAAGTTGGAGCCTAACCTTATGTCATATACAAAAATTGACTAAAAATGGATCAATGACCTAAACCTAAGAGCTGTAACTATGGAACTCTTAGAAGAAAACAGGGTAAAATCTTTATGACCTTGAATTTGGCAATGGTTTCTTAAGTATGACACCAAAATCACAGAGAATAATTGGACTTCATTATAAGTAGAAAATTTTATGCTCCAAAGACATTATCAAAGGAATAAAAAGGTGACTCACAAAATGGAAAAAGATATTTGTAAATCATTTATCTGATAAGGAATTAGTGTCCAGCATGTATAAAGAGTTGCTACAGGCCGGGCGCGGTGGCTCACGCCTGTAATCCCAGCACTCTGGGAGGCCGAGGCGGGCAGATTGCTCGAGGTCAGGAGTTCGAAACCAGCCTGAGCAAGAGCAAGACCCCGTCTCTACTATAAATAGAAAGAAATTAATTGGCCAACTAACATATATATAGAAAAAATTAGCCGGGCGTGGTGGCGCATGCCTGTAGTCCCAGCTACTCGGGAGGCTGAGGCAGAAGGATCACTTGAGCCCAGGAGTTTGAGGTTGCTGTGAGCTAGGCTGACGCCACGGCACTCACTCTAGCCTGGGCAACAAGGTGAGACTGTCTCAAAAAATAAATAAATAAAAATAAAGAGCTGCTACAACTCAACAGCAACAAAAACGAAAGAACCCAATTTATTACACTAATGAGAAAAGGACTTCAATAGACATTTCTCTAAAGAAGATACACAAATGGTAAGTAAACACATGAAAAAATGCTTAACATCGATAGTCATTAGGAAATGCAAAACAAAACCAGAAGATACCATGTCACACCCATTAGGATGGCCACTTAAAAAAAAACAGAAGAGAAAAATAACAAATGTTGGTGAGGATATGAAGAAATTAGAACCCTTATGCATTGCTGGTGGGGATGTAAAATGGTACAATGACTACATAAAACATTTTGGCAAGTCCTCAAAAAGTTAAACATAGAAGTACCAATATGAGCCACTAATCCCACTCATATGTATTTACTGAGAGAACTGAAAACAAGGACTCGGACAGACACCTGTGCACCAGTGTTCACAGTAGCTTTATCACAACAGCCCAAACATGGAATCAACCCAACCAGCTATCCACAGATGAATGGACAAACAAAATGTAGTCAATACGCACAAATGGAATATTCTTCCGCCATAGAAAGGGGTGAGGTTCTGATACATGCTACAATATAGAAGGATCTTGAAAACATTATACTACATGTAATAAGGCAGACATAAAATTTCCAATGTTGTATGATTCCACTTATATGGAGCATCTAGAATAGGTAACTTTTTAGAGACAGAAAGTGGAATAGCGGTTACCAGGGATGGGGGAGGGAGGAATAGGGAATTATTGCTTAATGGGTACAGAGTTTGGGATAATGAAAAAGTTCTGGGCTAGGTGCGGTGGCTCACGCCTGTAATCCTAGCACTCTGGGAGGCCGAGGCGGGCGGATTGCTCGAGGTCAGGAGTTCAAAACCAGCCTGAGCAAGAGCGAGACCCCGTCTCTACTAAAAATAGAAAGTAATTAATTGGCCAACTAAAAATATATAGACAAAATCAGCCGGGCATGGTGGTGCATGGCTGTAGGCCCAGCTACTCGGGAGGCTGAGGCAGGAGGATCACTTGAGCCCAGGAGTTTGAGGTTGCTGTGACCTAGGCTGACACCACGGCACTCTAGCCCAGGGCAACAGAGCAAGACTATTTCTCAAAAAAAAAAAAAAAAAAAAGTTCTGGAAGTAGGTAGTGGTGGTGATTATATGCCATTGTGAATATACTTTTTTTTTTTTTTTTTGAGACAGAGTCTCGCTTTGTTGCCCAGGCTAGAGAGAGTGCCGTGGCGTCAGCCTAGCTCACAGCAACCTCACACTCCTGAGCTCAAGCAATCCTGCTGCCTCAGCCTCCCAAGTAGCTGGGACTACAGGCATGCACCACCATGCCCGGCTAGTTTTTTCTATATATATTAGTTGGCCAATTAATTTCTTTCTATTTATAGTAGAGACGGGGTCTTACTGTTGCTCAGGCTGGTTTCGAACTCCTGACCTTGAGCAATCCGCCCGCCTCAGCCTCCCAGAGTGCTAGGATTACAGGCGTGAGCCACCGCGCCCAGCCATTGTGAATATACTTAATGCTGCTAAATTGTACATTTAAAAACGGTTATAGTGGTAAATTTTATGTTATGTATATTTTACCACAATAAAAAATAAATGCAAAAATATATAGCAAAAGGAATGATAATTAAAAGGTACACTAGAAAATATCAATTTAACACAAAAGGCGGCAATATGGAGGAACAGGAACAAAATATACAAGACAGGCTGGGCGAGGTGGCTCACATCTATTATCCTAGCACTCTGGGAGGCTGAGGCGGGAGGATCGCCAAGGTCAGGGGTTCGAAACCAGCCTGAGCAAGAGTGAGAACCTATCTCTACTAAAAATAGAAAGTAATTAATTGGCCAACTAAAAATATATAGAAAAAATCAGCCTGGCATGGTGGCGCATGCCTGTAGTCCCAGCTACTCGGGAGGCTGAGGCACAAGGATTGCTTTAGCCCAGGAGTTGGAGGTCGCTGTGAGCTAGGCTGACCCCATGGCACTCAGTCTAGCCTGGGTAACAGAGTGAGACTCTGTCTCAAAAAAAAAAAAAAAATCCAATATGTAAGACATGTAGAAAACAAATAGTGAAATGGCATACATAAATCCTACCTTATCAGTGATTACATCAAATATTAATATATGAAACACTAATTGAAAGGAAGACATTGGCCGAATGGATTTATAAACATGATCCAAGTATGTATGTCTGTTAGAGATTCACTTTAGATTCAATGACACGATATGTTGAAAGTAAATGATTAGAAAATATATAACATGCAAACAGCAATCCAAAGAGTTTCGATACCAATGTAAGAAAATACAGACATTAGCAAAAAATACTCAGCCATTAAAAAAAATGGCCAACTAACACCTCTCGTATTATCCTGGACGGAGCCCATTCTTCTAGGTGAAGTATCACGCGAATGGAAAAACAAGCACCACATGTGCTCACCGCCAATTGGTACTAGTCTAGCTGAACTCATGCGCACACGTGGAAGTAACATTCATCAGAAATCAGGCAGGTGGGAGTAGGGGGAGCGCAGGTAAACTCACACCTAACGGGGGACTGGTCGCGGGCGCAGGAGGCCTCCGCGGGGACGGTCGCAGGGCCTGGGGCACGTGCAGCCCCTCGCCTCCCGCCTTGGCCCCCACCTGCGCCTGCCCTCGCGCTTCCCGCCCCGCCCCGCCGCCCCACGAGGCACACAGACCCTTGCGGGCAGCCCCACGCGGCCCCTCGCACCTGCGCCCTGGCTGCCTGCGGGTCCACTCTCCCTCCTCTGCCCCAGCCCCTGTCTCCACCCGCTTCCGTGACCAAGGCCCGAGCGCCCACCAGGTTGTGCCCGCAGCCCCCACGTCCCGCCCACCCAGGCCTGTCACTGCTCCTGAGTGGCCCCCGCGCCCCTCCGCAGACCCGGAGCCGAGGCCACCGTCCTGCCCCTTCACTGTCCACTTGAGACCCAGCCCCTCCCCCCTCCACGCGGCTCGGCCACTGAGGCCTGCACCTGCCAGTGTCCCCTGACCCTGGCCCGTCCCTCCGCGAGCCATTGGCTGGCGGGGGGCTCGAGCCTCTGCTCTCCGCCCCGGCCAGGGCTGCCACCCCAACTCTGCTGACCGCCTTGTCATTCTCCGCTCAGCAGACAAAGCGACCTCCCCGAGCGCCGGCCCGCCAGGTCGCAGGCTTGCTTAAACCCCGCCAACTCTGACTCATTTCTCCTAGGACGCCCTCCCCGCGTTGCCGCCTCCCCCGCCTCCCGCGGGCCCAGACATGCTGCTGCGCCCCAGCCACTCGTGTCCCGCCAGGTCTAGGTACCCGCTGTCGCCTCCCCGAGAACCTCCTGCCCCGGGAACCCCGCGCACCTTCCGAGCCCGCACGGACCCCTGGTCCCCGCAGACCCTCGCAGTCCTCTGCGGCCCCTCCTGCCGTCTCAGAACGAGCGGGGCGCCCGGGGTCCGCCCTCCCAGCCTGCGCCCCCCACGGGGCGCCCCCAGCGCAGCGCCCTCGGCGGAGGGAACTCAGCAGCCCTGGGCTCAGGGAGGGGCCGCCCGCGTCCGCTGTGTCCAAGGACTGTACTTGCGTGCAAGCTCCGCGCAGACGCCGAGGGGGGGCGGGAAAAGAAGGGGACCCGGGCCGGCCTGGGGCGCTTGGTCGCAGGACAGGCCAAGCAGGCAGTGGAGCCTGCGCGACCCAGGGCGCCCAGCAGAGGCCTCCCCGCCCAGACACCAGGGCTGGCCACGGGTGACCTGAAGATAAGTGGGACACTGCCCCAACCCCAGCTGTCCCAGGCCCCACAGCTTCCCAGATGGGTCAGACCTTTGCTCTGGGCGTCATGCTCCGTTTCCCCGCAGTGCCTGGAGGGCCAGGCTTGGCCACGGCCTCCTAGGGGGGTGCCCACCATAGCCTGAGTGTAAGACAGGGCTCTCTAGCCTCTGCAGACCCCCCTCCCAGACCACCCCTAGCATCTCCCCTGCACTGTGGCCCTGCACTGTGGCCCTGCATTGTGGCCCTGCATTGTCACAGAGTCCCCTCACTGGCCTCTGCCCCTTCCGCCCTTGCCCCATGCACCCTCCACCCAGAAGCCAGGCTTCGGTCAGAACCCAACCCCAGCTCCTGTCCTTCTACAGATCAAACCCTTCCTTGGCTCCCATCTTCCCGCAGAGTGAAAATCAGAGTCCCCGTGACAGCCCTAAGGCCTCCTGCCACGCCCCCTCCCACCCCCTGCGCTGGGCAAGGCTGCTCTGCTGCACCCAGCAGCCCCCAAGACCCACTCGAGCTTCTGCCCCTGCAGTTCCCTCTGCCAAAATCTTCTGCCCCCTCTGCTCTACTATCCTGGTCAGTGAGGCCATCCTGGCCAATCTTCCCACCTGTCAGCATCTGGCATCCTGAATATTACTTTTTTATTTGCTTGTTGAGCCAGGGGGATCTGCCACTTGCCTTCATGAATCCCACCCAGAAGGTCCTGGGCCTTCTGTTTAATATTAATAGAATGGTCTAGAGTCCACAAACGACCTTCTCCAGAAGATCTCAGAAATCCCAGCACTTGCACCAGTTTCCTGCCTGTGTCTCTTCCACACCTCTGTCCTCACAGCGGCCCATGCCCCAACCCAGCCCAGGAGGAAGCCTCCCCATTCCTGGCTCCTCACCCCCAGGACAGGCCCTCAGGCCCCCATGATCAAGGTTCCCAAACTTCCCAGAGTTTGTTCTCAGGCAGCACCCTGGCCCATCTTCCATCCATCCATTATCTTCCTACCCACCCATCCCCAAACATCCATCCATTCATTCATCTATGCATCTATCCTTATCCCCATCTAACCATCCATCCAACTGTCCATCCAATAATCCATCCAATCATTTATCAAACCATCCAATCATCCATCCATCCATCCATCCATCCACCCATCCATCCAACCATCTAAACATCTATCCAATCATCCATCCATCTATCCAGTCATCCGTCCATTTAACCATCCATCCATCCATCCACCCATCCATCCATCCATCCAATCATCTCTCCATCCAATCATCCATCCATCCATCCAATCATCCATCCATCCATCCATCCATCCATCCATCCATCCACCCATCCATCCATCCAACCATCTAAACATCTATCCAATCATCCATCCATCTATCCAGTCATCCGTCCATTTAACCATCCATCCATCCATCCACCCATCCATCCATCCATCCAATCATCTCTCCATCCAATCATCCATCCATCCATCCAATCATCCATCCATCCATCCATCCATCCATCCATCCATCCATCCACCCATCCATCCATCCAACCATCTAAACATCTATCCAATCATCCATCCATCTATCCAGTCATCCGTCCATTTAACCATCCATCCAACCATCCATCCATCTAACCATCCATCCAATCATCTATCCATCCATCCAATCATCCATCCATCCATCCATCTAAACACCCATCCACCCATCCATCCAACCATCTAACCATCCGTCCATCCATCCATCCCTGTTCCACCCAGTCATCCACCTGTACTTGCTTTTTGAGGCATCTCTATTTTTTGGGGCTCCATCCAGTCCTCCCCTCTCCCTCCTGTAATTACATGTCAGGTGGGATCTACAACATTGAGACAGCAAAATGATCCATTGGTTTAAAACACCCATATCCAATTTGAGCCCCCATCCCCTACTAAGCCCTCACTGCTGGTGATCCCTGTAACTCACTAGACCTAAGGAGGGGCAAAGGTGTGGTCTGCTCATCACTCCAGCAACATGGACAAAGAAGGATAGCAATGGTTCTGCCTCTGGGACACCCTTCTACTCCCCTCTCTCGGGTCTTGGTCCTTCTTGGTTGGGGGCAAGGAGTGGGGTGGGGAGGAAAAGGCCATCAGGACAAGGAGATGTCCCTGCTCTTGCTCTGGCCAGGTCTCCTTCCCCTACCATGTGATGGTCTCCACATGAATGGAGACCCCAGTTTTCTCGTGACAGTAGGCGACTTCGGCCAGACCCTCAATTACTGAGACTGCCCAGGGCAGCTGCATGTCCCTTGGGCCCCACCAACAGTCTGCAGCTCAACCTCTTCCCCAAGACAAGCATCCTGGCCTGATGCCACCTGGGGGTCTCGTCTCCCAGCTTGTTTCCTGTGACCCTCTGCGGCTGCGCTTGAGCCTCTGCCCTGCGTGTGCCTGGGGAGGCTGGCCCTGCAGACTGCCCGCCTGGGCTCACACGCCAGCCGGCTTCTCCTGGGCTCAGCCGATGGGAGACACCAGCAAGCAACTGGGTGGAGGGAATTTTTAGGTAGTTTAATACTTTGTCCTGGCTCCCTCCAGCTTTAATGCCAAGTCTCTGGCGGCACCCACAGCCCTCCACGAAAACAGTTCCCACTGGGCCCTGGAAGCACGAGTTGCTTCCTTTCTCCTTTCAGCCCTACATATGGTGACAGTTTTCTGCTTTGGGGAGCGAGAAGCCGGGGTTATCCAAGGGCCTGAGGTTGTCACAAAGGACCTTGTGAGAGGGTAAGAGGCTCAGCGCGGAGCAAGGAGAGGGAGACAAGGGCTCGGGGTGCTTCGGCGATGGGGGAGGAAACCAGGAGCCAAGGAACATGGTGGCCTGAGCAGCCGGAAATGCAGAGAACCGTCCCCAGACGCCCAGGAGCTCAGCCCTGCCAGTACCTTGACTTTTAGCCTCCAGAACCGCAAGAGGACTGCAAGAGGACAAATATGAGTTGTTTTAAGCCACTAAGTGTGTGGCAGTTTGCAACAATGGCATTGGGAAACTCGTGACACATCCTCATCCATCTCGTCCGTTTTGCCCATGCATCAGCGGATTTGACTTGAAGAATGGGGTGGAGTATCATAAATTGAACCAGGTGGCAATATCCATAGCTTTCCTAGATGTTGTGTCTTTGTGGAGCAAATCACTACACCTTCGTACCTGGTGTGAGGCTGTCGCCCTGTCGGGTTTTCCCTCAGTCCCGACTAGCCCAGATCACGCAGTCTGCCAGCGCTCGGCAGAGGCGTCACTCACCTTCGCGGTCTCGCCTTCTGCCTCCCGTCACGACGTCATGACGTGGTCCACGGGACGCCTTCTGCTCCCGTCCCGACACCTCAGCGACATCACGCTGAGCCTCAGCCTCTACTACAGCAAGCCAGCTAGATCCGGTTCTTAGAAAGCGCCAAACACTACCATAGTACTGATATTTTTAAAAAAAAAAAAGAAAAAAAAATAAAAAATAAAAAAAAAAAAAAAAAAGAAAGCGCCAAACACGCCACATGCCTTAGTAAGTCCCGTGAGTGCCAGAGGCTGGGAGATGCAGCTCATCAAGTTTCGGGTGGTGACATTTCTAGGGGTCCAGTGGTCTGGAGGGTGGCAGTTATCCCTCCCCCCAAAAGCGAAAGATGAGTTGCTACGATTTGTGTCACCCACCACGAAAATGAGGCACCGTGCTCGGTGAGCCACTGGGATCCTTAAGGCAGCACGTGCCCTGTTTGGATACGCTCCCCGGAACGTTGGCTGAGTGACACTTAAGGCTGCCCACTGTGCGTGGGGCCAGGCTGGGGCCAGGCTGTCTCGCCTCTAGGGAGACTTACGACCTGTCAGAGCCAGTGCCACGTAGAGTGCCCGTCGAAGACGCACATTCTGTGTGGAGCCTTTGGTAAGCGCCAACGGGAGAATTGCAACAAAGACCCTTGGAAATGGGGAACGAGGCCGCGCTCTCCTCAGCTGCAAACTGTGCACACTCGAGAAGCTTCTCCTGGCTGAGCTCCTGGGCCCTGAAGACTGGATCACGGAGCACCAAGTGACTGCAGGAGCTGCTCATCGCGAGCCGGGTGATGTTCAGTGTGCACACACATAAAATTAAACAAGCACAGCAGCGTTCCTGCCATTAAATGGAATCGGCACGTACAAGACCAGGCCCGAGCAGGTCCAGAAGGCACAGCGCTCACGCAGGCAGATGGCTCTGCCTCTTGTGACAGTTACCCGCTGCTCCCCTCCCCTCCCTCTAAGCGTGTTCGCGGCCCCATGGGGCACCCATTTGACTGGGTAACAGGAGAGAAGAAAACACGGAACTGGTTTACCAGTGGGTCTGAGTGCAAGCTGGTTCCAAAGCCACAGTGTGGACAGCCCTGCACAGGGATGGCCCCAAAAGACAGCAGGGAAGGACGGTCACCGGCAAAGGCCAATGTCCAGACAGCACCTCTGCTCATCCACCTCACCGGGAAGGCAAAGGTGGCTGGAAGACGGATTTGCATCCATTCCCGATTCCTGATTCCCGAGGAAGCTCACAGCGGGGGTTGAGACGCAGACTGGGAAGGCCCACCAATGAGCCCCTGCGGGGGCAGAGCGTGAGGCCGATGTGGAAATGCCACCGGAAGCCTCCCCTCAGAGGAGGCTCTCAAATCAGGGGGCAAAAATGGCACCTTCTGTGGGTGCCGTCACCTCCTGACCGAGCCTCCGCAGTCCTTGCTCACGGTGGCCGAGGCAGCAGGCACGGTGACCTTCCACGGCTGCGTGGCCCGCCCCCCGCCCTCCCAGCAACACTCACCGCTGAGTGCCATCTCGCCCACAGCAGGGAAAGCAGCTAAGCCCCCTCCAGCAGGGACCGGCCCTCAGGGACCCCCGGTCACGGGGCTCCTGCCAGCCTCCGTCCGCGTGACTGTCTTGGGATCCCACAGGTGACATCCACAATCCAGGAGTTCCTTTCAGAGGGAAAGACAGTGCAAGGGGCGGGTGTCCGTGAATTTGCTGGTCTCATCCCAGGCCCGTCACCCAGGAGCGGGCGGCCTGATAGGATGGTGGGTGGGCCCCGCGGGAGACCACGCCTCGCTGCGGAGACACGACCACAGCAGGTAGGACGGGTAGGACGCAGGACAGGCTTTCAACGTGGGACCAAGACAGACCGCCGCTTCCCCCACCGCCAAAGGAGCAGAGGTAGCCCGGCCCCCACGGAGACATCCAATCATCTGACGTCCCCTCCTGTCCTGGCAAGCTGGGGTCACGGGTGGCAGTCCTGGTTTTCAGTGCTCCGGGGACAAGGGCCCCTGTGGCCATGTGGGCTGCTTCTGCTGGAGCAGGGGGTGGCCTGGGCGGGAGTTGGTGGGGATCACTGCTGAGAGGCTGGAATGCCACCTCGGGAAGTGAGGAGGGAGCGCTGTGCCCACCACCAGGGATGCTGGGTGCCACCTGCCACCCCCACGCCCAGTGAGAACGGTCAGAAGAAACCGCGAGGCCCTCAGAGACCCACCGAGGGCTCAGAGCTGGCGTGAAGGAGGGTTTGGTAACAGCGTCTGGGGAAGAACCCCAGCCACCAAGTGTGCCACAGGGAGGGGCACGGGGAATGTGTGGGGGAAACAGAAGGGGTTATAGGTCGAACTGGGTCCCCCCAAGCCCGTATGTTGAAGTGCTAACTCCCAGGGCCTCAGAATATGACCTTGTTTGGAAATAAGGTCGTTGCAGAAGTGATTGGTTGAGCTGGGACGAGGCACAGTGGAGGAGGTGGCCCCCCACCCCATGTGACAGGCGTCCTGATACAAATGGGAAATTTGGACGATGCAGGGAGAGCACCACGTGAGGATGATTTCGAGTGAACGGCCAGGAGGTGGGGACAGGCCTGGAGCAGATGCCATCAGAGCCCCAGAAGGACACCCACACTTTGACCTTGGGCTTCAGGCCTCCAGAACAGTGTGACAATACATTTCTCTAAGCCCCTGTTTGACAGATCTAGTCATTGTCATCACTGGTGTCTGGCCATGACCTGCTCCTGCAGGGTGAGGGCAGAGGACAGTGCTGCTCCTAACCCGAAGGCCGCAGCCCCTGTCCTGAGGCCCGCTCTGCAGGCCGCTCTGGCCTCCACCAGCCCAGGCTGCCCCCTTCCCTCTAGACTGCCCGGGACTCCGGGAACCACAGAGTTGCTGCCCGCACGGGGCCATGTAGGCTCCTTCTTGGGGTCTGTCTTCTGGGGACCCTGCTGCTGTGTGCAGGTGTCTGGGCTTCAGCCTCAGCCTCCCAAGTAGCTGAGACTACAGGTAGGACCACACCCAGCTAATTTTTCTGTGTTTTTTTTTTTTTTGGTAGAGAAAGGGGTCTCGCTCTTGCTCAAGCTGGTCTCAAACTCCTGACCTCAAGGGGTCCTCCCACCTCGGCCTCCCAGAGTGCCAGGATTATGGGTGTTAGCCATTTTACCCTGTCAAGATCCTATTTCTAAATAACGCCACGGTCACAGGTACTGGGGGTTAGGACTTCAAAACACAGCTCTCTGGGGGATGCAATTCAACCCGTAACAGTTGCAGATCACAGAAGCCACTCCAGCCAGCTTAAGAAGAAATGGATTTCTAAGGAGTTATAGGACGGCTCACAAATCAGGCTAAACTTCCAGGAGCAATGCCCAGACCCCTGCCAGGACTGGTCTGGGCCAGCTGTCCCCCAAGCCCCAGAACTGCTGGGCTCTGCTGTAGCAGGAAGCTGACACCCACCACAAACCCTAGACATGTGTCGCCTGGTTTGCCAGGACCAGATCCAGCAAGTGGTTGCTGCCACATGTCAGGTTAGATGCCTGGCCCTTATCACGAGGGGAGGCAGACCAGTGAGATCCTGATTCTCAGTGGAAAAGAGAGTTCCCTGTGTGGGATAGTTGGAAGACGTTGGGTGGCCACAGGACAGACATCCCTCCCTACGGCCACTTCCCCAAGCTTTGCAGTGGTGTTGGGTACATGACTCAGCTTTAGCCAGCGAGATATAGGTGGAAGCCTTCTGGGGAGCCTCTGGGAATTTGTTTTTAGGATAAAAGAAAGAGACATCTCTGTCACTATCCTTTTCCACTTCTTCCAGCCAGAACATGATGTAACCTCTGGAGCTGTGGCAACCCTCTTCTGACCATGAGGGAAAGGCCTTGGAATTGCAAAGATGTTGGCCCTGACATCACTGGGCTGCAGAACTAATTCCAGCTACACCTGCCTCCAGAATTCTTGTTATGGGAGAAAAAAAATCCCTATTGGTTCAAACCACTCACGGCATTTGTTGGAGTTTCTGCTACATGAAGCCCAAAGTGCTTCTGATACATTATCTATCTATCTATCCATTCATCTACCTACCTATCCACCCATTCTATAGTTAACAGAGGTTTTGGCCGGGTGGGGTGGCTCACGCTTGTAATCCTAACACTCTGGGAGGCTGAATCAGGTGGATCGCTTGAGCTCAGGTGTTTGAGACCAGCCTCAGCAAGAGCTGTGTCTACTAAAAAATAGAAAAATTAGCCAGGGACAGTGGCACACGCCTGTAGTTTCAGCTACTCAGGAGTCTGAGGCAGGAGGATCACTTGAGCCTAGGAGTTTGAGGTTGCAGTGAGCTAGGATGACGCCACTGCACTCCAGCCCACGGCAACAGAGCAAGGTTCTGTTTCAGAAAAAAACAAAAACCAAACAACAAAAAGTTTTGCGCAAATGAGTGACATGGTTAAACTTGCTTTTTAGAACGGATTGGAGGGCAGAACAGAGGCGGCCTTGGGACCACGACTGGAAGGCAGGTGTGGGAAGGCAGGGGGAGGAGCTTACTG
The DNA here is from genome assembly GCF_040939455.1 of Microcebus murinus. Lineage (NCBI taxonomy): Eukaryota > Metazoa > Chordata > Mammalia > Primates > Cheirogaleidae > Microcebus > Microcebus murinus. The sequence goes on from NC_134109.1 coordinate 2,122,699, forward strand.
CAGAGATGTCAGCCTGCAGGAAGGTGTTAACTGTGAGAAGTAGCATTAGGGAAATGGAAGTTTTGAAGGAGTCCTAGATTTGCACCAAATCAAGATCTCTGAGGAGGATACTACAGCCCTCTGAAGCAGTGGGATTTTTTTCTCCCAGACCTCATGTGTCTGGGCCTTTGAGATGGGGCCAGAGCTCCTGCCCATGCATCCCATCGCTGCCCCAAACCAGTCCTGCTGGGAGGGCCCAGCGGGCGGCGAGGGCGCCCGCGTCTGAGAGAGCAGGGCAGGGAGGCGGGCAGGGGGCGCAGGCAGCCGCGGAGTCGCGCGGCCCGCAGCCCTCCCGCCCGGGCCTGCTGCGGCGCGGCGGCCGCGAGAAACACCCACCGGGGCTGGGTCCTCGGATGAGGAGTGGCCGCGGCCCGCCCGCCGCCCGCGGGACCCCTCGTTCCGAGCGCTGATCTTTCCCGCGCTCCGTGGACGACGTGCCAGGCTGGAGCTCCGAGGACGCAAACGAGAACCACCCGCGGTCCGTGTCAGCGGGCGCACATTCTACACCGGGACAGCGACAGGACGCGGCGACACTGCGGAACCCGACCCGCGCGGCTCCGCTTCCGTGGGGGGGCCTTCCGGGAGCGACACCGCCGCGGATCCCACGTGACGGGCGGCGCAGGCAGTGCGCGTGCGCGGCGCGCCCAGTCCCGCTGTGCCCGGTGGCCTCAGCCCTAGCTCTGGGAGGACGGTGGGCTGGCGCTCCCTCCCGACCCTTCCCGGGAGGGGCGTGCCGTCTAGGGGCCGGGAGGGAGCCGGCCACTGCCCTGGCCCGTGCCCTGGACCCCTGTCACTGCCCCGGACCCTTGCAACTGCCTGGGCCCTCTGCCCAGGACCCCTGCCCCCGCCCGTGAAGAGCAGGGGGAGGCGCCCTCCTGGCCCGAATGCGCAGAAGCCAGGGCAGGGGAGCCCCGCGCTCTGCGCCTTTTGAGAGAGGCTGGGACTGCGGGCCTGGCCTGGAGGGTCATCGATGGGGAGGCGGGTCTGGACCACACAGGGAAGAGGGGGTGGGATGTCATGTCATTATCCCATGAGGAGCCTTGGGGGCCCCTAAGCAGGCACCTGCTAGGGTCGAATTAGCGTTGTTACAAGACCACTGGGTAATGGTGTGGGGGTGACTATGGCCTGGGCTAGGGTGCAGGCAGTGCAGATGGAGAGAAGTGCAGAGACTCAGGTGTGTTCTGCACTCGGACTCTGCAGAGCCTGTTGATTGTGGGAGTGAGGTAAGGGGCGGAGGGGGTCACGCAGGCTTGCAGCTTGAAAACGGGCTCGCTGGTGGTTTTGCTTACTGGAACCAGGGTGACTGGGTGAGGGACTGGGGAGGGGCCAGAGTTCGCAGTGTAGTCCCGGAATGTGCTCAGGAGACCAGACGTGAGTGTTGCACATGTGACTGGGTTTCAGAGGAGAGCTCTTGGTGGTCAGCGTGCATTTTGGAGGCACCAGCAAGAAATGGCATTTATCACGGGGAAGGATGAGATACCCTAAGGCACAGGTATCACCAGAGAAGAGAGCCCTGGTCTGAGGCCTGAGGAGTGCCAGCAGGTGCAGAGATTGGAGAGAGGGGAGGGGCCCGTGTAGGAGCAGCCAGTGAGTGGGAAGAAACCGGGAGACTCCGAGGGCGGGAGGGAGAGTGGTCAGGGAGCAGAGCATGCTGCTGAGGAGTCAAGTGTGCAGTGTGGTGACATGAAAGCCTCCCTTTAACTTGGCAGCTTGGGGCTGCTGGTTTCTAGAGCAGTGGATGGAGTGGGGGGAGGGAAGCCATACTGGAGTTGGATCACAGAGTAAATGGCAGCTTCTCTTTTGAACTAGACGAGTTGTCAGAGTTCACGTGGAAAATGAACGTGCAAAGATGGCCAAGGAGGCCGGGCGCGGTGGCTCAGGCCTGTAATCCTAGCACTCTGGGAGCCCGAGGCGGGAGGATCGCTCAAGGTCAGGAGTTCGAAACCAGCCTGAGCGAGACCCCGTCTCTACTAAAAATAGAAAGAAATTAATTGACCAACTAAAAATATTTATACAAAAAATTAGCTGGGCATGGTGGCGCATGCCTGTAGTCCCAGCTACTCAGGAGGCTGAGGCAGTAGGATTGCTTGAGCCCAGGAGCTTGAGGTTGCTATGAGCTAGGCTGATGCCACAGCACTCTAGCTAGGGCAACAGAGCAAGGCTCTGTCTCAAAAAAAAAAAAAAAGGCTAAGGAAACTGAAAGAGCCACAGAATGAGACCAAAAAACGTTATAACACTCCATCAGATCTAGCACGTGGCGTGGCTGCAGGAGAACAGACAGACAGAGCTAGGGAAGGGAGATGCCCCAACACCTCCACGCCTGGGAATCCCTGCGTAAGGATTGCCGTCAAGTCAGCAAGGGTAGTAAGTGACGTTGTTCATCTGGATAATGATACAGTTAGGTCCATACATTGACCCTACACCACTTCAAACTAGAAAGATCAAAGATATAAATGTGAAAGAAGTGAAACCACAAAAATGGTAGGGAAAAAGTGGTGAATTCTTCAACATCAGAGTGGACCAACCCAATAAAAAGATGAGCAAGGACACAAACATGAGTGAACCCAAAACGAAATACAAACGACCCATGAACATAGGAAAAGATACTGAATCTACTTATAATGAGAGAAATGCAAATTAAAATGATTCTGAGATCCCATCTTTTACCTAACAGATTTTGAAAAATCTGAAAGTTTGTTAACATTGTCAGGATAATGGGAAAACAGGTGTTGGGGCAGTGGAGATGGTGCAGCCACGACGGAGGCAATGTGGCATTCTGGGAGGGGACTGCCAGTGCTTTTCACCACTGAGCATGTGCACCACACGATGCATGCTCAGGGTCATTTGCTACAGCATTCTTTACATTACTTACAGCCAAGGTGCTCATCTACAGCAGATGAGTTAAACCCATGTTGGAACAACCACACTGAAATACAGTGTAGCTCTTTAGAAATAAAAGGGTCAACGAAATTTTTCTGTGTTGATATGGAAAGATCTCTATATTTTTAAGTGAGAAAAGCCTGGTGCAGAAGGGATGTGCGGCGTGCTGCCATTTGGGTGATGATGGAAGGGGAACAAGAAACGTGGGAGAACGCACACGAACTCGTGAAAGCAGGGAGGGAGGGACTGGGGTGGAGCCCCAGGAGCCCAGGGAACAGAAGCCAGAGGGAGGATTTCCAATGTCCATCTTTTAGTGACAAAGGATAAAGATTAAAACACAATACTTAGGAAGAAAGGGAATAGAGGGGAAGACACAGAATTGGCCAGTCATGTGAGAAGTCTTGCTGGAAAAAGCTGAAAAATGGAAGGCGATATGGGATAAAGGAAGGGGTTTTGAATTTTAATCTAATCCACTGACTTGGTGATTAATAATTGGTAGGACTCTGGGAGGCTGAGGCAGGCGGATCGCTCAAGGTCAGGAGTTTGAAACCAGCCTGAGCAAGAGCAAGACCCCGTCTCTACTATAAATAGAAAGAAATTAATTGGCCAACTGATATATATATATATAGAAAAAATTAGCCGGGCATGGTGGCACATGCCTGTAGTCCCAGCTACTCGGGAGGCTGAGGCAGGAGGATCGCTTGAGCCCAGGAGTTTGAGGTTGCTGTGAGCTAGGCTGATGCCATGGCACTCACTCTAGCCTGGGCAACAAAGTGAGACTCTGTCTCAAATAATAATAATAATAATAATTGGTAGCATGGCACAAAAGTTTAAAAGTTACCCTCTTCCTTCATCTAGCCACTAAGTTCCCTCCACAGAGGCAACCAACATTTCTTTAATATCTCTCCAGAAATATTTTATACATACAAGTGTGTATTATATTCATGTGCATATAATTTCCCTTTTCACACCGGAGGATAACATATATCATACTCTACACTCTTTTATATCCAGGACCTCATCTAAACGACCTCCCAAGACCCCAGGGAGGTAGGTGCCTTCGTTTCTATGACTGCAGCATTCCATTCAGTGGAGGGACCGTGACTTGCCGATAAACAGTGCTCTGACAAACACCACGTAGGTCAGTCATGTTGCACGTGTGGAAGGTTATGGGATGGGTTCCTAGAACTGCTGGGTCAAAGCATCTGTGCAATTATAACGTGGACAGCAAGTATCAAATTGCCCTCCGAATTAGGCGTGTGCCCGTCTATACCCTACCGGTCACGTAGTGTGGTGGAGCTGTCCACAGCCTCCCCAGTAAAGTAGGTTCCAAAGTGACAGACTGCATGTTTGTGTCCCCCCAAAACTCCTGCAAAACCCGAATGCCCAGTGTGATGATATTTGGACATGGGGCCTTCGAGAGGTGATTAGGTCATGGGGGGGGGCACGATGGGGCTGGAGTTCTCCTAAGTTGACACCGGAGCTCGCTCTCTCTGCCATGCGATGATACCGCAAGAAGGCTGCCCTTGCCAGGCACCAATCTGCCGGCGCCCTGATCGGGCACTTCCAGCCTCCAGAGCTGTGGGGAGTAAATTTCTGTTGTTTAAGCTGTCCAGTCTGTGGATTCTGTAATAGCAGCATGAACTAAGGCACGAAGTTTTTATCCTTGCCAGTCTGATGCAAGATGGTGTCTCTACATGAGTATCTCTAAATATTTTGTTATGGAAAATCTCAAAATATACTAAAACATTTTTAAGGTACAATAAACTCCCTGTACCCATCAGCAGTTTCAACAACTACGCCCATCCTGCCCTTCTTGTTGCATTAGACAGACCTTCATATGTTCCTTGTCCTGACAACTGTTTATATGATTTTTTTTTAAAAAAAAGTACATACATCAAAATGCATGAATCTTCACTGTAAATTTTTTTTTTTTAATTTTTTGGGACAGTCTTGCTTGTTGCCCAGGCTAGAGTGAGTGCCGTGGCATCAGCCTAGCTCACAGCAACCTCAAACTTCTGGGCTCAAGCGATCCTACTGCCTCAGCCTCCCGAGTAGCTGGGACTACAGGCATGCGCCACCATGCTTGGCTAATTTTTTTTCTATATATTAGTTGGCCAATTAATTTCTTTCTATTTATAGTAGAAACGGGGTCTTGCTTTTGCTAAGGCTGGTTTTGAACTCCTGACCTTGAACGATCCACCCGCCTCGGCCTCCCAGAGTGCTAGGATTACAGGCGTGAGCCACCACGCCCGGCCTTCACTGTAAATTTCGACAAATGCCTACACTGGTGTAGCACACACCCCTATAAATATCTGGAAGTGCCCATCACTCCAAGGTTCCCTCCTGTCCCAGCCAACACTTGCTGTCCTGGCAAGGCAGCTGCTGTCCCCATCTTCCCCACTGTGGATTAGCTTGTCTCTGCTAGGATCTCAGACACAAAACCATGCGGTCCACGCCTCTGTGCCTGGCTTCTGCCCTGGGGTCAGCGAGACCCATGCACGTCATGTGTGTGTCACCAGCGCCTCCCGTTTGCGGCTGCGAGACTTCCCACTGTGGGGACAAGCCGCATTGCTCGTCCGTCTCCTGTGGACGGACACTTGGGAGAAAGCTGCCACGAACGTGGAAGGGCAAGCCCTCCTGCGGGCATTTCCTCTGTCCTGGGTAACACCTGGGGCTATCGTTGGGCCAAAGGATAGGCGAATATTCAACTTCGTAGGAGACTGCCAGTCGCTTTTCCAGTGTGTTTGCGCCATACCCCGCACTTCCCGTCAGCAGCGGTGAGTGTCCCCACTGCTGTGTCCCCACCAGTGTTTGGTGGTGCCGGTCTTCAGCACGGGCATGCAGCAATATCTCGTTGTGGCTTTATGAAGATTTACGTTTCCCCGGTGCCTGGTGATGCCCCGCACTCTGGCATGTGCTTCTTAGCCATTTCTGCCCCTTCCTTCCTGCAGGGTCTGTCTAATCTGCCGCACAAACACATGAATGCCACCGCCTGCAGGTTGCTTTTTGAGGGCCCGTTCCTTTCCACTTCTGCAGCTTTTCCTTGCTCTCCAGTGCCTTCCAGGCTTTTTTGCTTGTTTTGTTTTGTTTTTCCTATCAATCCTCATTTCTGCCCAGAATTCATCATTGCTATGCATGGTGTGTATGTGGGGAGGCCAGTTGAACCAACCTGCCCCAGCGTTACTCCGCATGGGTTTATTTTAATTTCTTTTATTGTATTTATGATGAACGAGGTGGTCTTAGGTCCTAGAGACACTTGCCCTTTCTTTCTGTGACCTGCACGCTGAGGGGAGGTTTAGGTTCGGCCAGGGTTTGGGCTTCAGGGAGAGGGGCCTTCCCCGTAGAGAGGCAGCCAGGAAGGGCGAGAGATGGACGTGAGGAGGCGGCAACCTCAGTAAGCTAAAAACCACAAGGCCAAAGTGCATCATTTGGCAGGGCGTGGTGGCTCACACCTGTAATGCTAGCACTCTGGGAGGCCGAGGCAGGCGGATCCTTTGAGCTCAGGAGTTCGAGACCAGCCTGAGCAAGAGCGAGACCCCCATCTCTACTAAAAATAGAAAGAAATTACTTGGACAGCTAAAAATATATAGAAAAAATTAGCCAGGCATGGTGGTGCACGCCTGTAGTCCCAGCTGCTCGGGAGGCTGAGGCAGGAGGATCGCTTGAGCCCAGGAGTTTGAGGTTGCTGTGAGCTAGGCTGAGGCCACGGCACTCTAGCCTGGGCAACAGAGTGAGACTCTGTCTCAAAAACAAAAACAAACCAGGAGGCCAGAAAGTAATCATAGAAAAGCTGTTTGGTCAGTGGAGCTTGTGCGGTACTGGAGGGACCCTGCACTTCAGACTCCAGGGAGCAACAAGGGAGTGGGGGCAGAGAAGGGAGGGGTGCTGCAGGGGAGGGGCAATGCAGGGGAGGGGCAATGCAGGGGAGGGGGTGCTGCAGGGGAGGGGGCGCTGCAGGGGAGGGGTGCTGCAGGGGAGGGGTGCTGCAGGGGAGGGGGTCCTGCAGGGGAGGGGCGCTGAAGGGGAGGGGTGCTGCAGGGGAGGGGTGCTGCAGGGGAGGGGCGCTACAGGGGAGGGGCACTGCAGGGGAGGGGTGCTGCAGGGGAGGGGTGCTGCAGGGGAGGGGGCGCTGCAGGGGAGGGGCGCTGCAGGGGAGGGGGTCCTGCAGGGGAGGGGCACTGAAGGGGAGGGGTGCTGCAGGGGAGGGGTGCTGCAGGGGAGGGGTGCTGCAGGGGAGGGGGCGCTGCAGGGGAGGGGGCTCTCACAGCCTTCAGCCAATGACAGAGAGACCCTGGCTGGAGAGCCCAGGGCAGTGGGGGAGGAGAGGGTGGCTGGTCTACCTGGAGGGCAGGGCCTCAACACAGCAGCAGGACTTTGTGAGTGGGAGGGGCAGGGGGACATTCTGCAGGGGTCACGGACTGAGAGGGACCGCACAGCACTGGTCTGTCCAGTCCGAGCCTGCCTGGGGAGGAGCCCGTGGAGGAGTCAGCTGGGGGCTCTGAGTGTGCATATTCTAGGATAGAAACAGAAACATCCACAGATGTCACTGAGGAGGAAAGTGCAGTGGGTGGCCCGGGTCTGCACAGAGCCAGAGAGGATCTGCCCCGCGCCCCCTCCACATTCTTCCAAAAGCGCCACGTCCCCCACAAATCCCTATGTCGAAGTCCTGCCCCTTAGTCCCTCAGAATGTGCCTGTGTTTGGAGACAGGGCCTCTATAGAGGGAATTAAGGCAAAGTGAGGTCACCAGGGTGCACCCTGATCCGAGGGGACTGGGGTCCTCATGGGAGGAGGTCAGGACTTGCAGAGGGAGGATGCAGGGAGGACGCGGGAGGAGGCCCCATCATCTGCAAGCCCAGGGGAGAGGCCTTGGGCGGAGCCGGCCCTGGGACACCTTGGCCTGGGAACTCGACAGGCCAGGGGGGAGAGAGGCGCACCCCAGCTAGGCAGGGAGGGGTTCCCTCCAGACAGGCTTCTGTGTCAGTGAAAGCAAAACCATGAGGGTCCCACTGAGGGAGGTGAGTCCCCGTCTCCTGAGACCCACTGACCTCTCTGAGGGCCACTCATCACCCAAGCCTGGAGCTGGGGTGGGTGGGCTTGCCCCAGGGCTCAGTCACCCCTGCGTGGCCTCATCAGTGTCCTTGGGCCGCTCTGAATCAGCCACGGTCCCGAGCAGCTCCAGGGGCAGCGTTTTCTGCCACTGCCAGCCGTGTCTGGAGCTGCCCAGCCCTCCAGCCACCTGTCCCTGGGCCTCTGCTGCTGCCCAGGGCACCCCACCATTCCCTGCGACAGCTGCAGGGGGGAGGGGAGAGGAGCAAGTGGCCTTCCCGAGGAGTAGGACTGAGCCAGGGCGGGGCCCAACGGCGGTGGTCCTCAAACTGCAACGTCAGCAAACCCCAAGCACGCCCAATGTTCTGGGGCACTCTGTAAGGCCATGGGGGCCATGGCTTCTTGCCTGGGGCTCCCTGCTGACCTGGTGGTGGCCCCAGAGGGAGGCGGCAGCACCAACACTCAGTGGCCATGGCTGTGCTCACTGGGCATTGCCCCATTCACCTGTCAATAGCTGTCTGCCGCCACTCCCGCGTCACAGGTGAGAACACTGAGGCGGAAAGAAGGAATGGCTTGCTTACAAGGACAGAACAGGTGGCTGATGGGTCAGGGACCAGGTGGTGTGGGGCCATGGAAGTCGCTAGTGATGATGAAGTTGATGGTGGTGGTAATGTGGGTGGTGGGGGTGGCGGAAGTGGAGGTGACAATGGTAGTGGTTGAGGTGGATGTGGAAGCGGAGGAGGTGATGGTGGTGATTGACATGGTGGAGTTAACAATGGTGGGGGTGGGGGTGGGGGCAGAGGTGATGGTGCTGGTGACAGCGGCAGGGGTGGAGGTGGAGGTGGTGGTGGAGGTGATGGTGACAGTGGGAGAAGTAGAGGTGGAGGTGACGATGGTGGAGGTAATGGTGGCAGAGGTGACGGTAGTGATTAAGGTGAGAATGGTGGAGGTGAAGATGGAGGTGAAGGTGACAGTGGTGATGGTGATAGTGCTAGAGGTGGAGGTGAAGATGGAGGTGGAGGTGACAGTGGTGATGGTGATAGTGCTAGAGGTGGAGGTGAAGATGGAGGTGGAGGTGACAGTGGTGATGGTGATAGTGCTAGAGGTGGAGGTGAAGATGGAGGTGACAGTGGTGATGGTGATAGTGCTAGAGGTGGAGGTGAAGATGGAGGTGAAGGTGACAGTGGTGATGGTGATAGTGCTAGAGGTGGAGGTGAAGATGGAGGTGAAGGTGACAGTGGTGATGGTGATAGTGCTAAAGGTGGAGGTGAAGGTGACAGTGGTGATGGTGATAGTGGTAGAGGTGGAGGTGATGGTAGTGATTGAGGTGAGGATGGTGGAGGTGGAGGTGAAGATGGAGGTGAAGGTGACAGTGGTGATGGTGATAGTGCTAGAGGTGGAGGTTAAGATGGAGGTGGAGGTGACAGTGGTGATGGTGATAGTGCTAGAGGTGGAGGTGATGGTAGTGATTGAGGTGAGGATGGTGGAGGTGGAGGTGAAGATGGAGGTGAAGGTGACAGTGGTGATGGTGATAGTGCTAGAGGTGGAGGTGAAGATGGAGGTGAAGGTGACAGTGGTGATGGTGATAGTGCTAGAGGTGGAGGTGAAGATGGAGGTGAAGGTGACAGTGGTGATGGTGATAGTGCTAGAGGTGGAGGTGATGATAGAGGTGGAGGTGACAGTGGTGATGGTGACGGAGTTAGTGGCAGAGGTGGAGGTGACAGTGGTGATGGTGTCAGTGGCAGAGGTGGAGGTCCTGGCTGTGGTTTGTGGGGCCAGCTGATGGTGATGACCACAATAGACAGTGTGGGGGCTGGGTTGTTAGTGAAGACGGGATGGGATTGAGGTGGGGAGGAGAGAAGCCACAGTCTAAGACCAGGGCAGGGACCTGGGTGGCTTGCTGTCCCCCCCTCAAGGCTGGGGACTGTCAGGTGGAGTGACCCCTGTGCCAGCCAAGGCTTTGGTGCCATTCATGAATGTCGGGAAGAGGTGGGACCAGTGTGTGGGGCTGGGGAAGTGGCGGGGAGGGAGGGCTGAAGCCACTTCAAAGCTGGCAGCTCCTGGTGGCCGCATCCACACCGCGGGCTCACACACCCGCTCTTCAGATGTGACCTCGCACCCTGACATGCCTCTGTTTTGCATGGCCCTGCCTGGTGCTGTCTCTCTGCTGTCCACTCAGAGACTCCTGAGAGGTCACTCTTCCTGGGACAGCTCCTGCACCAGTGTCAGCCCCTCATCCTCCTCTGGCCCTGACCTTGTTGACCTGCTCTGCCACCGCCCCAAAGGCTGCCCAGGCCTTGGACAGGGCTGGGGTCATGTGCCCAGCACTGGGACACGCAGCGGAGATTCCTGGAATGCGTGGACATCTTGGCTCTGGGACTGTGGGCCAGTTCTGGGCCCTTCCACGTGCCATAATTCACTGGCGGGCCAAGGGATCAGGCTGGACGGCCCCAGCAGGGTGCCAGGAGGCCTCTGTACCAGCAGTGGGGCTGACTGACGGCTCAGCGGCAGCTCTGGCGGCCAGAGTGTGAGCATAGCTTGGCGGAGCTGGGCAGGCTGGAGGAGCCCCAAGAAGCCCCCTCCCTCCAGGGCACTGGAGACCACCCTCCTCCCCTGCCTGGATGCCATGGCAACCGCCTCCTCCCCCCTCCCCCCTGGTTGGGAAGGTTGGGCTGAGTCACAGTCTTCACTGGGAACATGACAGGGCCGCCCTGCAGGACAGGGCTCTGGTCCAGGCTCAGTGGGAGGCAGGGCGGGGAGGTGGGAGGGCTGGCGAGGGGCCAGGCTCCCTCCCAGAGCAGGGACACGCACGCACGGGGCGCCGCAGGCCCTTCCAGCACCAGCTCAGCCTAACCCCTGGGGCCTTTTGCAAGTGCAGCCCCCTCCCCGCCCCGAGCCTGGGGTTCATGTGGTCCTTCCCAAGCCGAGAGGACACTCTGGAGAAGCTCCCAGACACACAGGCCATTCCGCCCCACCTGCCCCACGGCCTGGTGAGAAAGGTGAGCTCAGGGCAGCTCGGGCAGATAGGTGGGGGGCGGGAGTGCCCGTCAGCCAGAGCCCATGATGGCTGGCCCAGGGCTCTCTCTAGAAATCTCTGCACCTCACCTTTCCCCCAGGGGGCCAAGCCTGCGTGGCCACCCACTAGGGAGGAGGGCCGAGGGTGCAGGCGGTAGGGAGGAGAGACACAGCTAGGCCTTGCCCACCTCTAGCCCAAGCCGGGTCTCTAGGGGACCAGTCCCACCCAGGCTGTGGGGTGTGACTGGTTTCGGGGCTGGAGACAGGGGCTGCGATGGGGCCCACAGAATCAGGAAGGCTCAGCTCTGAGACCTGGGCCTGGGGCCACCCTGCTCAGGGCTCAGCAGGGGTCCTCCAGGGCTCTGCGTCCTCCCCAGGGCCAGAAGCCACTGCAGCAATGCCTCCCTGGGACGCCCCTTCCCCAAACTCCAGGGTGACAAACTCCAGTGCCACCTGCCTGGTCCAGCCCACCGCCACCCCCCTCCCTTCTGGCCAGCCCTCTTCTGCCCCCAGAAGCCCAGACCAGCAGCGCCACGCTGCGGCGGGCGCACACCTGGAGACAGGAAGCACGGCCTTCCCAGGAAGGGTCACAGCCATCTCCACCTGGGGTGGGCTTTATTTCCACTGTGGTCACGGCGTGAAAACAGGAAGACAGCACTCATTTCCATGACTGTCATGGCTACAGCAGGTGGGTCCGTGCAAATGAGACCCTCCCGCCAAACGCTAAGCACAGATAGCTGTCCTCTGGGGTCACCAGAACCACCCTCCAACCCCCCAGGGGCAGGGCAGCAGCGAGACTGGGGCGGGGGGGGGATGGGGGGGGCTGGGCCAGCCCTGATGATTGGTCAGTGTCTCGTACACGTGCACGCGTACACATTCCATCTGAACCGTGGCGGTTACTAAATTAAAACTGACCACTTCTCGTTACATTAACTTCACAGTAACTGTGTGCAGAAAGCAGACTCCAGTGTTGATAACCCAGGGCAGGCTTCCCTGCCCGGGAAAGGGAAGTTCTTCCCCAACGACGAGAACCGCGGCGGGTGGGCAGGGCCACATCTCCCTGCAGGCTCATCTGCAGGGGTCCGGCCCCGCTGCGGGCAGCACAGACAGACACAGACACACACACTCACGGAAACCCCGGTCAAGGAGCATATCACACGGGGTGCAAAGTCCCACCGGCCCTGCCCTAGGCGGGGGTCGAGGTCAGGACAGCCAGAGCAGGGGCCCCTCCCCAGCCAGATGGGGCATCTCCACCGAGCGTCTCCGGGAAGCGCTGGGCTCCCAGCTGGCCGCCTGCACACCTGGGGAGTCCGGCACCCGGGAATGAACCCTGGAAGTGTCCACCTGCTGCAGGCCACGTGTCCTTCTACTCCAGACGAGGCAGACGTAGAAACACGACATCAAGTGTCAGGAGAAGAGAAAATAACTTAGGCTTGGCCAGACTCTGTCCTCTGTGCCGTTCCCAGTCACAGCGGACACACCCAGGGGGTGTGGGGAAAACACCTGCTGACCCCCAGAAGCCGGGGCCAGCCCCCCCCTCCCCTGGCCCTCACCTGCCCGAGCCAACGCCAGTGCCAGTGAGGTCCCCTGGCAGGATTTGCTTGGTGAGTGGGTGGGGAAGCAGGGGGCCGGAACCAACTGCAAACGCAAAGCCTGGCCGTTCACGTTCCGGGAGTGCCAGCCCCCCTCCCCACTGCACAGCCACTGTCACTCGCATCCCCTCCCATGGCCACGGGAAGCCATGCAAACATTGCTGCTGGCAGACTGTGGCCCCTGCCCGGGGCTCTGAAAATGACCACAGCTCCGGAGAGACCCCTAGGCCCACCTGGCCCAGCAACAGTCTGCAACACACAGAGCCTGGCTCAGGGTGGGGGCTGCCGTCGTCTCCCCCCCTGCCCTGCCTCACCCCTGCCACCTCCAGAGACACTCAGAGGCCCCCAGACCCACGCTAAGGCTAGAGGGCAGCACAGCCCCACCAGCAGACACCTGGCAACCTCGGGGATCCTCTTTCTGGGTCTAAAGGGAAGCCATTTCCAAATTCCCACTTTCTCTGCCCAAAGGTACAGTGCAGTCAGGACCCAGGTCCCACCCCAGTGAGGGTAGCTCCAGGGCCACTCAGCCTCTAGTTGGCTCCACTCCTGCTGTCTGGGATCCCCACTGGGGCTGCACCCCCCTGTGACACCAGCTGTGCCCAGATGGCCCCTCCTGGCACTCTTCCTGCCCTAGGCCTTCCCAGCAGGGGTTCCTGCTGCCACCCACCAGGAGTGGCCTGTTCCCTTTGAGCGCCCCATTGGGACTCACACTAAGAACTTTTCTGACGCAAGAATCATTCACCTAGCATGGGGCCAGGCTCAATATGACAGAGAGGTGGTAAGGAACGTCCTGGACACAAGACAAATGTGCCGCCCCACACCCAGGGACCTGGGCAGAAGCCAGGTGCCCGCTGGACACCCTGGGAACTTGGCTGGAGGGGAGGGTGAGAGGAAGACGGTGGCAGTCTGGGCAGGGCACAGCCTGGGGGCAGGAGTGAGCTGGAGTGGGGGGAGGGGAGGCAAAGCAGGAGGAAGGCTGCCAAAGTCATCCTGACCCACGTTCCGGAAGCGGCAGTGTGCCTTGTGCAGCGAGGGTCCAGCCTCAGAGGCCCCCACCTGGTCCATTCCAGTGTACCACCTGCCCTGCCCCTTCCCTTCCGCGCCACCCCCAGGACCCACAGGGACACATCACACCAGCAGGGACTTCACGAGGCCACAGTGGAACTTGCGGACGTGACGGTACAGGTCTCCAGACTGCGTGAACCGGCGCTCGCACCAGCGGCAGGCGTGGGGCTTCTCCCGAGTGTGCACCACCGCGTGCCGGCTCAGGTTGTGCGAGTACTGGAAGCTCTTGCCGCACTGCACGCAGGTGTAGGGCTTCTCGCCCGAGTGTGTCCGCTCGTGCCTCTTCAGCGTGTATGTGCACGAGAAGGTCTTCCTGCACAGCGGGCACGTGGGCACGGTGCCGTTGGGCGAGAGCCGGGTCCGAGGGCCGTCCCGCTCACGGAAGTGGGCGCTGAGGTGCGGCTGCAGCACGTGGGGGCTGGGGAACAGCTTGCTACACAGGGGGCAGATGCAGAGGTGCCCCCCAGGCTCCAGCTCACCCTCACTCGCCACCCGCTCTGCATCCAGCTCCAGCTCCCGGCTGCTACTGACGGGCAGTGGCTCCAAGCCCTCTGCCAGGCCCTTGGCTGCAGGAACACAAGGTGGCTTCAGGGGGCTGTGGGGGGTCCTGGGGCTGCCGCTGTCCTGTTCGGACCGTGAGTCCTGCTCGTCCTTCACCAGTGGCCGGGGTCCTTGCTGCAGCCGGCTGCAGAGGGGTGTCTGGAGGACACAGGGTGGGTGGACCACCTCCTGCCTTTGGCTGGGCTTCAGGGACAGGTCCAGGGCCTGGTCTGACTCTCCTGGGACCTGCCAGGGAGGAGGCCCGGATGCTTGCAGAGGGAGGGCAGCCTTGACCCCAACCCCAGGGAGCTTGGTCTTCTGGGCGGCTGGGCAGAGGTCAGGAGTCCAGGCAGGCCAGGGACATGGTGGCTGACAAGGTCGCTCCGTGCGAGGGGCAGGGGTCTCCAGGTCCAGCTTTCGGTCCTTGTCCCTGAGCCTGCCCTTGCAGACCTTGACGATGTCATACATATGCAGGTAGCTGGCGGCGGCTAGCACGTCCTCGACAGGCAGGCTGCGCAGGTCCAGGCGGCCCTCGTACATGAAGTCTAGCAGACGGCCGAAGGCGGGCGCCGTGACGATGTCGCCGTTGAGCCGCACTGTGTCGCGGCTGCCCGCGGGCCGGTCCCTGTAGAAGAGATGGAAGTAGACGCTGCACGCGGCCAGCACGGCGCGGTGGGCCGGGAAGCGCGCGTCGCCCACCAGCACGGTGCAGTCGCACAGGAAGCCCAGCTCGCGCTGCTGCCTCAGGCGGCCCAGCAGCCGCCCGCCGTGCTCGGGGAACTCCATGCCGCCGCCGTCATCACCTGGGCACAAACGGGACGCCCGTCAGCGCGCCTGGAGCGCCCGCGAAGCGCCTTGCCCCGCGCAGGCAGCGCGAAAGAGCGGCGCGGGGGGCCGCGCGTAACCGCCGCCTGGAGCCGCCCTGGGCACCTGCCCCGAGCAGGAAAAACTCGATCGAAAGTAAACAGAAGCCGATGCGCCGCGGGGGCGGGTCCGGGGCGCGGGCAGAGGGGCCGGAGCCGCGCGAACCTGCGCGCGTCCCCGCCCGGGCGCCCCCGAACTTCACTCCTGGGCCGCCGCCGCCCGCCCGGCGAGACCCCCGACGCCCCAGTGGCTGCGCTGCCGCCGCCGCCGCCCGCCCGCGCCTCCGCGCCGCCTCCAGCTGCCGCCCGGCCCGCCAGATGCCGCCGCCGCCGGCCCCATTTATGGCAGCGCGGCCGCGGGGAGCGGGCCGGCGGGCGGGGCGGGCGGAGCGGGGAGCCGCCCCCCGCGCTCACCTCCGCCGCCCGAGCTCCTCTCGGTCTGCGCCTTCCTCGCGCGCCCTCCCGGGGCGGCCCCGGCGGGCACCGAGCTGCGGGCAGCGCGCCCCGGCGGGGAGGGCGCGGCACCGGGAGGGCGCCGGGCGGGGCCGCCGCAACTTGACCGGCCCGGCGCCGCCCGCCGCGCGCCCCGCCCCGCGGAGAGCGAAACTCGGGCGGGGGCTGGAGGGGGCGGGCCGAGGCGACTTCCCGGAGTGGCGGAACCGCTGAGGTCACCCTCGCCACCCCTTCCCTGCTGGCCCGGCCCCTCGCGCCGACAGCGGGGGCGCTGGGGTGGGAGCGGGCTTTGGGGCTCAGCGCAGGGGCTGGGGGGGGGTCTCTCGCGATACTTGCCAACTCGGCCTTGGTGCCTCCCCGGTGGGGTCCCAACTGCGCCCGTCTGCAGAGACCCCTTCAGAGGGCCCGCTCCCACCCAGGCCTGCGCTGGGGCAGTCACCCGAAGGCACAGCGGGACCCGGCCTCCTGCCACCTAGCAGGTCGCCTGCCCGAGGATGGGGAGGGGAGCATGGGTGGGATCGTAAATTTTGGAAAAAAACGACGTCTCCTTTTTCCTTGAATGCCTTCTTTTGACTTTAATTCAGCTAGGACCCCCTTCCAAATACTCAAGCGGGGTCTCGACCTCGGAGCCCTGACGGGGGGACTCGCCCTCTCCCAGCAGAGCCCAGCCCAGCGTGGACGGGGACCAGCGCTCTGAGCTGCTGCCCGGCTCGGAGCACAGGGCATGTCCCACCTGAGCCGGCGGGGTGGGGGACACATGTGGCACTGGAGGGAGGCGGAAGCCCTCCAGAGCCCGGGGCAGGCTGGAAAGTGTTCAAAGAGGAGGAGACAGCCAAGAAGGGCCAGGACCGGTGTCCTGGGCAGGGTGTTCCGGGAGGAGCAGCGGCATGAAGGTGTGAGAAGGGACACCTCGTTCTGGGAGAAGGAAATGGAAACAGAACGATGAGCCTGGCAGGGTTGGGGGTCCCTGTGGGGGGCGGGGTCGCACTGCTGGCTGCGGAGCCATGGGGGGGGGGCCAGGGGAGTACCTGTAAGCCGGGAGGTTTGGACCCCTGTGAGAACAGCCTGGGAACCACTGCCTCTCCTGAGGGCGGGCACCACTCGCTGGCCACCCTGCCCCGAGCCCCTCTGGCCCTTGGCTTCCTCCGCAAATTCCCTCTACCTTCTCCATAGGGGAAGACCAAAGGGGCTGCCCTTGGCCGAGCAGGTCCGAAGGCACTTTGGACCAGCACCGGGATCATCTTCACAATGACCCCGTTAACCAGATGCTCTTACTTTTATCCCTTTTGGGCGAGGGAGGTTAGAGTAGGTGCCCAGGGCTGCACGACCGGAGGCCAGTCTCTCCTTCCGCACTGCCTGGAGCAGGGAGAGGGAGGATGTGGGGGTGGAGGGGCCCAGGGCGGGTGCGGTGGGCTGGGGGCAGAAAGGAGGCGTTGACCCGGGATTGGGGGGTCTGCAGGAGGGGCTGGATTACAAGGAGTAGGTCCCTGGCCAGGTGTGTCTGGCCCGGAGTAGCGGAGCCCACCGCAGTTACATCTGAAGTCTGTGGGAAGGAAAGCCGCATTGTTGCACTAAAAAATTATTCCTTGTTTGACCGGATGTCCTGCATTTTTATGTCCTCAGTCTGGCAACTGCAGCTTGGAACTGTGGAATCACACTGCACTCACAGCCACTCGGACCGGCCGAGGGACAGCGGAGCCCTGGCTCCCCTGGATGGCCGTCCACTCTGAGGACCCTCGGGAGGCTCAGCACCCCTTCCGCTGCCCATTTAAATAATCACCTCCTTCTCCCCAGCCCCCACCAGGAATGGCTGCATTTAAGTAAGTTCAAGGTGAACTCTGAGGGACTGCCCCTTTCCCCTTCCGGCCCTCCCTGGGTCAGAGCCCTGCCCCTCCCCCCCCAGCCTTGAGCTCCACCAACCCCTGACCTCTTTGAACCTTAATAACTCTCATCTGCAAAATGGGGATCTGAGTGCTTCCCGGGTCTACGTGAAAATTAACCGCAGGGCCTGGCACTCAGGGATCTCAGGGCCTTTGCATTGCTGGCCACTCACGTTCTGGAATGTTCTCCAAAAAGCCCTTCATTGGCTCCTCTTCATCCCTGTTTCTGCCCAATGTTACCTCCTCAGCCAGGGTGGCGTTTCCTGAGCAGCTAGCAAAGATCCCCCCACCCCCGCCCGTCCTCCTCTCCTGCCTGAGCCAGTGGGCGGTGCTCCCCATGTCTGTTGAGTGAGTGCAAGACGGTGGCTTCTGTGAGGCATGGGTGCTGCTTCCACCATCCCTCCAGCACTGCTTCCTTCGCCCAGCCCGAGGAGCACCTGAGGCAGGGGAAGGGCAGTCCTTGCAGTGGCTCTCCCTGACGGGGCAGCAGCCCCCACGCAGGCTGGGGTGCGTGCCCTGCCTGCTGGCGGACAGAGCAAGCCCTGGGCACTCGATAGAGGTTGTGGTGCAGGGAGGGTCGGGACGCTGCCTGCAGGAGCTGGGGTAAGATCTGGAAGGTCCAGCTAGGGATGGGCCAGAGGAGGGGGAGGGGACAGTGGGAGCAACATCTGAGTTCCAGTCACTCCTGCCCCAACGCTCTGGGACGGGCTGTCCCAGGAAGCCCCACCAGCCTGCAGCCCTCAGACACCCTCGGCACTGGCTCCATCTCAGGCGCAGGGATGACAGGAGGCTGTCACAGAGCCACAGTCGTGGTGGCGCGGCGGCCATCTGGCCTGGGAGCTGCCCCAAGGCCCAGCCCCGCAGCTGCTACTGAGACCACGCAGCCCTGGGCCCTTGAGTCCTGCCCCATGGCCGGCAGCTGCGGGAGGTGACAGGGTGAGAGGCCCCTGGAGGGGACAGGTGGTACCCTCCTTGGGGCCGGGTGCAGCAGTTTTTGCTGGAAACACCTGGCCATAGAGTCCCCAAAGTGACCGTTCCATGAGGGTGGGGTGGGGCTGGATGGGAGGGGTGTGTTCTCGAAGAGAGGGCTCTGCTTTCCCCGCAGGAAGCCCGAGGAGAGGGGGCTGGCCTGTCCACCAGGAGACCCCAGTCTTGAGGGATGGCACAGACATAAGACAGGACTGGGTGTGGGGCCCACAGCAGGTCATGGCTCCAGCCAGTCCCAGAGCATCAGGCCATGGCGGGGAGGGGGGGGGGCCAGGGGAGTACCTGTAAGCCGGGAGGTTTGGACCCCTGTGAGAACAGCCTGGGAACCACTGCCTCTCCTGAGGGCGGGCACCACTCGCTGGCCACCCTGCCCCGAGCCCCTCTGGCCCTTGGCTTCCTCCGCAAATTCCCTCTACCTTCCCCATAGTATGACCAAGCCCAGGATGGGGGTGGGTACAGGGGACTCTTCCTGGGGAGCCATGGGCAGGTGGGACGGGCCCAGAGGAGCCCACAGGTGGCCCATGGCGAAGGTTTGCTGGGAGAGTGATGAAGGTTTGCTGGGAGAGTGATGGACAGACGTCCAGGCTCTGGGGTCAGCCATCCAGTCCACACGGCACAAACCAGCTGGGTCTCTGACTTGGCCCCCTTGGGTCAGGGCCCTGCCTGGGGTCACAGAGTCCGAGCTGGAACAGCTATGCTTGGGGGCGGGTGGGGGGCTTGGGCAGAGGTGCCCATGGGAGAGACAAGAACTAAGAGTCCCCCTCCCAAGGCTCGAGTGCTCCTGTGCAAGGGGGCAGAGTCCTCTGGGAGTGTCCTTCTCTTGGTCCACCAAGAGGCAGGGATGGAGTCCCAATTTTGGCTGCAGACTGTCCTGGGGCTCCGTTGGGCTGAACCTGCTTCTGTCTACATGCTCCCCACCCCCTGACCCTGACCCCCCTTCTGTGCCTCAGATGAGCTTCGGCTCTGGATAAAAACAAAATACCCATCCCCCCTCAAAATACTTACCAACCCCAGGAAGGTAACTCATAAGTCTTTCTCTTACAAAAGGGTTATCAGCCCTGGGCCTTGGGGGTGGGGGAGGGGCAGTTGGAGTAACTTCTGGCTCTGGCCCAAGGGCCACCTCCCAGGGAGGGGTTTGGGGTGGGTGTCACCTGCAATGTCCCCTGAATCTGCAGGGGAAGGGGTTTGCATCCCACTCAGAGGAGGCCACTCTCTCCCAGGGACTGCAGGCTGGGTGCCTGGTGCCCACCTGCGTCCAGCAGGGAGGGTCCTGGGCTTTTCCAGCAGTCACAGCCCTTCCCTTGAGTCTGACACCCCCGCACCCCAACAGGCAAACACAGTTCCTCCTCTGGGTGCCTGCGCCCCGCTCAGCGTTCCCCCAGAGGGCTGCCCCGTGCTCCCCGAGGCCACTCTGCCTTAGGGGCCCGCTCACACCCCGCCCCACTGCGCCGTGGGCTGGCACATTCACAGGGGCACATTCTGAAAGTCTCACCTACCCCTCCCAAAGTCGCCAGAAGTCTGGGATTGTCCTAGACTGGTCTCCGGCCCATTCTACTAGGGTCACCGAAGAGCTAGGCCCAGGAGGGCAAGATCGCTTTCCAAAAGGGGAGACTGAGGCCAGAGAGGACGTGGCCCCGGGACGGGCAGGACGGCGGTCCAGTGGCCCCGTTGGTGGCCCGGCCCTGGCCCGGGCCCCGAGGCCGCCCTTGCCCGCCGCGCGCTGGGGCCCGGGCGGCGGAGGCGGATGTGGGCGGGCGGCTCGGGGCGCGGGGCGGGCGCGGGGCGGGGAGAGGGCGGGCCGGCGGCGGCGGGACCGAGCGCGGCGGCGGCCGGCCCAGCGCAGCCAGCGCGGCCGGAGGACGGGTGCAGGCGGCCGAGCACCGAGCGCGGGCCCGGACAGCGGGCGTCGGCACGCGAGGCCCGGCCCCAGCAGCGCGCGCCCGCCGCGGCCTCCAGCCGGCCCCGCGCAGCGCCGGCCCGCGGGGATGCCGAGCGGCGGGCGCCGGAGGCCGCGGCCCGGCTAGGCCCGCGCTCGCGCCCGGACGCGGCGGCCCGGTGAGTCCCCGCCCCGCCAGATCGAGTCCCTCTCCGCGGCCGGGCCGCTTTGTTCCGGCCGGGCCGGGCCGCGGCGCAGCCGGGCGGGAGCGGGAGCAGGAAGTGGCCGCGGCCTGGCGGGCGGGAGGGCGCGGCGGGCGGGCCTCGCGGGCGCCGGGGTGCGGGCCGGCCTTCCTCATGACCTTGGCGCGGCCGCTCCAGGCGAGGCCCGGGCTGGGAAGGGGCGCCGCCGGGCTCCGGGCCGGCCGGCAGAGTGGGCGCTCGGGGTCAGGAGGCGGGTTTGCCCCGCGGCCTTCAAGTCTGTGGGAGGGACCTGGGAAGGAGACCTCAATTCCCAGGGACAGAAAGTCGTGCGCGGTGGCCGGGTGCCCGGGCCGGCCTACAAAGGACTCCAACTCTCCTGGGCCCTGAGACTGCTTCCTGTCCTGGGTGGATGTCCTGCCCACCCATCCCAGAGGAGGGGCCTGCGGGGCAGCTGGGGCTTGCCCCCCAGACTGGGGGTCCGGGGAAGGCTGAGGGACCTGTCCCCAGGCGGGGTGCCACGGTAGACTGGGGTGGGCTTGGGCCTGTGCTCTGTGGCCAGAGGACCCCCACACTCACTCCTGGGTTGCTGAGCCTGGCTCCAGTGGCCACTCGTGGCTGTTTTGAGACCCCCATCCAAGCGGAGGGTGGGGTGCATTGGTGGAGGCTTGGTTCCGGCCCCGCCCCCAGCTGCATGGATGGCTCATGGACCGGTGCTCCGGAGGTGGAGGGAGGGAGCCCTCTCGGAACACGGCGTTTTTTGAAAAGTTGTGACTCGACTAACAATAGTGGCAACGGTGCGCACTGGGGGAAGGCCTCAGGGCACAGAAGCTGCGGCAGGCAGGTCCTCTCTGCGTGGCCCCCTGCACCCAGAGCAGCGCGGGCGCAGGCCCCGGTGTGTGCGTTTCCAAGCAGACATGCACCACCCCGTGTGCGCACAGATATATTTTTACACGCGACTCCCGACAGCTGTCTGACTCTGTCAGCAGCAGGCCTCCGGGGCTCGGGGTGGGGGTGGGGGACGTGGGAGGTCTTTTGGTCCAGCCCTGGGCCACTGGGCCATCCCCACTCATTGTCACCAGAGCCCCTGTGCCCCTGTGTGCCGGGGCTCAGAGCCCTGCACTCGGAGCCATGTCTCAGCTGTGTCCCCCTCTGGCTGGCTTCCTGTCGCTGCCCGTGGGCCTGCCAGGTACATCAGGTACTTTCGTCTTGGGGCGAGGTGTAACCTTCACTGTCCTGGCACAAGACGAGGCAGTGGGGCCTTCCTGCCATTGTAAATTCAGCTTAAGACAGCCAGTGCAAAGCAACCCTCCTTAGGTGCCCAGTCTGGGCCTCGGGAGGCCAGAAAGGTGGGCTGCTGGGACAGTGTCACAGCTGGCCGTGGAGGGGTCCGTGTTGGGACCCATTCCACAGAAGTCCCCAGAGGTCTCTGCCTGGCCTGGAGGTCCCAGAGAGGATCCTCCTCCCTGTAAGAGTACCCACCTGGAAGGGCGGCAGAACACTGCTTGCAGGAAGAGCATGCCAAGCGTGCCTTCCCACCATGCCCAGAGTTGGTGACTTGGGAACCGGGTTTTGAGGGATGCCTAGGAGTTCATCCAGCAAGGGAGAAATGAGGGGGGCCATGCAGGTCAATGGCCAAAGTGTTCTCAAGTGAGGGCTGGCTGGTGGGCCACTGCAGAGTGGGGGCTTGTACAGTACCCCCCATTTGTTGCCTCCTGAATGCTGTAATTATGGGTCTGTAACCGCCCTGAGCTGAGCGCTCCTCACCGACAGGACCTGTCTGAACCTCTCTTTGTCCCCCGCGCCCAGCGCTGGGCCTGGCAAAACCAGAGGTGCCTGGTCCATGTTGGCCGGATGAATGGAGCAGATTCAGCCCGGCAGGGGCGCTGTGGTTTAGGAGGAGCCTGGGGTTTCTCCTGGGGAGAATTTTAGCATCACCCTGGGGGGCTCTGGGCTCTCATTTTCGCCAGCAGCCAGGAGTCCTGGGCCTTCCTTCTTCATGCTTGAATTTCTCTGCTTTCCTGGTCTGGGGAGCAGGGAGGAGGAGCTCTGTGTCCTGCCCAGGATCCCGGCACGTGGGCAGAAATACGGTGGACCGGGTGTTGGGGTGTGGGGAGGCTGAGCCAGCCTGGGCTGCAGAAGTCCAAGGAGCTGCCTGGAGGAGGCGGCCTTGGCTGGTTAGGCAGGTGGAGGCTGGGGAAACCTTTTGCCGGTGGGAGTGACTTGTCCAGGGGCCAGGGGAGGTAGGAATGGAGAGGTGAGCAAGGCGACAGCTCCGAGGGCCTGTGGCTGGGGCTTGGCAGGGGCTGGGAGCCCAGTCTGAGGAGCAGCCTCCGGTGACACGGATTTCGTATCAGGCAAGCAGGGAGAGGCTGGGCGGGCTGGCAAGAGAGTGCGGGCCGACGGGGGTCTGAGAACTGGAGGGGCAGGCCACATGGGAATGCAGGCGTGGGTGGAGCCCCCCGGCTCGGGCAGCAGGCCCCTGGGCCCATCTCGGGGACAAGCAGCTGCTCCAAGCCGGACTCACGCTCAACTTCCTTTGCTTCTTCCAGAGGCCGTGGCCAGGCCGCTGGGCCCAGGGAGCGCCTGCCTGAGAGGAGACTGCGAGCACTGCCTGGGCCGCCCGGCCCGCCGGAGCCCCGGGCACCATGAACGACGTGGCCATCGTGAAGGAGGGCTGGCTGCACAAACGAGGTCAGTGCCCGTGTGGCTGGGCCTGGGGACGGAGGGCGGGAACAGGCCCCATGGTCTGCCCGGGGGTCCTGGAGCTGGTGGGGCTGTGCCGGGCCTGCAGGCTCTGCTCGCCGCGGTGGCCTGGGGTCTGCCAGGCGTGTGGCCGCGCCTGCTGGGCGGGAGGGCTGTCTCTGGGGCTTCTGGACCGGTCTGGGGGAGCATCGGCCCCCACGTCCTCCCGCAGCATGGAGGACACTGCCTCTCGGGGCCTCCTGTGCGGAGGGAGAGGCCCCATGCAGGGCCGGCCGTCGGAGTGGCGGCCTGGCAGGGCCCCGTGGGTGGGGAGCCACTGCCAGCCTTCTTCCCGGCTTTCCTGGAAGGCAGTGAGGACACGGGGCCATTCTGGGGCTGGCATGCCCGCCGCCTGGGGCACTGCCCAAGGGCTCCTGAGGGCAGGGCAGGGCTGCTTGGCTTGGCCTCACGCCCGTCTCAGGCCTGGCCTTAGGGGCTGGGGGCTCCGTACCGCCCAGGGGCCCAGCGTGGGGCATGTTTGCGTTGGAGCTGCAGAGCCGGCTGGGTTAGGCCCCGCAGCCCGCTCCTCCTCACTCAGCCCTGCAGCCCAGGCAGGGGCGCCGCTTCGGGAGCCTGGCCAGGAGCCGGTAGGATGGGCACTGCAGCCTTGGCCCTCTGCTCCCCCTGCCTGGGCCTCCCTCCACTGCTCCTCTGTGCTGCTGGGTTAGGCTTCTAGGTGCCCTGGCGGAATCACTCCCTCCTGCCCCAGGGCACGGACTGGCCAGCCCTGCTCCCAACTTCCTCTTTCAACAGACCTGATTCCTCCTGAAGTTCAGGTGACCCATGCCAGTGGCCCACCACTGCTCACCCATGCCCTCTAGCAATGGATCCCACCTCTGGGGGGGACACCGGACACTGAGCAGACCAGGAGGCGTGGCAAAGTCAGTGTCACAAGATGGGGTTTTGTGGGATGAATAGGAGCTCCCCTGGAGAGCAGGCCTGGGAAGCCACAGGAGCTGTGGGAGGAGGTGAAGGAGGGAACCAAATTGCGATGGGCTCATAGCAGGGGATGGAGGACGTGGCCAGCTGTGTGTTTTGAGAGCTCAGCTGGGCAGCAGTGGGGGCCTGTGGTCCATGGGGAGCCCCTTACCTGGTCCCCCAGGCCTCCGGCACCACCTGCCTTTCCACCCTGCTCCTTGATACCTGAGGAGTCCTGCCTCTGCGGCTGGAGCCCCCTCGGCCTCGCAGGGCTGTGGTATCGGGGACGCCCTCCCCCACCTGGCCTCTGCTCTCCTGTGCTGCCCGGGGCTGCCGCTGCTTAGTCCCCGGCAAACGTTTGTGGCTTGGCTCTTAGCTTTAGGGCTGATCCAGGAGATGCCTGGGCCTCCAGACTGTCCAGGGGTGCGGCCCCAGTTACTGGGGTGTCCTCCGGCCAGCTGGCCCAGGCGGGGGCACCCTCTGGGGAGCTCCAGGTTGCCGCTCACGGCGGTGCCCTCTGAGGGGCTGGGTGGGGCCTGGGGACATCAGGCCCGGTGGAGCACCCGAGAGCTGAGCCTGACCCTGGATTTGGCCACCCCCTCACCGTGCACCTCTCCAAGGGAAGCTCCTTGAGCTCGGGCCTTGGTTTCCCCATCTATGCTGTGGGAGTGGGGGCAGGGAAGACACCTCGTGGAGTGGCCGGCGTGGTTAGTGAGGGCCCGGAGCGAGGGTGCAGCCGGCGGCAGCGGCCTCAACCGGGGGGAGGGTCCTGTCCACTGCCCCGGCGCTTTCTCCTCCGCCCCTGTGTGCTGGCAGCCGGGTGAGAGCCGGACGCGTCACATGCCTGTGGTGGCACTGGCCTCTCTTGCTGCTCGAGCAGGCGGGTGTCCCAGCTGTATGGCCTGCCCCTGCTTGCCGAGGAAGGCCTGTCCTCGAGGGCACCCCTGTTCCCCTGGGTCCCCCTGTGTGTCACAGACGGTCCGATGCCCTGATGGCAGGGCCAGGCCCCTCCCATGTCCTGCGCTGGGGCCAGCAGGGCCACGCTGGGCTGGACCCTCCCCACCTGACCTGGCTGGGGCAGGGGCATTGGCTCCCGTCCTTTCCGGCCACTCCGGGGTCTGGGCTTCTCTCCTTCGCTGGGTCTCCCGGGGTCTGGCCCAGGGCCTGGAGCGTGCCGGTTCTTCGCTGAGGGCCTGAGATAATAGCCCCGCCCCAGAGCTGGCCACACAGGGAGTGACAGTGCCTTTGGGGCTGGGTGGCACAGAGGTGAGGGGTGGGCATCCCCCAAGTGTGAGGGGCAGGGTGGCTGCGTTAGCCACCTCCAGCCAGTGTCCCTCCTGCCGCCCCTGGGAGGTGGGTGGCTCTCTCTGGGGAGTGACCCTCGCTTCCCTGTGTGCTCTGAGCTGGAAGGTTCCGGAGCTCAAGTTCCAGCTGTGCGTGGACCTGCGGCTGCACCCAGGAAGCCCTCTGGGCCTCAGCATGCCCTGTGTCCAGCAGGGAGCTGGGCCCTGGGAGCCGGGCTCCGGCCGCCGTGGGTGGGAGCCAGTGAGGAGCGGCCAGGCAGGTGGGGCCAACAGGTGTCCCAGCGTGTGATGAGCTGGCCGGAAGTTCCCATTTCCAAAGATTTGGCCTTTTACATGAACACCCCTGGTTTCTGAAAGTTTACAATCTTAAAAACCATTCCAGGCCGGAACACAGTTCTCTCTGCACTCGGCCTGCAGCCTCCAGTTTTCCTCTGTGGATGGCTTGGGGGCTCTGCGCTGAGGCTGCGGCTAGTTGGGGTCTTCTCCGCAGAGGCTTGCCTGGCACCGCCGGCTGTGCACGGCCACTGCAGCCCAGCCCCGGAGAGCGGGTGTGGTGCAGCCGCAGCCTGCAGGGTCCACGCTTGTCCCTTTGGCCACGCTTGCAGCTGTCCTTGGCGTCCCTGGTCTGCAGACAGGCTGGCTGGGCCAGGTGGGCCAGGGGAGGCAGTGGCACCAGGGTGCAGGGTCTGTGGGCGCTCGGTAAAGGGCTGGTGCCCGCTGCAGGGCACCTACTGGGCTTTGCTCAAGAGGCCTCCCCGCCACCCCACCCCTGACTGAGGGGAGTGGCCTGTGGTGTGGGGTCCCCTGCCCCTGCCTGTGCCTGGAAGTGGGGGCGTGTAGGAGGCGGGCATCCGAGCTTCAGTTTACATTGACCCTCTGGAGCTGTGTGGGGCCCCGTGTCCACGGAACTCTCAGGGGTCCGTTCTCTGGACATCTGAGGCCTTGTGGTGCCCCCGCCCCCGGCCCAATCCTGGCATGGACCCCACCATCCAGGCCCTGGGGTGGGGACCCCTCCCCACCTTGCTGGGTTGGCCCCAGGCATCTTGGTGGGGAGTGTGGCTGTGCCCTGACCCCGAGGGGGCTCCTGGTTCCTATCCCCTCCCACCTTTCCACCCAGTCTTCAGGTCTGGGACAGGCTGTTCCCTCGAGGGAGGGTGTTCCATTGTGTCACACGGCGTTGGGGAGCTGACACCACCCAGGCATCCCTGGCTGCCTCCCCAGCCCCTGCCATCCATCCAGTCCTGGGGTCCCTGTGTGGGGGCATAGCAGGTGCAGCCGTTCCCCTTCCTTCCAAAGGAGGTCTTGGCTTTGCCGAGCAGACAGCAGCGGGAGGAGCCTGTGGGGGCTTGTTGGACCCACCCCCGAGAGCAGGGAGCAGGTAGCTGCTGGTGTGGGAGGGGGCTGCTGCCACCCTGCCCTGCAGGGCAAGGGGCTCAGGGCTGAGGGAGGGAGCCTGCAGGACCACATGGGCTCAAGGGCAAGGCCTCAGTTTCCCTGGCTGTCAGATGAGGGTCAGCTCCAGGCCACATCCAGGGGGCTTCTGTCCCTGCAGCCCACTCGGGCCCTGGGCCCGTCGGTGCACAGTCCCCTGCGGGGAGCATCGAGGGTCCTGAGTGGCCCTAGGTCAGGGCGGGTGGCCGGGCAGAGGAGGGACTCGGGTGGGAGGGGTACAGGTAGTGCAGGAGGGCTGCGCAGGGGTGCAACCTCGGCCCTGGCCCACCAGTTGAGGGGACAGGGTGTGGGGGTGGCGGCTGTGGCAGAGGCCGGGGTGCTGGGGAGTTCCCTATTCCGTGAGTGCAGTGAGTTCTCCCTCCAGAAACAAACAACAAAAGAGGAAGCTGAGCGGCCTTGCCTGGGGGGCGAGGGGTCACTGCTGGCCCCAGCCCAGGACCCTGGGCCCGTGCGCCTGGGCATTCCTGAGGGACGCTCCCTGGAGTCTGGACTCTGGGGGAGAGGGGAGGGGAGTGGGGCTGGGGCCATGGGACCCGCCCACAGACCCCGGCCCGGCCCCGAGGGGGAGCAGAGTACATTGTGTGTGGGGAAATTGAGGCTGGGCAAGAGACAGGGCAGACTATGGGCTGAGTAGCTCCTGCCCCTGCCCTGTGCCCGAGGGGTCTCCACCTGCTCCCAGAGGAGCGCCCAGGGGACGCGGGCTGGGTTGCATCATGAGGGTTCCTAGAAGTACCGTGGGAGGGTGCCCGGAGGGAACTGGCTCAGGCACCGCTGGCGTCCCCTCTGCCCGGCTCGCCCGGCCGGCGCAGGGCCCTCAGGCACTGCGGTCACTGCTGCCAGTGGCTGTCACTCTGGGCCTCTCCCCAGGCTGCCCCACAGGCAGGCAGGCGCCCGCTGCTCTCCCCCACTCAGTGCCCGTGCCCTGTCCCCATCCCATCGGCTGGCCCCCTGAGAAGGCTCCCCCAGTCCACCCCGCGCCCTGGGGCAGGTTGGCAGAGGGCCCTGGGCTGCGGGCGAGGGTGGTAGTTGGGTGGCCCCGGGCCAGCCTAGGAGCCACAGGCCCCACCTCTGCCCCTGGGGGGTGTGCCCCTTCTTCTCCTGCCCTTGGGTGCATTTTTGTTTACCCTTAGGAAATATTAACAGGCCTGTGTCACAAACACTGGACCGAGGACAGCAGGCCTTGTTGGTGATGTTACTGCCAACCCTGGGCCTTTGGGGTAGGGTCCCCGGGGTTTGGGCTTACAGACCTCCAGCAGGCCCCGGGACTGCAGCCTCCACCCTCAGTCCCCGGTAATCTGGTGGGCCCACCTGCCCGGAGGCGTCTGCTGGCTGCCAAGGTCCGGTGTGTGCCTTTAGGGGAGCGCGGGGCGGGCCGCCCAGCCTGGGTGGGCTTCGTGGAGAAGGTGGCTGGGGTCTTTGCTTCTGCATCCTCTGGGTGTCGGCAGGGAGGTGGGAGGGGTGGGCAGGGCTGGCGCCTCAGGACGTGTGCCTGGTGTCCCTGCCTTGGTCTGGGAGGGCCACCGGCCGGGACCCCAGAACAAGCCTTTGCTATGTTTCCATTTCCTGTCCCCACGTGGGACCTCTCCTCCTGTCCAGGTCCTTCCCTGGTCACCTCTGTCCCGCCGGGAGCTTTGTCACCTTGCTTGCTTGGGTCTGTCTGGGCCTTGTCACCTTGCCTGGGTCTGTCTGGCCTTGTCACCTTGCCTGGGTCTGTCTGGGCCTTGTCGCCTTGCCTGGGTCTGTCTGGGCCTTGTCGCCTTGCCTGGGTCTGTCTGGGCCTTGTCGCCTTGCCTGGGTCTGACTGGGCCTTGTCGCCTTGCCTGGGTCTGTCTGGGCCTTGTCGCCTTGCCTGGGTCTGACTGGGCCTTGTCGCCTTGCCTGGGTCTGACTGGGCCTTGTCGCCTTGCCTGGGTCTGTCTGGGCCTTGTCGCCTTGCCTGGGTCTGTCTGGGCTCTTGTTACAGAACAGAGGGCAGGAGGCGTCCCCCTCGGGAACTGTCTGGAAACCCCCAAATGAGGTGCTGGGTGTGGGCTCCTTCCCCAGCCCTCCTGAGTGTACATGTGGGGGTCCCAGTGGCAGAGCCGGCGGGGGAGCAGGCCCTGGGGGTTCACTGATGAGCTGGCTGTCAGTGGCCTTGAGGGTCACCTCACCCCAGCCTCAGTTTCCCCAGGGAGCTGCTGGGCACAATGGCGCCTGCCCTCCCTGCCTGCCAGGTGGGCTTCCTGGGAGGGTGGGACTGGAGCATGGAGCCTCACCCCTGCCAGGCCGGCCGTTTGTGCCCCGAAGCCCTCAGAGGGGCTTGTCCTGGGGCGTGGCCGGCGTGTTTCACCCACAGGCCGGGGGGCGGGGGGCGCCCGAGTGGGGGCAGCAGCCTTGGACGTGCGGCCCCTCCCTCCCAGCCCCAGCCCGCACGCGCCCACAGGGCTTGCGGCTTCCTGGCCGGCCGTGGCCTGGCAGGCTGGCCCTTCGAGATGACCCGCGCCGCCCGCTGCCGCCCGCCCCGGCGCGGCGCCCTGGGCCGCCGTCAGCAGCCCGTGCTCTGCTCAATGTGCTGGAGAAGGTAAATGGGCGCCCGGCAGCTGTCGGCCGGCCGCGATGGATGTGTCAGCGGCGGGGGACCACGCGGTGGCCGCTGTCAGCTGGCACCCGCTCCCCGGGCCTGCTGGGGCTCACTTTGCTGTGGAGAAACAGCTCGGTGCCGCCTGGCGCCCTGCCAGCCGCTGCTGCCGCCACCGCTGCCTCGGCAAAGTGTTTATCCAGCAGTTTCCCCAGAGCTGGGGACTTGGGGGCGGCGTGCACAGGGCTGGGATGTGGGGCGGGGGGGGGACTACGGCTCGCAGGGGCCAGCACCCCTGGCAGCTCAGGAGGACTCGGGCCAGCCTGGGACACACGGTGCCCACCCAGGCCAGGCCACAAGCTGCGTGTCTGGCCCCTATGTGTGCACTCGTGCTGTTGGGGTACCCTCACCCACGGCATGGCCTGGGACACGTGTCTGTGGGGCGTGGCCCTGATGGCAGTATGAGGGGCCCAGGTAGGAGAGGCCTCCTCCCAGCACCCCCTCATTCGGCCCAGGAGAGGCTGCTGGGGCAGAACCCCCCTTTCCTTTGGGTGAGTGGGGGTGGGTGGAGTTGCTCCCCTGGTGGAGGGACCTGGGTAGCTATCCCCTGGGTCTCAGGGGACAGGGCAGCGTCCCGAGGGACACACGTGGCTCCCCTGTGTGTCTCGGCCAAGGCCTGGTGTGGACACACACGGGGCGCTCAGGGCTGTCAGTTTGTGGCCCCGCCGGGCTGTGCGGCGGTGTCGTGGGTGGGCGCTGACCGCCCTGGGCCCGCCGCTGGACTCTGCTCCTGTCTCCGGCGTGAGGGTTTCCAGGGACCAGAACGGGGTGGGGGACCCCAGCAGGGCCTGGGCAGGAGCACCTCGGACGTGGAGGACGAAATGGGGGCCCCCGCCTGGGTGGTCTCTTCTGCTGGGGAGCAGGGGTCCCAGGAAGGGGGCTGGGAGTGGGGGCCGCTGTCACTGGCTGAGGTGTGTCCGTCGCCCCCACCCTCCCCAGGGCACAGGGGCGGGGCAGGTGCCGGCCTGCAGGCCCCCACGAGGATGGCAGTGGCCGGGCCCAGGGTGGCCGTCTCCTTCACGTGCCCATCCTGTGCTGTCCCCAGTCCAGGAGCAGGGAGTGGGGTCCCTGGGTGCCCTGTCGTTTGGGCTGGCTGCCTGCCCCGCGCCCTGTCTGGCCTGGACCCACTAAGATGCAGGCCACGGCCCGGCCGTAGTTGGCGCTGCTGGAGCCCCCGAGTCATCGCCTGGCTGGACCTCTAGCGGGAACGGGAGGAAGCGGCGTGTGTGTCTCTGGAGCCCAGGCCGGCCCCTTCTCTCACACGGCTGCCCTGGGCCCTGGGCCCAGCCCCAACGCCTCAGTCCCCCGGGGCCTGGCACTGTTCTGCCCCCGCCCACAGGAGGCCTGCCCCCTCCTGCACCCCAAATCCAGCTCCCAGAACCTGCCGGGCCGGGGCCTGGGGAGCGGCTGGTGGGGCGAGAGCTGCGAGGGGCAGGTGCAGCTCAGGGCCGGCCGGGGCGGGCGGATGGCGTGTGCGGGGCGTGCGGGGGCTGCTGGGCGCAGTGGGGGCCGGCGGCAGTTGGTGGATCGGATGGGTTCGGGGTGCTCATCAGTCTTCCCGCTCAGTTAGCGTCCCGGGGAGCGGCAGCTGGCGGGAGGGAGGCACTCCATCAGGGGCCGACAGCTCCAGACTGGCGCGCAGGCGGGTGGGCGCAAGCGGGACAGGGTGGGGGGTTGTGCATACCCCTCTCTCCCCTCCCCGCAAGCCCCGGCTGCCTGCCGCACATGGGAGGCTGGGCGCTGCGCAGGCATGGCGTGGCTCGTGGGGGAGGGGGTGGCAGTACGTGGGGCAGGGGGGTAGCAGTACGTGGGGTGGGGGGGTGGCAGTACGTGGGGCAGGGGGGTGGCAGTACGTGGGGCAGGGGGGTGGCAGTACGTGGGGCAGGGGGTGGCAGCACGTGGGGCAAGGGGGTGGCAGTACGTGGGGTGGGGGGGTGGCAGTACGTGGGGCAGGGGGGTGGCAGTACGTGGGGCAGGGGGTGGCAGTACGTGGGGCAGGGGGTGGCAGTACGTGGGGGAGGGGGTGGCAGTACGTGGGGCAGGGGGTGGCAGTACGTGGGGCAGGGGGTGGCAGTACGTGGGGTGGGGGGGTGGCAGTACGTGGGGCGGGGGGGTGGCAGTACGTGGGGCAGGGGGGTGGCAGTACGTGGGGCAGGGGGGTGGCAGGCCTAGGGCAGAGAGTGGCCAGAACACACCTGCTCGGTAGAGCTAGGTGGAGATGGCAGAGCTAGGTGGAGACGCTAAGGAATGGCCTTGGGGGCGGGTGCATATCTCTGGCCCCGCCTCCTGCGCTCTCTTCCCCAAGGGTCGGTGTTGGCTGCAGGCCAGAGCCCCCTGCAGGGTTGGGGTGCGGGTCCCCAGGTGTCCTGGCCACGGCCCGTGAAATGTGGACTCTCGAGAAGGGACGGCAGAACCTCCCCAGTCCCTCAAGGGATCCTGCCACATTTGGGTCAGCGTCACAGAGCGTCACGGAGGGTGGGCGCCTTCCCACTTTGCCACCGTGTTCCCCTGACCAACGCCCGGGTCGAGGATGTCTAGCTCAGGCTGGGGACGTGGCCAGGGTGTCTCTGGCTGCCTAGCTGGACCTCTAGGGAGGAGATGCTCCAAGAGGCCTGTGTCTCCGGAGCCCCTGGGGCGACCGGCCCTGCTGGGCGGCTCTGGGAGGAGGCCCCCCCTGGGTCGTTCAGAGGGCCACGCCCTGAGGGGCCTGGTTGGGCGTCTGGGCAGTGGAGTTGGGGGAGGAGGGGAGGCACGGCCAGGAGGTGGCCGTCGGTCGAGCCCTGGTGGCTCCCCGGCACCTGCAGAGCCCCGCTGCCCGCACCTAGGAGCCGGGTGCAGCCGGTGGCCCCGGAGAGCCTTCAGGGGGTGGTTCTAGCTGCAGGTGCGGGTCAGCTGGTCCCACCCAGCCCACACTGAGTGGTGCCGTGGCCCGCAGAGGTCCCAAGGGTGGAGAGGGCTGGCCAGGTGCCCCAGGGGCTGTAGGAGGAGGGTGGCGGCGGCTGCCCCAGCCCCAGGGCCTGGCCTGTGGGAACCGCACGGGCCTGTCCCGGCCAGACGTGCTCAGTGTGCCGGGAGGGGCTGGGCTTCTGGAGCTCACCAGGCAGACTGGCAGGGACCAGGGGTGGGTGGCCCGGTGACGGGGCAGGCAATTTCTTGTCCCCTGCGTCCCTCCAGGCACCCTCATCCAGGGCTGTGATGGGAAGGCCCAGGCCCCAGAGCTCAGGGACCCCAGACCCTGCCTGGGCCCCTCCCGCCCATGGTTGCCTAATTACTGAGCTCCCTGTTGTTCAAATTCCTTGCTCGACAAAATGTAAATGAAACATTTTTTTCCGGGTGTCAGTATGAAAAATGACAGTTGCTGGGATATCACAGAGGACATCTGCTCTGAGCCTTAAGTGTGAACGCCCGCTATGGCTGATGCTGCAAGACTTGGGGGAGAGCGTCCCCCTGTACCTGGGCAACCGTGGGTGGGCCGGGCCCGAGGGCTTCCCGGGCAGTGCCCAGACGCTCTGGGTCCCTCGGCTGCAGTTACGCCAGGGCCGCCACGAGGTCTCGCTCGGGTGGCACTGCCCCTCGCTGAGGACACCAGGCTCTGTTTTCTCAGCCGGGGACCGGCCGTGGTGGACAGCACACACACGCATTGTCACCTGCAGCTGCCACCTGGCCGGCCCTGCGTACCCAGGGAGAGCTCTGGACCCCAAAGCCCCAGCAGTGTTGCTGGAGCCTGCTGGGGACAGCAGACGTGCGGATTGGCCCAGACCTCCCCCACTGTCCTGTTAACTGATCTCGCCCCTCCCCGTGCACGTCCGGTGCCCTGGCCTTGCAGACACAGCGGTGGGGACTCTCGTGGGGTGGGTGCTTTGGCGTGGACCCAGCGCCGTTCTGCTACTGGCCTCAAGGAACACGCCCCCGCCCCCTGCCCCCCACCCCGGACTCAGGCTCCCTGGGCACGCCTGTCCTGGCGCAGCCAGCTGCCAGCTGTGGGGGAGGGGAGCCTGGGGCCGGGGCCCTCACTGCCGGGTCTCGCAGGGGAATACATCAAGACGTGGCGGCCCCGCTACTTCCTCCTCAAGAACGACGGCACCTTCATCGGCTACAAGGAGCGGCCGCAGGACGTGGACCAGCGCGAGTCTCCCCTGAACAACTTCTCCGTGGCACGTGAGTAACCCTCACACCCCATGCCCCGAGGGCAGGGGGACCGGGCTGGGCCGTGCTGGCTCCCGAGTCATGTCCTCTAGGACCACTGGGGGCCAGCTCCGGGGGGCAGGGTCCCCAGGCCGTCCCAAGGCCGGCTGGCCCTGCGTGGTCCCCTGTTCTGGAGGCTGGCGGGCCCCGAGGAGCAGTGGCGACAGCCTTGGGGTAGACGGCCGGCCGGGGCCCCTCCTCCTTCACCCCAGGAGGAGCGCGTGGGGCCCCCATCACCCCCAGAGGAGCCTGCAGTTCTCCTGAGCAGGCCTCCCGGGCCCCAGCCCCTGTGGTGGAGCATCTGCCTCCCCTCGGCTGGGCCGCGGATGGGCGTCTGCGCCCACGGGTGGTGAGTGTGGCGAGGCTAGCCCAGGGTGTCGGCCGGGTGTCCCTCAAAGCCAGATGAGCTGTGGCCTTCCTCCTGTGTGCCTCCGGGGCTTTACTCCCTGCCTGTGGGGGACCGCATGTGTGGCCCGACCCCTGTGGGATCCCCCAGGTGTGGAGGTGAGCCACGTGGTAGGATGCCGAGAGTGGGGGCCCTCCCGGCCACGTGCCCATGCCGTGCCAGGACACGGGCCTGTGTGTGGCGGGGTGGCTTGTTGGGGCTTCCCTGTGGGACACCTGCCCGCCATGGGGCCTGTGAACCGCAGCCCCCGAGATCCGTGTGGGGCGGGGTCCGGGGCGCAGAGCTCGGCGCCCACCGGGGGTGGGTCCTGGGTCCCAGCCCTGGCACCGCAGTCATAGGCCCTCCCCACAGGTGGCTTTGCCCCCCTTGCTGTGCGGCCTAGGACCCTGGGCTCCTCCTCCCCCCATCCCCTGACCCCAGGTTCCGGTCCAGGGTCTTAAGGTTGAGGTCAGCACCGGTCTGGGTGAGAGGGAGGGACTCCCAGCGCAGTGGCATCTGTGGGGCGCCTGGCTGATCGGGCACCCACGCCCCACGGGCCTGGGGGCCGGCTGACCCTGCCCTGAGGGCCTCTCATGGGAGGGGAAGGGCCCGGGCTGAGGGGCTTCCGGAGGGTCCTGCAGGTTCTTGTGGGCCCCAAACTGCCCTCCTGGGCTCTCTGCCACAGGCCGAGCAGCAGCAGGGCAGCCGGAGAGGGGCCTGGGGGTAGGGGAGACCCAGGAGGCAGACACCCGGCCCCCTGGCAGCCACGTGGCCACATGGGAGGTGCACTGCCGCTCATGCCAGGCTCTCCCCAGCGCCTGCCGGGTTGAGCTGGGGCTTCAGGGCTCACCGAGAAGGCCGGGCGCCCCTGTGCCCAGCGGCAGCCTGAGGCAGGGCCCTGCTGGGGGTGGGGGAGCCAGTGCAGGAAGGAGGGAGGGGACACATGGGGTGGGCACCTGCCAGAGGGGGCTGTTCTAGCAGGGGCAGGCGGGGACTTCAAGCAAGGCCACCGGCCCGGAGCAGGTCCTGGGGGTCAGAGCCGCTGCAGTGGGGGCTGTGCTGGGTCCTCTGTGCCCAGGGGCAGGTTCTGGGCAGGGGGCTTGAGACCCCGGCCCTGGGGATGGAGCTGCATCTGCTGGGTTCCTGCGGGCTACGCAGGGGCGAGGGGAGGCTGGTGTGCTGGGATGAGAAGGCCCGTGCGGGTTTCCACCTCCCCTGCCCACGCTGACACAGGCCGTCCTCCCCAGGAGGCTGGCCCCAGCCCCTTCCTGGCCCCCAGGCCCAGCAGAACGCTCCCTCGCGGTTGCCAGGGACAAGATGTGGAATGTCGGAGGCCCCTCTGCGGGGGCCTCGCCCTCCCGCCTCACACAGGCTGGGCCAGAGTCCTGCCACGAAGCCTCCAGGCTGCCCTGTGCTCTCACACCCTCTCGGGGCCTGTGTGTCCCCAGAGTCCCTGGAACATGTGTTCCAGGCGTGTGTGTGCTCCAGTGTGCCTGTGCTCCTGGTTTGTGTGTGTGCTCCAGGCGTGGGTGTGCTCCAGCTTTGTACATGGGCGGCAGTGTGCATGTGCTCCAGGTATGTGTGTGCTCTGGTTTGTGTGTGTGCTCCAGGTTTGTACGTGTGCACCAGTGTGCATGTGCTCCAGGTATGTATGTGTTCCAGGCGTGGGTATCCTCCAGCTATTTGTGCTCCAGGTGTTCATATACCCAGGTGTGTGCTCCAGGTGTGTGTTCCAGCTATGTATGACCCAGGTATGCATATGCTCCCGCTGTGTGTGCCCCAGGTGTTCATATACTCAGGTGTGTGTGCTCCAGGTGTTCATATACTCAGGTGTGTGTGCCCCAGGTGTTCATATACTCAGGTGTGTGTGCTCCAGGTGTCCATATACTCCAGCTGTGTGTGCCCCAGGTGTTCATATACTCAGGTGTGTGTGTTCCAGGTGTGTATGTACTCCAGGTGTGGTTGGGAAAATAGCAGAACGTTCCTGCAGCAGGTGGGACAAGCTGCTCTCCCAGGCCCTTCCCTGCCGCGGCCTTGTGGGCCCTGCACCTCCCGCCCCCTGTGAGGCCTGGTCCGTGCTGGGGCTCGGAGATGGAAGGGAGGAAGGACCGCAGGAGGGGACAGTGGTGTGGGTTGACCGGACCCAGCCCCAGATGCGCTCTGCGGTTGCCTCCTCCTTCAGGGCGGGGTGTGGGGGCCTAGCCCCGTTCCATGAGGAGAGGCCGCAGTCTGGCAAAGGATGACAGGGGTGGGGGGGTCCAAGGGAAGCGGCCAGGGCTGTGGGGCGGGCTCTGGGGTGGCAGGTGGGCACAGGCAGACGCGTGCGCTGGCCCCGTCCCCAGAATGCCAGCTGATGAAGACGGAGCGGCCCAGGCCCAACACCTTCATCATCCGCTGCCTGCAGTGGACCACGGTCATCGAGCGCACCTTCCATGTGGAGACGCCGGAGGAGCGGTACGCGGGGCTGCTGCCGAGACACGTGGGGACGGTGGGGTGCTGGCACCCTCTGCCTGTGGCCGTCCTTACGCCCCAGTACTCCCAAGCCCTGCTCAGAGCCCGTTTTGGAAACCGTCTGTGGGGTTTGGGTGGGGAAACTGAGGCATGAAATGAAGACCAGGTGGGGAGGACGTATAGTCCTGCTGTGGGGCTGTAGGCGTGTCCCAGCGTCCGTGGCTGGCCCCGTGTCCCAGCGTCCAGGAGGGTTTTCTGACCCTGAGCGAGTGTGGCCAGCCCAGGGCTCTCTCGGGTCTCTGTCACCACCTCTGTGCTGGGCCGTGGAGGGGAGGCGAGGCGGTGGCCGCTGCAGGCGGGGCTCCTGCTGGAGGGCGGGGCCTCACCTGCCCGCCTGCAGGGAGGAGTGGACGACCGCCATCCAGACGGTGGCCGACGGACTGAAGAAGCAGGAGGAGGAGATGATGGACTTCCGGTCGGGCTCACCCAGCGACAACTCCGGGGCTGAAGAGATGGAGGTGGCCCTGGCCAAGCCCAAGCACCGCGTGGTGAGGCCCAGCTCTGCCGTGCCCGGGGCTGCGGGGTGGGGGCCGCTCCCCGTCTCCTTGCCCGTGTTGGAAGTGAAGTCGGGGCGCTGCGTCTGGAAGGGTCCAGAAGGCGCTATGGTGTCACCGCACCGTTCCCCAGACCCCAGTGCTCCAGACTGGGGCCGCAGCCCGCTGAGCCCAGCAGGCTGGCGGGTGACTCCTGGGCACGGAGGGGCCGCTGGTGGGCGGAGGGTGACCCGGCTCCCGCGCTGTCCTCAGACCATGAACGAGTTCGAGTACCTGAAGCTGCTGGGCAAGGGCACCTTCGGGAAGGTGATCCTGGTGAAGGAGAAGGCCACCGGCCGCTACTACGCCATGAAGATCCTGAAGAAGGAGGTCATCGTGGCCAAGGTGGGCACAGGCGGGCGGGGCAGGCCCTGGGGTGGCGGGCGGCGGGGCGGCGGCTCACCAGCCCTGCCTTCCAGGACGAGGTGGCCCACACGCTCACCGAGAACCGCGTCCTCCAGAACTCCAGGCACCCCTTCCTCACGGTGAGTCCCTCTGCCCTCCCAGCCTCAGGCTGGGGTCAGGCTGTCACCCTCACGGCTGCCTCTGAGGGACGGTCCCGTCTTCCCGCACACACGAGGGACCCGGCCTCAGACCTGGTGACGCTGGGACTGGCCTCTGTGGAGGGTTGGGCTGTGGGGGTGCCAATGGGGGCAGGGTCCTCAGTCTCCTCCACTCTGCGGAGCCCTGGGAGCCCTCAGACCCCCCCACGACCCTGCAGGCCAGTCTCCCACTGCCTCCTCTGTTGGGGTGCAGCCCAGGTGGGCCCTGTCCTGGGGGGGAGGTGCTCGGCCGGGAGGTGTTTACCGTGAGTGGATCCAGCTGCTGGCCCAGTTCCAGGGTCACTGTTTTGGGGTAAGGGTCGGCCACAGCAAAGCCACCTGTGCGGGCGGGCCGCCCAGCCAGCTCTGCCCGTAGGGCGTGTCTTCTCCCCAGGGCAGCAGGGTTGGGAACTTGGGTCTGTCACTCCACTTCCACCCCTTTCAGTGGCCCCCAGCTGGGAGCGTGGCCAGTGCCTGGGTCCTGACTCCCCCAGACGCTTCAGCCAGACCCACCTGCTCATCTTCCACATGCGCCTCGGTGCCTCGTGGGGTGCCCGCGCATCAGGCCGTATTCCTGCCCATCACGCCCGCGGCTCCATGTCTGCTTCCGTTTCAGGCCCTGAAGTACTCCTTCCAGACCCACGACCGCCTCTGCTTTGTCATGGAGTACGCCAACGGGGGCGAGGTAGGGACCGTGGCTGGGTGGGAGGCAGCTCTGGGGAGGGGCTTGTCCCTCTTGGAGGCTCTGCTGCCCGCCTGCAGCTCGGGGCGGTGGGGCCGCTGCCCACCTATGTATGGGATGGTGGGGTCGCTGCCCGCATTACGTATGGGGCGGTGGGGCCGCTGCCCGCCTATGTATGGGGCGGTGGGTCTGCTACCCACCTATGTATGAGGCGGTGGGGCTGCTGCCCACCTACGTATGGGGCTGTGGGGCCACTGCCCGCCTATGTATGGGGCGGTGGGTCTGCTACCCACCTATGTATGGGGCTGTGGGGCCACTGCCCGCCTACGCATGGGATGGTGGGGTCGCTGCCTGCCTATGTATGGGGTGGTGGGTCTGCTGCCCGCCTATGTATGGGGTGGTGGGTCTGCTGCCTGCCTATGTATGGGGTGGTGGGGCCGCTGCCCACCTGCAGCGTGGGGCGGTGGGCTGCTGCCCACTGCGGGCAGCTGTCTACTGGGGGGCGACGGGCCTGCTGAGTTGGGGTCACCAGTACCTTTCGGGCCTTCTGGAGACTGGAGTGCCCTGGGAGCTGCGGGCTGCGGGTGGGGTGGCCTGCCTCACGGCCGCCTCCCGCAGCTCTTCTTCCACCTGTCCCGCGAGCGCGTGTTCTCCGAGGACCGGGCCCGCTTCTACGGCGCCGAGATCGTGTCGGCCCTGGACTACCTGCACTCGGAGAAGAACGTGGTGTACCGGGACCTCAAGGTGCTGCCCCGTGGGCCGGCGGGAGGCAGGGACGGGCCTCGGCAGCGCTGACCACATGGCCTTCCTCCCACAGCTGGAGAACCTCATGCTGGACAAGGACGGGCACATCAAGATCACGGACTTCGGGCTGTGCAAGGAGGGCATCAAGGACGGCGCCACCATGAAGACCTTCTGCGGCACGCCCGAGTACCTGGCCCCCGAGGTGCGCCTGCTGCCGCCCCGCACTCCCCACCCGGGCCCGCCCCGGGCACGCTGTGACACCCGCCCTGCCCCTGCCGCCCGCCCAGGTGCTGGAGGACAACGACTACGGCCGGGCCGTGGACTGGTGGGGGCTGGGCGTGGTCATGTACGAGATGATGTGCGGCCGCCTGCCCTTCTACAACCAGGACCACGAGAAGCTCTTCGAGCTCATCCTCATGGAGGAGATCCGCTTCCCACGCACGCTCGGCCCCGAGGCCAAGTCCCTGCTCTCGGGGCTGCTCAAAAAAGACCCTAAGCAGAGGTGAGGGCCCCCGGTGGCTGGGCAGACCGGGCTGGATCCTGCAGCCCCTCATACCTACTCGGGGGGCCCCGACCAGAGGCTGCCCTGCCGTCCCCACAGCCCGGGGCCCCCGTCTAGGGGGCGGGAGGTGGGGCCCGAGCAGGCGGTGGCTCCGTCACTGTGGCTCCGTCACCGTGACTCTGTGTCTCCTGCCCCAGGCTCGGCGGGGGCTCCGAGGACGCCAAGGAGATCATGCAGCACCGCTTCTTCGCCGGCATCGTGTGGCAGGACGTGTACGAGAAGAAGGTGGGCTAGCGGCTAGAGTCCCCAGGCACACACGCGCACACACGCTTGCACAGCTGTGGGGTCTGCTGCAGCCCCGGGCACAGGAGGGCCCAGGCCCGCCCTCCCCGGAGGTGCTGTGCACGCACAGTGAGGCAGGCAGGGGTGGAGTAGGGGTGCGACCCCCCCCCCACTTCCTCTGGTCACCTGATGTCCTGCTGCAAGGAGAGCCCAGCCCTCGCTCTGGGTGTGCAGGGGTGGGACAGTGTGGGCCCCTGTCTCGGGGGCTCACCCTGCCCAGGGATCCCAGGAGCCCCAGGCCCTGACCCAGGCCAACGGGGTCTGCCCAGCTGGGCCCGAAGGCTGTACCGCGATGTGTTGGCTGCCTGGTCACCGTGTGTGTTGCCTGGTTTCCAGCCAGCACCTCCCCTGAATGCCGGCGTCAGGCTACACATGGCCAGCTCGGCAGCCTGGGGACCCCCTGGGCCTCTGTCCTCCCTCTGGCACAGGTGCCCCCGGCCCTGGTGCATCCAGGTCCTAGCCCTGTGGCCTGCCACCTTCCAGCCCTACCCTCCAAGGGCGTGGGGGGCTCGGGCAGTGCCTGACGCCTGCCGGCCTTGACCAAAGACCCCACTAGTGCACAAGGGACAGCACTGGCACCAGGCCAGACTCTGGGGCCAGCATTTGAGGATGTCCTTGCCTGAGGGACCTGAGGCGCCGTCTGGTGGCCCCTCGTGTGCACGTGACTTTACAGTTACCCTTGCGTCCTGGGTCCTCGGGGTCCTCTCTGCAGCCTGACCTCCACCCGGGCCTTTGAGCCGTGGGGGAGCCAGGGGTTCCACGGACCCCTCCTCCTTCTCCCCTTCCCAATCTATAAGAAACCTAGTTGAAAGAAAACCAGAAAGAGCCGGGTGGTTCACGCCTGCAACTCCAGCTACTCCGGAGCCTAAGCCCAGAATTCCAGACCAGCCAAGGCAACACAGGCCCTATCTTCAAACAAAAATTTTAAAGAAAGCAATTGTCCCCTTTGCTTGGGCAGGGGAGGGTCTGGTAGGGCTGGGCTGCAACTGCCTGTCACCTCTTGGCGGATGGGAGTGTCCCAAAGCCCCCACCATCCCCTGGCTGCTGCTCCAGCCTGCACGGCCGCCATGCAGGAGCGGGAGCCTGCCCGCGGGCTGGCAGCTCTCCGACCTCAGTGCCGCTTGGACACGGCTCCCTGGGGGTTTCAGGCACTGTGAGGCTGGTGCATCCTGGGTCTGGGGTGGTGGCAGTTGGGGCGAGGCCTGTGACAGCCCCTCTGTCTGCCCCTCTGCAGCTCAGCCCGCCCTTCAAGCCCCAGGTCACATCAGAGACCGACACCAGGTATTTTGACGAGGAGTTCACGGCCCAGATGATCACCATCACGCCGCCCGACCAAGGTGAGCGCTGCTTTGCCTGCTGCCCTCCGCCCCTGGCGGGTGCGCCCAGTGGCTGCCATCTGCGGGGTCGCTTGCAGGGTTCAACTTCTTTTTGGCTTCAGATGCTTTAAAAATCAAAAACTTTAAAAAGCTGCTTTTGGAAGGGACTAATGATGAGGGTGGGAAGCTCAATCCCCCACCCCTAGCACTCTGAGGGATGGGGTCCCATGTCCAGATGTGGGGTGCTGCCTCAGTTTCCCTGAGTGCATGGCACTGGGTTGGCGGCGATCTTGGAGGTATGGCTTCATCCTGGAGCTGGGGGTGGGGGACGGGGGGCGGCCCCCGGTCTGAGCGGCCCCCTCCCGCAGACGACAGCATGGAGTGCGTGGACAGCGAGCGGAGGCCGCACTTCCCCCAGTTCTCCTACTCGGCCAGCGGCACGGCCTGAGCGGCCACCAGCAGCCACGGCTCTGCTCGGCGACGGCTCCACGGCCAGGGGAGGCCCCGGGCGGATGTGCGCGTTTTACGGTTTTTGTTCCTTGGGCGTGTCTGAGAGGAGCCACGCCGTTCTCCCGAGCACAGTGGAACAACGCTTCGTGCCGTGGGCAGCGTCCCTGGGAAGAAAATTGTCCTGCAATTTTTCTTAATTTATTTCATCCAATTTGTGCTCCAGACGTGGCCTCGGGCCTCAGAACGATTAGATTCCCGTAGGAAAACGTTCAGGACTTGTGCAGCCACGTGCAGTGGGGCCGGGGGTCCAGGCAGGTCCTGCTGCTGCCCCAGCCCCGCCCCGCCCCTTAGCCCGTCTCCCCCACTGCCCCTGGCTGTCGCCTGGGTCTAAGGCCCCAGAAGCAACCTCATAGTGGCATGCTGGCTGGCACCCTGGGGGGGCATGTGGCAGCCCTCCAGCACTAAGGCCGTGCCTGCAAGGATGTCCTCAGAGGCTGGCCCCCCTGAGACAGGACCTTTGGGGGGGATGGGCCAGGGTTCACCCAACAGGACAGGGGAACAAGGTTTAAATTTGTTGCCGTGTATTATGTTGTTCAGATGCATTGGGGGGGTTAATCTTAGTAAAAGGAAAGCCCCCCTCCCCCCTCCCCTCTTCCCTCCTGTGTCACAGTCTTGGTGGTTGTCCCACCGAGCACCTCCCTGTCAGATGGCTCCTCCACAGTAGCACTTGTCTCCCAGACGCTTACCTTCAGCTGTGCGCCCCAGGCCCGCTCCCTTCTGCAGGAGGGCTGTCACGGGCCCCCGCCCCTCCCAGCCAGATGCCGCCGCCGCTGCTGCACCATGGCGTTTTTTTACAACATTCAACTTTAGTATTTTTACTATTATAATATGAAACTTTCCCTCCAAATTCTTCAATAAAAATTGCTTTTCAAGTTTGTGGCTCCCTTTTTTTTTTTTTTTTTGAGACAGAGTCTCACTTTGTTGCCTAGGCTAGAGTGCCATGGCGTCAGCCTAGCTCACAGCAACCTCAAACTCCTGGGCTCAAGCAATCCTCCTGCCTCAGCCTCCCAAGTAGCCGGGACTACAGGCGTGCGCCACCATGCCCGGCTAATTTTTTCTATATATATGTTAGTTGGCCAATTAATTTCTATTTATAGTAGAGACAGGGTCTCGCTCTTGCTCAGGCTGGTTTTGAACTCCTGACCTTGAGCAATCTGCCTGCCTCGGCCTCCCAGAGTGCTAGGATTACAGGCGTGAGCCACCATGCCCGGCCTTGTGGCTTACTTTGCTGGGTGAAGGACAGTGTGGCACAAGGAGGGGGCCCTGGTCTTCCCCTGCTCTGCTGGGCATCAGCGCCTTGGGCGGGGCTGGGGAGTGGCACAGCCTGGCTGGGTTGGTGAGGACCTGTGGGCTGTGCCCAGTGACTGCCTCCAAGGAAGACTTTCCTCCCACCAGCTCGGGCAGGACTTGCCTAAGGGGAGACATGGATGCCCAGGTGTCCAGTGACCCCTCTTCCTGACCCCATCTGGCTTCACCCCAGCTATGGAGGAGGCTGTCCAGGCTGCAGGGCCACCTGCCCCTGCCCCAGCTGCTGTCCCCTGGGCAAAGCTGTGAACGGAGCCCTGACCATCAGGGAGGATGGGACTCACGGGGCCCAGGTCTGGGGCGAAGGGCCTGGCCTGGGACACAGCCAGGCCCCAGGACTGCGGAGGCCCCAAGCGTGGCGTGCTCAGGTCACACAGCGAGTCTGGGTAGAGCAGTAGGAGGGGCTGCCCAGGGTGGGCTGAGGATAGGGGCTGAGGCCACCTCCAGAGCGCCAGGAAGGAGGACAGCTGCAGGGTGTGCTGCTGGTGCCACCTGGTGGATGCCCGCTGGGCGTGTTCCGTCAGGTGCAGGCCAGGCTGGCCAGAGTGGTGGGAGCCAGGGGTCCTGGGGCCTGGGCTTCCTTATCTCAAGGGGACTCAACTAACCCCCCGTAGCTGAGGACACTGATAGGGCCCACGCCTGGCCAGATGGCAGTTGTCCCCTGTCCCAAGCAGTGATGGAGGTGATGAGGGGTACCTGGCAGGGAGCATGGGGTGGGGATGACACTGGGTCTGTGGGAGCCATGACAGCCACATCTGGATCAGTCCTAAGTTCCCCTCTGGGGCGTCCCTCACCGCTTCAGTCCTAGCAGGCTGTGAATTTCAAGTCACACCACTGACAACTCACACAGCTCTTCTGGAAGATGCAAACGTACACTAAACATTACACTAAACATTACACACTAAATGATGCTTTGGAGGTAAGAGGCGGCCAGATTTCAAATATATAAAAAAAGTGCATCATAGAAACCAGAAAACACAATGCCCTTCCAGTATCCTCAAACTCTGAGCA
The DNA here is from genome assembly GCF_040939455.1 of Microcebus murinus. Classification (NCBI taxonomy): domain Eukaryota; kingdom Metazoa; phylum Chordata; class Mammalia; order Primates; family Cheirogaleidae; genus Microcebus; species Microcebus murinus. The sequence goes on from NC_134109.1 coordinate 2,166,743, forward strand.
AGGAGTTGCTGAAAGTGGCCAGTGGGGTGTGGAAACGGACGCCTTTGAACAGGGCTGGGTCAGGCGGGGGCAGCGTCCTCAGACAGCCAGGCCAGTGCGGGGGCTGCTCCTTCCCGCAGGACCCCCTTGGACAGTGGGTGAACGCCTTAGGGACATTTCTACAGTCCAGAGCTTCAAAGTCACGGTGTGAACACAAACACCGTATTATTTTATGTCCCCAGTATGGGTGGGTGAGAACCTAAGGGAATGAATGCAAGAATGAAGACCCTCTGAGAATGCCCTGACCTCCCTGGAGCGTGTCTGTGTGTGCGTGTCTGTGTGTGACACACATCTCAGAGCGCAAACTCCTGCAAGGGGCAGTCCCTGCCTGGCCAGCAGGGTCCCTGGCAGATGGGGAGGGACAGGGCCATGGCCCAGGCCTGGCGAGGAGTGAGGGCTGCCCAGGGAAGCTGTACCATGACTGCCAATCAAGGGGAAGTCCTCTCTCCTGTGTCTGATGTACCCACATCCTGCTTCTTCCAGGCCAGCCTGGAAGGGACAGGAAGATAACAGAAGTGACTGTAACAGTTGGACTTCCCATGTTTCAGCAGGTCCCTGAATCTGGTTGGCCTCAGGTTGCAGGTGAGGCCCTGGGGCCGTGATGGGGATGTACTGGTGCTGAGGGTGGAGCCTGCCCACCCAGATGCCATTCCCAGGGAAGGTCTGCTCAAAGGCTGAACTTACCATTCCACAGATATTTCATCTTTTTGCTTCTAACTTGTGTCTTTATACTTAAAGTGAATTTCTTATAGACAGCATATAGCTGGGTCTTGCTTTGTTATTAAACAAAATCTGACAATCGAGGTGTTCAGGCCATCAACATTTAATGTGACGATTGATGTGGTAGAGCCTGAACATGCCACCTGCGCATTTCTTATGCACCCCATTTGCTCTTTGTTCTTTTTTTCCTGTTTAGAATCACCTCGTTTTTTGTTTTTTTTGAGACAGAGTCTCACTTTGTTGCCCAGGCTAGAGTGAGTGCCGTGGCGTCAGCCTAGCTCACAGCAACCTCAAACTCCTGGCTCAAGCGATCCTCCTGCCTCAGCCTCCCGAGTAGCTGGGACTACAGGCATGCGCCACCATGCCTGGCTAATTTTTTCTGTATATATTAGTTGGCCAATTAATTTCTTTCTATTTATAGTAGAGACGGGGTCTTGCTCTTGCTCAGGCTGGTTTCAAACTCCTGACCTTGAGCTATCTGCCTGCCTCGGCCTCCCAGAGAGCTAGGATTACAGGCGTGAGCCACCGCGCCCGGCCAGAATCACCTCGTTTTACCTCCTTTATTGGCTTATTTGGATTTAACCAGTTTTCCCATCGATGTCCCTGCTCTTGCCGGGACACCGCGCAGGCCACGCTGTGTGTGGGAAGTGCACAAAGGCACGCACGTGGCTGGCTGGCCTGCTTGCTCCACGGCTCAGCACACCTGCCTTACACTTCCGAGTCCACCTTCAGGTGGCGCCACACGCCTTCAAGCACAGTTTGTAAGAACCTTAAAAGCGTGTATTTCCACTTCCCCTCTCCCAGACTTAGTGCTGCTGTTGTTATGAATTTTGTTCCGAAATATGCCATAACCCCCCACATACATTATTACTATTTTTGCTTTGAACAGCAAATTCTTTTTTTTAAAGTGGTATTTTTATTGTGGTAAAATATAAATTTTACTATTTTAACCACTTCTAACAGTGGCATTAAGTACATGCACACTGTGCAACTATCACCATCTCTAGAATTTTTTCATCTTCCCAAACTGAAACTGTCCCATGAAACAGTAACTGCTCACCCCGCCACACCCCCAGCCCCTGGCACCCACCATGCTACTTCCTGCTGCTGTGAATGTGCTGACTCCAGGGACCTCACGTGAGTGGGGTCGTGTAGTGTTTGTCTGCTTGTGACTGGCTCCGTCACTCTGCATGTCTCTAAGGCCCATCCTCCTAGGGGATCAGGGTGGTTTCTGACGCTGAACATACTCTGCTGTCTGCACACACCTCCTGTGGTTGATCAATTCATCTCTTCTTGGACATTGGGCTGTTTCTACCTTTTAGCTACTGGGAATAATATGGCTATGAACTTGCTATACAGATATCTGTTCAAGTCCCTGCTGTTAGTTCTGTTGTGTACAGACCCAGAAGTGGAACTGCGGCTCAAATGGTAATTCCAGGTCCAGTGTTTTGAGGACCTGCCTCCTGTTGTGCACAGCGACTGCCATGTCACATTCCCACCAGCAATGCATACAGGTTCCCATCTCTCCACAGCCTAACACTTGTTTTCTGTTCTCTTGAAAAAATAATAGCTATCCTAATGGGTATCTGTGTTTTTGATTTGCATTTCCCTAATGATTAGTGACAATGAACATCTTTTCACATGCTTGTTGGCCATTTGTTTATCTTCTTTGGAGAAATATCTTTTCAGGTCCTTTGCCCATTTTTGAATTAGATTTTTTTTTTATTGCTAAGTTTTATGAGTTTTGTATATACATTCAGTCCCCAATTTACAATGGTTTGACTTAGGATTTTTTGACTTTGTGATGGTGCAAAAGCGATACACGTTCAGTATATGACAGGTTTCTCTGGACATAACCCCACTGCAAGCCGAGAAGTATCTGTACAGTCAATTACCTTTTAAAGTGATTTTAAAAACGAGAAAACAACCCACCTTATATACTTACCACTTGCTTCTGGTGCTCACAGTATAAGCACTCGTGCCTGCCGAGTGAACGCAGCCTCAGGACGCTCTCAGCTTGGGCAAGAGCCCGGGCAGTCCTCTGTAATCTCATTCTAAGTAGCCCAACAGCCCACCAGAAACTTGCTGTCCTGACCACCTCGCCGAGGGCCCCCGGCACTGCTGCAGCAGTGCCCGTGCCCCACGGTGGCAAGTCCCACTCTGGGCCCGGCTCAGCCGCTGCCCACGCACCAGCAGCTGTGCTCTAAGAATCAGTGTCTCTTGCCCTCACAACTGGCCAGTGGGCCCCTCCGCCCACAGGGCAGAGAAGGTGCTTCCCAGCCGTGCCCCACGCACACCCTCACCTGCCCTCTGCCCAAATACCCCCACTCTAGTCCAGAGCTGCTCAGAGAGGCTGTGGCTTGACGGTCCAGTGAGTCACCCTGGAAGGGCTGGGGCCCAGCTCGGGGACTCCTGTGTGGGGACCAGCACTCAAGCAGCCTGCCTGGTGACGCCTCTCCACCGGCCTCCCCATCCTCTGTTCTCCAGGCCGCTCCCCACCCCGCCTGTCCACTCCTTCAAACCTCACCAACTGCACCTACTCCAAATGGTGCGAGGACTGTCACACCCCCAGCACTGCTGGGGACATCTCCCTTGCTAGACCAAAGTTCCTGGATGGCAAGGGCCTGTCAAGTCACCAGGGGCCCTGACCACACAGACTCCAAAATAGCAGAGTGGACACCACAGTATGATGGATCAGGGTGTGAGACAGCGGTGTTCAGGGACAGCAAGGGAACAGGACCTTTCTCCATGAGGTGGTCTAGCACATTCTGGAGCCAGAGGCCTGGGCTCAGGTCCTCTCTCCCCTTTACTGGCCAGGTGAGCAGAGGAAAGAAGACACCCTGGCGTCAGCTTTCCAATCTGAAAAGCAGGGATGACAAGTCAGCGCCTCATCTGGTTCCCAGGGGGGACTATGGGGCCAGACAGGTGCTAGAAGGGGCCAGGGCCACTCCAACTGTCCCTTCGCCCCTCCCAGGTGGACACCCTCCATGTGGTGGGTCACACACTTCGCCCTCAGAACTGTCAACACAAACAAGAGCCCTCTTGTGCAAATATAAAGGGGTTTATTCACTTCTGCCATTGGGAATACAAAATATAACATGTAAAAGGCGCCCTCTCCCACTCGCCCCAAGTCCAGTGTGAGCACCGCCGCTGGCTGTCCAGGGAAGGCTGCTGTCCGCCGCACGCCCTCAGGGAAGGCAGCTGACCTGAGCCACCCTCAGGCTTCGAACACGGCGCAGCTGGTGCACAGTGCTTTCTCATAGATATCACTGCAGCTGTGACGTGCCAGGGAGGAGAGAGAAAAGCTGGCGTTAGGGGCTGTATCGTGTCCATCCCCATAATTCAAGTGCCGAGGTCCCAACCCTAGTATACCTCAGGGCGTGAGCCTATCTGGAGACAGGATCACAGCTGAGACGGCCACTGGGGCAGGGGCCCTACTCCAGCACGACTGGGGCCCTAAAAAGAGCACCCCATGAAGAGAAAGACAGAGGATGACATGAAGACGCGGGGAGAAGCTGGCCGTCTACAAACACCAAGAAGCACTGGCAGCCACCGGGGGCTAGCGGATCCCCTCGCAGCCTCCGAAGGAACCAGCCCTGCGGACACCGTCATCTCAGACTTTGGCCTCCAGAACTGGGAGTCAGGAAATTTGCTGTCTAAGACCCCCAGTTGGTGGTGCTTTGTGATGGGGGCCACGGCCGACTCGCACAGCAGATAAGGCCATTTGGGGCCCAACCTGGGTTTCAAATAGGACAGGAGCTCTCCACAGAAACCTCCCAGGGTCCTGTCAGAATTCCTTGGGCCATGAAGGCTTACACGGGAAGCATGTCAAACAGGGATTTACTCTGATGAAGCAAGACTCTAGGAAAGACTGGGAAGTCTAGCAAGTCACAGGGAGAAACTGATCAGGAGAAAAAGCGCAAGGACACAAATAGGCAACACGTTATAGGAAACACAAGGACAGCGCAGTCTAAGCTGTGTCAACAGAGCAGTCGGGACTGTTGGCCACTTGGCGCTTTGGATGCTTTGCTGGTGGCACAGCGTGCCGGCTGTCAGGGCAGCCCCCGGCCAGTGCCTGCTGGTGAGCCCTGCAGGCCAGGCCAGGCATGGGCCAGTGCTGGGCCACCAGGCCTGAGTTAAACCAGAGCCGCAGGGAGAGGCCTGCCCTCACACAGCTGGCAGGGGAGGGGACAGAAGACAGCGGGCATTATGGGGGATGCCACAGACATAGCTTCCTGCAATGACCTGGAGCGAGTCATTTATGTGTAAAACAGGGCAGGCTCTCTCAGGCATCCCAGTGTGAATTCTGTGGGCATCTGGGGAAGAGGAAACCGGTTCGGGGAGTCCGGGGGAGTCCTTCCAAGATGCCTGTGCAGGGCGAGAAGAGGGTCCGGGCATGTGGGGCTCCACACAATTCTCTCTGGGGACCATATTCTCCCCTCAACCTGCCCTTCTGCTCTGGGTTCACCTCGTCCCCAGTGAGGAGGCCCCTGGACATGGGAGACCACACCTTTTCAGTTTACCTGTATGCAGGAAGAGATGAATTGGGTTGGTGGAAACCAAAGAAAGAGGATGCGACGTTTGTAGTTGCCTAGACAGGACGCCGAGTCCCCCTACTCCCACATCACAGCCAGGGGGACCAGCCAGAGCCTCGGCGCTGCTCCCCAGCGCACCCACCCCCAGCGGGGCTCCAGGCTCCCATCCAGCTGAAGAAACTCGAGATGTGACACGTGGTTCTGTCTCAGCCCAGCAGCCACCCCGTGACTCTGGGTGACGTCGTCTGCCCTACAGGGCAGATTCCTACCCACTGCCTAGAGTGGCCACTGGGGTGGGGACGGTCCCCCCGCCCAGCACTCTCTGAGCAAGGACGGGGTCCTGGCAGCTGCGGCAGACACACAGGCACAAAGGGCAGGTCAGGCAGACATCCCACCTGCTTAAGGAAAACGCATAGCCACGCAGACGCAGCCACAGTAAAAGCCACAGCGTGCACCTGCCGCCAAGCACCGGGGCTGCCTCAGATGACGAGAAGCTACACGGAAAACAGATCCGCGAGAAGTGCTGGCTAGTGAGGTCCTAACAGGAGGGCCGAGAAGATGAGAACAGGATGCTGCCCAAGACAGAGGGCCATAGCCAGCGAAGAGCAGGGAGCCTGGTTCTTCAGAAAGGGTCACTAACTGTTAAAGCCGGGCCAAGCATCTATCACGGTCACATCCCGTCAGGCAATGCCAGACGGCACGGTGCCAGGGGCCACGCAAGCAGGTGCTTGTGGGTGACCCCCCCCCCACGTATGGCTCACTGAGGACATGATCATGGCAGCTCGGAGGATCAAAGCACTTACTCCACAAGGCCGCACAGGGCACAGGCCACGGCGCCACAGCCCCAGCAGGTGCGCACACACCGTCGGCACAGGGCTCGCTCGCACTGGCCGCACACCGCTTTCCCGTCCACGGCTCTCACGCACGAGGAGCAGGCGATGGACGCTGCCCCAGATGGGTCTGTGAGGAAAAAATGCCACACTGTCAGCCAGGAAAGGACACTGGAAGAGTATGGGGCGGCAGGGTCACCCACCTCCCCATATACCTGAGGGCAGGTATATGCCACCCCCACCCCACCCAGCACTGGATCATTCTGACAACCTGTGAGCCAAACAGAGCACACAACACCCCTGTCACAGGAGACAGCTCTAGGGTGAGACGCGCCTGTGGCCATTCATGTGACTCCGGGTTTGGGCTCCTTCCCTTCCCTAGAACTCTCTGCTACCTGGGCCTGGGTTGGAGGGCTCAGCTCTTCCCCAACCGCTGGTGTCAGAGCTCTGTGTAGCCCACCTGTGTTTGCGTGGCCTATTGCTTCAGTGGTTAGCAAAGAGGTCCTAGGCCCCTCCTAGACCCACAGACCAGATTTGGAGGTGGTTAGTGACTCTGTTTCTAAAAGGCAGCACAGGCGATGGTCTGAGACCCACACCGCACAGGTATGGAAGCTGCGTGTCTCCACCTGCTGCAGGTGGAAAGCAGGTGGGGCACCCAGGCGAGTCTCTGCTCCTTCTCTGGCCCAGCAGTTAGAATCTGCTTAACCATGTCCAGACTGGGACACTGGTGAGGGTCAGGCCTTGGGTAACAGCAGCCTTCGGGGCCGTCCGGCATTTGCCTGACTCATCAGACTTGGCTGGACTCCTGCTTGCCGGGTAGGAGGGGCCTCTGAGCAGATAATTTTGTCAATAAAGAGAAATGCACATGCCACCACCACCCTCGGTGCCACAGCCAGTGCCACTCACCGGCTTCGGAGGTCTGCCCAAGGCTCCTGGTCAGGCGGCCGTCAGGTCCAATCAGCATCTGCCCACGTGCAGCCCTCGGGGCCTCCACGGGGCCGGGCTTTGGGGACTCGGGCAGGTCAACGACGGCACAGCCTTCATCCCATGTGTGGTCCATGTAGGCTTGGGCCCCGAGGAAAAGGAGTTGCTTGGTCTTCTCTGGGGAAGACAAAGCACCCTCATGTTCACACCTGTGCAGCACAGGACGCCCCTGCACAGTACCTCACCCTGCAAGCCTCACACGGACCCCGCTGGGCGGGCAGTGAGTCCTCTTTGGGGCCTCTGTCACCCAGTAACCCTAGCCCAAGCGGGGTCCTGTCAAGGTGGGTCCTGCTCTGTCTCCATGCGAGATTGCTCTTTCCTCCCGCCTTTTGCTGCCATGTCCTCAGGAGGGCTCCTGCCCTGCAGCCCCCCTTGTGTCCGACACAAAGGACACAGACAGGGACACTCCTCTCCTATCACTCTCACCTGCAACTCACAGCTGGCCTCAGCTCACAGGCTGTGCCTCCTCCCGCAGCACTGCCACCCTGAAAGCAGGCTCTGTGGCAAGCTAATTCACAGGACAGGTTCCTCCTCTGCCCACCCAAGCAGGAAGCAGCCAGAGACTGAGCTGGCCCGCCACCTCAGGTCAGTGGGCGTCCCACTGCTTCACTTTTTGCAGAGCTGCTGGCAAGACAGGGCAGCAGCCGGCTCCTGACAAAGGTATCCCAGAACCTTCCAGACCGAACTATCCCTGGGAGCTGAAGTGGTTACTCAGCCCCCAGAATACTGGCTTTCCATCAGGCTGCAGTTCAGTCACCTGGGGGACTTCACAACGTCAAACACCCGGCTCCAGGCCCAGCAATGCTTTGTTCTTCCTTTTCTACCTCACCCCATCCGGGACAGATTCTAGAAACCCTGCAGCTCCACATAAAACGGACAGCAGTGACAGTTACAGGGCAACTAATGGAGTGGCTGATGACAGTCCAGCCACAACCTGCATGTCTTCTTCCTGACCCTCCACAGTCCCCTCATTTATAAGTGGCTGTCACATGGTGAGGTTAATCCTTGTCCTCAAGGACTTGTGGTATAACCGTGGCAAAGAGATCAGGGTGACAGCTGTGGCTTGGCTTTCACCACTTGAGTCACGCTTACTATGGAAGGCCCAGCGAGCCAGCCGCCCTCCCCGACCCAGCCCTGTGAATGACAAGCTCTTGCAAATGCCCTAGTACTCAACGAGACAGTCAAGACTTAGACTGACCTGGTCCGCTTCCTGTTTAGTTCACATGTCCTAAGAGGGCACACAGTTACAGTTCCACCAGACTCCCTGCCCTCCTCATCTATTACCAGCACGGCCTGTGAGGCATCTGAGTTTGCAACCCTAGTGTGCAAGGAGAGGGCGGGGCAGTTGCTGACGCTGGGGAGATGCAGCAAGAGGAAGAGAACTGGAGAGGGGCTGACCCGGAGGCTGGGCTCTGTCCCCCATTCCCAAAAAGCAAGTGGCACCACTCAATTACCAACACCTTGGGTCATTCTCTCACTGCTCCACAGTATAAACCTTGTGCCCCCAACCACTAGGCAAGGTAAATTCCACTTTGTACCTGCCCCAGATACTAGTCATTCCAAAGTGATGATCAATAATAGCGATATGCCTAATGCCTGCATAGGAAAATCCACCTCAGATAGGAAACTGCTGCCCCACCTGCTCCAGGCCCCACCATCACGGCGCACTCACCTCTGAGCTCACTGCCCTCACATCTGGCCTGAACTGGAAATTGCTACTCTACTCTCTGGCACCCCCGCCTCTGCTCACTCCGATCCCGCTATGCTGCCCTCTTCCTCTCCTCTCCCTCTGTGCCTAACTCCTACTCGCCTTGCTGGATTAGACTTAGGCTGTTCCTTCAAGAAGCCTTCTCTGATATCCCTGCAGACGCTGCTGCAGCGACCTGAGCCTACCCTCACCGTGGGCCTCCCTCACTGGGCTGGGCGCTCCCGGGACGCAGGGCACCGTCAGTCTTGTTTGCCTCTGGTCTCTAGGGCCAGCCCAGCGCCTGGCGGGGCGGGCGTGCTCCATAAATACCTTTTGGGGTAGAAGAGGCGCTTTTCCAGCTTAATCCACCCAGGACATCCCATCCCCTGACCTCTCCCAGGGCCTGCGGGGCCCTGAGCGCAGAGACTACGGCATCCCTCACAAAGTCCGGACGACAAAGTCCCAAGAAAGCACCAAGCGGGCGCCACTCACTGAGGACCGTGACTCGTGGAGAGCTCGTAGAGGAAGGGGTGGCGACAAGGGCAGCGACAAAGTGGACGGCCCTGGGAGTTACTCAGGTCCCACTAACTGACCCCAGATGGGGCCAGCCGGTGTCCCCGCGTCCTCCCAGCTCCCAGGAACTCGGGGCCGGGAAAGTGGACGCCACCTCATGGAGGAAGTTGTGGCCCGGTGGGATGGAGGCCCCACCACGGCGAACCCTCGGCAGCCGCCCCCGCACTCACCGAAGATCTCCCGTGAGTAGCGCTCCCCGCACACGCCGCGGCTCAGCTCCTTCTGGCCCACGCGGACCTTGAGCTGCAGCGGGGCCGCGGCCGCGAAAGGGCAGCCCCGCTTGGGCATGGCCGCGGGGCCCGAGCGACGCAGCTCCGCTGTCGCGCGCGCCAGACCACTGACTCCCTAACGTCACAGCAGCGCGCCAATCTGCGGGCGGGGGCGGGGCGGGGCGAGGGCGCGGCGGGGCCCAGGATAGGCTGGGGTCGAGGTCGGGGGCGGGGCTCCTGCGCAACTAGGCGCTGGATAGGCTGGGGGCGACGTCGGGGCGGGGTTCGCGCGACGGCGTTTGCAGCGCGGGAAAGGTCGGGGCGAGGTTGAGGGTCAGGGTGCGCTCCCGGCGCGGCAGAGGCCGGAGGAGAGCTCGTGGGCGGGGTTCGTACGAGCGCAGCGCAGGATAGGGTGGGGGCAAGGCCAGGGCTGTACTTGGTGGCACAGGAAGGGCCAGGGGCAAGGCTGAGAGTTGGGACTGTGCAGCGGGGTCGGAGACAGTAATAGGGAGAAACTTGTGCGTCGGGGGCAGGGCTCATGGGAGGTGCGGCGCGAGATAGGTCGGTGGCGACGTTGGGGGCGGGACTCGTGGGAAGCGCGGCGTCAGATAGGTCAGTGGCGGGCGACGTCGGGGGCGGGACTCGTGGGAAGCGCGGCGTCAGATAGGTCAGTGGCAGGCGACGTCGGGGGCGGGGTTCGCGGGTGGCGCGGCGCCGGATAGGTCAGTGGCAGCATCGAGTCCGCTTCGTTTTGGTCCCTAACAGCTTTGGGCGCTGTTTATATTTCCTTGTTCCTTTTCCCCAAGTTTGAGGACGACCGACTCTTGCTAGGTTTTGACAGTGGCGGATTCCTAGCCTTCTGCTCCCGCTAGCCCGAGCTGACGTCCCGCAGGCCCACGCGGGGCCCAGGGGCGACAGGGCCCGCTCCCGCGCTGCCCACATTTCCTCCATTGTTTGAAAAGTGCCCTTTTTTTTTACAGTTGGCTCATTGACTGGGGGTCCCCGCGCCGTGCAGTGCGCCCGTGGCTGTCCGTCTCTGGGGTCCTGCTCAGCAGCGGTCCCTGCTCCCCTCTGACCGGGTCTCTGTGGCTGTCCCTCTCTGGGGTCCTGTTAGTCAGGTACATTTCCTTGAACAACATCAGTGTCAATACTTTTACTCTAGTTTTGTTTTGTTTTGTTTTGTTTTGTTTTTTTGAGACAGAATCTCACTTTGTTGCCACGGCATCAGACTAACTCACGGTAATCTCAAACTCCTGGGCTCAAGCGATCATTCTGCCTCAGCCTCCCACGTAGCTGGGAGTACAGGCATGCACCACCATGCCCTGCTCATTTTTTCTATATATTTTTAGTTGTCCAGCTAATTTCTTTCTATTTTTAGTGCAGACGGGTCTCACTCTTGCTTAGGCTGGTCTCGAACTCCAGAGCTCAAACGATCCACCCACCTCGACCTCCCAGAGAGCTAGGATTACAGGCGTGAGCCACCGCGCCTGGCCCTCTGAGTTAGTCTTGACGTCTCTGTCTGGAGAGTGGCTATGAATTCTAGCCCTGCTCCGTCAGGGCTGCAGGGAGGTGGTAGTGGGTGTTCACAGCAAGTGTTTACGGGATACATCCTCATCCTGGCGGACAGTCCAATGCCTGAGTGTGTGACCATGACCAGGCGCCCCTCTCACACTTACCTCGTGTGCTGGCAGGCGACCTTGAGACTATTGTCTGACCCATGTCCTGTTTATTACTATCAAGTCAGCTGCTCACTAGGAGAGCCCTGACCAGGATAAGAGTTAGGTTCAGGTGTGTCAGGTAAGGCACAGAGGGGACGACTCAACAGGACACTTGAAGTAACAGAGGCATTGTGTGACCCACAGGTCCAGAGAGAGGAGGGCGGCCTGCCTCAGGCAGGTGTGATCACCAGAGGGTAGGAAGCAGTTGAGGGAGTGAGCGACCCGTGGGACGAAGCCTTTACTGGGGCCCAGGCATTGTCCAGGCTGGTTTCCTGTGGGGAGTTCTGATTAGTGGGCATAGTGCCAGCAGGCACCAGACCCGTGGAATCTTGCTGGGACTGAGAAGTGGTCACAGTGGCATGTGTGCAGCCCACATGAGGATGGGGGTCAGTGGGGTGAGTCACGCAGGCTGAACCCAGTTGTCCCATGGTCACCGGGGGTCGGGGGGTGGTGTAAGGCAGCGACCTGGTTGACCACCTTGAGGAACGGGAGGAGCCAGAGAACTGGAAGTTGTGCTGAGGGTGACCGAGTCCTGTTTCTGGTGGGAGACAGTCCAGCTTGCATCCAAATGGATGCTGAGGCAGCATAAAATGACAAGAATTCACCATAATTATCAAATCACCGATTTGTCCTTTATCCGTGTATCGCACAGAGACCGCCACTGCCTCATCTGCACTGGGGCCGTGTTCTCCATGTGATGTGCAGACAGCCCCTTATCTTAACAACTCAGATGCTCACAACATCTGCTTCTCAAAGAGAAGGGATGGGGACCTGTATTGTTTGCCTATTGGTTGTCTGCACTGACCTATCACTCGATGACAGACAGAGCCTCCTGACCCTAGAACACATGAAAGAACCATTTCCCCTCTAAGTTGGTGTCCTCTTACCCAGTAGAACCTCCACAGATACCTGCTGGCACTGTCTGTGGCTCCGCCTCAAGGTTTCATCCAGAGATGAAGAAAAACAATGACAACAACTGTGTCTCTGTGGAGGATTTAGCAGCTACTACAAAATACAGGTTTGAAAACTTTTTTTGCAGCTCTCTAATTTAAATGGCAGTTGAGGCCAGGTGCAGTGGTGTACACCTATAAGCCTAGCACTTTGTGAGGCCGAAGTGGGTGGATCCCTTGAGCCCAGAAGTTGGAGACCAGCCTGGGCACCATAGTGAGACCTCATCTCTAAAGAGAAAAAAATGAGCCGGGCATGGTGGCGCACGCCTGTAGTCTTAGCTCCTTGGGAGGCTGAGGCAGGAGGATGCTTGAGCCCAGGAGTTGGAGGCTATAGTGAGCTATGATGACACCCACTGTGCTCCAGCCTGGGACAGATTGAGAGCCTGTCTCTGAAACAACAAAGTGGCAGGTTAAACTTGTGAAGCGAGGCTTGTAGCTTTTTGTACAGAATGGAATGATTTCTTTTTCCTTTGAAAAAATGTCTGCTGTGTGTGAGGGTCGAGTCACACAAGGTGCCATCTCCCGTCCCCCAGGAGCTTCCCTGCGGCGACAAAGGGCTCTCTCCCTTTGTCCCTCTTGCTGTGTTAGGGAAGGAACACGTGCACCTGCCGAGAGCTGACGCCGCTGGGGAGGGCCAGCAGCCGCTGTGGCATGATGTGTCTTCCTCCTCTCAGGTCACCGAAGGCCGTGCTTGGCATTGTTTAGAGAAGTTGGTTGCACACCTGAGTCACGGGAATTCAGAATGGAGCCCGCCACTGGGCGTCTCCAAGGTGTGGGTCGGCCAGAGCCCGGAGCCCACAGAACTCTGTCCCCACTGTGGGACGGGTCGCACGCGCAGCGGCACCCTGTCTGGTTCCAGCCTGCAGGGCGGCGTGTCTCGGGGAACCCCTCCCCTCTCAGAAAGGATACCCAGAGGGCGGATGTTTCTGTAAATCTCCCCCACACTCTGAGAAGTTACTAAGGAGGCCACCACGTGCCTCACGAAGCTCCGGCCAGTTACGACGTGGCTCATCCCAGCAAAGGAAACCCAGAGGGACGGCGGCCACTCGGGCCACTGGCATGAGGAGGGGCTGCTGGCGAGGCCTTGTCACCCCCATGGGGAGGACAGGAAGTCCTGGGTCAGCGGGGCAGGTCCTGCCCAGGCAACAGCTTTAGAGTGAAATTTGTTTATGTGTTTAGTTAGTTTTGTTTTGTTTAGAGGTGGGCCCAGGCTAGAGTGCAGTGGCATTGTCACAGCTCACTGCAGCCTCGGACTCCTGGGCTCAAGTGATCCTCCTGCCTCAGTCTCCCCAGGAACTGAGACTACAGGTGTGCGCCACCATGCCTGGCTAATTTTTTTTTTCATTTTTTTCTATAGCTGGGGTCTTGCTCTATTGCCCAGTCTGGTCTCCAACTCCTGGGCTCAAGCAGTCCTTCCACCTCAGCCTCCCAAAGTCCTGGGATCACTGCACCCAGCTGTGTTTAGTTTTCAAAAACATATTTAATGTACTTGGCTCTCTTACAGAGGCTTCTTTCCTAAGCGAACACACGGCTCCGCTTTGTGAGGCCAACAGCACGGGCATCTCTCGGGCAGCCGCGTCCTCCATGCTCTGCGCAGTGAGATGTCACCGTTCAGTGTTTAAAAGCAACGAGGACAAGTCAAACCGTGAAACCGCCACTCTCCTTCAGTGGCTACTGGATGTTTATTACGACATGGCTCCACCTGGGCACACAACCGTGTGACTGTGTGTCACAGAAGGTCTCCGTTTTGAGCACTTTGGCTCATTTTAAGGAGCAGAATTTTAAAAAATGTACACAAGGTTGGCTTTCTGATGTTTAAAATCACTGTAGAAATCAACGTGTTGAGCTGAAGGCTCCAATAGAAATACAAAAGTCCAGAAATCGTTCTCATGTTTCTTTGTTCACGGTGTTGGCTGTGGTGGCCAAGGGCCGTGGCCGCTGCTGTCTCTGTGGGGCGGGACGCCGGCGCAGCCCAGGGGCCGGCTGGTCTAAAACAGCTGGATCATCGACTCTCTGGACTTGCCGACACCGACCCACTTGACTGCGAGGGCGGAGCAGAGCGTTCGTGGAGTGAAACTGTCATTAATGTCGCGTCTGTTTATGTGGTTCATACAGCAAAGGGGCTGTGTTTTCTTCAAATGGAAATAGCTCTAATTTTTCAGTTACACAGGCCGTACGTGTTGGAGGATTAATCCACGTGCAGCAGAGAGCAGGAGCTCCTCCCCCCCACCCTGCCCCTTGGAACCGGCCACCCCGTCTGCAGGGGCACGTCTCCCTGCGGCCTGCTGTGGGTGCGGACTCCCTGTGCTGCCAGAGCAAGCGCGCCCTCAGAGGGGGTGTGTCTGTCTGCCGTCCCAGCCGCTGACAGGTGGCTGTTCCTGGCAGGGCCACACCCGCCCCTGGCTTGGGCCCTCCTCACCTCGCTCTGTGTGATACGTTCTCCCGGAGACCATACTTGGCTGGTTTCTCGTTGTGCACCAAGCCCTGCACTGGGATGTGGGCCTCTTGGGGTGCCCAGGGCCTGGGGGGCAGGGAGGGGTGGCCGGGGGAGGCAGGGCACCCACCTGGGACTCCCAGGTGGTTCTCCACGAAGCGGACATAGCTCTGGGCCTGTGGGGGCAGGTCCTCCCACCGCCTGGCGCCCGTGGTGTCTGCTTTCCAGCCAGGCAGCGTCTCGTATTCAACCTCGACCTTCTGAAGTATCTCCTGGTTAGCTGGGAGACACGGAGGAGCAGGTCCCACAGACGTTTGGTGACACGGCGGCCCCCACCCCAGGGCCCGCTTGCCCAGGGACTCGCAGCGAGGAAGGGGTCCAGGGTGGGTGAGGCACTGTTTGGTTTTCCGTGTCGGGTGGTGAGTGGGAGCCGGCAGGGGGCTCGGACACCGGCTGCACCCCTTCCCGACCATGGGACATGCCCACCCTGGACACGTATTGGCTAACTGCTGAAACCTCCACGGTGACATCAGCCGAGGAACTCCAAGGCCTTGCCTGGACATTCTAGGAGATTCTAGACTCCTGGAGCATTAAAGGATGCTTACGGATCTATGTCCCCTCACCCCGAAAGTCAGCTTTGTGGGTGCAGGGACTCCATGCGGGGTCTGCAGCTCAGGCTAGGAGCCAGTCACCCCTTACTGACAGAAGATGCTGGAACAGGGTGCCTGCTGCAATGGTTTTGGAGCCATGGAGCCGGGCAGGGTCTGCCTGGGGCTCTGGAGGGGACTTGGCAGCCTCAGCTCTTACAGGGGTCGGGGGTCATAGGGCCAGGGGACACTGCCCAGAGGACGTACGAGGTTCCTGAGGCCAAGTGGCACTTCGAGACCTATGTGGGCCTGCTCAGAGGAGGTTTGGGCAGTTTGCTCATGCCTACTGGGGACGTGGGGCCAGAACGTGATCTGGGCCTGAGGTTGAGGGGCATGCCCAGATGCGCGGGTAACCGTGACATCCAAGAGAACAGCATCTCCTTCTTGCCTTCCAGAAGAAGGGATGCACAGGGGCAGGAGAGACCCCAGTACGCCTCTAAAAATCTAACCGAAAAGCATGTTTTCTTAGATGAAATCGTCATCCTTCACATTTGCTTGGGGCGTTAGGGTTTCCAGAGCAGTCAGGTCCCCATCCTGACTCAGGCTCACCCCACGCCCGCCGGAGGTGGGCCTTTTACCTGAGGCAGGTCAAGGTGGCTGAGTCAGCTCCCGACAGCCACCCAGGCCTGTCCCCGAGCCCTTCACAAACCACCAGTGGGCACCTGCAGCCGCCGTGGGGCCTGTCGTGGGAGGACCCGTGAGAGCCGGAGGTGCATCTCGGGGACAGGCGTGTTGCCCTTTGCCTGCCCAACGTGAGAGGCGCTGCCCAGTCTCCGAGAAATTGCAGGTCCTGCCCGTTTTGGTGCCCGTGAAACAGACTGACAGAAAAGCCAGTACCTCGTCTCCCATACCTGGGAAGTAGGGGATCCTCTTCCCGCTCAGCTTGTAGGCGACACCCACTTTAATCTCGCTCAGCACGTCCAGGATGTCCAGCTTTGTCAGGGCCAGCCTGTCCAAACCGAGACAGAGAGACAGACTGGAGAAGGGTCCTCAAGGCTAGGGTTTCTTCCTTTTGCGCGTCACACCCTCGTTTCTCCTCTGTTGTTTACGATGGCAAGTAGAAGATAAAGATCAGGTGATCCCAGAAAACTGCCACGACTGCCAACAGGTGTGAGAACAGGTGCCCCACCCACGCTCACCTCGTGGCCGCCCACGCTGTGGGGGTCATCCTTGCAGGTGAGGGACCTCAGGTGGGCTGTGCAGGTGGCCTTTCCTGCTTGGGGTTTTGCACCCTTCTTTTGAGCCCTGAGTTACCTCCCCGTGGTTCTAGGGGGAGCCTGAGGCTGGCTTGTGGGACTGTGGGAAGCACTGGGAGCTCCTGCCAGTTGGGCCCCACCAATAAGCGTCATGTTGTCATCAGCTGCCTTGGTCTGTGGCTCCTCTGGGCCCCGTCTGTGTGCCACCCCGCAGGATGAAGCTTCTAGAAATGCCAGGTGCCCCCTGGGGCCCAAGGGTGAATGTGAGCCTGCTGTCCCTGCCAGCTTGTTGCTGCCGAGTCCCGCAGTCCCTGCGGCAGGATGTCCCTGCTGGGGAACAGATGAGGCAGAGCCCACCACGCGCTCCGGGGCTCTGCAGATCTCAGGGCTTGGGCCCGGCCCTGGCTTACACCTGTCACACCCGCTGGGCCTGTGTCCTGGGTGAGCAGAGCGGACAGCAGCATGGGAACCTCGAGGATGCCAGAGGCTGCACCAGGCAGCCCCAGGGTCCCGGCCCGGCCCCCTGGGCAGGTGCCAGTCCTGTGGGTGTGGGGGTCCTGGTGGGGACGGCGGCGGATGGCCCAAGGAAGGGCTGCTTACGCGGTGAACCCGTTGACCATGTGGGCGTATCTGAGGATCATCAGGTCTAGCCAGCCGCAGCGCCTCTTCCTGCCCGTGGTCACTCCCCATTCATGGCCGCGGCTCTGCAGCAGGTCTCCGATTTCCTAGTGACAGCAGAGCGACCATCCTCCCAGGCCACGACGGGAGCCCTGTGCCCCTGGCCTGGCCCCCTCATCCCCTGGGTCAGGGGAATCCTTGAAGCCACCACCCCCTGATGGAGTTGCCCCTGGTGTCTGGTTCCCGCGTCCCTGGCAGGTGCGTCTGGCAGCCCAGGCTCACACCCGGCAGGGCCTTGCTGCCACTGCAGTCTGAGCCGGCGAGCTGGTCTCTGGAACACACCAGCCCCTGGGCCTCGTGGGGCGTGGGCCTGGCCCTGCAGCCGGCTCTGGGGACAGGGCATGCGTGTGTCTGCCGACACCCAGCCCCAGCCACTCACAGCACCTGCTCCTCCTCCCTGCTCGGCACAAGGGCTGTGCCCTCCCTGCCAGGGCTCACGGGTGAGGCTGAGGAAGGAAGGCTGCGCCTCCTGGGCAGCTCCAGAAACACCCGAGGCAAAGAGCTGAGGGGGGCGGTGGGCTCTGCTTTCAGCCTGGTTCTGGCTTGGCAGTGACGGACCCAGATCCTGCTGGGACAGGGCTGAGGGCAGGTGCCGGCGACCTCTCTGAGCCAACGTGGTCCACCAGCTGCCCCAGACAGGGGAGTCCGAGGGGGCTGTAAGGCACCCCTCCCCTGTGGGCCTCTCACTTCCCCAGGGAAATGAGGTCCTACAGACACATGTGCACACACGTGTACACACGTGGCCCAGGCCACGTGGTGCTAGTGTGGTGGGAATACGCCAACATCCAACGCCCCCATCAACCGCCACCCCTGGCCCTGTCTGGCCCCTTAGCCCCCGCCGCGTGGCAGCTCACCCTGCCCCTGGGCGCCCTGCCTGTGTTCCCCTGGGTGGGGGCTGGGGACTCACGTTGATCTGCTCGGTGGGGAAGGCCCCGATGCCCACGCGTGTGGTGTAGACCTTCACCACGCCGTACACATCGCCTATGTTCTGGGGGGGTATGCCCAGGCCTGTGCACACGCCGCCCACCGTGCAGTTGGATGAGGTCACGAAGGGGTAGGTCCCTGCAAGACAGATGGGGTCGGGCTGCCCACCACCCCCGCCGATGCTCCGCCCAGGCAGCAGGCGGTTCCACTCCCCGAGTGTCCCCTGAGTGGGTCTGACGGCCCACCTGGCGCGCTGGGTGCCGGGCTGCGTGGCTCACGCACGAGTGTGGGGTGAGGAGAGGGAGGAGGCTGCTCCTGGTGTGGACAGAGGTGGCCAGGCCACCGTGGTGATGGGGGCTTAGCTGGTGTGCCCGTGGGCTCAGGGACAGGGACAAACCGACCACCGAGGGCTGCTCTGAGCAGCCTGGCCAGCTGCCTGCCACCGTCCCGGCCTTCCCCCAATAGCTCCCCCACCCTTCCCTCCTCCCCTCCCCTGCAGAAGCTGGGGACAGGGACGCTGGGACCACTTCCGTGGGTGTGGGTGTCACTGCGGCCTTGGCCCTGCCCCTGCCCCCGGGGTGCTCCCTCGGCCTGGTCTTCCCTGGCGGACAGAGGCTGCCAGGACGAGCGCCCGCCAGGCCTTACCGAAGTCGATGTCGAGAAGGGCCGCGTTGGCGCCTTCCACCAGGATTTTCTTGGGGGGCCCGTGGAGCGCCTCGTACATGAAGTATACGCCGTCGCGGACCATGGGTCGGATCCGCTCAGCAAAGGCCTGCAAGGACCGAACAGCGGGATGGGCTGCAGCCCTGGGTGGAGGAAGCCCCGGGTCCCTATGAGGGCTGGCCAGACCCTAACAATAATGGCTGGCAACAGGTGTGCCCTGTGCTGTCCGACAGGCACCCCGGGGCCTGCCTGCCCGCGCTGCCCCGCCTCACCTTGAGCCTTTTGAGCTGACCGTCCACGTCTATTTCCAGGGCAGGGAACATGGACTGGTGCTGGCGGGCCAGGCTCTTGAACCTGCACAAGCGACAGTAGCTACGGCTGCCCCGGGCCCAGAGCGCCTGGTGCCCGCCCACCAGCCAGGCGCTCTGCAGGCCCCCCCTGTTCTGGGGCTGCAGGGCCCAGGTACCTGGTGGAAAACTCGTCAAAGTCCGACAGGAGGTCGCAGATGCGGAGGCCCGTCCGGGCAGCTTTGGACGAGTAGGTGGGTCCGATCCCCTTCTTGGTGGTGCCGATGCTGAAAGGTGGGGGTGGGTGCTGTGGGGGCCTGGCAGACCCTGCCAGACCCCTAGGGCCACCTCGGGGAAAAGGGCCGAGTGGGGTGACACCCAGGTGCCAGAGCCTCAGCAACACTCAGGAGCCTGAGCGCCAGGAGAGCTGCCTGGACCACCAGTGACGGGGTGCTGGGCCCCAGGCCTAACCCACTGTCGGCTGCTGCCTCCACAGCCTGGACCCGCTGCCTGCCTGGCTGAGCCACCTGGAGCTCAGTGTGGCACCGTCTGGCCAGGCTCTGCGTGTGCACTAGTATAAGCATGTGCATGTGTGTGTGCACCGGTGTGTGCATGTGTGAGCATGTGCACTGGAGTGTGTGTACGTGTGAGTGTGTGCACCAGTGTAAGCATATGCACATGTGAGCATGCACATGCGTGTGGTGTGCGAGCCCGTGTGTGCAGTGGGTAAGCATGAGACTGTTGACTGTCCCTGGCAGGACCCGCTTCTGCTTCACTCCTGTGTCCCTGGCACATCGAGGATCCAATAACCCCCCTTGAGTGGACAGATGGTGACTGTCGGGGTGGGGGCAGGATTGGGACAGGGCCAGAGCTGCGTGGCCTCGTGAGTCTCACGTCTGCCCAGGTGCGGCAGGTCATGCGGGTGTGGCAGGTGACGTCAGGGCATGCTCACTGCCAGGGGGCTGTGTGGTGGCCGCAATGAGTGAAGGCACAGAGGACACCAGAGAGAGGTGGGCAAGGTCAGGGCTTCAGCGATGTGCTGGGGCATGTCGGGGTGCTGTTTCTGGGGGCTTTGCGTCCATCGACGTCCCCTCCCCGTCCTGCCCAGGACCAGACACATCCCCGAGTTGGCCGACTTGCAGGACCAGAGCACCCGTGCCGACGGGAAAGTAGCAATGTACTTACTTCTTCCCCTCCTGGGCTTGGCGCTGCACTTCCTGGAGTCCGTCGACGGCCTGGTGGAAATCGAACACTGTCGGGCCGGGCGGAGCACCCGGGACAAGAGAGAAGCAGAGGACAGAGGTTTACGTGGGGCCCTCGCCTGCCGCGCCCGAGCCTCCCGGGAAGGGGCTGGTTGAGGTTTGGAAGAGGACAGACTGCCCGAGTCCCGCTGTGCTCTGCACAGACTCAGGTGTGCCCATGCCTCTCCCCGGGCCTCAGTTTCCCTGTCTGCAGACGGGGGTAGTGATCCCTGACCCAGCCCCTCCTCGCAGCTCTTTGGAAGGGGCGGAGAGGGTGTGCCCTGAGCTGTGGGGAGCGCGCGCCCTAGAGCCTCCAGCCCCTCAGGGTGCCTTACCGAGGTGGGCTCTGTCAGAGATGATGAGCCTCTTCTCCCAGTCCTTCAGCCCTGCGGGGACACGGCACAGGTGGGTCTGCAGCACAGGTGTGCCGCAGCTCACAGGTGAGGTGGGCCCGGCTCCCTCGGGGAAGGCACGTGGGAAGGAGCCATGTGGTCCCCTCTGCTGTGCAGGAGGCCACAGGCCCTCCCCTCGGTGCCTCTTCTCCTACTGAGGCTCCTGGACCCCGGCCGTGGGACCCCCGCAGATGCCCGTGGGCTTGTCCTGCCCCAGGCTGAGTGCCTGGCCTTCTCCCTTCTCTCGACAGCCGCTCTGGAGTGGTCTATTCCCCTCAGGGCCTCAGCCTGGGGACCTCCTGGTGCCGTGTCCCCAGAATTGGGCTCCATGAACTCCTCACTGTGACCTGCAGCCCTGAGGCTGGAGCTCTGCTTCCTCCCAGGGCCCTGCCTCGGGATAGCCCGCCACAGTCCGACCTGCCCACGGCGGGCCGCGGGTCTCTACCTGCCTCTGTGTGCCTGGCGACACACCCGCTGAGCCCCAGGAGCCACATCCCTCCCTGCTGGCACGGTTGACCCAGTTGCCCCCAATCCCAGCTGCACACCAGGGGCCCTAGCTCCCTCCAGGACTTCCTGAGTCTAAGTGTGCAGGGCCGGCTGGCCCGTGCACAGGCAGCAGCCACGGCAGGTCTGCCTGTCCCCCCGCGGGAGGGACCCCCACTGAGGTGCCAGTCAAGGACGCCACGGCCAGGACAGGGCAAATCTGCAGGGACACGGACCCACCTTTCTTCTCATTCTTCTCCGCTTCCTCGAACAGGCCCGGCAGGTGAATGACCACCCCGTTGCCTGCAACACACGGGCGCAGGGGAGCGGGCTGCGGTCAGCGTGCAGGGGCACCATGCCCACGGCAGCGCTGTCCTCAGTGGCCACGAGGTGTCCACGGACCGAGCGGCCAGGTGTGGCCTGTCCACACCGTGGAGCGTGACTTAGCACCACAAAGACAGGAAGTCCTGACGCACGCTACAAGGCGGTGTCTTCGGAGGGCACTGCGCCCGGTGAAATCAACACTCAGATGTGGTCCAAACCGCAGAAACAGGAAGTGGAATGGGGGGCGGGGGCCTCGGGAGGTGGGGAGTTGTTTAGTGTTTTGGGGTTTCAGTTTGGGAAGGTGAAAAGTTCTGGAGACGGACACTCCCTTGTGTTCACCCAAAGGAGCTGAAACCTCACATCCACACGAAACCCGCACACGAGTGTTTATAGCAGCTTTATTCGTAACTGCCACGGCCTGGCGCCCTGTGCTGGGTGAGAGGACACAAGACCCGGGGTCCCCAGACAATGGGATTTTATTCAGTGCTAAAAAGGAACAAGCTCCCGGGCCGTGAGAAGACACAGGGAAAGGTAAATGCATGTTTCCGCGGAAGTGGCCAGTCTGCAAGGCTCTGTGCTGTCTGACTCCCGCCTGGCTGGCCGTGGGACAGGCCGAGGGAGACAGGACATCAGTCTAGGCAGGAGTGACCAGAGACCATGCAATCCACAGCGGGCACAAAAGGTCACCCAAATGCCACAGCATCCTGAGATAACCACGCGGCAGGGCCTAGAGAGCCGCAGGCTGAGGCGCCCCTGCGAGTCTGCCCCTTGCTGAGCCTCTGCCGGCCACCATCTGGCTGCTCCGCCTGCCGAGCCGGCCCTCGCTGGTGTTCCCGGTGGCTGCCCAGCCTGGGCTCCGGTCGCTGGCCCTGCCCTGTCCTCCGAGACCAGGCAGAGCGCCTCCAGGTCACGTGGCGCCTCCTTGGCCTCGCTTCCCGCCAAGCGGGGCCCAGGGCCCGGCAGAACGGGCGGCTGGCGGGAGAAGGCTTCCTGCAGCACAGCCGGGGCAGAGGCCAGCCTGCCTCCCAGTCCGCCTGGGGCTGGGGACCAGGGGCTGCGGGGACACAGGGCAGGCCATCGCCCGGGCTACGGCCTCCCCCCTGTGAAATACGGGTCGTCACCGCCCTGTCCTCGCTCCATGCTGGGGGTCCAGAGGCAGGGGCTGCTCCACCGCACAGGCTCTTGGGCGAGTCTGCCCTCTGCCCCAGCCCCGGCCACCCACAGCTGTTCCCCCGCTGCCGTCTCCCCCTCACAGCGGCCAGAGCCCGTGCCAGCACTGGGCACAGCCCATAGCGCCCGCAGCGCCTTCCTGACCGGCAAGCGTGGCCTTGCTGTGGTCACGGAGAGAGCGGAAGGAAAAGGAGCAGAGGGGGCCTGGCCGGGCTGGCCTGGGGGGCCAGGAAAAGCTGCTGTGAGCCAGGGAATCTCGGGCTAAGAACTGAGTCCAGGCTGGGCAGGAGACGTGGTGTCGCGAGAGCCTCAAAATCCTGGTGGCGGGAGGTGGCCTGGCCTCTCAGGGGCACTGAGAGGTCACCAGGGCTGCAGCCAGGGAGGGGGGCGTGGACAGAGGGACGAGGAGGGGCAGGGACGATGCCAGCCAGACAACCGCAGCAGCCCAGGCGAGGGGACGGCCTGGCACCGCACGTGGCCCTCGCACACTGTCACGCGTGCACACACACATACACACACACACACACACACACACACACACACACACACACACACACAAACAGGGAGTCCGAGTGCTCGGGCAGCCTCTGTGCCCCCAGCCCGGTGAGGCCCGTGCATGGTCAGTGGTCAGGTGGGGACTGGCAGCCCGACCGGCAGGGCTCTGAGGACAGCGCCCAGGTCAGGCAGGTCTGCTCCTGCCGCCCTCCACCCGCACGGTGTGGGTGTCCTCTCGGCCCGTCCCAGCCAGCCGGGGCACGCTCGGGAAGGGCGCCCAGCGGGGGCAGGGGCACTCACCGATGAAGGACACGGCCTTGGTGTTGATGATGCCGCTGGGCAGCAGGTGGAAGTCGTACTCCTTGCCGTCCACCACCACCGTGTGGCCTGCGTTGTTGCCGCCCTGGAACAGAGACCGGGCTGAGCCGCAGGCACCGAGCGCCAGGCCCCCAATGGGACCGGCCCCGGGGCCTGCCTGGCGCCCCAGCCGACCTCTGGGGCCGGGTCCAAGTGCAGGTGCTCAGAGTGTCCTCCGCCCCACAGGGCAGGGCCACGGCCTGGGGAGCCAGTCCAGCGGGGGCTCTGCTGTGTGTCTGGGGGCCGGGCTGGCTGAGCGTCCTGCTCTTTGGGTGCCGTGCAGGGTCCGGTCGGGGACTGGTCAGAGAGGTCTGGCCCAGGCTGGTGCCAACGCCTCCAGGGCTCAGTGCAAAGACCAGGGCCCCCCACAGCCCAACCTGCCCTCACCCCTTTGGCAGGGACCCCCTGCTGGGCTGGCACCTCCCATCTGAGGATGAGAATGCGAAAGCAGTGCTGAGGCAGTGTGGCCCGGAGCACCGGCGGCAGGCTCCCTCTTTTTGGAGCTTGCAGGAGGCTGGGCTGGGGAGAGGGCCCGGGCCCAGGAAGCGCGTGGCCTCCCTCTGGCCACGAATGAGCCACGCGACACAAGCAGACCACTCGGTTCCTAAAGAGGGGCCACCCCCCAAGCTCTCTCGCCTCTGGCGAGGAGTCCCGCTCCTGGGCACTCAGGATGGGACAGGCCCTCCAGAGACCGAAAGGCCCCAGTTTGGGGTCACTTGTCCCCCTGGAGACACCTGTCCTTGCTCTGCCCTCGCCCCCGACACAGGTGGCAGCTCCCTCACACTTGCCGCCGTGGTGGAGCCAAGTCTGCTGTCCCCAGTGCGCGGGCTCCCCCACCTCCCAGCTGGCAGGCCTCTGGGGACCTCAGGCACCAGGCCAGGGGCCGCCCGCCACGGCCAGGGCCAGACAGCCCAGACGGAGGCAGGTGCCAGGCCAACGTCGGCCGCGAGGACACGCGCACTGACGACAGCCGGCAAAACCCCAGCGGGCACGCCTCACCTTTGTTGGGGGTAAACACAGGCACCTGGGGACAGACACAGGCTGCTGTGGGACGGCGGGCGTCAGATGGCCCTCAGGTGACCCAGGGCCCTGCCAGCGGCAGCGGCCGGCGTCAGGCCACTCCTGCAGCAAAGGCGCCACAGAGAGCCGGGCGAGAAGCCCTGGCGAGTCTGGCCGCCCTGCCCTGCCCGCCGCTGCAGCAGGAGGTGACGGGGCCCCTGCGCCCAGGGGAGGCCACGGTCCGCAGGCCCTGCGCCGCCGTCCCCTGCAGGTTCTGTCCATGCGAGGTCCCGTCCCTCCCTCCTCACCCAGCACCCCACGCTGCTGGCTCCTGGCGTCCTGCGTGCCCAGACACTGACCATGCCTCCTGCGCAGCCCAGCCTCACTCTTCCATCCACCGCGCCTCCCTGCCCAGCCCAGCCCTGGCACACCACCTGCCACCACCTGGGCTGGAGGAGGCTGCTGACCTCCGACCCAGCAGGGCCCTCACCTCGTGGACCACTCAGCCACTGCCCTTCTATGCCGCTCAGTCACACAGGGTGGGGCTCGGACGTGTCCACTTGGCCCCAGGGCCGGGAAGGCACCGACCCTTTCTCCCCTGAGATGCTGCACCCCACCCTCAGCCCCACCTGAGGCACCCGGCTGAGGGGAGCCACCGCCTGAGCCCCCACTTCCCGGCACTAGCCGAGTGCGTTTCCCTGACAGCCCGGATCCCCCTGCCCTGGTGGAGCCATTGGCCACCTGGTGCCCCTGCAGGCTGGCTTCCCACTCAGGCTGGGAGGACGAGGACAAGGACGGCAGTGGGTGGCGGCTGCACCTCTCCCTCCTGGACTGGGAGCGACTCGGGGCCGGGACCAGCTCTCCTGCCGCTGCCTGGTGGACAGCCAGTGCAGAGCGGTGACGGCAGGGGGCTGGGGGCCACCCGATGGTGGTGGCCGCGCTCGCCCGG
This sequence comes from Microcebus murinus, assembly GCF_040939455.1. Taxonomy (NCBI): domain Eukaryota; kingdom Metazoa; phylum Chordata; class Mammalia; order Primates; family Cheirogaleidae; genus Microcebus; species Microcebus murinus. The sequence goes on from NC_134109.1 coordinate 2,192,227, forward strand.
AGGCTGAGGCTCCTGGGCCCGACCTCTCGGCAGAGGGAGGGGCCTCAGCTCCCAGCGTGGCAGGGTCATGGCCCACCGCGTGGGAGACCTGAGGTTACCCAGTGCCCCCTTCCTTTGGGATCTGCTCGTGGGCCCCTTCCCCCGGGACAGTGGGGCGAGGCCCGGGAGGAACGGAGGCCGTGGCACGGCGGGCAGCTCTCGGCTGCCCGGGCAGACGCTCCACGGTGATGGGCTGCGTGACTGTGGGGAGCCCCGCACTCTGCTCAGGGGCACGGGGGCGGTGAGCAGCCTGCTGGGGGCGGCCGCCCCTGCACCTCCAGGGTCCCTGGGAGCAGCCTGGGGCCCGAGGCCAAGCGTTCCCGACGGCCCTTGGAGACAGCCCCAGAGACAGCCGAGCCTCGGGACAGGGCCACACAATGCCCGAACGCCAGCGGCGCCAGCTCTGCCACCCCGCAGACGACGCAGCAGGAGCCCCTGCGACCTCACGTCCCTGTGGACGCTGCCACCGCTGCCACCCCAGCCCTGGCTGGACCCGGCCCCAGCTGCAGGTGGAGGGCAGGGCGGCGATCACCATGGGAACCCGTGGGCTGGTGCCTTGAGGTCCAGGGCAGGGAGCTGGCAGTACTAAGGGAAAGTAGCTTGGTGATGGCCGAGCTGGGGACGAAGGCTGACCGCAGGCCGCCGGGGCTGGGGTGCAGCAGGGGACACGGTGGCTGGGATGTGCCTGCCCGGGGAGCACGGCCTCAGCTGCCTATCGGGGGCGAGGAGTTGGACACGCAGCCTGACTCTCGAGGGAAGGAGACTCAGCAGACACAGGAGAGGAGGCCCAGGCAGGGGTGCCCAGGGGTGCCCAGAGTGGGAAGGGGCATTTGGGCCAAGAGAAGAGACGCCACGGCCCCACAGACTGCGGGTGACGTCCAGGTTCCGTGGTGCGGCCAGGGCGGGGAGGGCAGGCCCAGCTCAGGAGAGACTCGGCCTGGAGGGCAGAGGCAGGGCATGGGGGGCAGCAGGGCGGGGGGCACGGCACAGCCCCCGACAGACCCACAGCCATCGGGGGTAGAGCGGGACCCCTGTGGTGGGAAGAGATGGGGGCCGTGGGCACAGAACACAGGCCCAGCGGACTCGGGCTGCCGGCGGCAGGTCCCAGGAGCAAAGAGCAGCGGCAGCCGGGACCCCAGGCCTGAGACCAGAAGGAAAGCAAGCCCCTGGGGGTGCTAAGGACCTTCTGACCACGGGCCCCGAGTGACAGGGGTGGGAAAGGAGCTTGGGCAGCCCCAGACCACCTCTGGGCAGGGCGGGGAGTGGACGTGCACCAGGTGCCAAGGGCCGCGAGGGCTTGGTGGAGAGCAACGCCCACGCCCATGCAGCCTGGCCACCAGGCAGACGGCCCCAGCCATGGCTGACAGACCAGGTGGCCCTCAGGCCCTGGGGGCAGCCAGCCTGCCGTTCGCACACGCACTCAGGCCCCGCCGCCTGGCCCCCCAGCATGCACATTTCCTCGGCCCCTCTTCTGCGCCTGGGGACCCCGACTTCTGGCATTGTCAGCGGGCTGCACGCCCCTCTCCAAGTAGGGGCAGCCTTCCTTCCCCGGGGACATGTGGCTAGACTCCTCCCCCCGCCAGCCTCAGACAACACGGGGTGGGCAGACGTGGGGGCACAAGCAGCGGGGAGGCCCGTGGCAGGCAAAGTCCCCACTGCTGGGGGAGGGGCAAGCTGGGGTCACTGGACACCTGGGGCTGGCACAGAGAGGGTCCGCCAACCTTGCCTTCCAGGAGTGGCCCCGCCGAAACCCCAGCCCGTCACCTCTCCACGGAGGAGGGGGGGACAAGCCGGCCAGGCCCGGAGCTGTCGGGGTGGACACGGGCGCCTGCGAGGGCTCCCAACGCAGCATCCCATTCCTCAAGGTCTCTGAGCCTTGGTTTCCCCACCTGCGAGGAGCTCTGCGGAATGACGCCGCCTCACTGGCGCGTGTCCGGGGGCTGGAGGGAGGGCCCGTGGGCTCCAGGACACACTCATCCGATACGCTGGAGCTCGGGGGGGCCCCTGGATGAGGGGCGTGTTTTGACCTCAGTCGGAGAAGCCGGGCTGGGCGAGGGGTGCCCGGTGGCCCCTGGTTTGGGACGGCTCCGCCCGCTCTGCCCCTGCTGGTGCTGGCTGCCGCAGGGAGGGCGCGTGCGGGGCCGGGGGACCCACTGGCAGAGCACCAGGGGCCGTTCCAGCACCATCTCCACAGCTGGCGGCAGAGCCTGGCGGCAGAGCCTGGCAGCCTTGTGACCGGCCCTTTGGGCATCGTGAGTGGCAGGCGCTGGCCCCGGGCGTGTGCTGGTGGAGCCCGCAGGTCACGGGAGGGGCCCTGGCATCACCGCGCAGGGGCCTGAGGAAGGAAGGGGGGCGTGGCGGCCCTGGTGCTGGGTGCCCCAGAGGCAGAGGAGCTGGAGCTTGCTGGACATGTCCTCAGGCTGCTGGGGACAAGAGCCTGACACACACACAGCAGGGTGTCTGACGGCTGCCTCTGGGACCTGGGAGGGGATCCTCTGCCTGGCAGGGCAGAGAGGGGTGGGAGATACACTCCCCAGGAGGCCACCATCCCCCACGGGCAGGAGCAGCCTAGATGGCTGCTGAGGCCAGATCGCCCTGAGCCAAACAGGTCCTTGGGCTGATTCCCTTCTCCAAGGGGCTTCCCCGAGCCCCCAGCCCTCCTCTCAGAGCTCAGGACAGAGGCCACAGAACCAGGAGAAGGGGCTGGAGCAGATGTCCTTGCCCCATTTTTGACAGCAGCCTCCGGACAGGACTCCAAACCCCAGTGGTGCCAACAAGGGCACTGCAGAGCTGACCGCTCTGTGCCCAGAGCTGTAAGTCAGCCCACGGGCAGTCTGGCACACGGTGGGGACCCACGGAGACCCTGGGCAGTGGCCCTGAGAGAGTGCCCAGTGGCCAGCACCGGTCGGAACAGATGGGGGCTGTATGGCCTCTTCAGTGGCCACCACCAACCACCAGGTCACCTGGCCAAGAGTCTCTGGTTCCACCCTCTCCCCACATCGTCCCCTCCCAAGCAGCTTTCTTCAAGTCCCTGCCCCCAGCTGCTCCCCCCAGGGCACCTGGCCCACCACCACCTCTGCCTCTTGCTGGCTGACACATGCATGGGGTCACCCCCTGCCCGCAAACAGCTCTCACCCCTTTGGCCACCTGCCACCTCCTGCAGGAGTTAGCCGGCCTGTCCCAGACCCACATCTGCCACCCCAGGTGATCACAGCAGGATGAGAAAGAGGGGTGTCCTGGGACCCCCAAAACACCCGGGAGCTGCCCCCCCAATGGAGGACCCAGCGTGACTCCATGGCACGCCCCACCCCCTGAGGATTGGGTGTCCCCAGCTCAGCGACTTGTATTTATAGCTCTGCCCCTGGCGGGCTGCCCTAGGGGAGTGGGGGTGGCAGGTGGAGGGAGGGTTCAGGGGGGTGGTGTGAGTGGCGTGCATGAGTGCGTGTGTGGGGTGGCCCCAGGAGAGGTGCTGGGGAGGGAAAGGAGTCCAAGTGGCATGACCTCGTCAGGGCGCAGGAGGACAGGGTCCGGTTGGGTGGGGGAGGGGGCTCGCTGAGCGGGTGGGGGAGGGACCCGGGCCCGCCCGCACCTGGCAGCGGCTGATGATGTCGGCGTCCGTGGCCAGCAGGTCCACCACCTTGCCTTTGCCCTCGTCCCCCCACTGCGCGCCCAGCACCACGGTCACGCGGGAGCCGGTCGCCGCCGCCTCCTGCTGCAGCCGCCCCCGCTTGACGCCGCCCGCGCCGGGGGGCCGGTCGTTGGAGGCTCGGGTCCCTGACATGCTGGCTGGGCTGTCCCGCGCAGGCCGCCCGAGAGCCCGCGGGCCGCACCCTTAAATGGGGCCGACCAGGGCGGGGGCAGGAGCAGGGGCGGGCCCGGGCGGGCGCCGGGACGTGCTGGTGACCTCTGGCCGGCCATTGCCCGCCCGGCTGGCCGCCGCCGGGAGCCGAGTTGGGGCGTGGCCTCTTCGGGAGCGGCGGGGGGCGGGGACAAAGGGCGGGGCAGGCAGATGGCCCGAAGGCTCCCGCGAGTATGCTGGGGGGCGGGTTCCCGCAAGTCCGCCGGGGTAGGGGCAGGGCCAGGGCTTGTGCACCGCGACCCCACCCCGCCGTGCAGGGCCTTCAGGGTCGGGAACCGCGGAGTAGTCCTTGAACGGTTGCATAAGGTCCACAAAAGGGCGCTGCGTGGTGCGCCCCGCCTGAGGGTCCGCATGCTCAGGCGCACCTGCTCAGCAGGGCCCCCCGCGGCTCTGGGGTCCCTGGTGGCCTCCCTGGTGACAAGGCCTCCCTGGTGACCCACTCCTTTGCCCGGCCCGCTTGCCCCACGCCCAGAGCCCCGCCTGCGTCCAGGCCGGGTGTGGCCAGGGCCTGGCGGGAGGGAGCAGGCAGACGACAGAGCCGGGCTGCGCTCCAGCCGTAGAGGTCACTGGCCAGAGGGGGAGGAACCTCTGGGACGGGCATCAGCCACCACAGGGTCCTCGCGTCTACAAGGCCCCACACCAGTCCACCTTCCTGTCCCAGCTTGTGGAGGGACAGGGCCCAGAGAGCAGTGGTCTGCCGTCCTCCGGTCCCCAGCTGGGGCCTCTGCCCCACCTGCCCCTCACCCCCTGCCCAGGACTGGGGATGGGCCCTGGGGGCAGGAGAGCCTGCCAGGCTTTCACCCCAGGGCTGGAGGGGGTGCCCCTCCTTCCCTCCCCGGGGGCTCTGACTGGCTGACCTGTGGTCGGGGCTCAGAGTGCCACCAGGCTCCTTGGGCTCCCGGGGCAGCTCCCAGGCCTGTGACAAGGAACCCAGGGAGACTGGACAGTGCCCACACTCCCCACTGGAGGGAGTGGACCCTGGGCTTGACCCTGCAAAGATCACTCACAATTAGCCATGCCAGCTTGCAGCCAGGGACTGCTCGCCCTTCCCCCGCACCACCCACTCCTCCTCCCCGGCCTGCCCTGGGTGGGGGACTGTTCGCCACCAGCCCTCTGAGGCCGAGAGCAGCCTGGCCTGTGCTCCATGCCCAGTGCCCTCTTCTCTCACACGGGGACGCTGAGCCCTCCTCTCCATCAGCACTGCTGTGGGGAAATGCTGCAATGTGGGCCACAGCAGTTAGGGCCGCCTCGAGTAGTGCGACCACTGTCCCCAGGAGAGAGATGCAGTCTTTATCCCTTCCTGGTGCCACCGTAGAGGTGACAGCTGTCTAGGGGTGCAGAGTGGGCACACCTGGCCGCCAGCGGGAAGCGGCTGGAGCAGGGCCTGGGTGGAGAACGGGCTGCAGCCTCGGGACTGGACGTGGAGGGGGCTGTGGCCGGGCGGGGCTGGGGGTCTCGGGGTGATCTGGGGCACAGCAGCTGGCTGCGTAGGTGAGGAAGGGGTGGATTGCAGCAGGAGAAACCAAAAGGGTTACAGGTTTGTTCCAGAGGAGAGGATCTGAACATTCCAAATGTCCACCAGGAGCCACGGAGGAGTCACGTCAGACAAACGGGTGCTTCCCGGACGCAGAAGGGGGCATGGACTCTGACCCCTTCCCAAGGAGATTCAGGGCTCTGGGCCAGCAGGTGTGAGACTGAGGCTCCAGGGAACCGGGGGACATGGTGGGCCACCTCATCAAGGGGGTTCGGACAGGCTGTGCAGAGCCAAGCGCTGGCCAGTGGCCGCTGGCTGGGCACGGACTCCCCCAGGCCCCGGATTATAAATAGCTGCGGGCCCGTGTGGGGGCAGGGAGTCAGGGCTTTGCTAAAAACAGCCCTGTCCAGGCCCTGCAGCTGGGGCCCCGCGGGTCACACGGCCCAGCCCAGATTAGCACACCCCCAGCCCGCCCCACACTGCAGCAGGCCTGTCACCAGGTGGTGGGCAGCGTGGCGGGCCTACCGCACCCGGAGTCTACCCCGTGTGACTGGGGACATGGTCTCCACAAAGCTTCGCAGGCCCCAAAGGCCCCCGAGGTACACGGGCTCAGCCACTTGTATAAACCTGTGGTTTCCACTCTTTGGAGGCCACACCTCACTGTGGGACCACGTCATACCTGGTGGCCCAGGTCACGCAGACACCCACAGACACCTGCATACATGTCCACACCCAGGAAGCGTCGAGGTGTCCACTCTGGCTTCTTAGCTGGTCGTAACCCACCAGGCTGACTCCCCCCGCACCCCAGCGGTGAGAAAGAACAAGGCCCTAGGCCAGGCAGCCCCTCTTCTCACCCGGCTTCTGGCTCCCACCTCTCCAGGCAGGAGGGGCAGCGGCAGGTGGCAGGTGGCAGGTGGCAGGTGTGACCCTGCCCACCACTCCGAGGCTTCATTTTACTTGAAGATTTGTGGGGGAGGGAAGAGGAGGAATTGAGCTATTTAACTTAAGAGAGCAACAAAAGCAGTGCCCCGGCAGGCAGGAAACCTGGTGCAGCCGCTTTGGAAAACTTTGGGAGTTCTTAAAAAGTTAACCTTAAACTTAGCCTGTGACCCAGCCCGTCCCCTGCTAGGAATGTTCCCCGGAGGAGTGGAAACGCTCGTCCACACAGACTAGCCTGTCCACGTTCCCAGCAGCGTCATCACACAAGCCCCGAGCTGGGGGCGCCCGAGTGTCCACCGCCAGATGAACGGAGGGGGTCTGTCCACGCCGCGGGACGTGTCACCCACAAGGCGGACACTGACTCAGCCCGCAGCACGGAGGAATCTCGGGAACACGCTAGGTGAAAGAGCCGACACAGAAGGAAACATGCTGTGCGATTCTACAGCGCGACGTTGCCAGGACAGGCAGACCCACGGGGACAGGGCCAGGGCCGGGGCAGTGGGCGCTGGGCTGGGGAGTGAGTGCTAATGGTGTCGGGGAGCTCTTTGGGGTGACGGAAGGATTCTAACGCTGGGTCGAGGCGAGGGTTGCACAACCTTGTGGATTTGCGGAGAAACAAGAGTCCCCGCACTACATGCTGGCCACGGGGGAGCTGGACGGTACGGAGATCGCGCCGCTAGAGCCACACCCGCCTGCAGTGGCCGGGTCTGCTCACCGCTCACGGCTCACCACTGCGTCTGCCTGCTCCAGCTGCCCCAGCGCTGGCTTCTCGCTGCCACACGCAGGCCTCCCTTCGGGAGCTGCCCCGGCAGGGAAGGGCGCCTGGGCACAGGCTGCTGAATGAGCCGGTCACGAGCGAACCTGGTGGACCTTTGCACCCCTTTAAGGGCAAGTGGGATTTCTGGGCTAGCGAAGCCTGTGGTGACCCCTCACCCTCGCCCGGCTCCCGCCCCGCCCCCTTCACTGTGGTCAGGGGGGCTGGGAGGCGCTGGGCGCCCCCCAGGCTGGGGACAAGGGGCCCAGAGGTGGGCGGGGGGGTGCAGGTGGAGTCTCCTGTCCCCACTCCTGCTGCGAGGCCCTTGTTCCCCAGTCACCCCTGCCCTTCCGTCACTAGGAAGCTCCCTGGGTCGACACTTGCTCTGGCTCCATGAAATGCTGATCGCGGCGACAGAAAGGCTACAGCCCAGAAACCACTTACAGTTTTTGAAAAATTTAATTCAGCAGGTATTTGTTTTGCACTCACTGTACCCCCTCCCCCATCCACCACCGTGCCAGGCACAAGGGCGAGCGTGGAGGGAGACCCGGGCACCTGTCCTCAGGGCCCCCCTCTGGTGGCCGAGACGCCGTGTGTGGGGCCAGGAGGATCCAGTCGCACTGGGTGGGGGGCTGGGCGGGGCGTGGACAGGGGGCAGGACGTGGGCAGCTGGGGTGCCACCCTGGCTCCACTCCCACAGGGCAGCTGACCACCGCTCATGGCCCACCCGCCTGTCCAGCTGTCCTCTGTTTGTCCCTCCATCCACCCGCCACCCACCCCTGCAGGCTCTGAACACAACAGTCACTAGCTGGGCCAGGTTTGCTCTTTATTGGTCACACATCCAGCCACCAGCCTCTGCAGCCCACCCCTGGTGGCAGGGGCCCCGGCAGGCTGCCCTCCTGGTGGACGGTGAGGAGAGGCCCAGCTGCTGTGTCACCCAGCTGGCACTTCTGGTCCCCTGGCCAGGCCCTGGCTGGGGGTGGGGCACACCCTCCCCATGCTTAGGGGCTGGACACCGTGGGACGGTGGGGTGGGCTCCACAGGAATGGGCCTCACCTGCCTCTACCCTGGGGTGTGGTCCCCAACGCTGGTCCCCAGCTCAGCCGCCACAGAGCAGTGAAGACTGGAAGACTTGCATTTCGGTTAAAGCAGCCGGGCAGCGACGGCGGCGGAGTGCGGGGCGGGGGCTGCAGGCTGGCAGGTGCCGCCCGGCACAGCCCCGCCCGGCAGGCCATGGAGCAGGCCACGCGCGGGTGTTCGGTCAGTCGCACTGGGGGAGCAGGCGGGACGCTGGGTGCGTGCAGGCAGTCAGGAGGGCGCCGGGCGTCGGTGCCTGTCGGGGTCCTGGCCACAACACCCCGGAAGGCTCCGGGAGGGCCCTGGCCGGGTAAGGCACGGAGTTGTGGTTTCGCAGGGCCCAGTCCCAGCCCGGCCACCGGGAAAGCCTTGCCCAGCAGCACGTCCGGCAGCCGCTGCTGCGCCCGGGCCACTGCGGGCTCTGTCACTTGGCTTTGGGCTTGGGCCTGAGGCCTGCAGAGGAGGGAAGGGGACAGCGTCAGGTGCAGCCTTGCTGGGACAGTGCCAGGTGCCTGCTCCAGGGTCTCCACGGCCCGGCACCCCTCAACACCACTGCCCAGTGCGCTGTGCTGTGCATCCCAGGCCCACTCTGACCCCAGGCCCCGTCTCTGGAGCAGCAGGACCCATCCAGGTGGAAGGTGCCGGATGGCTGTGGCAAGCCGGCTCCCGGTCAGGCCCGGTCTCAGCACGGCTGTCTCTTCCCTGCTGAGATGGGGAGGCTGCGGCCCATCTCCCCACATCCCAGACACGCTGTACTCCCCGTCACCTCCCCGCCCTCATGCCACCAACTCCAGCTGCCTGTCCTTTCTCCAGCTGGGTGCCGGGGGTACCAGGCCCTGCCCCAACAGCCCCCACCACCTGGAAGGCCTCCTCGATTGGCCCTGCAGGCCCCTGGCCCAAACACCCCCAGCTCTCTGGCCCAGGCCCTCACTTGGCCACCTGGTGCCAGGCGGCGTCCCCAGACCCCCTCCCGCCCGTGGGACCAGGGCAGGCTCCGGTTTGAGAGCCACTGCTTGAGCAAGACGAAGCACACGCTGTCAACGATCTCCCAGAGAGGGGTTTCAGCACCACTCCCCATGCGGGAGCCAGGGGACCGCCAGAGCCAGGGCTGGGGCTGGGGCAGGAGAGCCGGGAGCAGGGTGCTGCGCTCAGGGGACAGGGGGCCACCGATCAAGGGGCACAGGAGCCCGTGATGGGCCCCCCTGGTTCCCGCCCAAATGTGCGACAGAGAGGGACATTCAAAACTTGCACAGGGGCCGGGCGCGGTGGCTCACGCCTGTGATCCTAGCACTCTGGGAGGCCGAGGCAGGAGGATGGCTGAGGTCAGGAGTTCCAGACCAGCCTGAGCAAGAGTGAGACCCCGTCTCTACTAAAAATAAGAAAAATTATCTGGGCATGGTGGCGCATGCCTGTTGTCCCAGCTACTCGGGAGGCTGAGGAAGGAGGATTGCTTGAGCCTAGGAGTGTGAGGGTGCTGTGAGCTAGGGTGACACCACGGCACTCTAGCCCGGGCAACAGAGTGAGACTCTATCTCAAAAAAAAAAAAAAAAAAAAAAGCAAAAAAACCTCGCACAACTTAAAAAACAAATGGAGAAGGGAAAGCTCAAACGAGGAGCCACTGGCGCAGAACGGTGCTGGGTAGAGGGAGGGCCTGGCCCGGGGCCACCCGGCTGCTCAGGAGCTACAAGGCCACAGGGAGCTTGTGCAGGGACAGGTCTGCTGTGACCACCGCCTCTGCCACGAAGCAGCAGGGACGGGAACCGAGGACAGACAGGCGGCCAAGCCCCTCCTGCGATGTGTTCCTGCCCCAGGCCCAGTGTGGACCCGCTGGGTTCGGGGAGGCACTCAGGCAGCCCCAAATGCCTTCCAGAAAGTCACTGTAGCACAAGACAAAGAGGAGCTGGAAAGTTCTACAGCAAACGAGAGCGAAGAGATATGACAGCCAAACACAACCCGTGATTCCGGACAGGATCTCTTTCCAAAGAACCCAAAGCGATGACCCTGAGCAGCATTACGGGGACACCCGGGCAGGTGCCCAGGGCGTGGGCCGAGCACCAGCCAACTGGGGCTCGTAGAACAGGTGTCGTGGGGACTTGGGGGCCCAGGTGTCCTGGTGTCCACAGCTCCTGCCCAGTGGCTCCGGTAGGGAAGCAAGGTAGCAAGATGTCAACAATTTTGGAATTTTTTACAAATTTTTGCAATTTTGGGGACAAGGTGGTGTTTGTTCTGATCTCTCTGCAAATTTCATGCCAGGTTGAAGTTCTCCTAAACGTGAAGGTGGGAGAAAGGATGGGACATGGGCAGGGCAGGGGTCCGCCAGGCACAGCTGACCACGAGGGCACCCGGGGTTGCGCACAGGCCCAACTCGGGCTGGCGACGCAGCCCGCAGACCCCCAGCCTGGCCAGGCCGAGGTCCAAATTCCAGCACCTACGGGAGAGGCGGGGCCTTTCTGAAAAACATGCTGGTGTTTCCTCCAGACAGCCAAGCGCGGAAAACGCCGGGAAGCAGGCGCTGAACCGAGGGGAGGGCTCCACGCCAACAGTGAGGAGGAACCGTGGGGACAGGGACGCCCGATGTCACCCAGCGGCCTCCATCTGCACCTTCGCTTCTCTGCCCCGCCCCCGCCTCCACCGCGCCCAGCCTCCGAGACCCCACGCCAGGCTGGCCCTCCGTCCCCGCACCCAGCACAGTGTGGGCACTGGCCAGTCTGCCTGGCTGTACACCAGCCGCTCTGGCCCCGGCTGTCCTGCCCACGGGTGGGGGTCCCAGTTGGCCCAGGGCGGCACACACGGGCAGGAATCTGCATCTAAAGACCCCTTCCCATCTCCAGGGCCTAGAGAGGACGGAGGGAGGAAGGAGAGGCAGAGGGGAAGGGAGAGGGAGGATAGGGGAGGATAGGAAGGAGGGAGGAAGGAGGAGGAGGAGGAGAAGGGGGAGGGAGGAGGAGGGGGAGGGAGGAGGAGGGGGAGGGAGGAGGAGGGGGAGGGAGGAGGAGGGGGAGGGGGGAGGGAGGAGGAAGGGGGAGGGGGGAGGAGGGGGGAGGAAAGAAGAGGAGAGGGAAGAGGGGAGGGGGGAGGAGGGAGGGGGAGGAGGGGAGGGGGGAGGAGGGAGGGGGAGGAGGGGAGGGGGGAGGAGGAGGGAGGAGGAGAGGGAAGAGGGGAGGGGGGAGGAGGGAGGGGGAGGAAGGGAGGGGGGAGGAGGAGGGAGGAGGAGGGGGAGAGAGGGGGGAGGGGGAGGGAGGGGGAGGGAGGGGAGGGAGGGGGAGGGGGGAGGAAGGAGGAGGAGAGGGAAGAGGGAGGGGGAGGAGGGGAGGGGGAGGAGGGGAGGGGGAGGAAGGAGGAGGGGGGAGGAGGAGGGAGGAGGAGGGGGAGAGAGGAGGAGGGGGAGAGGGGGGGAGGGGGAGGGAGGGGGAGGGAGGGGGAGGGAGGGGGAGGGAGGAGGAGGGGGGAGGGAGGAGGAGGAGAGGGAAGGGGAGGGGGAGGAGGGGAGGGGGAGGGGGAGGGGGGAGGGGGAGGGGGAGGAAGGGGAGGGGGAGGGGGGAGGGGGAGGGGGAGGGGGGAGGGGGGAGGGGGAGGAAGGGGAGGGGGAGGAGGGGGAGGAGGGGGAGGGGGAGGAGGGAGGGGGAGGGGGAGGAGGGGGAAGTGGGCAGGGGCCTACCCATACCCCCATGCCTTAGAGAGTTGCTGCTGGTCCCTGGCAGTACCTGCCCTTGGGACTGTCCCTGTCTCTTCAAAGACCTCCTGGGGACCCGCCTGGCCAGCCCAGGAAATGAAAGGACTCAGTGGAGATGCCTCCAGGGTCAGTGGAGCGCAGGGTCAGGGAAACCCAGTCAGGGCAGGAACAACCTCGGCCTGTCCTGCAGGGAGCTGAGCTCCCCCGCGCCCCACCCCTGCCCTGGGCACCCTGGAGCCGTCCCCGGAAGGGCCCAGCTCAGCTCCGACCATGGGCCTGTGTGCCGGAGCCAGCCCTGAGGTTGCGTCCTGTCCCGCGGCAGCGGGGTGCGGACACCAGGTAGCCGGCCTTGGCCCCGAGAGGGGAGACAGAGGGGAAGGAGCCCACCACCGACAGCACAGGACAGGGGCCCCGATGCACCCGGGCGGGCTGGGAGAAGCCAGGGTTAGCGCCGGGGGTCCGGGCAGCAAGCTCAGGCCCGCTGCCCTGCTCTGCCGTTAGTGCACACAGAGCGCCGTCTGCATACGTACCTCACTGGATGGCACACAGCCTTTTTGTACTACTATCATCACACTCGGGGGCAACCTCTGCTTTCAAACAAAATAAACGCACTCAACAGCCCGTCGCACAAGAGCAGCCCTAAGCTCGGAGCGTGGGGGCCGGCGAGTGCACCGGGGTCTCCCTGCCCGGTCCTCTGGCCTCTGTGTGGTAACGCAGCCACGCATCCAGGGCCTGGCGCCAGGCACCCGCCACGCTGCACCCTGCCCTGCCACCCCTGCACAGCCTCTGCCGTGGTGCCCGCCCCCGCCCTGCCGGAGGGCGGGAAGGCAGCAATTCCTGCTAAGGAGATCGGCGACCCCACAGCTGCCCTCCTGGGGAAGAGCAGCCACCTCCTGCCCTGCGGCTGCACCCCGGAACCTCCCTCTTTCCCGGGCGCCCTGTGGGGAAGGGGAGAGGCCCACGGCCCTGGCGTGGACAGGACGAGCTCCGACCAAGTGCCCAGCTGCCCCCGGCGCCTGAGTTACCTTCCTGGCTCCTTGCCGCGCGCTTCTTCCTCCGCCGGCCCGGCCCCTTCGAGGCCCGGCGGGCCCTGGGGAGGGTGCCAGACCCCGAGGAGTCAGTCACTGCGTCCTCAGAGAAGGACCTGTCCAGGGAGGTGTCCAGTGCGGACTCCGGGGCCGGGTCCTCCTCGTCCGCGTCCCCACCGAGGCCTGCAGCCGGGAGGCCGGCGCTGCGGCCCAGGACAGCTGCATCCTCCTGGCTCGTGCTGTCGGCCTCGGCCCGGCGGATGTCCCCCGAGGACACGGGGCCCTCGGCGTCCTGGCTGGAACTTGGGGCCCCAGGGGGCTTTTCGCTGGAGAACTTGAGGGGCTGCAGGGCCCGAGCGTCGCCCAGAGTCACTGGCCAGGCCCCCTGCGAGGGCTGCGGACACTGGGCGTCCTCCGGGGTGAGGAAGTCGCTGGCGTCCACGTACCAGGAAGAACGCCTCTCCAGGCGCCCGGGACCACCCTCCTCTGCCGGCTCCTGGGCAGGCTGCGGGCCGGGGGTCACGGCGTCCACAAGGTCCCAGCCTGGGGGCTCCTTGGTGGCTGCAGCATCAAGGCCTGGCCCAGAGGTGGGGCGGCGGGTGCCACCCCTGGGGTCTCCTGCAGGGTCCCTGCTGGCCGCTTCGAGGGGGGAGGCAGTGTCGGTGAAGGGCGGGCATCCGGCTCCAGCCACCCCGGGGCCTCCCGTCTCGGCTACACGGGCCCCGCACAGCCCCTGCCCGGAGCCTCCCGGCTCTGTGGGCTCTCAGAGCCGCAGGGGCCTCCAAGGGCGGCTTTCGCAGGGCGGGGCGTGGCCTCAGCGTCCACGGTCTGTACACAGCATGGGAGGGCCACCCGCCTGCACCCCAGGAGAGGGGCCTCTCGCCAGGGCCGTGCCACCTCGGGTGCCCTCTGTGCCCTGGGAACCCCGTCTCTCCGGGAGTCTGGGGCTGGGCTGGTGGCCGTCACAGGGCCCCGTGTCCCAGCAGAGACGCTCGGAGGACAGATGGAGGGGGGAGGCCGGTGCCCTTGGCCGCCCCATCTCAGGTGCCGCGGGGCAGCCCAGGGGGAGGACGGGTGTTCCCGTGAGGTCAGGGGACTTCCTGGGGGGAGGCACACTGCGGGGAAGGAGGGAACTGCGGAGAGGAGGAGGTGGGCGAAGGTCTCACCAGACTCCATGGCCCCTGGGGGGTCCCCCACGGCCGCCCTGCTGCCCTTGTCGGCGTCCGCGCGGCCCCGGGCCGTCTTCCGAAGCTGGAAACCCTTCCTGATGTCGGCCAGCAGGGCGTCGATGACACACACCTCCTCCTGCTTCCCGGGCCCCTTCCTGCCTGGGGAGCCAGGGAGCCTCAGAGAGGGGCCCACGGGGGCCTGGAGACCACCCAGAAGGCCTGGGGGTGCTGAGGGGCTGAAGGGGGGCCTGCCTCCTGCCGCTGCCCCGCCTGCCGGGCCGGGCCTCACCTGGCTTCCCGTCCTCGCCCCGAGGCCTCCGCGCCTCCTCCTCGGCCAGCTGCTGCTTCCTGCGCTCTGCCCTGGCCGCCTGGTCCTTCCGCTCCTTGTTCTCCTGCGACGCGAGCCTGGGTGGGTCACCCAGCACCAGCCCGCACGCTCCACGGGCCGCACGCGGTGGGGCCGCAGAACACGGGCGGCCCACTGCGCTGCTCCGCCCAGGACCCCACTGTGCCTCCGGGCTGTGCCCTCCCTGGGCCCCTCACCTTCAGGGCTCGGATGAAGAGGTCTCGGAAGGTCTTCATGGTGCTGAAGGTGTCCTCCAGGGACAGCTGCTGGGCGTCCTCACACAGGTAGTCGGCCAGCTCCCGCCGCTTCTGCTCGATGTCCTCGAAGAGCTTGTCCAGCGCCCGGGAGGCCTCGATGCTGGCCTGGGGGCACATGGCACAGTCACCGGCCCTGAGGGCCCCAGTGGACCCCAGTTCCTCAGAAGCGGGGGCCCAGGGGCAGGTGGGTGGGGCCTGGTGGACACTCTCGCCCGCCTGCCTACAGCGTGCCTGCCCCCCACCTGCCCCCTGCAGCATGCCTGCCCCCCTGCAGCGTGCCCCCACACCTGCCCCCTTGCAGCGTGCCCGCCCCCCTGCCCCCTTGCAGCATGCCCGCCCGCCTGCCCCCTTGCAGCGTGCCCGCCCGCCTGCTTGCCTGGAGCGTGCCCGCCCCCCCCGCAGTGTGCCCCCCCCCATAGCATGCCCCTCCCTGCCCTCCCTGCAGCGTGCTGCCCGCCTGCCTGCTTGCCTGGAGGCGCCCCGAGTACTGCTCCTGCACCTCAGGCACCGAGGCCGACACCTTATGCTCTGTCTCCAGAAGCTTCTTCAGGTTGGAGCTGGCCTCTGAGCGGATCACTTCCAGGTTGATCCTGAAAGGCACCAGAGGGCCAGGCAGGGCCAGGTGACAGGTGACATCCAGCCACACGGGGACATGGGGGCCCTACCTGCACACCCCCCCGGGGAAGCCCAGGCGCCTCCTGCACACTGTGGGGGCCAGAGCAGGTCAGAACCCTGAGGCCTGCCACATGGTGTGGTCAGTGCTTGGTCTGGTGGGCCCTCCGTCCTTCCTGAGTGGCAGGACAGGGACCCCTGATGGTCACGTGTCCTGTTCGCCTGCCCTGTGCCCACTGAGGCTCAGCGACCCCTGGACCAGGGAACCTTCGGGGGCAGGTGGAGCCTGGGAAGGGCCTGTGCTTGGAGCCATGGCCCTGGGTGGGTGCAGGGGAGAGGGTGGTGGCATGGGCTGCCTGCCTGTCCCCACCCTTGTGAGCCCAGGAAGGCGACACAGCTTCCTGGTCTACACAGTGGGGGAGGCAGGACCATGCTCACAGGCTGTCGTGAAGGTTTAACCTTATAAAGAAACTGTTAAATCAGCTCCCCACATGACCTTGGACAGGTCATCCCTGCCCACAGGCCTCAGTTTCCTCATCTAAGTCACAGAGGACAAGCAGTAGCAGATGGTCCCGTCCCAGAGTGGGCGCCAGCATTCTGCCCGGCAGTGCGCTGCAGAGGCCGGGGGTCTGGCTGGGGCGAGGGGGCGCTGGCAGGAGCTGCCTACCCCGCGGCTCGGGAGGGCTGGTCCAGGTCCTGGGGCAGTTGCAGGAGGTCTGGGTGGCTCCTCTCCACTTCCTGCAACAGGACATGTCCAGTGGGATCCGCTGCGGCCGCAGCCTGGACCTGGGGCTGCCCCCGCCCCCAGCCCCTTCGCTCCAGCCCTTAGCAATGAAGGTCCAGAAACCCTCAGCACTTGGGGCCTGGCTGTGATTTTGTGCCGTTTCTGCTCCTGTCAGGGGCTGCCCTGCACCGGGGGCGGGTGTCCTGGGAGGGGGGAGGCTCGCACAGGTGAGAGAGTGCTGCGCCATGGGGAGGCACGCCGGGAGGCCGGGGGCGCAGCTCGGGCTCTGACGCTGCTGACCCGGGCGGGGCCCTGGGATGGGGAGACCACCCCCCACCCTCCCGTCGAACGCATCCCTCTCGCCCTTCCACCCCGAGGATACGTCCCGGCGCAGCCCACCTCCAGCACGTGGTGCAGCAGCGTCACGCGGTTCTGCTGGGACTTGGTCTCCGTGAGTTTCAGCAACGTGCTGATCTTGAAGCCATCAGCGTCGCCTGTGTGGCTGCCCTGGGAGGGACAGGGTGTGAGTCTCCTGCCTCCCAGGCTGGGTGCCAGGGCAGCATGAGGCAGGCTGGCGCAGCCCCGACTCACGTAGTTGAGGAAGTTCCCGATCCTCAGGATGAGCTGGCAGAAGACGGGCAGCTGGTGGCTGGTGAGCAGGCCTGCGGGAGGCGCGGGGCTGGGCAGGGGTCTCGGGGCAGAGTCCCCGGGGCCCCAGAGTGGGGCACGGTCCTGCTTGCCATGCTCCTTCACCCCCACCCCCCAGGCCGCTTCCCCAGGCTCAGGCCAGCTGGGAGGGACACAGGGCTGGGGCTCGGGGCCTGCAAACCCTCCACCTTGCCCTGGGGGACGGAAGCAGGTCTCCCTGCATCAGCAGCACTGATGCGTCACAGACCCCGGGCATGGATCACTGCACCCCTCCCCGTGGGTGAGGACTCGGGGTGCTGGGAGGGACCTCCTAGAGCCTGTGGCTGCTCTGGCTCCCAGGTACCTGTCCCTTGGTGTCGGAGATGGGAGGGGACACCCACTGCATGCACGTGACAGAGCGAACTGCACCTCGTGGTCCAGACCCGTGGTGTCCCTGCCCATGGCCACGCGGTCCCGGCTGAGTCCTTGCTCAGAGGAGGTGCGTGCATGCATGTGCGCGATCGTGTGTGAGGGGGGTGTGAGCAGGCACATGTGTCTGCATGTGCCCCAGGAGGTGGTGGTGGTGACAAGGGTGGTTACGGTGAGGTGGGGAAGGCCAACGCCCTCAGGTGCCCTGCTGGGTCCCAGCCCGGCCCCACTGGCCCCACCGGCCCCACTCACTCTCGCAGGCGGCGAGCACCAGCTGGGCCTTGGGCCGCACCATGTCCAGCACGACGGCTGTACCCTCGCACAGCAGCATGCACTCGACCCGCAGCTGGTAGCTAGGGATGGCAGAGCCGAGGTCAGGGGTCGGGAGCCACCCCCACCCGCCTGCCGTGTGGGGCTAAGCCCACAGATCCATCGCTGTGGTGGTGGTGGGGGGGGCAGGCGGTCCCTGGTCTACTCAAAGCACGGGGGGCAGCCCCAGAGGAGCGAGCTCCTCCCTTTGCCCCCCCCCCCTGCAGCTCTGCTCTCTGAAGAGGAGGGCCAGCAGGTGGGGCACGAGCCAAGTTTGGAAACCGGATGATTGTGGTTTCGGATGGGGGAGCCCCTCCCTCTGCGCCTCCCCAAGGCCGGCCTGGTGCGGGGGCTGCTGCCGTGCTCACCAGGGGATGCCCAGCAGCAGCAGGTAGAACTGGTCAGCGTTGGCCAGCCTGGCTCGGTCCTCTCCGAACGCCCGCAGGTTCTCAATCTGCAGGGAGGAGGCCCGCGTGGAGGACCCCGCCACACGCCAGCTTCCCGCCCTCCCTCGGGAAGCCCTCCCGGACTGCCTGTTGCCTCTGCCCGGCCACGTGCAGCTCTGCTCCCTGCGGTGCAGCTCAGGGCAGGGGCGGGGCTGGGACCCCTCCCTTCGGTGCCCCAGCTGGGAGCCCCCAGGGACTGCCCCTGCCCATCCTGATCTCCGCTGGTTGGCGGGGGTCCCGGCTCACCTCGTGCTTCTCCGGAAGGAGCTTGAGGAGCTGTTTGAGAACCTCCACGTCGAACTTGGTGGTGTCCCCGGCCCGGATCATCCCGGTGACCTCCTCGTTGGAGCTGGAGTGGGGAGGAGGGGGCTGCTCAGCAGACGGCACGGCCAGAGCCCCAGACATCCGCCTGCAGCAGGGCAGGACTGGGCACTGGCGTCAGGGGCTGCTGCTTGTGTGTGGCCTCGGGGAAGGTCCCCAGCTGACCACTGGGTCCTGCCCAGAAGGCTGGGCTGGGTGGTCTCTCGGGCCCCTGGGGGGCAGCCTGCCTCCCGCCCTGGGGATGGGACACGCACTTCCCGCGGCGGCCTGCAGAGGGCACTGCCAGCCGGGGAGGCAGTGGCGGGCGGTGTGTGTTGAGGGGATGGCTGGGGCGTCTCTCTCTCACCACTTAAACTGCTTCAGGAAGATGTTGAGATTCAGGCTCTTCTTGGCGTCGAGGAACGTGATCTGGAAAACCCGCACCCAGCGCGCTGGTACCAGGACGGGCAGGGCAGGCCACCCGAGTCTGTGCCCCTCCCCGCCCCCGTCCCACCTCCTTGGGCTCCTTCCTGGCGGGGGCGGCAGCGGCCGGCTCCCTGGGCTTGGCCACGGGGAAGGAGAAGAGCCGCTCGATGCTGGAGAAGTCGGGCTCCACCGCCTCGGCGTCCGGACTGCCCAGCGCCGCCCACATGGAGTTGCCCTCTGCAGGGAGGGGCGCGGGCATGGCCTCAGCCTCCCCAGGGCGGGCTCGGGAGCAGGGGACGGGCCTGGGGCTCCCGCAGGCTGTCAAGGACGCCCTGCCTGGGGCCAGCTGGGGCCGGCACACAGCAAGCACTCCAGCTCGGGACGCCCCGGTGCCTGTGTCCGTGCGCAGGCCGCCCGGCTGCTAGCTGGCCGTGGCCTTCCCTGAGCAGGGCGCCGAGGGGCCCGGGCAGCGCAGGGGCGCCGAGTGGATCCCGGGCTTGAAGCAGCCCCACCCCGGACCACGCAGGCGCTGAGCCAAGAGCAGGCCCAGGCTGCCCTGGCCGCTCCCTGGCCGGGACACGCACGCCATAGCCACCCCAGCACAGCTGTCCCCGTCCTCAGGGGGGTCTCCCTCGGGGGTCTAGGGACCCTCACCACGAGCCACCTTGGACGGCAGCTTCTGCCAGTTCAGCTTCTTCATGCGCAGCGTGGGCGGGTTCACCCGCCTGTGGCTGGGCACCCAGGCCGAGCCCAGGCTGTGGTCCACCTGGGCCACGATGACCTCCTCCACGCTGTCCACTGCGGGAGGGCCAGGGAGGCCGGGCAGGGGTGGAGGTGGAGGGGGGCCCCAGCCTGCTCCAGGAAGTGGGGGTGGGGGTGGGCACCCCATGCCCGGGAGTGGTGGAGGCAGTGGGGGCAAGAGCCCACAGGAGCCTGGCAGGGGTGGAGGTGGGGGAGGGGGTGCTGGGGGGGCCATGGCCCTCAGGCCTGGCAGTGGGGGTGGGGGAGGGGGTGCTGGAGGGGGAATGGCCCCCTGGCCTGGCAGTGGGGGTGGGGGAGGGGGTGCTGGAGGGGGAATGGCCCCCTGGCCTGACTGTGGGGGTGGGGGAGGGGGTGCTGGGGGGGACGTGGCCCCCAGGCCTGGTAGGGGTGGAAGGGAAGGGGGAGGGGCCCCCGTGGTAGAGCTGGGGAGGGGGGGTGCCGGTGGGGGTGGGGCGGGTGTCCGCTGCTCCAGGGCTCTTGGCTGTGGGGCTTCCCCGCCACTCTCTCTCTGGTTGCTGCCCACCAGCTGCCAAGCCTGGGCCACTGCGGGCTGCTGGCCTTCCACGCTGGCCTCGGGGGCAGTGCCGTTTTCAGGGGAGCTGCCCCTCTGACCCTGGCCTAGGTCGGCCTGGACGCTCTTGTGGGCCTTGTCCAGGGGGCTTGGTCGGAGCCGCCCCTTGACGGACAGGAGCCGCTCGACCACCTCCTCCAGGGTGCATTCCTGGGCTGCGGTGGGGGACGTCCAGGGTCAAGGGAGAGGGCCAGAGGAGGGGACCGAAAGAAAGGGACGTGGGCTGGAGGGACAGGCAGGGAAGGGGTGGCCATCCCCCTTGGGCAGAGGATGCATGAAAGGCCAAGGACGGCCCCCGCAATGGTCTAAGACTCCTGTCTGTCCACCAGCCCGCACCCCTGTCCCCTGCCCCCTCACCGTCACTGGCCAGGAGCACGGCCCGGTTCACCAGGCTCTCCAAGGCCTCCCAGAGCAGCTGGCTGGAACGGTGGGTGGGTTCCAGGTGCAGGAGGCCCTGCAGCATGGACAGCAGCTGGGTGGACGCCGGGGAGCAGCTCACCTGGGGAGGCAGGTGGGGGTGGGTCAGCAGCTGTCCCTGCCCAGGTGGGCTGAAGACTGCGGGCCTGTCTGCTGGGGGCGTCCACCCCATCACCCCCCATGCCTCATGGGAGCCCTGGTGGCGACAGTATCAGAGCCCGTGGCACTGGTGACATTGGGACTGTCTTGTGCACTATGGGATGTAAACAGCATCCCTGTCTTCACCAACTCAGTGCCAGTAGCACCCCCCGCCCAGTACTGACAAGCAAAAACGTCTTCTCAGCTGAGCCACCAGCTCAGAGAATGAAAGGCGGGGCCTGAGCTCCATGGAAACTCTGCCTCCTGGCCCCACACCCCCAGAGTCTACCTGATAGGGACTGGCCACCTGGGGCGTAGGACAAAGGCCAGCTCTGGGCAGCCCTAGCCTTTGGAGCCCTGTCTTTCTAGGTCCTGCAAACCCAGCTCTGCCCATGGCCCAGCGTGGCGCCCCACCCTGCGGGGACTGGCCACGTCATGGCGGGCTGGGCCAGGGCCAATGGGGCCATTCCCAGCCCTGGACCTCGGCGACAGGCCACCCTGGTGGGGCGTGCGTCCGCCCCCCAGCCAGGCCCACCTTGTGGAACAGGGAGGCGAAGACCTCCTGGTGGCTGTTCATGTTGACCCCGCCGCACACGTGCAGCAGCTCCTCTTCGTCCTCGGCCTTGGCCTCCTCGAAGGCCTCTAGCTGGATCAGCAGGTCGGCGTCCTCCAGGTCTCTGAGGTGGGGAGCGGCTGAGCGTGCTGCCCCCACTCACCCCACTCCCGACAGGTGGGGGCAGCCCCGGCAATTCTGCCACTGCAGACCCCGAGTGAGGCCAGGGATGGAGCCTGGGAGAGTGGCGGGTTCATTCCCCTGCGGGGCCGCCAGGCCACGGGGCCGCTCCACCCCCCTTGGGGAAGGTCAGGCTCCCCCACTTCCACCAAAAGATGTGCACACCCAGGCCCAGGGAGGGGGTCCCGGGCGGAGTGCCAGGGAGGGAAGGCCCCCCTCTGGGTGCCAGGAGGGCATGATCAGACCACGTCCGAGACAACCATGGCCGCCTGGACACAGGGAGGGGCAGAGCTCTGTCAGAGGGGCTTGAGTATTCACTGGGTCTAGGACTTGCCAGTCATCTCAGCCTGGCCAATGAGCCCCCAGCCGGGCACGGGTGGGGCACAAAGCACCCACTTGGTAAAACTGTGCCCAAGGCCAGTTCAACACCAGTCACACCAGTCCTGGGTTCCTCTGAGCTGACTTCTCTGGGGCGGGGACCCCTCCCTGAGTGTGGTCCTGACTGAGGCCCAGGACAGGGTTTCTCAGCTAGCTGGATTCCCAGCAGGGCTGTCAGATTAGCGAATACGACAGGGCACCAATTACATTTGAATTTCAGATAAGCAATGAATTATTTTTGGCATAAGTATATCCCATGGAATATCTGAGACATACTCGCACTGAAACCTAAACTGACAGATACCCCGTCCTGCACCTGGCAACCCCCATTCCCACGGGCAGCTGCTGGGGACAGTGAGCCAGGTTCTAGCCTGAGAGTTGGCCTCAGAGTGGACCCAATGGGCTGTCTGGGGGCCACCTCCCTGCCATCTGGAGGTGCTGGCTGGGGAGGTGACTGGGACCCAAGGGGCAGGTGAGCCTGGCTTTGGGGAGCAGCAAAAGGGCAGTGGCAGGACCGGGCACTGTGGCCACTCACCGCAGCCGGGTCAGGATGTCCAGCAGCTGCAGCCCTGGGACAGGACAGACAGACTCAGAAGGGCACAGAGGCTCCCTCCGGCCACCCCTGCCTGCCCCAGGGTCACCTGCATCTCGCACCCTGCCTCCACACCCCGCTGACTTCTGCCACCCGGGGCACCCAGCCCTGCTCTGCTTCTCCTGTGGGACTCCAGGGACGTGAGGCTCTGGAGGGGTGACACTGGGCCGGGCACACAGTGGGGCTTGGTCACAGCAGGATGGGCAGGGCTGAATGTGGGGGTCACACGGCCTGCACCCCTACACCCCCCGCCAGCCTTGCAACTGGGAACTGTCTGGGCTGACGCCCAGGTGCTCTGAGCC
Source organism: Microcebus murinus (assembly GCF_040939455.1). NCBI lineage: Eukaryota > Metazoa > Chordata > Mammalia > Primates > Cheirogaleidae > Microcebus > Microcebus murinus. The sequence goes on from NC_134109.1 coordinate 2,214,608, forward strand.
TGTGTCCACCGAAGGGGCAGCTGGTGGCAGGAGGCTCCCCAGGCCTGGTGAGCCGGCGCCTTCCTCTGGGACCCGGGGTAGGGGGGACAGGGGCAGGTTCTGTGGGGCCCCAGCTTCCCGGGGGGATGCAGCTTGGGTGGGGCTGGCCCAGGAGGCCCTGGGAAAGGTCTGCCGGGCTCCGGCTGGCAGGAGGGGCTCCCGGGCGGCCCGGGCAGCGCAGGGCCCCGGCGGGGGGTGGTTACCGACAAACTCGCTCCGCAGCTGGGTGCGCGTGCGCAGGTCCTCGGGGCCCAGGATGACGGCGTTGATGACGCTGAGCAGGGTGACGACGTAAGGCACGTTGTCGCTGTCGGAGAGCTCACTCATGATGACGCTGAAGCGGTACTGCTGGCTGCACGCGGTCTGCGGGGAGGAGGGGTCAGGGCGCGCCCAGGTGGGAGCCCCGGCCCGCCCGGCGGTGCCACCGCTCACCTTGTAGTGGTCGAGGGCGTCCAGGGTGAGGGCGTGGCCCTCGGGCGAGTAGATGCACAGGGCGGCCAGCAGCTCGAACACCTGCTTCTTCACCATCACGTTGGACGTGTCCAGGGCTGCCGGGGGCACGCGGGTCTCAGAGGGCCCACCGTCCGCCCTTGCCCCACGGCTGTGCGGCCGGGCTCAGGGCAGACGCCAGGGCTGCTCCGTGCGCCCCAAGCCCACGTCGGGCGCTGGGCAAGGGGCGAGGCCCTGCCGTGCTGTCCTCTCCCCGTGCCCAACCCGCTCCTGGACCACAGGGAAGGGCCTGGAGCCGGGGCACCCCCAGGCATTTCGGGGTCTGCTGAGCTGGCCCAGCTACTCCCGTCCCTGGCTGCGGGCCCACGTTGTTCCCAATCTCAGCCCCGTCTGTGTTTACTGCAGACAGAACCTGGGATGCCTCCTTGCGCCCACAAGGCCCCGCCTCCCACCCCATCCACCAGGCTGTGAAAGACTTGGGTATCTGTCATGTAGCCCCACTGAGAACAGTCACAGAGGACTGTGTCCTGGATTTGTGTCCAGGCCCCTGGGTTGGACACAAATGAGGCGGCCTCTGGCTCACTCATGGAGGCACCTGCTGCCCCCACGGGCCTGGCTGCACCCATCACTGCCACCCCCAGCTGGTCCTGGAGCCCCAAGGGTCAGGGAAACCAGTTGTTGCCATGGAGCAGTCCAGCATGGTGGGCAAGGGTCTCTCCCAAGGGGTCAGGACTGAGCACAACCCAGAGAGACTTCCTGGAGGAGGTGGCAATGAGCTGGCACTGAAAGGATGAGTAAGACCCTGGAAGCATGCAGAGAGCAACCTGGGCAGGGCCCGCTGCTGGGGAAGAAGCCCCCAGGTCCCAGGGCAGGGGACTGGGTAGGAAGGGGGAGCTGGGGAAGGTGCCAGCAGGTGGAGGAGGCCGCCTCCAGCAGGTTTGGGCCAGACCTGGAGCGCTGTGGCTGGGCTGGGGTCAGGGCTGGGAGCCAGGCAGAGGGGAGGCGGGAGCCACTGGGGGACCTGTGATTTTGACCAGGTGGCTCCAGCTGCCACGGCGCGGACGAGGGCCTGGACCAGCACAGGGCCGGCGGGAGGGTGGCTGGAGTCACCGGACTGAGGGGACAGCAGGTGCAGCCGGTGCGGTGCCCACGGTGACCGGGGCTCAGATGCGACCCCGGGAAGCCCTCCCTGCCCGGACCACCCCCGGGCCCTGACTCCTGCCCGTGCGCCGGGAGGCTCACCGAGAGAGAGCTGGCGCGCGTAGGCGGGGTTGCTGAGGATGTACTCGATGCCCCGCGGCGAGTTCATGACGGCGCGCACGCAGCTTATGCAGGTGAGCTGCAGCAGGGCGTCCGCGATGCGCGCCACCCCGCGGCCCGACAGCCGCGCCAGCGCCTCCAGCAGCAGGTCCAGGCCGCTCTGCTCCAGGAACTGCACCATCCAGCCGCCGTCGCTGCTCTCCAGCCGCTTGCGCAGGCCGGAGTAGTTGACCACGGAGGGCATCTGCAGCAGCCGGATGCACAGCTCGGGGTCGGCGCTCTCCAGGTTGGCCTCCGTGGGGTCCGAGTCCTGCGGCCCCAGCTTCTCCTTCAGCGCCGCCCACTTGCGCTGGGCGCCCTCCCTCACCGACATCTTGCCGAGCTGCAGGGCCGGGGGAGAAGAGCCGTCGTCAGCGGCTGGGGCAGGGATGGAGACCACGCCAGCCTGGCACCGGCGGCAGGTGGGGCACAGTCCCCGGCCCGTTTCTCAGTCGCACTTCCTGCTCGGGCGACGGGCCGTGCTGACAGGTCACAGTGGCACTCTGTCCCTTGCCCTGACGAGGGCTGCAAAGCTCCTGGGCCTCCCCCGTGCCCATCCCTGACTGAATCGCCATGGCGCCCAGGGGTGTGGGCAGCAAGGTCCCCACTGCACGCACGAGGACCCGGAGAGGCCTGAAGCCGAGGCCGGGCTGTGCACAGACCAGACCTGGGTGGGCTGCAGAGGCCTGGAGGGCAGCGGCCTCGAGCCAGTGGTGATGAGGCCACAGAAAGGGTCCTTATCTCGCCCCCAGGCTGCTTCCCCTGCCCCAGCGGGCAGGGTCAGATGGGGCAAGTGGCAGGGAGAGCCCAACCCCCAGGCACTTCCTGGGCTGCCCACAGTGCCAGGAGCGAGCTGGGGCCCAGGAGCGAGCTGGGACCCAGGAGCCACCTGGAGGGCCGCTGGGCATGGAATGCCCCCCAGGCAGCCCGGCCAGCCCGGCTCTTCCCTGTGCGTCAGTGTGTCTGCCTGTGCGCAGTGGACAGACAGACAACCGAGACCTCAGCCCTCGGAGTTCTACCGGGATTCAGCCCGGACCCCTCTGGAAGGCCGGGGGGAGGCCTGGCCCAGAAGTACCCCCCCCCCCCCGCGCCTTGCCCCGACGCCTCTCCCCAGAGCAGAATAGCCGGCGGCTGCACCTCTGCTGTCCTCTCCACACCCACCAAGTCCCCCGCCCTGGGCCCAGCGGACTGGGACACTGTGCCCAGCCACAGCCCCTGGGGACTCGCCTCAAAGGTCAGGGGCATCCCAGGCCCTCCTGCGACCATGTATGGCGTGGACCTTATATTTAGCGCTGAAAACGGCCGGGCAGGGTCGTGGCAACACTGAGCTCCACTTAGTCCAGCCCCGGCACTGCAGCCGGCGCCCACGGCTCGAGAGGCAGTTTCTGTGCCGGCTGCCCGGTGGGGAAGCAGCTCCCAGCGCAGCCAGGCTGTGCCCAGGTGCCACAGCTGGAACAGCAGAGCGTGGCTGGACCCCAGCGGGCAGCTCCGGAGCCCTATGTGCCAGACGGCCAGCACAGCGTCACCCCAAGTGCTGCCCAGCCTGGACACAGGACAAGGGGCTGCTGGGGTCACACGGGATCCGGAGGCTGAGTGAGGACAGGCGCCTAGGCCTGTCTCCCAAGGTGGCTGTGGTCCCAGCACCTGCCATCCTCACCTTGGAGGCCCCATCCGCTCCTCCACCATGGGGGTGTCGTGGAGCACCTGCCCCTGCAGCTCCTGGGCCCCGTACCCCGCCTGCCACACAGGGGCCCAGCCTGGAGTTTCAGGCCGTCCAGCCCCCGCCCCACCTGTCCAGTGCCCTGCGAGGCCAGCAGGATCCTCTGGGAAGCAGCCTGATAGGTGGTGGGACCTCTGGCCCACATGGGGACCCACAGACCTTAGTGGAGTCACTTGTGTCTGAGCCGCAGCTCCCTCACCTGCACCTCCAGCATCAGGCTGCTGGGAGCACCTGGGAGGCTGTGGGCGCCCCTCGCCTGCCTGCAACCGGGTGGGTTGTCTGCCCTCCCCTGGCACTAGCAGGGCGGAGAGCCCAGAGTCCCTTCCACCCCATGGTTTTACCCACCCTCCCAGGCCCGGCCCTCTCGGCGTCCACTCACCCAGATGTGTAAGGCCTTCCGGCTGCCTCTGCCCACCCACTCTGGGCCCCATCTCGGGCTGCCGGCCTCCTCCTGGCTTTTCATCACTGCTGACCGTGACCCGCCCCCACTCAGGCAGCCTCGGGTCCCCAAAGCCCCCCGAAGTGGTGGGGGAGGGTTGCTCCTGACACCATGCGCAGCAAGGCAGACAGGCCTCCGCGCTCTCCCACCCACCCTGGGTGCTGCTGCCTAAAGAGGCACCCAGAACTGACCCTCCCTCCCCGCCTCCGTTGGCCGGAGTCCCTGGCGCAGGCTGAGAAGACGGAGCACGAACTCTCCCAGGCCAGGCCTCTGGCATCCAAAGTGTCCTCTTCGGCCAAGAGCCCCAGGGGTCCCTCCATGCACAAACCCTGACCTTTCGGAGACAAGGGGCGTGGCCTTGAGTCGCTGTACCCCAGATTTCCGGATCCCCCGGACACACAGGGGCTTGCTTGTCTGAGCACTGGCCCCCTTGGCACTGCCCTGCCCTCCCTGCCCTGGGCACACCCCGGTCCCCAGGGCTACAGGCTCACTCCTGGGAAGACCCCAGTCCACAGCAGCCCCCTTGGTCTGGGGGCATGGGGAGGAGTGGAGTCACAGCAGTAGGTCCCTGGCCTGGCAGGGTCCTGTGCCCGGTTTCCTGGCGTGTGCTCAGCGTCCTGGGGCCGTGCCCCGCTGGGCGCTGTCTGTGGGGAGCGTGGGGTGCAGGGCTCGGCTGAGCTCGTGTCCTGCTGGGAGAGTGTGCGAGGTGGGGGCCCCTGAGGCCGAGGCCAGAGCTGCCCTCCTCCCTCCGTGATGCCCACCCGGCCAGGCCTGTGCCGGACGCCCCCCTAGAGACGCCCCCACTGCCCGTCGGGATGAGACACTGAACACCACAGGGACAACGGCCAGACCGCACAGAGAGACAGACGCTGACCACAACCTGCGGCAACCATGCGGGAAGCCAAAGCAATCGGCCCCAGACAGCTGGACCTGGTTAATCACTGGCCGCTTCCGTAACTCCTGTCCCTGCTTCCAACTAGGACAAGCGGACAGAGTCAACTGTGTGCCCCAACCTGTCTCACGGGAGCCCACTTCCAGCCGGCCCCCCAGCCCGGCCAGCAGCCCCCGTCGGGGCGTCGCCAGCCTTCCTTGTCTACAAAAACCTTTCCGTGTGTACAGAGAGAAGGTGTAAACAGACACACACACACAGACACGCACACGCAATAAACTATGCTGTCTCGCTGCCTGCGGGCTCTGCCAAGCCCAGCGGCGGCCTCGCCAGCGCAGGCTCCACTCTGACTACAGGCGGCCAAGCGCTGGTTGTGCGTTTCTGCCAGGACCGCAGGTTGCGGGGTCCACAGCTTACTGCCCTCAGGAGCACAGGGCAGGGGCACCAACGCCAGGGGTGGCGGGAGCCTCACTCCTGGGCTTACTGGCTGTGTGCCCAGGGGCAAGTTACTCTGCCTCTCTGTTCTCCATCTGCAAAGGCAGTTGCAAGGAGACCCCACAGACGGAACCGTAGAGCAAGTGCTCAGGAGCGAGTGCTCAGGGCCGACTGTGGACACATGCCAGGCCCTTCCCCCTCTGGCTCTGCCAGGGGGCGTGGCATAGGGCGGGGCCTCAGCGGGACAGCCCAGCGTGCAGGGAGGTGTCATCAGAGTCCCCCACCCTGGCTGCGGGAGTGTCCTCCCCAGGGCGGGGGGGGGGGGGACACAGGCACAGGAGTTTTTGAGCTTCAGAGCTTTGCGCTCTGTAGGGCCCAAGGCTCCGGCCAAACCCCACCCCCTGGGCCAGACCCCACCCCCTGGGCCAGACCCCACCCCCTGGGCCAGACCCCACCCCCTGGGCAGCTGAAGGGTCAGGAGGCCAGGAAGAATCCCCACCTGCCATCCCCACCCCGGGCTTCAACACCCCCGCGCCCCAGCACCAAGGGGACGACTACAGGGGTGGGGCATTTTGTGATGAAGACCCTGAAGCTGTGGGGCTCGCCCCCCAACCATGAGCGGGGTGTTGCCTGGCCTGTGGGGTTTCCACTGGGACAGGCCCATGCCTTCCCCCAGACAGGGGCCCCCGCAGGCCGGGTCTCCCTGGGGTGTGCACGGGGCCAGCCCACCCTTCTGAGCACTCAGCCGACCCTGCACCGCGGGGGCTGCCGGAGGCCCTGGAGGGGAGGGGACGCAGGCCCAGTCCTCAGAGGGCAGCTCCTCAGCACCGCCCGGCCGCCCTCCCCACCTGCGCCCGGCAGCCCAGCCTGGCGACACCGGCACCCACACGCCAGGGCGGCTGCGCTGACTCACGCGGAGCCACCGCCCCTACCTGGGAGTCGCCTGTCAAGCTGGGGGGGCAGGGCCAAAGCGGCCCCCACCAGACCTCAGAGACCACCTGCCCAGCCCCCGCCGTGCAGGCAGAGACACTGGGCCAGGGAGGGTGGGCTCCTGGTGGGCCCGGGCACAGGCTGTGCACAGCTGCGGGGGGGCCCTGCACAGGGTCCACGGCCGGACCGGGAGGTGGCGTGCCCAGGTCCGCATCCCGGGCTCTCGTCGGCCCAGGTCCAGCTCTCCCATCCGTCAGGGAGGACTGAGGGCCACTGGCCTCCGGGAGCCAGCGCTGAGGGTCTAGCCCTCTGTCCAGTCCCTCGGCAGGCTCGACTGGGCCCAGAGGCCCCAGTGACACGTTGGGTGGCTGCCCCCCCACCCCGTGCACCCCTTGTTAGGTAAGGTGGTCGCCCCAGGGTCCCGGCTCCCACAAGGAGCCCGACACTGAGCCTGGCACCTTGGGGTGCTGCCTTCTGGGGCTCTGCCCCCGTTAGGCCGTAAGACTGCCTGGGGCCTGGGGGACCCCAAGGGGATGGGGTGGGTCAGACGCAGGCTGGGCACGCAGCACCGAGGGGCCACGGCAGGACGGACGGCAGCTCTGGGGCGGCCCGCCAGCCGGCGTGGGCCCAGGGCAGGTGCGCGGGCGGAGCCTGTCTTCCAGCGGGTGGGCGGGCAGAACGGCAGGAGAGGGATTCCGGAACCGGGAGGCAGGGGCTGCCACACAGTATTTTTAGCTCCTCCAAGAGCCCAAATTTTTCCACTGCCTGGCAACACCCGGATCCCCAGAACAGCACGCGCTCCTCGCGGCTGCCGGGGTAGCCCAGGCTGTGCGGGCGGGGGAGGCCCAGAGCTGAGCCCGTCCTATCCACGGGGCCTCCTCCCGGCCCTGGCGCGTGCCACCCTCCCCGCCAGGCTGGGCCTCCCGCTGCGGGCAGATCCAGGGAGGGGGCTGTGGGGGAGCCTGGGGGGTGGGAATGTGTGTCCACCCCGGACACCCGTCCGGGGCGTGAGCGTGCAGGGCCAGGGGGTGGCTGAGTCCTCACTGTCCCCTGGCTGCCTCACGTCCAAGGAGCACTCCAGCCCCCCCACACCGAGACAACCCCCCACGCACGCAAGGAGGCCCTGGCAGACCCCTGCGGGGTCCAGCAGCAGGACGGAAGGCCCCTGGGGGGTAGCCACAGTGAAACAAGTTGGAAAACACTGTGGGAAGTGGCCACACTGGGAGTCGGCCACATGCCACCAGGACACCTGCCCGAATGCCAGCAGAAGCTGCATCGGGGGCGAGTGCGGTCGCGTTTGTAACGAGGACAAAAGCACCAAGGGCCTGGAAACCCCCACCAGCATCTCACAGGGCGGCTGAGGTCACAGTGCTCAGGTCACCAGGGAGGATGGGCAGAGCTGGGCGCCGGGGGTCCCTCTCGGCACTCTGGCCAGCGTGAGCCCGGCTGTGTCCCCAGGACCCTGGCAGACGGCAGGCACGGGCCAGGGCGAGGCGCGTCCTCCGTGACCCCACTCTCGGGGTGAGGAACAGGAGCCGGGGGCCCCAGGGAGCCCCATGGGCGGACGTGGCAGGCAGGAAACGCCTCGTGGGGCGGCGGGCGAGCGGGGTCTGGGGAAGTGGGCGTCAGGCCTCTCCGCACGGGCTGGGGCGGCGCAGGGGAGGACAGGAAGTGAGGAGGAGCCATGCCAGGCCAGGCTTTCACTTCCACCTGCACGAGGGTGCGCAGGGACCGCGGTCACCGGAGGGACTCTGGGTCGCCATCCCCTGGGCCGCAGAGAGCAGGGCAGACGGGTGTCCCTGAGGCCCTGGCCACATGTGACACTCCGGGGCTCTGGAGTCTGGGGGCCCGGGGAGAGGCATGGGGAAGGACAAGGAGAGCCGCTGCCCTCAGGCCACTTCCTGAGCACAGGGTCTGCCCAGCACCCTGGCGACTTTTGCGGGTGGTGTGTGCAGATGTGTGATTAGGACGGGGGCGGCAAAGCCACTTGCCAGCCGCAAGAGGCAGGTGGGTTATGAACCTGGGCTGGTCGACCGCAGGCCCCAGCGCCTGGCCACAGACGCCACCTCAGGGGCCGTGCCCATCCCGGCCCTCTGCCGTCCTCAGAGAAAGCCGGTCCTGACCTGGGAGAACTTGGTCCTGCTGGCCGTGTGTCGGTCGGGGCCGCGGGGCGTGCAGCCCCCACTCTGCCCATGCTCGGGACAGCAGGGCGGCCCCTGCCCGCCCACACGCCAGGCCCCCAGGGCTCTGACCCCAGCCCACGTCCGGCAGCTGCTTTTTGAGAAGCAGGGAGAACAAAGGCAGACTGAGATTGGGCGAGAAGCCGAGTGTGCACCCGGCACGGCCAGGGGCCGCCGCCAGGGCCAGGGAGGGGCGGGGCGCCAGGGCCCCAGGAGAGCCAGGCCCCTCCTGGACTCGGTTTCTCCTGTGCAGAATGGCCAGGGTGCCGTCCAGGCACTCGTGGCTCCGACCCTGGTCGGCTGACCCTGCATGGCCTGCACCGCCCCCTCCGGGGTCCCCCTCTGGGCCCCTGCTGTGCAGGCAGCCCCTTGCTCCCCCGCCCCCACGTCCACAGCCTGGGGCCCGCTGAGCGCAGGGGCAGGGCTGCGGGTGTCCCCAAGAGGCTTCTCTTCTCAGGCCACTCACGTCTATACATGTGGGAGACAGAGCCAGGCAGGGGGACAGGCAGCGTCCCTTGCTCATGTTGTCCCCACGGGGCTGGGTGCAGAGCTGACACCTGCCTTCCTGCTGCTGGGCCCAGCGGCGGCAGCTCCAGTTGCACCTGGAGCAAGGATGGGGACCGGGCAGGGATGTGGGGGAGGCAGGTGCACACTGGGGACACTGCCCAGGGCCCAAGAAGATCTGGGGCAGGCACAGATGGGGAGACAGAGGCACCTGAGATGCCATCCCCCCACACAGCTAGCCACGCCACCCCTGCCCGGCGATGGCCAGGACAGCCCAGGCTCGGGGAGGTCCCTGCCCCACCAGTGTCTGCTGGGACCGAGTGTGCTGGGGCCACTGGCTGGGCACAGCGGGGGGCTGGGACTTGGAGGAGATGCAGAGGAACTATCTCAGGGCTGTGTGTCCTGCAGGGCCGCCTGGGCCGTCCCCTGCGTGGGTCAGCCTCAAAGTGAGGCTCTGACATGAGGCCTTAGTGGCACATCTGCAAAATGGGAGCCAGGGGCTGCCTGCCTCAGCTCCCCAAGCGTGGCTCCTGCCTGGCCTCCCATCCACTCAGCGCATCACCCGAGGGCCCTGGTCAGCCCGGCCCCTGCAGTGCTGGCCACACACCCTGCCCAGGGAGGCCTCAGCCTTCACCGTGAGGCTGGCCTGGGGCACAGCTATAGCGGCAAGGGGCCCTCCAGCCTGTGCCCCACCCCTTCTCTCCCACCTAGGACCAGGGGTGCTCAGACTGGGCCCAGCTCCCGGGAAGGGGTGGTGGAAAGAACAGTGGTAGACATGAGTGAGGCCCTGCTGGGGTACCCCTGACCCTGCAGAGCCCATGATCCCCGCCAGGGCCCAGCCAGGCCTCGGGCACGCCCACGCACCCCTCCTGAGTGCACACGCCGTCCCCAGTGGGAACGAGCTGAGGGACAGAGGCTCAGGAGGGCCCCGCCCCGCCCTTCTCCTGGACCCTCCCCTCCCTCGGTTTCCTGTGGCGGGGCGCAGCTGGGAAAAGCTGCAGGCGGAAGTGGGAAGTGGCCCTGGCCCTTGCCCTTGGCTGTTCTGTCCTGAGAGCGGGCTGGGACGGGGCCTCGGCTTTGGTCTTCCCCCACACTGCAGCCCCCAACCGGCCCCCCTGTTGCGAGGAACTATGGCTGCAGGGCCCAGGACGCCGGCCCTTGGCCAGTGTCTGTCTGCGTGGGCTGCTCCCGGGTGCTCGGGTGGGGGGGTGAGCCTGCGCCCGCCCCACTCGGATGCCCAGGAAGGGCCACTTGGCCAGGACGAAGCCTCCCATTCCCAGGGCGGTGGTTCCAGGGCCCCCCGAGTGAGCACTGTGGTGGGGACGGGGGTGGCAGGGACAGCCCTGGCCTCCAGCTCTCCAGGGGGCTGGCCCGTCCTCACCCGAGCCCCAGTAAGCGCCTGGGTCTCACAGGGGGGTGGGGGGGCACGAAGGGTTTTATAAGTGCCTCTGGTCGGGATGGATGATGTCACTGAGTCCATAACCCAACAGCTCTGTGCCTCAGTTTCCCCATCTGTGAAAAGGACGCCGTTTGCAGGACCCACCCCCACCAGGATGGAGAGGTCGGAGGTCACATGCGGGAAGGCGCAGGCTGGCTCTTCTCCCGGCTCAGCCCTTGCCCACATCCCTTCAGAGAGGACGCCCCAAGCTGCGCCCCCCCCCTTATTTAGACAGGTACTGAGAGAGGACGGGCAACGAGGCCCCGTGGGAGGACAGGCCCAGTCCGCTCTCTTGGCCTGGCAGTCGCCACGGAGGCCACCCCGTGCACCGGATGCTGTGTGAGCAGACCCCACACCGGCTCAGCTCTCAGGGCAGACTGGGCAGGACCCTCCTTCCTAGGGTGGGGCTGGAGGGGCTGGGGGCCTCCCTAACAGGAGGTCACATGGTGGGACCCTGCTCCAATCTCCAGTGACAGGGAGCTCTCCCCCTTCCACTCACTCCCTCCTTCATACCTGGTAGGCATCAGCCTCCTTGTCCTCCACACTGGGTGTCCCGAGCCTGGCTCTGCTGTGGCCCCTGGGGACAGCCCTGCAGAGACTGATCCTGCGGCCTGGCCTCTACCTCCTAGCCCAGGTGGTGTCCCTTCCCCAATGCACTGTGTCCACAGGGCCACGAATCGTGCAGGTATTAGACACCTGCTGTGTGCAAGGCCAAGTAGGGGAGGGAGCCCCATCCCTCAGGCCATGGGGAACTTGACCTCTGGGCACTGCAAAGGGCCAGGGCTTAGCTGGCTTCAGAGGACGGCCACCGCCCCCGGCCAGAGCTGGCCGGCCGCGTCGTGCCTGCACCCACAGCCGCACCCTGTTATTATCCAGCCATCACTCACCCTCCTACAGCCGGCACGAACCTGGTAACTTTTCCAGCCTGGGAAGCAACTGCACTTTGATGAAGTTGAACGGAGTCTATTTAAGGCGGGAGCTCCCGGGTCCCCGCATGTGAGGTGTGTGCAATTAGCTCCGACAGCCGTCAGCACCTCCACAGAGCGTGGGGGGGGGGCGCACCTGAAGGTTAACTCTGCCGCTCAGGAGGCCTCGCTGCGGAGGAGCAGAACCCTCAAGGGGCAGCCCACTGGGGTGGGTCATGGGGCAGCCCCTCAGTCCTTCTCCCCAGGGACCTTTGTGGTCTGTTGCCCACGTCAGTCCAGATCTTCAACTCTTGGAGGAGGGATGAGAAGGTGGGGCCGAGCAGCAGCCAGCTCCTACCTGGCCCCAGGAGAGGTCTCCTGTGCCAGCCTGGCTGTTTAAACAGAAAGCTGCTGCTGCCCCGGTGGGGGGTGGGCAGCGTGAGGGCTCAGACCCCACACCTGGGGCCCCAGCCAGCACCTGCACCAGGGGCTGCCGCACCCACTCCAAATGCCCCCTGCCCGGCATGGCACCCTGAGGGGCTCGGAGCATTTGCTCCGGGTCCTTCCCCACTGCAGGGCGGCAGGGAGCAGGTCTATGCCATAGCCACTGTCCCCAGCCTCCGGAGTGCAGATGTGGAAACTGGGGCCCTGAGGAGGCAAGTGTCCTGCCCAGGCCTGGCTGCTGGGGCACAGGGACTCGTGGGAAGGGAGCTCCGGCTCCCGTTAGGGTGTGCCTGACCTCTGGCACCTGGTTCCTGGCCAGGCAGGGTCACAGCCCTCTTTGCCACTCTGACTCCTGGTGTCCAGCTGGGCAGGTGGTCACAACTGAGGCCCACACTGTGCAACCTGGAGCCCAGGGGGCAGAGCCTTAGAAGGCCCAGACCTACCACCTCCCCCACACCTGTGCTCCTCAGGGGCGGCTGGGGGCTGGTCAGAGAAACAGCTGGTCACCCTGGCTCTCCTGACGTTATGGTCACTCCTGAGGTTACTCCCCAGGAAGAGGGTTCACAGCTGGGGCTGAGGGGCCCCAGGGATAGCCTCCTACCCCACCCAGAAGGACAGAGCACTGTGACAGGGGCTCATTCTTCCCAGCCTGCCAGTGGGGGTTGCGGTGCGCCGTGTGCGCCCACCTGCGTGGGCAGCTAGGAACCACGCAGTCAGGGTGGGGCTGCAGACCGGCGTGCGCCTTGGGGTGCCACCCGGCGGCGGACCCGAAGTTGAAGTTTATTTTCCCAACTGTGGCTGATTCATGGTCAGGATGTGGCAGCCGCGAGGCGGGGAAGTCCCGCCTGCCAGGAGGAGGCTGGCCGACCCTGGGCCCTCCACTGTGCGAGCAGCGCGCGCGGGCCCCGACCCCGCGCCCGGGCCGCAGTCCCGGGCGAGGCGCGCAGAGTCGGTGGGTCCAGGGACGCCCTGGGGCCCCCGCCCAGGAACTAGGGCCCCAGCCGCCCTGCGCCGCGGGACCGGTCGTCGCCCCCCGGGGAGCAGCGCTGCTACCCGGAGCCCCACTCCCAGCCCCAAGCGCGCCCTGCCTCGTTCGGAACTCAGTTTCCCCCGGGACTCGTGGTGGGCCCGGAGGCCGCGGACTTACCGGGTGGAGCGGCGGCCGAAGGGCGGAGGGCGGAGGGCGGCTGGCGCTCAGGCCGGGCCGGGCCAGGGGCTGCGGGCAGCCAGCACCCACTGCGGCGCTCCGCGGGGCTCCCACTGGGGCGCAGGGCGGGCGCAGGGCGGGCACAGGGCGGGCACAGGGCGGGGCGGCCCCACCCCTTCCTCCCGCCGGCCCCGCCCGCCAGCAGCCACGTGGGGCGCGCGCGGGGGCGGGGGGTCGCCAGGTAGGCCCGCCTACTCTGGCCGGCCCGCGGGGGGCACTGGGCGGATAGCCCCAAGTCTGTAGATCCCCGAGCCGCCCCTTCCCGGCAGCTGCTCCGTCTTCTGGTGGGCGGGGAGGGAGATGGGCTTCGGAGACCTAGCAGCCAGCCGGACCCCCGCCCGCTGTCGCTGTCCCCCCTTCCCTGCTCTCCACCGTCCACGGCCTCCAGGTCCGCCCCACCCGCAGCGACCCATCAGGTCGGCCTACGCACCTGGCGGTGGGACGGGCTCATCTCCCCAAGCCCAGGAACGCGCGGCCGCACTGAGTTCCCACGCGTGGGCTCCTCCGAGAGGAGCGCATCTGCATAGCCTCCGCCTCCTGCGCTCCCCACGCCCGCGCTGCGGGCGCTGGGCTGCTCTGGGCAGCCCCGCTTTGCTGGTGGTGGAGGCGACATCCCTGGGAAACGCCCTCCTCCCAGCAGCGCGGGTGCCTGGTTGGGCGGCGTTCTCTGCCACCCCCTTCCTGTCCTGCCTCCTCTGTCCTCCTGCGTGGTGGGCTCCCCACCACCCCACGTGCACGCGTGGCCCCACGGTAGGCTCTGGCCTGGCTGGATGACAGAGCCAGGCCCCCAGCTCTGGAAGTCCCTTCTGATGTCTAACCCTGGGTCAGAGCTCACGGAAGGCAGAATGCACCAGGGGCCAGGGGAAGGGTGCCTTGGCGGAGGGCAGAGGCAAGAGGCCCCTCTGGTTCCCAACCTGATGGAAGAGGCACCACACCTGTCCTGAGGACCTGCTCCAGCACTCACTGTGTGACCCTAGGCTGGGCCATGGCCCTGCTGAGCCTCAGTTTCCCCATCTGTGTAATACAGCCACTGCAAAGGTTGTATCCAGGGTCAGATGAGAACGGGTGGAGAGAGTGTCTCCACTGATTTGTGTCTTGACAAATCTCTCCCAAGGGTCTGCTCTGCGTAGACCATGGGGACAGGTCTGGTGACAGAGGGCCACAGGCAGAGGGAGGGGCTCCGGACGCAGACCCTTCAGACCTGAGGCCAGGTGGCTCCCCCTTACCGCAGCTTCTGCCTTGGGGCCGACCACATGCCCTCTAGGGGCTCCTGTGCTCCCTCTTGGTGGGGATGTGCCCCACGCTTGCTGGCTTGGAGACGTCCCCTCCCTGCGTGTGCAGACCCTGCCCAGGCCCAGCAGTCTCGGCTGGAAGTCTCCTTGGCTCAGCCCCGAGGCAGGAGTGCTTCTGGCAGCCGTGCTGAGTGCCAGGAGCCCAGGAGAGCCAGCCAAGGCGGGAGCTTACCGGCTCCTGGACACCCTCCAGCCTGGGAACGGTGGCGTGGCCGCTGTTAGACAGGGACTCAGCAATTCTTGGAATGCACCTGGAGGCAGGCCAACCCTCTGCACGGCTCCGTCCTCTCCCCACCCTCACAGCAGGAAGCTTCCTGCCCCTCAGTGCTGGTTTCAGCCTTCCCCTGAGCTCTCCCGGCCCCCAGCAGTTGGTGCTGGGGTGGGGGTGGGGGTGGAGGGCGTGGCCGGCTGACTCATCTCCGTCTGGGGCTGGCGCCTGGCTGCAGCCACTCTGGTCAGTGGGTGTGTTTGTTGATCCAGTGGATGGAGGAAATAGGACATAGGACGGTGGGGAGTGAGCTTCAGCTCCGGGCTGGGGGAGACACTCCACTGGGCAGGCGGAGTTGTCCGGGGCCTCCCCCACCCCTGCCCACCGGCTCTTGTCCACCTGGGCCTGGGGAAGGCTCAGAGTCCTGAGCCTCACCCAGAGACTGGAGCAGGTGGCCTGGCGTGGGCCCCCTGGCACTTCTGCAGCACGCAAAGGTGTGAGGACCCCTGCCCTGACCGGGAGGCTCGGTACCCCCAGGGCTGGCTCTCGCTCGGGGCTTTCTCTCTTGTGCTGAGGTCCCGGCATCTCGGGGTGCTGTGCTGCACCCCAGGGCCAGGGCAGCCACCACGGGCAGGATCATGGTGAGGAAGGCAGAGTGGACGGCTTCCGTAGCGAAAGGCTGCAGAAGTCCTGAGGGTGGCAGGTAGTGCGGAGGAGGACTTCAACCGGATTAGGGATGACTCGTGTGTGCATGCGTGTCTGTGCATGTGTGTGCATGCATGTCTGTGTGTGTGTGTGCGCGCATGCGCGTGTACAGTGGGCAGCTGAGGTCAGAGGTCGGGCAGGGAGTATGGATGCGGATCTCAGAGGGGACTTTCCCTCAATCTTGGATCCACCATGTCCAGGGCACGGGGTCCCAGCTTCGTGGGGTCAAACTCACCGTACCCACTGATTTCCGGACATACACAAGGCCCACCATCCCCTCTGCTCCTCCAGGCCTCCCTGGCTCCGCCCCAGCCCCTTCCAAGCTTGCTTCCTTTCCCAGAGGTGGAGAGGAGGACACTGCCCAGCACACTGGCCCCATCTGACTCGAGGAGGTTCTTTCTAGAAGCCATGGCCTGCCTGGCAGCTCCCCTCCAGGGAGCTGGGGCGGACCAGTGCCTGCCTATGGCTGCCCAAGAGCAAGGACGTGCAGGCACACGCAGCCTGGCACACTGGCACAGCCGGGGGGGGCACACGTGCCGGGACACGGATGAGCAGAGAGCCGCACCCCCCAGCCGACACGCTGGGGCCGTAGTGAGGGTGGCCCTGCCACGCAGGCCTGGAGCGCTGGCCTCTGCTTGGGAGGCAGAAAGCAGAGGTGGGGTGAGGGGGTGAGCGCAGGCAGGCCTGGGCGCCGCCAGCTGGAGTTGTGCTGGTGGCAGGCAGGCAGGCGTGGGCGGCTTCGGGAGAGAGTCCTCCCCCCGTGGGGGTGTGGTGCCAAGCCAGGACAGCCCTGCCTGCAGCAGGTGGCCACTTGCAGGCGGAAAGGACCACCTGGGCTCTCTCAGGGAGCCCAGGCAGCAGCCCAGCCTTGGGTTCATTTCCTTGCCATCCAGCACCCAGAATGCTTCTCATCTTTTTCCTTTTGGAACATTTGTTCTTTTGCATCCTAGTGGGATGGCCTGAGACAACCTCTGACGCTGTTGCAGAATGAAGCAAAGGAAAACATGCCCACTCACCTGCTCACCTACCCATTGCACCCATGCACTCACCCACCTACCCACCCAGCATCCATCCTTTCACCCACCCACCAGCTCACCTACCCACTGCACCCATCCACCCACCCAGCATCCGTCCTTTCACCCACCCACTCGCTCACCTACCCACTGCACCCATCCACCCACCCAGCATCCGTCCTTTCACCCACCCACCCGCTCACCTACCCACTGCACCCATCCACCCACCCAGCATCCGTCCTTTCACCCACCCACCCGCTCACCTACCCACTGCACCCATCCACCCACCCAGCATCCGTCTTTTCACCCACTACCTGCTCACCTACCCACTGCACCCATCCACCCACCCAGCATCCGTCCTTTCACCCACCCACCGGCTCACCTACCCACTGCACCCATCCACCCACCCAGCATCCGTCCTTTCACCCACCCACCCGCTCACCTACCCACTGCACCAATCCACCCACCCAGCATCCGTCCTTTCACCCACCCACCCGCTCACCTACCCACTGCACCCATCCACCCACCCAGCATCCGTCCTTTCACCCACCCACCCGCTCACCTACCCACTGCACCCACCCACCCACCCAGCATCCGTCCTTTCACCCACCCACCCGCTCACCTACCCACTGCACCCATCCACCCACCCAGCATCCGTCCTTTCACCCACCCACCTGCTCACCTACCCACTGCACCCACCTACCCACCCAGCATCCGTCCTTTCACCCACCCACCCGCTCACCTACCCACTGCACCCATCCACCCACCCAGCATCCGTCCTTTCACCCACCCACCTGCTAATATACCCACTGCACCCATCCACCCATCCACCCACCCAGCATCCGTCCTTTCACCCACCCACCCGCTCACCTACCCACTGCACCCATCCACCCACCCAGCATCCGTCCTTTCACCCACCCACCCGCTCACCTACCCACTGCACCCACCCACCCACCCAGCATCCGTCCTTTCACCCACCCACCCGCTCACCTACCCACTGCACCCACCTACCCACCCAGCATCCGTCCTTTCACCCACCCACCCGCTCACCTACCCACTGCACCCATCCACCCACCCAGCATCCGTCCTTTCACCCACCCACCTGCTCACCTACCCACTGCACCCATCCACCCACCCAGCATCCGTCCTTTCACCCACCCACCCGCTCACCTACCCACTGCACCCATCCACCCACCCAGCATCCGTCCTTTCACCCACCCACCTGCTAATATACCCACTGCACCCATCCACCCATCTACCCACCCAGCATCCGTCCTTTCACCCACCCACCTGCTAATATACCCACTGCACCCATCCACCCATCCACCCACCCAGCATCCGTCCTTTCACCCACCCACCTGCTCACCTACCCACTGCACCCATCCACCCACCCAGCATCCGTCCTTTCACCCACCCACCCGCTCACCTACCCACTGCACCCACCCACCCACCCAGCATCCGTCCTTTCACCCACCCACCCGCTCACCTACCCACTGCACCCATCCACCCACCCAGCATCCGTCCTTTCACCCACCCACCCGCTCACCTACCCACTGCACCCACCCACCCAGCATCCGTCCTTTCACCCACCCACCCGCTCACCTACCCACTGCACCCACCCACCCACCCAGCATCCGTCCTTTCACCCACCCACCTGCTCACCTACCCACTGCACCCACCTACCCACCCAGCATCCTTCCTTTCACCCACCCACCCGCTCACCTACCCACTGCACCCATCCACCTACCCAGCATCCGTCCTTTCACCCACCCACCCGCTCACCTACCCACTGCACCCATCCACCCACCCAGCATCCGTCCTTTCACCCACCCACCCGCTCACCTACCCACTGCACCCAGCCACCCACCCAGCATCCGTCCTTTCACCCACCCACCCGCTCACCTACCCACTGCACCCATCCACCCACCCAGCATCTGTCCTTTCACCCACCCACCCGCTCACCTACCCACTGCACCCATCCACCCACCCAGCATCCGTCCTTTCACCCACCCACCCGCTCACCTACCCACTGCACCCATCCACCCACCCAGCATCCGTCCTTTCACCCACCCACCCGCTCACCTACCCACTGCACCCACCTACCCACCCAGCATCCGTCCTTTCACCCACCCACCCGCTCACCTACCCACTGCACCCATCCACCCACCCAGCATCCGTCCTTTCACCCACCCACCCGCTCACCTACCCACTGCACCCACCTACCCACCCAGCATCCTTCCTTTCACCCACCCACCCGCTCACCTACCCACTGCACCCATCCACCCACCCAGCATCCGTCCTTTCACCCACCCACCCGCTCACCTACCCACTGCACCCATCCACCCACCCAGCATCGGTCCTTTCACCCACCCACCCGCTCACCTACCCACTGCACCCACCTACCCACCCAGCATCCGTCCTTTCACCCACCCACCCGCTCACCTACCCACTGCACCCACCTACCCACCCAGCATCCGTCCTTTCACCCACCCACCCGCTCACCTACCCACTGCACCCACCTACCCACCCAGCATCCGTCCTTTCACCCACCCACCTGCTAATATACCCACTGCACCCATCCACCCACCCAGCATCCGTCCTTTCACCCACCCACCTGCTCACCTACCCACTGCACCCACCTACCCACCCAGCATCCGTCCTTTCACCCACCCACCCGCTCACCTACCCACTGCACCCATCCACCCACCCAGCATCCGTCCTTTCACCCACCCACCCGCTCACCTACCCACTGCACCCATCCACCCACCCAGCATCCGTCCTTTCACCCACCCACCCGCTCACCTACCCACTGCACCCATCCACCCACCCAGCATCCGTCCTTTCACCCACCCACCCGCTCACCTACCCACTGCATCCATCCACCCACCCAGCATCCGTCCTTTCACCCACCCACCTGCTCACCTACCCACTGCACCCATCCACCCACCCAGCATCCGTCCTTTCACCCACCCACCTGCTCACCTACCCACTGCACCCATCCACCCACCCAGCATCCGTCCTTTCACCCACCCACCCGCTCACCTACCCACTGCACCCATCCACCCACCCAGCATCCGTCCTTTCACCCACCCACCCGCTCACCTACCCACTGCACCCAGCCACCCATCTACCCACTCACCCAGCCTCTGTCCTTTCACCCACCCACCTACTCATCTATCTACCTACACCCACCCACTCACCCACATAGCATCCATCCTTTTACTCACCCAGCTTCCCATCTACCCACCTGCACCCATCTACCCATCCACCTACCCATCTACCCATCTATCCATCTGCACCCACCCACCCACCAACCCAGCCACCCAGCATCTGTCCTTTTACCCACCCACCCGGCCATTCACTCGCTCCCAGCCATTCACTGCCCATCTATTCATCCATCCAACCACCCACCTCTCTATCGACCCATGAATCCATCCATCTACCTATTCATGCACCCATCTATCCACCCACCTACCCATCTATCCATCCACTCATTATCATCCATCCATCTATCCACCCACCCACCCATCTGTCCAACTGCCCATCCACCCACCCACCCACCCATCTAGCCACCTAACAATCTATCCACCCACCCATCCATCATCCACCCACCCATCCATCATCCACCCACCCATCCATCATCTACCCACCCATCCATCATCCACCCACCCACCCATCCGGCTGCAGCACCTTAGGCAGATGATCATCTCTGATCTTCCCTGACACCACTGGACAGGTGACAGCAGCGGGGAGGCAGCGGCAGGCCCTGGCCCCTCCCCCAGCACCCCTGCCTCTCCCTCAGCTCCACTGCTCTGTGTCCTGGCAGCTTTGGCGGCCGTGGCCTCAACGCCCCTCGTGGCAGCGTCTCAGCATGTCCCAAATTTCCCCTGCGTTTCTCAGTACCGGCTCTGGAGAGCAGCCGAGTGCCAGCCTGTCTGTGCGGGAGGCTGACGTGGGTCAGGCCTACCCCTGGTCTGGGGAGGGAGGCAGGAGCTGGGAACAGGCAGCTGCTCTTCGAGGGGACCGTGGTGGGGCGGTCAGTCAGGGGCACGGGTCGGGCAGGACCCTGAGTCCTCTTCGTCCGACTCTCCCTCCCTCTCGCTCATACACAGCGTAGAATCTCATTATTTGCAGATTCCGTGGCTATGCTTGCCTGCAGCTGGGGCAAGGGAGGCTGCGCCGTCTTGTGTCGGCTCGTGCCGTGAACAAATGTCCTTTTCTGTGTCTATTTGTGCCTCGTTATTTTGCATTTTGGGGCTTTTTGGTGATTTTACTTTTAAAATGGCCCAGGCATGGTGCTGCTGCGGGAGCCGGTTCTGTATTCGTATTTGCAGATTCAGTGTTTGCAGCAGGCCCTGCCCCGCCCCCACCGGCTGTCTCCTGCCTGCCCGGCACCTTCCCAGCACAGCCCTCCTTTCCCTGCGGAGCAGCAGGGAGGTTTGAAGGATGAAAATAAGCAAAAACCCAAACCCAAACGCGAGTCTGTACACGCAGGGGCCGTTGCTGTGGGGTCTCCCCCAGGCCTCGCACAGGCTGCTGGCCAAATGGGGGAGCCCCAGGGCCCTGTCCCCAGACGTCTGTGGGCCCTCACGGACGTCCCCCCTTGCCCTGCGGCCCCGAAGAATTACTGTTCTCTCCTCTTTCCTACGGGCCTCTCTGCGCTTCCTGCCCTGCCCAGACTCCAGTCCCAGGCCTGCCTGGCCCCGGGTCTCGACACTGACCCACCGAGCCGTGTGGGGTCCGCCAGCTCCGCCCGCCCTGCCCAGACTCCAGTTCCAGGCCTGCCTGGCCCCGGTCTCGACACTGACCCACCAAGGCCCCGGGTCACGACACTGACCCACCGAGCCGTGTGGGGTCCGCCAGCTCCGCCCGCCCTGCCCAGACTCCAGTTCCAGGCCTGCCTGGCCCCGGTCTCGACACTGACCCACCAAGGCCCCGGGTCACGACACTGACCCACCGAGCCGTGTGGGGTCCGCCAGCTCCGCCCGCCCTGCCTCCCCAGGGCGCCCCACAGTGACCCCGATGCCCTCCGCTCCCTGTGTCCTTCCATCCCTGGTGCCTCAGTATCACCTTGGCCTCATGTTCACAGGGAAATAGAGATCAAGGTCTGATTTCACCTGGAGTCACAGTTGCTGAGGGGGGGCGTTGCAGATCGAGGGGGCTCCTTGGTCCGTTGCTCGGGCACGGGCCTCGCTGCTTCCGGGACTTGTTGCTCGTGAGTGCTGCCGAGGGCCTAAACCGAGCCTGGAGATAACAAGGCCTTTCCGGAAGCCTCCGCCGGCTCGCAGCCCAGCTGTGGCCTTAGCAGCACTTGCCTGGCGTCTCCGAGGGGCCGAGCCCACCAGGCTCTCTGTGGATGCCGACTCCCGTTTTCCGTCTGTCACGCTGTAATCGTCGGGCTTTGCTTGTCGGACGCGTGCAAACCCACAGCGTGAGTGAGCCCCCCGGCCAGGGGAGCCCAGCAGCGCACGGTCCGCTTTCTCTTCCGCAGGCTGGCGTTGGTCTAGGGTGAACTCCGTGTGTGTGCATGCACGCACGTGTGTGCATGTTTGTGCGTGTGTGTACATGTGTGCGCGCGTTTGTGTGCACACACATGTGTTTGTGTGCGCGCATGTGTGTGAGCATACGTGTACATGTGTGTGCGCATGTGTGAGCATACGTGTACATGTGCGTGTGTGTGCATGTGCGTGTGAATTCTCCCTGGGACGTGGCTTCCGGGGTCTAGTACCTGAGCAGCAATGTGACTGGTTCAGTTCCATCCAGAGGTCCCTGACCTTGGCTAACAGAGCCTGGGCCTTTTGGGGGGCTCCCCTGGTGCTGACGCAGGGTGGCTGTGTCCTCCTCTGGAAGCTGCTGACTCAGGGCCTGAGTCACCGCCCACCTCCCTAGAGGGAGCAGGGTGGGGGATGGGCAGGCTGGGAGTGCAGGGGGGATGGGTGTGGCTGTGAGCCACCCACGGCTGCATTCCACAATCCATTCCAGAACCAGAGCCTGGCCCGCCGGCCGCCTGCGGGGGGGGGGGGGGGGGGGGGGGGGGGAGGGCTCCCCTAGAGGCCAGGAACAGCCCGTGGACAGTGTGGCCGCTGGGCCGTGGCTGGGCCGTGGAGAGGGGGCTGCAGCCGGACGCCTGTCTGGATCCTGGCTCTGCTGCTCCCCAGCTTCCCTGGGCTGCCAGCGGCTGGGGTCCCCCGGCCTGGGTAAGGTGGGGACAGTGACAGCAATCCCACCTCCCAGGGCTGCTGTGGGTCGGATGGGGCAGGGTGTGCAGAGTCCTCTGAGCAGTGCCCAGCTGTGGTCAGTCAAAGTGACCTAGGTGCCAGGCGTGGGCAGGAGGTGGGACCAGCAGGCGAGTGGCCCGGTCAGCAGCCCGGCCAGAGTCCAGGGGTGAGGCGGCAGGGCCGCGTCAGATGGGTCGGGAGGGCTCCTGGCACTCACCTGAGATCAGGGAGGGGATGGGCTCGTTCCAAGAGCCGGGGAGGGACGAGGGCTCTGGGGACCCTGACCTGCAGGGGCCGAGAGGAACAGGGCCAGGTGGAGGGGGTGACGTGGGGCAGATCCGTGGGATCTGGCGAATGTGTAGTGACAGCGGAGGACACGCGAAGATCACGGGACATGCCTAATCCATGGTTTCCCAGTGGCAGGTAAAGATCGGCCCCGCAGGTTCTCTTCCAACAGGCACCTGCAGGGGTTCCGTTTGCACAACTTCCCCAGAGCTGAGTGGACGGAAGGGAGATGGGAATCGCCCTCTTTCAGAATTCATTTTTGAGAATCTGCTTTTGCAGAGCCCCCGGGTAAACAGCAGGAGAGGAGCCACGGCCTCGGCCGCTCTGAGGCTCTAAGGACGGAGTCGGATGCTAAGCCCTTCTCCAAGGACGGCCGGAAACCGAGTCTTGGGCTGTGACACCTTGCAGTGTTTGCCACACACCTGCTGCCGCTTTCCTTATCAGCTGACAGCCGCCACTGTGTTTTTTCTTTGCCCCCCTCGAATTCAGTGAGCTTCGTGGCCTCGGGTTGGCTCCCCCTTCTCTTTCTTTGGGCTGCCACGCCGTCTCCCTGCTCTCTTCCCCCCCATTTCCTTCTCTCTTTCTCTCTCTCCTCCTTCTCCAAAAGGATAAACTTTATTTTTTTACTTTCGTATCTTTATTTTTGCCCCTGTTGTGTGAACACCTACCAGTCCTTCCACCCTAACGATTGGGGGGTGTGAGTCCGTGAGTGTGAACAGGGAGTGCGTGTTTCGGGGGGTCAGGGGATCAGCCTTTGCTCCCTGCAAAGGCAGCCTGGGCACCGCCCAGCCCCAGGAGGACTGTGGGTGCTGCTGGGGGCCCGGCAGTGGAGGCAGCAGCCCCGGGGGCTTTGGGCTGAGGGTGAGGCAGGCTCACACACAGCTGGCAAAGGATTGGGGGCCCCTGGTCGAGTGGCCACCACTGTGTTGCCCACGCTGCCCGCTCAGCCCAGGGCCCTCTGGGGAAGCCAACATCCGGGATCCCTCCAGGAGAGCCCCTCCCCCCACCCTGCCCGCGGTCCTTTCTGGGAACTGGGCCTGCAGTGGCCAGAGCTACAGGCTGGGCCACGCCCAGGACACTGGCGGCTTTGTCTCCTTCTGGCCCTGGGGGGCAGCTTAGCTGTGGCCTGGCCTTGTCATCGTCCTCACTGGTGTGGTTGTGGGCAGCTGCCCAGGGCCCAGAGCACAAAGCACCCCACACCCGCTTCCGCCCCCCAGGACTCCCCCACCCTCCAGCAGCCCGCTTGGTGGGGGCTTCATTGTTCCCAACCTGCAGATGCACAAACTAAGGCTCAAAGCAGGGAGCAGCTGGCAGGAGACTGGAGGACAGCCGATGGCAAGGCTGGAGTCTGCCCAGCTGGGGGACAGGGCCTCTAGGCATGGCTGTGGGGGCTCCGGGGGGCTCGAGAGGGGCCGTAGCCAAGAAACAGCTGGACCTGCCTGGCTCAGGCCAACCACAGCCTCCCAGTGGGGGGCCTCTCGCCTGGTCTGGCCGTCCTGGGCACCAGGCACCTGCACAAACCCAACTGGGCGGGCGTCCAGTGTTGGGGTCCAGAGTCCCAGACCACTGCCTGGGTGAGGTGCTCCGGCTCCTGGAGTCTTGGTCTCCACAGCTGTCAACCAGGACTGTGGCTGGGTGGGGGCCAGGGCTGGGGGTCCCGCAGCCTGTCCTACTGTGGGTTCAGCAGTAGGACAGGCTGCGGACCTGTCCTACTGGAGCAGCCTCAGGTGCCAGGGCCCCGCCCAGAGCAAAGGGAGGAGGATCGAGGGGTGGGGTGGGGGAGGCAGGGGCTCTGGGTGCTCCCAGCGCTGGCTGAGAGGGGGTTTCTGGGGTTCCACTGAGCTGAGAGTATCTCTGGGGGCTTCTGCGGAGGGGCCCCCAGCTCAGAGCAAGACCAGGCTCCACTTTGGGGGGCCAGCGTCCAGGGAGACTCCTGGGAGGGCTCAGGTCCGGGTGCCCAGCTCCTGCAGTGACCCAGGCTGGCCCAGCGGCTGCTTTGGACTTTCCTCCGGCGCCCATCTCCCCAGGCTCAGCTCTCCCTGCTGGGCCGGGGTAGGTACATCACTGTCACCACAGCTTGGGAGCCGCCTGGACACACCGTGTATCCCTGAGCCCTGGGCTGCAGTCCCGCCCGCCCAGGCCTGCCCGCCGTACTGCGGGTGCTGGATGACCCCAGGGTCGGCCCAGGCTGGGGACGGGCGGCCCTTTCCTCCCCACTCCTCAGCCCAGCACCCCAGATGCAGATGCAGGGAGGGTGCGGGGAGCCCCGGGCCCCGCTGGGGCGGGGGAGGCAGGCTGCCTGCCGCTGTGTGGGGGCCGGGAGGCAGCTGCTTTCCCGAGTCACGCTCCGGAAAACCAAGGAAATGGAGTTTCCGTGCCATCTGTCTCCTCCTTGGGAGGAGGAGGAGGAGGAAGAGGAGGGGAAGGAGGGGGCCCAGAGCAGGGCTGCAGGGGTGGGAGGGGCACAGTGGTGAGGGGGGTGGCTCTTCCAAAGCAGCTCCCGCTTCAGCCCCCAGGGGGGCCTCAGCCAGTCTACGGCAGACCAGGCCACGGCAGGGCCCAGCTAGGAGCCCCTCAGGGACCCCCTGTCACTCCCTGGGACCTCCTGGCTTTCCTGAGCTCCAGGTGAGGAGTGTCTGCCACCCCGAGGACTGTGTAGCCCAGGTGTCCCTGTCCCCCAGGCCACGGGACCTTGGCTTCAAGCCTCCGGCCAGCCCCAGCCTCCCACTGGTCTGAGACCACCGCCGCTGGGCGCACAGTCCTGGGCAGCTGTGGGGCCAGCGGGGTGACTCTGGAAGGGACACGGGCTCCTGCCTGTCCAAGCCGGGGCTGAGGCCCTCCTTGGCCAGGGCTGGTAGGGGGCGGCCCTGCCTGCCGGGCAGTCCCGGGCATACTATGTCTCCCTCCTGGGATCAGCAATTCCCCCGTTGTGCTACCTGCACATGGGTTCCCCCAGGCCCAGGAGAGGAAGGGACTCCCCAAACCCCTTAGTGCCACCGGGGGTCTCTGCCCGCCACCAAAACTCGAGCTGGGCTGGACCCGTCATCTCCAGGGAAGAGTGTCTCCGACACGTTTGCACGGCAGCCTTCTGTTGGGACAAAAGCTGACACGGCGCGCATGCCTGACAGCCCTCCCCCCTCCCGCCCCCGCCTCTCCAAAGTGCAGGGACCTGCAGCTATCAGGAGCCCTGGGTGGCCTGTCCTGGGACAGCCTTGCTGCCATGTGTGGTGTGTTCGGGAGCATGCACAGGTGGCCGGCAGTGGCCAGGGACAGAGGCCTGGCCTGGGGGGCGGGCCGATGCCACAGGAGGCGGGGGTGGGGTGGGGATCCCAGTCAGGACGGCCGTCCCCACCTGCCTCCTGTCTCACCCTGGTCATGACCCCACCCAGCTCACGCCATCCCCTCGTCCAGGCTGGCGCCGGGTCTGCCTCCAGCCTGCAGCCCACTGTCCCTAGCCTTGGGGCCTGGGCAGTGCCTTCGTGAGACAGTCCTGGGGACGGTCGGGGGCCCAGGCCACCGCGGACAGCCTGTGTGGTGCGGCGGCCAGGGAGAGCGCGGTGCTGCACCTGGGAGACCCCGTCTGGAACACGGGACTCGGCCGGGAGGGCCACTGTCCCTGAGCGGGGCTGGCGCTGGGCCAGCTGTCTGCCTTGCCGAGTCCTCGCCGGCCACGCCCTGAGCACATCCCCCAGCGCTGTGCGCCTCGCTCACTCCAGGCAGTTTGAAAACAATCTACTTTAATTTTCACAAAAATCCTATGATTTTGGCAACACTGTTGTCTGCGTTTACAGTTGCAAATGCCGAGGAAAGGCTGGGGAACTTGCAATCTTACCTCGCTGGAGGAGGCTAAGCCAGACCACAAAAGACCAGCTTTGTTATTTTGAAAAAGGCTTAAACATCAATCCATGCAAAAAATACAAAGAAGACTCTCCAAAAGTCACTTTAAATCCAACCACTACGAAATAACCAACCCTCGCTGCATTGCTAACGTGCGTGGCCGCAGACAGCTTGCTTGGCAACGGCGGAGAGAGGCCTCTACGTGGGTCCCGTGACTGCAGCAGGAGGCTGAGGGTCAGGCTTTGTTTGGAAATAAAATATTTGGATTTAAATGGACTGAATCGGCCGGGCGAGGTGGGTCACGCCTGTAATCCTAGCACTCTGGGAGGCTGAGGTGGGCGGATTGCTCAAGGTCAGGAGTTCGAAACCAGCCTGAGCAAGAGCGAGACCCCGTCTCTACTATAAATAGAAAGAAATTAATTGGCCAACTAATATATATATAGAGAGAAAAAATTAGCCGGGCATGGTGGCGCATGCCTGTAGTCCCAGCTACTCAGAGGCTGAGGCAGGAGGATCACTTGAGCCCAGGAGTTTGAGGTTGCTGTGAGCTAGGCTGACACCACGGCACTCACTCTAGCCTGGGCAACAAAGTGAGACTCTGTCTCAAAAAAAAAAAAAAAAAAATGGACAGAATCACTGCATTTCGCATAAATATTTTATTGCAGCAGAAGACACTGGTTCCTAAAAGATCTCTCGAGATTTAAAACAACGATTGGCAAACATTAAGTGTCTGGGCCATTGTGTTCATGTGACCATGTATTTTGTAGTTGTCATTGTCCCCTGACCCCGCAGGGGAACTGGGAGGGGCCATCTCCCGCCTCCCCCACGGCCCCTCCTTCCTCTTCTTCCCGACCGTACCAGCTAAATGGGCGCGTTTAGCAGACACTTTTTTTTTGAGACAGGGTCTCACTCTGTTGCCCAGGCTAGAGTGCCGTGGCGTCAGCTCAGCTCACAGCAACCTCAGACTCCTGGGCTCAAGCGATCCTCCTGCCTCAGCCTCCCGAGTAGCTGGGACTGCAGGTAGCAGACTCTTCACTGACACGTCGCAGAGCCACAGAAAGGCGCATCGACACGGGCAGAGAGCTCGAGCTCCTCCATGGACCGGACACCTCCTCTCGCTGGCAGTGGACGAGGACAGGGCACAGCCAGCCCACGCCGCCGGCCGGCACCGCGCTGGCCCTTCCTGCCTTCCCGAAAGAGAACCGAGGGCTCGCTTGTGCCTGTGCTCAGCGAGAGGTCTGTGGGGCTGTCCCTCCGTCACCGTCATTGCTGAACACCGTCACACGGGGTGAGCAGCCCCCGACTTGTCTGTCCCTCTACAAGCCATGGGCACTGGGGTGGCTCCCAGCTCTGAGGTTGCCACGCGCACGCTAGGGCAGCACGACCCCAGTGACCGCGTGCTGGCATCTCTGCAGGCTGGGTCCCAGCCGGGCGTCTGCCCGCGTCCGGCTGTTAGAAACCGTCCAGCGCTTTTCCATGGCGGTTGCTCTGTCACTGTCATGGCAGCAGGTGAGTGTCCCTGTTACGCCACGTCCCTGCCAATCCTTCAGCTTCTGCTGTTTTTCCTGTGGACCGGTCTAGTCTACGGGTTGTGACATTACGTGGTGGTTTTAATTTGCATTTCGTGATGGCTAATGAAATTAACACCTTTTTATGTTTACTGGGCTCTGGACCAGCCTCTTTCGGGACACATCTCCAAGTCTTCTTGCCCACGTTCTGTGGCCTTGTCTGTCCTCCTGTGCATTTGCAGGAGTGAGTCCCCCACCCCTTGCTGCTCACGTGCACTGAGATGTCCCCACCTCCTCGCAGTGGCTGTTGTGCTTGTCATTTTCCTTACTTCTGAAACCCTGCAAGATAGTACCAGTCTTGTCTACACCGTCTGTACTTGATTAAATTTGACCACGTATTTGACCCTTTCTGGAATTCAGTTCTTCTATGTGTTCATGTTTGCCAGTTCCTCTATGTGTTCATATTTGCGTCTGGGGTCACT
The DNA here is from genome assembly GCF_040939455.1 of Microcebus murinus. Lineage (NCBI taxonomy): Eukaryota > Metazoa > Chordata > Mammalia > Primates > Cheirogaleidae > Microcebus > Microcebus murinus. The sequence continues at coordinate 2,243,035 of NC_134109.1, forward strand.
CTCCTTCTGTATAAATATATTTCTTTTAGGATTTATTCCTTTAGTCTGAAAAGCCTTTATTTCACTGTCATCGCAGAAGTTTAGTTTTGCTGGGTATAGAATTTTAGGAGGGCTGTGTTCTTTCTTTCAGCACCCAAAAAACATATGTCTTTGTCTTCCAGCTTCTGTCCGGTCTTTGTTGTGACCAGAGGTCCCGCCTTTGTGCTTCTCTGTCTGTTGGTTTCGAAATGCATCCTGCACCTTGCAAACCATGTGTTGTAGAATTCTGTTATCTTCCTCTTGAGATGATCAATTTCATTAGTTTTTTTTTGTTGTTGTTGTTTCATCAAGCAGTTAACGTCAGAGAGCTCGGATCGTGGAGGCCGTCTCCTCTGTGCTGGTCGGCAGGGAAATCTCTGTTCAGTTGCCTGGGCTGCTTGGAATCTGTCCCGTGTGTAGCGCACGGGTCTGTCGCAGACGTGAGCAGACGCAGTATTCGGGGATCCCTCTCTGCCGCTTAGTCCTTTCTGGAGTTTTCCCCTCACTCTCCAGCTGCTGTGGTCACCTCAGATTCTGTCCTCTGGTTCTTGAGGTCAGGGGGCCTGTGGTCCCATCAGGGTGGTAGCCACCTGCAGGCCGCCCTGCCCTTGGGGGAGAAGCACGAGATGGGAAGGTCACGGAGCCACTCCCTTCTCCTGCGTGTCCGTCCCCTAAGTCTCTGTCACCCTCAGTGCCACTGGCAGTTGCTTCTATGTTTTTGTTTGGTTTTCTTTTTAGAGTGAGGGAATTGCTCTGTCACCCAGGCTGGAGTGCAGTGGTGTCCTCACAGTTCACTGCAGCCTCGAACTCCTGGGCTCAGGGCATCCTCCTGCCTCAGCCTCCTGAGTAGCTGGGACTGCAGGTGTGTGGCATGATGCCTGGCTAATTTTTAAGATATTTTTGTAGAGACAGGTCCTCACAATGTTGTCCAGGCTGGTTTTGGACTCCTGGCCTCAAGCGATCCTCTCACCTTGGCCTCCCAAAGTGCTGGGAGTACAGGCTGAGCCTCGACGCCCAGCTGCTTTTATGTTCTGTGCGGCAATTGCAGTTGTTATTTGCACAAGAGTTGGTCTACTTGGAGCCACTCAGCCACTATTGTGAGCACAAATCTCAGGCATTTAGGGTGGGTGGGTGGGGCAGATCCCAGGCAGCACAGGATCGGAGTTTGAAGTTCAGTGAGGCTCAGTTTTCCTCTGTTTTGCCCCAGTTTGGGTCTGTTTGGATTTCGATTAGGAGCTTGGCAGGTCTTGGTGCCCCCAACGCTGAAACGCTGCAGGAAGTTCTGTTCAGCCCTCCAGAGGTGCTGGGCTCGGCTCCCGCACGTCCTCTGCACAGGGCGCTGAGGTTCTGCGCATTCTCTGGTGGGTTGGGGACCCACCGTGGGTTTGATGCCCTTGCAGTCTCCAATGTTGCCACTTCCCCCGTGACAGTGGGAAGCTTTGCTGGGTTCTCTCCCCCGCTGTGGCTCCCTGCCCGGCCACGCCCAGTCCTCTGGGGAAAAGGCGGCAGTGGATCACCTGCTCACCTGGACAGTTCTCCGTGCTCTGGAATCTCAGGCCCTCACGTCCCTGCGTCCTCCACGCCTCTCTGGTGTCTCAGCAGTGACGCTTTCGTGGTAGGTCTGGCCCCATCCTGCCCTGTCGGCAGCTGTGGTGGCCTTCCCTGTGGGACCTGCCCCTTCCTGCTGGGAGCAGAGTCCGTTCGCTGTTTCCTGCGGCGGAGGGTCGTGTGCACGCCGCTCTGCTCCCGGAGCTCAGCCGCGTTCCGGAGTCGGGCGCTCTGCTGCTCCCCTGCAGGCCCCGTCCGCCAGCCTCTCCCGAGGTAAGACACCCCCCCAACCCCCGGCAGGCCGGACCGGGAAGCCCGTTCAGTGTTGGAATCACTGCTTCCGTGAGGCGTTAGAAACACCCTTTAAAATGCAAGTCTTTTTTTTTTTTTTTGAGACAGACAGAGTCTCACTTTGTTGCCCAGGCTAGAGTGAGTGCCATGGCATCAGCCTAGCTCACAGCAACCTCAAACTCCTGGGCTCAAGCAATCCTCCTGCCTCAGCCTCCCAAGTAGCTGGGACTACAGGCATGCGCCACCATGCCCGGCTAATTTTTTCTATATGTATTAGTTGGCCAATTAATTTCTTTCTATTTATAGTAGAGATGGGGTCTCGCTCTTGCTCAGGCTGGTTTCGAACTCCTGACCTCGAGCAATCCGCCCGCCTTGGCCTCCCAGAGTGCTAGGATTACAGGCCTGAGCCACTGCGACCGGCCTAAAATGCGAGTCTTTTGCCCCAGCAACATCTGGAACTTGGTCTAAGACGACAATTTAGATGGTGCGCCAAGACCAAGCCACTAGGGTGCTTAGGGTGCTGCTGTTTAGAGTGCTGAACGAAGGACCCTAGGATCAGTAAGTGTCTGGAAATAGCTGGATTTGTTGAGAAAGATTGGTTCATACGCTTGGCGTAATGCACAATTGTTAAAAAATCGCGGCACAGTTCGTGGACGGGCGATCCCGTGCTGTGGCTGGTGGGGGCTGGTGAGGGTTCTGCGGGCTGGGGATGCGTTGTCACGGTGATCGACACTGGGCTGTAGCTGGTGCTACCGGTATTGCCTGTATTTTCTGACTTTTTAAAACGACTATGTTTTTGAGATGTTTGCATATAGTAAAATGCATAGGCCAGAAGCGTATGAGTTTTGACAACTACATCTACTGTGTAACTCACACCAAGGACCAGACCGGGGCGTCCTGCACTCACAGGGCCCTGTGCCCCTTTTTAGACCACTGACGCCGATTAACCAGAGAAACTCGTTCTCCGAGAGAGCGAGGTTGCGTCTCCAGCCTGTGCCCTCAGGGTGGTCCAGTCACAATGCTCTGCAGCCAGGCAGGTGTCGGGGACAGTGCCACCCCCTCCTGCTCCAGGTGTCCCTGGCCAGGCCTCGAGGAGGAAGGGTCTAAGGGAGCCCCGTGGCCACTGCCACTGAGGCTGCCCCTCCTCCACCCCAGTGCCATTTCGGGGTCAGGTGGCTGGGGGACAAAAGGCTTTTGTACCAGGGACAATGTCTTCCGGCCACAGCGATGGGCGGGAGAGCAGGCCACATTCCGGGAGGTGGGGGCTGCTGGACACAAGGCCTTTCTTTCGGAGCGGCCGGCGAAGTGTTTGCCGGCTCTCGGAACACAGCTGGGCGCCGTGGGTGGCTGCAGGGTGGCACTTGCAGCCAGCGGGGGTGGGGTCACTCCTGCTCCAGGGCTGGAGAGGGGCTGAGTTTGGGGCGGGGGTGGTGCCTGGACACAGCTACCTTGGGCCGCTGGGCCTTCTGCCAGCCGGGCGCCGGCGCTCGGGGACCGGCACCGCGCCAGGGCCTGCCGGGTGGCCGTGAGGCTCCCGGGGAAAGGGTGTCCCGGGCGATTCTCGGGCTCCTGCTCTACAGTGTGTCCTCTGCCCCCGTCCGGGTTCTGCAGAGCTTTCGGCCAAAAGGCCACGGCCCCTCCTCCACACTCAGCAGGCGCTGCCTGCAGCCGGGAGGGGAAGGGACCAGTCTTAGAGATGTTTCCACCTGGGTCGGGGCCTGCGGGCCCTGGAGAGCCGGGAGCAGACACGCCTGCGGCAGCAGGATTCGGCCTCTGCTGAATGGGAGAAACAAACCCTGTTAACGTGACCGGACTCAGATTGTCTACCAGGCGGATGGGAACCTCGGTCTTTCAGGCTGGGAGAGCATTTGCCCCTCTGTGCCCCGGGCGCCTCCCGGATCTTCCTGTGGTCACCGGATCTGGACGGTGGAAAGTGCCAGGAGGCCCAAGAAGGCTGTGTGTGCGTGTGCCTTGTGTGTGCATGCGTGCGAGCGTGTACATGTATGTGTGCACGTGGGCGTGTGCATGCATGTGTGTGGGTGTGTGTATGTCTGTGTGTGTGTCGGGAGGGGTTGGCCCCGCCCCCTTGCTGGCATCACTCCCCTCAGCAGGGCCTGCCCTCCCGTGTCTCCCACTCCCTCCCAACGCAGCCCTAGGAGGGTGCCCTGGCCAATCCACGCTGTCCAGGCAGGTCTCCAGGGACCCCCTTTAGCCAGGCACAGGTGTCCCCTCCACCTCGGCTGGGACATTGTCAATCCACGGTGACATTCCAGACACAGAGGGGCGAGTGGGGCTTCCGGAGGCTGCAGCCCCCGCAGTCCAGGGCACCCCAGGGCCGGCCTGCAGGTGTGGTTTCCCGCAGCAAGGCCTCCTCGGTGCCAGGAATCGTGGGGGATGGGGGCTCCTTCCCGGGAGACTTGGGGATCCCCAGCAGGGAGGCGAGGAGGGATTTAGGGGAGGCCCAGCGGGAATCCCGAGCCCCCGTGCTGGGGGGACAGCGAGAGCTGGGCGCAGGGAGGCTCTGCACCTGCTCTCCGGCGCCTGTGCGGGGGCCGGCCCCAGGCCAGCGGTGGAGGCGGTGGGCGCCGGCGCGGGGCTCGGTGAGAGCAGGTCTCTGTGCTCCAGGCTGGGATGGCTAATTTGGGGGGCCTTGGGGTTCGGGGTACATCACTCCCCCTCCTTTGCTCTCCCTGAGGGTGTGGGCCCCAGGTCTCCAGCCAGCACAGGCAGTCAGGGCCGGGGCACAACCCCGGCGGAGAAAGTCACCTCCCTGGCCAGCACCACTGCAGGGAGCACTATTATCGGGACACGTGACAAAGGGTCGAAACAAGCAGAAAACAGAGTGGAGTAAACACGACAGATCCACGTACCTTGATAAAGGAGGATGGTATTAAGAATAATAAGAAGAGAATCATTGAAAAAGAGCCTAGTGGAAACGTTTGGCTTGACAAACCTGAAATAACTAACACAATAGACTCACCAAGTAGCAGGAGCAGCAGCTGGGCCCAGCTGATAATCACATGGGCAGGGGCGGGGGTGGGGGCAGGGGAGCGGGAGAGGGGTGTGGGGGGCAGGGCCGGGGGTGGGGGGCCAGGGTGGAGGGGGCAGGGGCAGCCCCAGACTTAATGACAGCTCAACTTAAGATTTTTAGACTTGCATTCAGCAGAAACCATTCTTTCCAGCACGGCCTGGTCAGGCCCCACACAACCTTCCTGGTGTTCAATTTCAGTGCAGTATTCAGTAAATTACATGATTTATGCAACACTTTATTATAAAATAGGCTTGTGTGAGAGGACGTCGCCCAGCGGCCGGCTAACGCACGCGTTCTGAGCCCGTTTAGGGTCAGCCAAGCTAAGCCAGGGTGTCCGGTGGGTCAGGTGTATGAAATGCTCTTTCAACTTACAAGATTTTCGGCTTCATCTGGGTTTTTGCCGGACGTCACCACATCGTAAGTTGGGGGCATCTGCACTCGGCTGCGGAAAGAGAGAAGCGTGGGAAGGAAGATGAGCAGGTACCTTGGCTCGGATGACAGCGTGAGAAGCCTTGGCGACACGCAGGTGTGAACTCTACACCTGGTTCCTGAGCAGCAGTCCAGGGAGGGCGGGACTCAGGAATCCCTGAACTTGGATGGAAAAAGTTGCATTTGTATTTTCAGCAGCCTCCCACCGAAGCTGAGGGCTCCTCAGTTTTGAGGAGTCCTGGCCAGGTGCGTTGTAGAATGTGCCTCACTTGGGATTTTTCCGCCGTTGTTCTCATGATTAAACTGGAGCGACAGGTTTTCGGGCTGCTCTTCTTAATTTCAGTTTCGCCGTATGTCAACGGAAAAGAACCCAAACTCTGTAAAATAATTTAAAGAGGTTTATTCTGAGCCACGTGTGTGGGGCCGTGGCCCGGAGCCACGCCCAAGAAGCTTGAGCCAGTGGTCTGGCCGTGGCTGGTTTACAGTTTGGTTTCATACATTTCCAGGAAGACAGGAATTATATAATTACATAATTAAAGTCATAAACCAATACATGGAAGGTGTACATTGGTTTGGCCTGAAAAGGCAGGACATCTCCAAGTGGGGTGTTATAGGATTTTTTTTTTTTTTTTTGAGGCAGAGTCTGGCTCTGTCACTCTGGGTAGAGAGCGTTGTCTCGTAGCTCACAGAACCTCAAACTCCTGGGCTCCAGCGATCCGGTAGCTGGGACTATAGGCGTGCTAATTTGTCTACCTTTTGTGCAGACGGGGTCTAGCTCTTGCTCAGGCTGGTCTCGGGACTCCTGAGCTCAAGGGACCTTCCCACCTCGCTCGGCCTCCCAGAGTGCCAGGATTACAGGTGGGGCCCAGGCTCTCCACACCATAAGTTATAGGCGTGGGTTTAAGGACTCTTTGATTTTTAAGTGGTTAAAGAAATGAGGCTTTGTCTAAAGGCCTGGAATGTTTTAAATTAAGATAAGGACATCTGCTAATTGGGGCAAGCCACCCACCCTATAACTGAGGAGTGGTTTGAGCTTTGTCCTCCTGTACCCTTAGGCCTGTTAATGAGTCACAAAGGAGGTCTCCCAGAAAGGAGGGTGGCATGACACGCATGTCCTACTTCCCTTCTCGGGGCCAGCAGCTCGGCTTTGGGGTGTTTCCGGGTTGCCCTCGGCCAGGAAGGCGTCCGTCAGTCAGCCAGGAGGGGTGGGGTGCTCAAGATTCTGCCGTAGTTCGAAGCTTTAGTTTTTTCCATTTCCACTCATTCCCAAGGTCACTTAGGTCAGTGCCTGCCCTCCACCCCCCAGGGAGGCTGTCTCTCCTAGGTTTGCAGCGCAGTGAGATTCCATCAGGGACACCTCGACCTCCTAACTGGTTACTAAAGTCTGCGCACGGCAAGGCCCGCCGCTCTGCGTGCAGCTCTGTGGGTTTGAGAGACGCACAGTGTGAGGGCGGCCTTGCGAAAAATGACAGGGAGAGCCCTCTTCCACGATTCCCCCGTGGCAGGTAAAGATCGGCCCCGCGGGTTCTCTCCAACAGGCACCTGCAGGGGTTCCGTTTGCACAACTTCCCCAGAGCTGAGTGGACAGAAGGGAGATGGGAATCGCCCTCTTTCAGAATTGTGTTTTGGGAATCTGCTTTTGCAGAGCTCCCGGGTAAACAGCAGGAGAGGAGCCACGGCCTCGGCCGCTCTGAGGCTCTAAGGACGGAGTCGGATGCTAAGCCCTTCTCCAAGGACGGCCGGAAACCCAGTCTTGGGCTGTGACACCTTGCAGTGTTTGCCACACACCTGCTGCCACTTTCCTTATCAGCTGACACCTGCCACTGTGTTTTTCTCTCCTGGTCCCCATAACAGCAGCCAGCCCCGTGGCCTCCCTGGCTCGGGCACCCCCTTCCTTTCCTCAGGGTGCCACGCGGCCACGTCTCTCTCCCCTCCCCCCCTCTCTTTTTCCCCTCTAGGAAGATAAACTAAACTTAAAAAAATATATATCTTGATTTCTGCGTGAGAAATCTTCCTCCACCTGTGCCTGGAGCACCTACTAGTCTTTCTACCCATATCTGCCGTTACAATGTCACACAGATTCGTTTTACGGCCCTAAAATATCCCCTGTGGCCCACGTGTCCGACGCTCCCCTCTGCCCCAGACCCCGCCCCCCCCCCCGACCTGTTTTCCAGAATGTGTTCTATGTCGGGTTTCGGCGAACAACTTCACCGAGTTAGACATGTTTCATTTGCCCCTTTTCCTACTTTGCTGAGAGATGTTTTGGAAGTCACCGCTTTATCACTTGAGAAAATGACACGCTTCTTGCCTGGAATGTAGCCACGTGGGATCGGCATTGACTGGATGCTGGTATGGAACCTTCCCAAATCCCTGGGACTAACCTGGGAGCGTCAGGGTCCCGGCAGGGAAGAGACGCAGGTCCTGACCGGGTCACCTGCGGGAGGGTTTGTTAAAGGGGCCTCCATAAAGGTGCTGGTAGTTTGTGGAGACCTCGAGGGGCCCAGGGCTGGCCAAAGGCATGACTGGGGAGAGAAGTTTCTGGAACATCAAGGAGAGTGTTCTGGAGAGAGGGGTGCGTGGAGAGGAGCCCCGACACTCCCGGGAGATCTCACATACTCACCTGCCCGCCTGCTGGTCACGCCAGCTTACCTGGCACGCCCGGCAGAGTGGGAGGAGGACTCACTGTCACACCCGGATTCTCCCCGATGCGCGTGTTCACCCTTCGCCATCCCAGTGGGAGTCTCACTGGGGCTTAAAAAAATGTTTATTTTTTAAGAAATCAGTAAACATACGATAACCTTTACGTGGAAGGACACAGGTCAAAGGCAGCTCAGGTGACTTTGGACAGAAGAACAGGAAGGGCTGGCCCCTACAGAGCCCGGACTCGGCTGGGGTGCCCGGAGGAACCCCGGGCCTGAGGTCTGTGGAATCCACACTCGGGCTCGAGGGAGGAAGTGAGACCGAGGCCGAGGGCCACTCGGGGCCACTGGACTCCGAGTCCCCGCCCTGCTCCGGGGCCTCGAAGCCTGCCTGACTATGCAGGTGGGGCAGGAGCAGGGAGGGAGGGAGGAGGGGGAAGGGGAGGGGTGTGGGGGGCGGGGCGGAGCCAGGGGGCGGGAGCCCCAGGTCACTCTGACCGTCAGTTTCAACGTGGATGTGGCTGAGACCTGCGTGGGCCGGGGCTTCCAGTGGCCCCACCAGAACCCCAGACCACCAGTGCAGGGGTGCGGGGGGCTGGGGTCCTGCTGAGCTGTCCCACTGCAGGCCCTAGGGAGATCCCAGGCCAGGCGGGGTGCAGCCCCTTCCTCCAGGCCCCCGCCTGCAACCCCTCCCCCACAGGGAGGCAGGGGGCTGGAGGGCTTCAGAGACCCCCGTCAGCACCAGACAGCAAGTGAGACTGGAAGTCTAGCTGTGACAAAGGGGCACGTCACTTTACCAGGCAGGAAACCATACCACCCGGCACGGCACGGTGGCAGGGTCAGGCAGCTGCCCCCGGTTGTGGGTGTCCCCTGAGCACAGACAGGATGACCACACCGCTTATCGTCCAAACCAGGACTCCCTGGAGAGAAACAGTGGCGCCTAATCGCGACACAGGGACGAGAGGGACAGCCGGGATCCTGGCCGCCCGCTGCAGAGGGGCAGCGGGTTCCGCTGTGACCACAGCTGAGCGCACCCGCTTGTTGCCGCATAACAAACTGTTCTCCGACGTGGACCCCAGTGGCCACACATTTTGCTCAGGAATCTGCCGTCCGGGTGGGGCTTGGCGGGGCTGTCTCATCTCTGCTGGGGGCTGCCGGCTCCGCCTCTGTGGCGGCCACCACCTGTGGGCAGGTGGCTGCGGGCTGTGGGTCAGGGGCCTTGGTGCCTGTCCCCGAAGGCCACTCCCAGCGTGGTGCCCGGGGCCCCGGGGAGGACGAGACGGAGGCGCGTGGAACCTTGAGGGCCGTGGAAAGGAATCTGACACGGGCCGGCGAGTCCAGGTGTCTGAAGGAGCCAGGAGTGGGCAGGGAGCTCGCCCGGGGCCGCGCATACAGCCCGATGGGATCCGAGTTGGACCCGGCCGGGTCATAAAGGCAGCTGCGTTTGGCCTGAGCTGTTTGCACTGGGCGCTCTCGGGCGGCCCCTCGCCTGCAGGCCCTGAGCTGCCGGCCGCCCCAGTCGAGGGCTGGGCTCAAACCCCCCAGACCCGTAAACTCACAGCGACCTTTGTAAGCCCCTGCCTGGCCTCACCCGCGGACGCGACTTAGCCCTTGCTGGATCCGGCTCCGCTTCAGAGACGAATCCCAAGGCCCCGGTTCGAGCGCCCGCCTCATGCTCTGCTCTGCAGAGCTTGCTCTGCTTCTTGCGAGCTGGCAGGACCTCGCCTGGCAAGCCACTCTGCTCGCGGCAGCTGGGCTCTGTCCACCGAGGCTGTCCCCAGGCCTGCCCGGTGCCGGAGGGGACACAAACCCTGCCTCTCGGGGAGGGCCGGTGGCGCGGGAGAGAGTGTGGGCGTTCTGGGGATATGTGTGCCTACGCAGGAGGGGAGCGCTCCGCTGAGTGTGTGTGCGCGGCGCCCTGGTCTGAGCGGAGATCTGCAGGCTGCTGGCGCTGCACAGGCCCACGGCCTCTGCTCCCTTCTCCTTGCGGCTCTCCTCGGGGTGCCAGGACCCCACGGACCCTGGCCCCTCGGGGCTGGTGGGCCCAGCGGCTGTGAGGGCGCCGCAGACTGTGCTGGGAAGTTTCCCGCAGAGCTGGAGGCTGGACGTCCACACTGCAGGCGCCGCCAGTGTTGGATTCTGGTGGAACCTTCCTCCCTGCTTTCGGACGGCCCCTTGCCGTGTCCTCACGGGGCCTTTCCTCTGCACGCACACCTCTGTCACCACTGCTTTCCGGAAGGCCACCGGTCACACTGGGAGTCGGGGCTCCGGCGTGTGAACCTGGGGGGTTGCAGTTCAGTCCACAACACCCTCCTCGTCCCTGGCTGAGCCGCCGGCCTCTGCCATATCCCCCGTCTCGGCCTTGGCCCTGGGGGCCGTCTCTTCTCTCCAGCGCGTGTGCCTGCGCTGGGCGGCCGCGTCCTGCCCCTCTGTGAGAGCCGCCGTGTGCTGGCCCACACGCCCGCCCGCCCGCCCGGCTCCCTCCTGCCCTCACGCTCCCTCCCGCTCTCCACGAGCGAGTCCTCCGGAGCACAGACCTGATGAGGCTGGAGCCCCCCGACACCCCCCCCCAGGCTCCTGCCGCCGTGGGCGAGCCCCCCTTGGTTCAGGCCCCCACCCAACCTGCTCGGCGTGCCCCCTCCCTGCCCACGCACTGGGCCCGCTGCTTCCCAAATCTGCTGTGTGCTTCCGTTTCTCGCCACCTCCCCTGCTGCCGCCGCCCCGGAGTCCCAGGCCCTAAATTATTCCGTCTGTGCAACCCCCCCCCCCCCCCCCGCCTTCCTCCGGGCCTGCTGGCAGTCTGCTCACGCGGCAGCCAGTGACAGATGCAGTCGTGCCCGCGGCTGCACCTCCCTGCGGGCTGGGGACGTGCAGGCGGCCGTCCTTGCTGCTGAAGGCAGCTCCCGACCTCGGCCCACGGCCCCGTCCCGCCTGGTCCTGCGGCCTCCCGCCGCCGCTCAGACCCCTCTGTCCACCTCTCAGCCTCCAGCTGCACCCACAGTCTCAGACGCCTGCCACGCCTGCCTGCCCCAGGGCCTTTGCACGTGCTGCCCCCGCTGCCTGCGGTGCTCTTCCATGGCCTTCATTCCATCTGACACGTTGTTGGGTCCCTGGAGAGTTAAGTGGAAGGTAAGCGGAAAGCAAGCCGGAGAAGAGAACACGCTACTAAGAAAACGACGGGGAAGAGAAAACGTTTTTACTCTTCCTCGGGTGGAAGTGGACCCCTGTAAAGGTCTCCAGGCCGAGGGGGCGCCGGCCGGCGGAGGGTGGGCTTTGCTGTCCCGAGGTGCAGAGGCAGGAGAAGACCGGAGCGTGACAGACCCGCGCGGCTCCCTCAACCCTGGGCCGCTCAGGGTGGCACGGCTGTGCAGCCAGCCCAGTGCCTCCCGCCCTCCCTGCCCGCAGGTCTGAGCCGCTCCACGCTAGCTGCCCCCACCCGGCGGCCACCCTCCGTGCCTGTCCCTGTGAATTTGACGCCTCGGGCACCTCCGGCGGGTGGAGCCGCACGGCTGTTTTCCCGCGCTTGTTCGCTGAGCGCGGCGCCCTGAGCTCCCCCTGCGTCGCCGCGAGTGTCAGAGTCTGCTTCCGCCCTCCCGGCCGAGGGTGCTCCACCGCAGGGGCAAACGGCGTTTTGTCTGTCTGTCTGTCCGTCCGTCCGTCCGTCTGTCTGTGGACACCGAGGCCGCCACTGCCGCCTTGTGGCCGTTGAGAGCCACACTGCCGTGGACGCGGTGAGCAGACGCCGCCCCGTCCCTGCTTCTTTGGGATCTTTGGGGAGCGTGCGTGCCCAGACGTGAGCTGCTAAGCGGGCGGCGGTTCCGTTCCTGTTCTGAGACGTCGTTGCCCACAGCGGCTGCGGCATTTCACGCTCCCGGGCGTGGGGCCCTCTGGGCCCGTCCTCCCCTGCCCGCTGATGGCAGCCACGGCCCTTCTACTTCTGCAGTTCTGCCCTTTCCAGAATGCCGCAGAATTGGAGTCCTGCAGGACGTGGCCTTCTCAGACAGACTCTTTGACGCAGTGACGCGCGGTTCATTTCTTCCGCGGCCTTGCGTGGCCTCGCAGCCCTGCTTTAGGTTTGACTCTTATCGGCTTTGTGTGCTCGTGTGACTCGCGGAGTCGGCCGGGCCTGCGAGTTTCCCGCATTCTCCCTTCTCCGCCCCCTTCTTCTTCGCAAAGGCCGCCGCCTGGCTCCGCCGTTGCCCGGACTCCTGGCCCTCAGGCCGGGCGCCGGCCGGCTGCTGCTCTCAGCACTGAGACACTGCGGCCTGCTGGATTCGGGAAGGACGCAGACGCGGTAGGACCTTGGTCCCCGCCTCCCTGCGGTACGTGCAAAGCCACCAGGATGGCGCAGCCCGAGGCACATGGACGCCGCCCGCCATCTGGCCAGGCAGCCTCGCAGCCCCGTCCCCGCATCCCGCGGCGAGTGGCAGGAGGAGGAGACCCGAGGGCTGTGAGGTGGGGGGCTCCCCAGACGCTCCCCCAGCCAACACGAGGGCAGCCCAGGCCGAGGAGCCGCCACGCTCGCCGGGGGAGCAAATGCGCAGCCCGAGGGCCCCAGGCCCCGACCTCCCTGACGGGGTGAGAGGGACAGGCCCTCACCGGGCAGCACAGGGGACAGAGAAAGGACGCCCAGACACACGTGGGCACAGGGGGGAACCTGCGCCAGCCGCGCCTGCCTTCTGAGGTCCTGGGAGCCGGGGGACATGAACTTGAGCCATGGAGACACATGATGCACGCTCTGTCACCCACTGCTGCACTACGGGTCGCTCCAGAGCTTAGCGGTTTGGAACAGGATCCAGTTACAGCTTCCCCGGCGTCTGTGAGTTGGCGTTGATGTGTGGCTCGTTTGGGACGCTCTGGCTGGGGGCGTGCCATGCGGTCACACGCCTGCTGGGGTGCCGTCATCTGAAGGCTGCCGGGGCTCAGGCACCCCCCAGGCGGCTGGCGGGTGGTCCCCTCCGGGCGGGCCTTGCCACTGGCCGTTGGCAGGACGCCGGCTTTCCCAGGACGGCCGCCCTGGGGGGGCTGTGAGGCCGTCTGGACCTAGCCCAGAAGCCGGCGGGGGCGTGTCCCACGCCCTGCAGGGGGTGCTGTGGGCGGGGCCGCCCTGAGCAGCTGTGGGGGACAGGGGGCAGCGGGGCCTCCGAGCCGGCCCTGGTGCGCACAAAACCCGACACGCTGACGCGGAGCGAAGCCACGCAGACGAGGGTGCCACGTGGGAAAATCAACACAAACCGCAACCAGGGAGCTTAGGAAGGAGGAGAGGGAACGTAGACAAGCGTCAGAAATGAAAGGAAAGACTGTTTTAACGGCACGTTAACAAAGTTATTAGGGAAACAAGAATAAAAATTAAAAGAAATTAGTAATATTATATTATTTTTTATGGAAAAAAATTTTTAAAAAAAAGGAAAGATTGTTTTAGGAGCGAAGAGTACACCGGAGGGAACGCAGAGGGAATAAACACGACAGAAAATGTTTTGAGATAAAGATAAAAAGGAAAAATTTTAAAACATGGGAAAGAAATGAAGGAAGAGGGGGAAGGACCCAGGAGAAAAGCCGCAAGTGCAGGAGGCCGCAGAGAAGATGCACCGGGCGCCTCTCCGGAAGGGACGCAGGAAACGCCGCCAGGCGCACGGGCGGGCGCTTCACCTGCCTCGGGGAGACCCCACTCCCCGGAGTGAAAGGCCAGACTCACACAGGCCTCGCCCCGGAGCCGGCGAGCACGGGGACCGCGGCACGTGGCGCTGCTGCTGCAATGCCCCATGGGGCAGCCGCCCGGGACGGCAGCCTGTCGGGTCCCCCAGACGCTACAGGACCCCATGACAGGACGTGACAGGACCCCATGACGGGCATTCTCAATCGCAGGCACAGACCCAAGAGAACTGAAGGCCTGTGTCCACGCGAAGGTCTGTATTAACATGGCAGCAGCGCTACTCACGGTTGTCAGGCGGCAGGCACAACCCAGACAGCGTCAGTGGACGGATGGATAACAAACGCACGGCTATTCGCATGGTGGAATATTACTCAGCAAGGAAAAGGAGCAGGGTGCTGCGGCCGAGCTCGGCACCGCCACGCTAAGAAGCCAGCCACGGGGGCCTCGCACTGCATGGCTCCCTGCACGGGGAGCGTCAGAGCGGGCAAAGCCACGGAGACGGGACACAGACGCGCGGCCGCTGGGAGCCGTGGGGGTTGGGAGCGTGCGCAGCAGCGGGTGGGAGGTGTCTCTGGGTGATGTGAATGTTCTAGGATTAGATCGCGGTGAGGTGGCTTGGCCACACGACTTGGTGAATGTAGCACACTAAAAACCACTGCGTGGGGCGTCATAAATGGGTGGATTTGATGACGTGGGCTGTATCTCAGCCAAGCTCTTAGAAAGAGAAGCCGAGGAAAGGAGCCGACCCGTGCGTAACAGGAGCTGCTGGGGAAGGCGCCGCAGGGAGCAGGCGCCCCAAGTCCGAGGGCGGCCGGTGCGAAGAGGCTGTGGCTCAGACGCTGGAAGGACATGCCACCTGCGCGGCGTGAGCAGCGCTGACATGCACTATCGCGGAGTCACTGGACATCGGAGGAAAAGAGCCCCGGCCACGCTGGGCAAAATGACCCAGTCACATATCAGGGAAAGAAAATGGGCTGTTGAGACTTTCAAGCACAATGCTGCACGTGAGAAGAAACAGCAGTGCCACTTTTGGGATACGAAAGAGAAGAAAAAGTGAGCCGAGGTTTTCACATTTGGCCAAATAATCTTTAAGAAAAACGGCTATTGGCTGGGCGCAGTGGCTCACGCCTGTAATCCCAGCACTCTGGGAGGCCGAGGCGGGCGGATTGCTCGAGCTCAGGAGTTCCAGACCAGCCTGAGCAAGAGCGAGACCCCGTCTCTCCTATAAATAGAAAGAAATTAGCCAAACAACTAAAAATATATAGAAAAAATGAGCTGGGCGTGGTGACGCATGCCTGTAGTCCCAGCTACTTGGGAGGCTGAGGCAGGAGGATCGCTTGAGCCCAGGAGTCTGAGGTTGCTGTGAGCTAGGCTGATGCCACGGCACTCTAGCCTGGGCAACAGAGTAAGACTCTGTCTCAAAAAACAGAAAAGAAAAGGAAGAAAAAGGCTATTGACCAACTGCCACTAACACATAAGAACTTAGGGAATGTTGTCCCCATGATCTCTGCATTAGCATTCCACGAAAGAGTAAATCCTAGACAAGTAAGGCGAGTCTGACGCCAGTGGGCATTTGCCCGTGGAGTGGAGACTGCAGGGGGCGGGGGCAGGCCGTGGCGAGGAGGGGCTGCGTGCTTTGACGGGGCCACGGCGCAGCTCTGGCAGCGCTGGGAGGGGAGCGCGCAGCTCATGTAAGACCACACGCATGCAGCGTCCTGTCCCGGGGCTGGCAGTGGCTTTGTTATTCTGAGAACGCTCTGTAGGTGATGTTCTGCAAAGCAAACCGGTGAGAGGTGTTAAATGGCAATTTTGAAAGAGGGGTGAAGTTAGGACTCCCATGCCGACACAAACACGGCACTTACGAAAGAGACTGCTTCACCCATGAGGAAGGGCACAGGCGGACGCGGCCACGGGCTCCGAGGAGGATCTGCGGGCAGACGCGTGTGTAGGTCAGGAACGTTCGTTGGCATGAATGTGCCCAAGCAGGGACATAAAGGCCTCCCACCTGCCCAAGCTCTGCCCCTGGTCACCCCCACTCAGGCCCCAGGCCTGCCCCTTCCTTCCCCTGACAGCACCCAGAAGCCTGCGAGTCCCCAGTCAGTTCCTCAACAGAGCGTCTGCGGTCCTGCAGGGCACGCTGCTCCGCCAGGTCCCCAGCCAGACCAGGGGACGCTGTGGGCCAGGCACAGCAGGAACAAGCTCCGTCTGGGGCTGGAGCCAGCCCTGCCCTGGGGGCTGCATACTGGGGCTGGTGGGGCGGCCTGGTGGGGTGGCTGTCCACAGCAGTGACGTTACAGTGACAGTGACATTACACACAGAGCAGCACACA
This sequence comes from Microcebus murinus, assembly GCF_040939455.1. NCBI lineage: Eukaryota > Metazoa > Chordata > Mammalia > Primates > Cheirogaleidae > Microcebus > Microcebus murinus. The sequence continues at coordinate 2,258,973 of NC_134109.1, forward strand.
GCGCTGGGTGGCCCTGCTTGTGGTGTCCTGGGCTGACACTTGCAGGGGACAGCAGGAGAATCACCGTGCTCCGGCCATCGACTTTGTGCTGGCACTATGTGGACACTTCCTGCCCAGGAGCCATCAAAGCCGCTGCTCTGCAGAGGGGAAACTGAGGCCCAGGGCGGTGCAGTGGTTCCGGGAGGACCTGGGCTGTGGTGGACAGGGCCAGCGTGGTGAGGGCTGGGGGAGGGGCAGCCTGGGGCACCAGGGCCTGAGCAGCCCACGGGGCCTGGTGGTCTGCAGGACCCCTGCCCTCCACTTTCTGGACCTTGAGGCTCATCAGTCAGGGCGGGTGGGGTGGGGGAGGCTACGCACACCAGCACCCACCTGGGCAGACCTGTGCAGGGGGTGAGCAGGTGTGGGGTGTGACACTGGCCGGTGGGGTTGGGGCCACCCTGACCCCATGCCTGGCCATACACCTGCGCAGCAGCTGCCGCGCAGCTCCCCCCTGGCCTAGTCAGGGCTGGCTGGGGTGTGGCCGCCTCCCTCCCACCGGGCGCCCAGTCATTCCCTGCGGTCCCAGGGCCCCCTGTGCGCAGGGCAGGTCCCTAAGGGGGGGCACAGGCGTCCATCACGCCCGGCTGCCCTGGGACTTATCCATGGGCTCCTGTTCCAGCAGGGGACCCTCCTGCCTGGGTAGGGGCACCCATGGAACTTCGGAGACCCCCCACCAGGCCAGGAAGTCAAGGCATCTCCACACCGCCTGGCTCCAGACCCAGCGGCTGCATCTCAGGCTGGGTCCAGGTGGGAGCGGGCGGGCTCCTCCAGGCAAGGCCCTGGCCGGCAGGTGGGGACAGGGACGGGCCAGCCCCCGATAACCAAACCAGGACCCGGCTCAGCCCCCTACCCCGCGCACCCACCCCGCGCCTGGGCAGGTGCAAGAGCCCAAGTCCCGCCGGGTCCCGCGGCCGTTCGCGGGCGGGGCGCGCCCTCTGGCGGCGAGAGGCGGCATGGCCCTTTGCCTCTGGATCACCTCTAACTCGCATAACCCTGGATGGTGTTGACTCCATCAAATCCAAAACACATCTTGCCTCATTTCAACATCTCTGAAAATAAGGTGCATCTAGTTGACAAACCTCTATGGAGGGGGAATTTGGCAGTATCTAACCAAAAAGAGCACGCGGGGTCCCCAGGGCAGGCGGGGTCCCCCAGCTCGCGGGCGTGGCAGGTGGCTTTGCGCTGGTAGTTTGGATCCGCGTCTGTCTGCAGATTGTGGGATGGCTGTGACAACGCTCCCTTGTCCCACGTGCTGACGTGCGTGGACTAAGTCGCTTAGCGCTAACGTCTCTGGAGCCCAGAAAGCGGCAGTGAATTGGCTGCAGAACATAGACCTTAACAGTGAGTAGCAGTCCTCCATGGAAACAGGAATTGAATGGAAAAAAGCCCCATTCATTTCGTCAAGCGATGCATTTCCAATTCAAATGTACTTTTTTTTCTGTATAGCAACTTTTTAATCAAAATATGTGATATAGATTATTCATATCTAAATATGTGGTTTTGATGAGTTGTGAGCTAATAGTTGTAAAAATAACTAAGTCCAGTGGAAAAATAATTAACAGCCTTATGCAGTAAGGGATAAAAAGCGGTATTTCAGTTTATACAAACATTTTAATTGCAGACACGCATGATGGGCGATCGATGGGGACACTCAATTATAAAATATATCATATTAGGGTAAAACTCTGTGGGCAAAGTCGAATGAAAATACAAGGGAAAGGAGAGAAAGTTTCTTCCTGTTAAAGAAGTGTGTTTTTAAATCAATGACAGCAGGTATTAAGTCACCATGATATTTAGATTTTGTTGGCTCTGTTTAAAAGACTGATCCAACAGTGATTTAAAAATATCAGGCCGGGCGCGGTGGCTCACACCTGTAATCCTAGCACTCTGGGAGGCCGAGGCGGGCAGATTGCTCAATTGCTCAGGAGTACAAAACCAGCCTGAGCAAGAGCCAGACCTCGTCTCTACTGTAAATAGAAACAAATTAATTGGCCAACTAATATATATAGAAAATATCAGCCGGGCATGGTGTCACATGCCTGTAGTTCCAGCTACTCGGGAGGCTGAGGCAGTAGGATCGCTTGAGCCCAGGAGTTTGAGGTTGCTAGGCTGACGTTTGAGGTGAGCTAGGCTGATGCCACGGCACTTACTCTAGCCTGGGCAATAAAGCGAGACTCTGTCTCAAAAAAAAAATATATATATATCAGTATTGGCCGGGCGTGGTGGCTCACACCTGTAATCTTAGCACTCTGGGAGGCTGAGGCAGGTGGATCATTTGAGCTCAGAAGTTTGAGACCAGCCTGAGCATGAGTGAGACCCCGTCTCTACTATAAATAGAAAGAAATTAGTGAAACAACTAAAAATATACAGAAAAAAATTAGCCGGGCCTGGTGGCGCATGCCTGTAATTCCAAGCTACTCGGGAGGCTGAGGCAGGAGGATCGCTTGAGCTCAGGAGTTGGAGGTTGCAGTGAGCTAGGCTGACGCCACGGCACTCTAGCCCAGGCAACAGAGTGAGACTCTGTCTCAAAAACACAAAACAAAACAAAAAACCCCCAAAACCAAAACAAATAAACAAAACAAAAAAATAGGACTGGCGAGGGACACATAGCTGGAGCAGAGGGAGCTGTTGGGGGCAGAGCCGGGACCACTCACGTTAAAGGAAGACCCCAGAAGGTCGGTAGATGGTAACCTCTGTACAATTCTGAAACCGCCTTTACAAATTGATAAAGGGGTGCAAGGCGAGAGCTGTGGCAAACGCCTAGCTAAAAATAAGGCACAGGCCTGGCCAAAAATACTGACAATAACTAGCCACTGTCCCCGTTTGCTTCTCTGTAATGGCCACTCTGGAGCCCCACAGCTGGGGGTCATAAGGATTCTTAGCTTTCTCCTAGATAACAGCACCATTTTGAAACCTAGTGGTAGTTTCTGAGATTTCTTCCAGGTCCCACATTCCAGTGGAAGGTTGACCCCCCCAGAGCAGTGGCCCACATGGAGGAACTGACTCAACTGGTCTTGTGACCCCACCCAAGAAACTGGTCAGCAAAGAGGACAATTTCTACAACCCTATGGCTCCTCCCTGAACCTAGCCAGTTAGCAGAGTTTTTTTTTTTTTTTTTTTTTGAGACAGAGTCTCACTTTGTTGCCCAGGCTAGAGTGAGTGCCGTGGCGTCAGCCTAGCTCACAGCAACCTCACACTCCTGGGCTCAAGCGATCCTCCTGCCTCAGCCTCCCGAGTAGCTGGGGCTACAGGCATGTGCCATCATGCCTGGCTAATTTTTTTGTATATATATTTTTAGTTGGTCAATTAATTTCTTTCTCTTTTTAGTAGAGACGGGGTCTCACTCAGGCTGGTTTTGAACTACTGACCTCAAGTGATCCGCCCGCCTTGGCCTCCCAGAGTGCTAGGATTACAGGCGTGAGCCACCATGCCCGGCCCAGTTAGCAGATTCAATTGCCTCCGCCAAACTGTCTTTACAAACCCTGTCCCCCAAATTCTCAGGAAGATGTATTTGAGAAATTTCACCTGTCTCCCGGCTTAGCGCTATGCGGAATAAACTCGTTCTTCACGGCAAGCCCTGTTGTCTTGGTCTATTGGCTTCCTCCTGGGCAGCAGGGCAAATGAACCTAGTTGGGTGGCAACAATTCTTTCAACTTTGTTGTGTTTGAAATTTTCAGGATAAAATAAGAAAAATGTTTGAAGTGCCCCGTGGAGGAAGGGCTGGGTTTCAAACCTTGGTGTGCTCCCACTGCCTGGCCCCTCGGATGTGCCTGACCTTGAGGAACTGCGGCCACAGGTCCCTGGGGCTCCGTGTGAGGTTGGGCAGCAAAGAACTTGAACTCTCAGGCTATAGAGGCCTGGGGCTGACACCCAGCCTGTAAAGCCTGTTTCTGTTCCTTTAGAGTTGGAAGGAACACCGTGTGCCTTATAAAAACTTAGCACAATGACAAGTGGTTATCACCACAGCTGGGAAGCGGGTAAAACGAGAGGAACCAGGACCTGGACCACGCTCCCCTAACTTTCTCCGCGGTCATGTTTTCTTTCTTCTTCCAGCTTCTTAAATGAAAGCAATTTCACTCTTCCTTACCTTCTGTTAGAATTACTCAATACGTTGTCCTTTGAGAGACGCTTGGCTGTATCCCACGGTTTTTGATGTATTGTGCCCTCATTAATAAATTAATCGAGAGTCTGTCATTTGAGGTTTCACTTCCTCTTTAACCCAGGGTCGTCGCAAAGATTGTGTGTGTCTCGCCTTCCACTAGTGCTGGCTGCGAACACTCTCTGGGCGCTGTCTGTGTGCTTGGCTCTGTGTGTCGCAGATATTAAGTGTTTCGTCACCTTTAATTTTCAGAAGACAGAGATGTGCCTGCAACAGCCTGGTCCTCCTTCTGCAGACACGGAGGCAGAATCACCCAGGCTGTAAGTAGCAGAACGGGTCAGATGTAGCCTCACAAGAGGTTAGAACTTTAAAAAATATCATCTGTTATTTCCAAGTTTTACTGCACTGTGTTCAGAGAATGCTGCCTGCGTGATTTTTCCTTTTAGGGATCTACTGAGATTTTCTTGGAACACTTGCACATGCTTTTTTGTTTGCTTGTCTGTCTGTTATTTGAAAGGAATGCACTTTCTTTGTTGAGTGCGAAGTCCTGAATATGCGCGAATTTGTGGTGGTTAATTGCTCTATTAATATTCTCCTTTCCGTACTCATTTTTTGATCTGGCAGCTACCGAGCGGGGTGTGATGAAGTCTCTCACTGCGACTGTGGTTTAGGAAAATTCTCCCTGTGTTTCCAGCAGCTTTTCTCCATATGTTTTGGAGCAAGAGGTTAATAACTGTGATATGGTCTCAGTGGATGTGTCAGTCTGGCCCTGCTGGGGGCCAGTCAAGGTCCCTGCCAAGCCTCGCATCTCATTTCTAAATTTAATTTCCTCCGAGATCGTGTGGGATTTTTACTCCTTAAGGATTTTAGAAAACAAAAGCAACCATCCCAGCCTCTTATGCCACCTCTTATGCCAGGAAGAAGAAATTTGAAGAGCAGGAAGCAATAAGGCACAGTGACAGGTGTGTGGTCACACTCAAGCCAGGGAGTCTTCTCACTCCGAGATCTGCTGTCCTCTGGCCCTGCCTGGGAGCTGCTTGGCCAGCAGAGTGAGGAAGGCTCCAAAGCGGAGAAACTCTCTTTACATTAACCACGCGATCCCCTTAAGCTCCTGGAAGCCCCAGCGATTGCTAAGGATAGGTTTCGAGGAGCTATGCCTGGAGAGGGAAAGCCAAGCTGGTGGGTCTCCTGGGGCATATGTCAGGCCTGGGCACCAAGCGGCCTACTTGGGGCTGTGGTGACTTCCCAGGGGTGGCAGTGGGGTGGGGTCCTCTCACCTGGAGCTCCCTTGCAGTGCCCAGGTCTGTGCACCCCAGTCCTGCCCTTCCCATCTGTTCCAGCCCAAAGATGCCCTGAGCCTTGTAGGTCCGGGTGCTCCATGTGCCTCCTGGCACACCCCTTCATGGGACTGTCGCTTCATGGCTGCTGTCCTCTACTTGGGACAACAGTGGGCCGCCCAGCACCAGGTCAGGTGGTGGCTCCCTTAACGTGGCCGGGCCGTGCTGGCCATGGGGAGGGCACCCGGGCTGTCCCATGCTGGTGAAGCAGCACATTTCACAGGCTCGCGCCTGCTCCCCGGGCCGGGTCCCACAGAGCGCTCAGGGCTGGCGAGAAAGTCCCTGGGAACAGACCCCTACTGGACGGGCCTCCTCTTCCACAGCCTTGTCGCCTCCGTCCTCAGCCTCGGGGCGGGCCCTTTCGGTCCCTCCTCGGCCAAGCGTCTCCCTCAAGGCCCTCCCTGTGAGCCCTGTGAGCCGTGAGCCGGGGTGGGCCCCTGCCGCCCAGCAGTCTCCCGGGCGTCTCCGAGGCCGGGCGGTGGGGCTGGACGGAGAGGGGGCGCCCAGCGGCGGCTTCCAGGGAAAGGAGGCAGTGGGGGGCCGGCACGATGGCTGCGCGGCGGAGCCACCACGCTCTCTGCCCGGCGCCCGTCTGCGCCCGCGGCAGGTGGCGGAGACTGCTCAGGCCCCGTGGGGCACGCGGGGCACAGGCCGGCGGGCCGCCCGACTGGGGGCGGTTCATGTGCTGCTCCGCCGGCCGGCCAGCCGGGCACAGGGGCTTTCCCGCGAGGCCGGAGACGGCTGGGCCCAGGGAGGCCGGACCCAGTGCCATCGGGACTCTCGCTCGGGCCCTTCCCCACAGGCCCTGTGCGGGGCGAGCCCGACTGCCCCCCACCTCCGGGCTGCCCCCACCTCCCGGCTGCCCCCACCTCCCGGCTGCCCCCACCTCCCGGCTGCCCCCCACCTCCCGGCTGCCTCCCCTCCCGGCTGCCCCCCCTCCCGGCTGCCCCCCCTCCGGGCTGCCCCCACCTCCGGGCTGCCCCCACCTCCCGGCTGCCCCACACCTCCGGGCTGCCCCCACCTCCGGGCTGCCCCCACCTCCCGGCTGCCCCCCCCTCCCGGCTGCCCCCACCTCCCGGCTGCCCCCACTTCCCGGCTGCCCCCCCTCCCGGCTGCTCCCCCCCTCCCGGCTGCCCCACACCTCCGGGCTGCCCCCACCTCCGGGCTGCCCCCCCATCCCGGCTGTCCCCCCCTCCCGGTTGCCCCCCCCTCCCGGCTGCCCCACACCTTCGGGCTGCCCCACACCTCCGGGCTGCCCCCACCTCCGGGCTGCCCCCACCTCCTGGCTGCCACCATCTCCCGGCTGCCCCCACCTCCGGGCTGCCACCACCTCCGGGCTGCCCCCACCTCCCACTGCCCCCACCTCGGGCTGCCCCCACCTCCTGGCTGCCCCCCACCTCCCGGCTGCCCCCACCTCCGGGCTGCCCCCCACCTCCGGGCTGCCCCCCACCTCCGGGCTGCCCCCCACCTCCGGGCTGCCCCCACCTCCGGGCTGCCCCCCACCTCCCACTGCCCCCACCTCCGGGCTGCCCCCCACCTCCCACTGCCCCCACCTCCGGCTGCCCCCCACCTCCCACTGCCCCCACCTCCGGGCTGCCCCCCACCTCCCGGCTGCCCCCACCTCCGGGCTGCCCCCCACCTCCAGGCTGCCCCCCACCTCCCACTGCCCCCACCTCCGGGCTGCCCCCCCCCAGCTGCCCCCCCCTCCCCGGCTGCCCCCACCTCCGGGCTGCCCCCCACCTCCCGGCTGCCCCCCACCTCCCGGCTGTCCCCATCTCCTGGCGCTGTGCTCCCCAGCCATCCCCGCCTCCCAGGCCTTTCAAGTTCCCGCCAACTCCCGAGGAAGGCTTTGATTGGTCAGACTCGGGTCATGTGCCCATTGTAGAACCATGGGGCCCAGTAGAGCGTTCTGATTGGCTAGTCCTGGGTCATGTGCCCATCCCTGAGCCAATCACTGGGCCCAACAGACTGAATGCTCCCATTGGCCAGGCCCAGGGCATGTGCTACTCTCTGGGCTGGAGGCCTCGGCTCCACTCGGTGCTGCTTCCTTGGGCAGGGAAGGAAGCGGCGGTGCCGGCCAGGACAGCGCGGGCTCGGGCCTGGAGGCCTCCCCGCGGAGTGGCCCGCAGTGGGGAGCCGTGCGGGCGGGCGGAGCCCTCGCGGCTCCTTTTCCAGGCCGAGGAGGGCGGGCTCCCTGGGAGCCGTCGGCGGGGCCGTGGGGCCGCTCCGGGGGGCTCTCGGAAGCCCGTGGCTGGGAGTCCGGGTCCCGGTTCCCCTAACCGGTCTGAGAACCTGTCTGGCGGCCAGGCCGGGTGCGACGAGGGCAGGGCGAGCAGGTGTAGTCGTGAGTGCCCTGGAGGGCTGGCACCTCTCAGGTCCCGCGGCTCCGAGGGCGGCGCGGGTGGGCTGTGGGGGCAGCTCTCTTAGAAACCTCTGGAGGGGCTGCTTCCCTGGCTGTCCCCGCACCCCCGGCGCTGCTGGGGCAGACAGAGGGCGCAGAAGCGCAGGCGGGGCGCTGGGGCTCTGTCCTGTACTTCCCAGGGAAGTCCGTGGGGGCGGGGCGTGGGGGTCTGGTGAGGTCCTCAGAGCCATCTGCCCTGGGGCATCAGAATGGAACAGCCGTGGTGTCCTTCCCTCTGGAAGCCACTTGCTACTGGGGGGTGGGGGTGGGGCTCTAGACCTTCTAGTTCACGGGTGGCCAGCCAGCCACTCAGGGTCATCTCTGTAAAGCAGTGAGCATGCCTGACAGGCAGCTTTGTGTCAGTCCACTCCCTCTCCTCTTATGCCTTTAAAAGCTGCTTTGACACAGGCTGACAGAGCCCCCCGCCCCCCCAAGGCCACTGCGAAGTGTGTCCCAGCAGCTGTCCTCACTTTGGCTCAAGCAGGCTCTCTAAATGATATTTTCTGCCTCAGCCTTTCCTGTTAGGTGGACAGCAGCGACCCCAGAGGTGTGTCTAGGGCCCGGGGAGGTGGGCCGGCTGCCGGCCTGCCCAGGGTGGAGTGGCCTGGGGGAGAGGTTTCTGCTGGAGAAAGGAGACTCTTGACAGGGTGGGCAGGGAGGCCCGGGCAGGAGGCTGTCCCTCTGTGCGGACAGTAAAGCTCCCAGGTCATGAATTGACCGCCCTGTGGCAGGGGTGTGCGAACTGGGCTGCTGGGGGGAGGCTTCAGCCGGGTGGGCTGTGTGGGGTGCAGGCCCTGACGCTGGTGGGCTATCTCCATCCTGTCCTCACCCTCCGTGGGTCGTTCCCACGCAGGCCGCACGAGGGCGCTGGGGCTCCACCGCGGCCGGGCTGGGCCGGCGCCAGGCCCAGGACCCTCCTGGCAGAGTGGAATCAGAAACCTGCTGCCTCTGAGCATCCCACTGCATGGGCTGGACCAGGGTGGCCGGGCCTCCCAGCCTTGCCAGGTGGGGAAGGGCACAGCCAGCGCCGCAGTGGGAGGAAGGTGGGTGCTGCTTGGGCCAGGAGGGCTTCCTGGGGAAGGTGGTGTCTGTGGCAGGAGCCCGGAAGGGCTGGAGGCAAGGCTGGCGTGCGAGTTTCCTCCGGCGGGTGGGTGGTGCCTGTGCCAGCGAGAGACAGGGCAGTGGTGTCCTTGTAGCCACAGTTCCCCAGGAAGCTGACCCATCCATCCTACTGTGGGTCCTCAGCCTCCACGGCGGCTTCACTGCCCCCTCCACTGGGCCCCCAGGAGGCCTGTCCCTCGCAGGAGCCGCAGGGGGAAGGGGGCAGGCCGCCACCCCATCCTGCAGGCGGGAGCTGGGGCCCCGTGAATGATGGATGGTGGGTAAACAGAGGTGTTAGCAGGCGCGGGAAGGGGAGACACCCGTTCCTTGTTAATATTTATTGACCCTGCAGCCCATCACTCAAGAGCCTCATAAATATTAATTCCCAATTAAACATTTATATGAAAGAGATTGTTTCCCCTCCCCATCAAAGAACCTGCTTGAAGCTGGGCCTGGTGGTGGCTATCAGGGAAGTGGGGTCTCCAGGAGGGGCCTGAGGGGTGGGCTGGGGCCTGTCACCTGGGCTTGCCCTTGAGGGACTTTCTTCTGCAGCCTGTGGCCCTGGCCAGTGCCCAGCCTGCGCCTCTCCGTGTCCCAGTGCCTCAGAATGACCCCGTGACCTGGTCATGACACCTGGAGGCATCCAAGGCCCTTGTCTCCAGCTGCAGAGTCAATGTCTTGAGAAAGTCACCCGTGCACTCTATTAGCCATGTACACTTAAGTAAGATTTAGTTGGAGGAGGGTTGGGAGAGAGCTCTGGAAGAAAGGGTGGTCTGGGGTCGTGCCTCGGGCGCTCCAGTGGGCTTGGTGCTGACAATCGATGTGGTCCCAGGGTCCCCTCCAGTCTGCCCTCCTCTCTGTGGCCGGGAGCACCTCTCTTGTGTTGATTTTTGGGTGTGGATGCGGAGCTGTGGTTACTGTCATCCTTAGCGTTGGCTCCCATCAGCCCTGTCCACAAAGTGCTTCTCCTGCCCAGCCCCTCCTGGGCTCCCATATTTTCTCTTATATCTTCAGTCCATCTGTGGCTGACATTTTAGAGGGTCTAACTTTATTTCTTTCTGTGTAACGTGCTGTTTCCCTACACAGTGTCCTCCTGCTCGGTTTGTGGAGTCACCTTTTACCCATCTGACTTCCTCATGTCCCCAAGTCCGTCGGGGTCTGCTGGCTCCTCCCTTGGTGCCCACTGGCTTGTGTCTTCCTGTGTCGTCACGCTGCTTTGCGGCTGTCTGCATCCTGGCGCGGCGAGTGAGCCTCTGCTCTCTTCCCAGAGCTCCCGCTCTGGGCTCGCTCTGCCGCGGCGTGCGCTCAGCGGGCCGTCCAGTTCCTCCGAGCCCTGCTGCAGCGGGGATTTGCGTGGCTTGGAGCTAGACACGAGTTTGGGGGCGCTGTGGCTTGTGCTGTCTGGACTCGCCCCACATCTGACTCTGGCGCCTTCTCCTGCCAGTCCTTCGTGGAATTACAAAAATTTCCGACAAAAGTCCAGCCCGTCCTGTGGAGATTTGAGTCCTAGCCATGTAGTTGCTTTGTTGCTGCTGCGAGCGGCGTCTCGTTTTCTGGGTGTTATGGTGGGCGTGGAGTCCCGCTACTGACGGTGTGGGTTTGTCTCGGAGCTGCTGGTGCTTTTAGCGGTTTGGTGACTCGGTTACGTTTCTGCATAGACAGCACATTATCTGCCAGCCACGACAGCTTTGTCTCTCCCTGTCCAGTCCTCGCCCCCTCTCCTCACTTCATTTCCCGTGGCTTGCGGTGTCTCGGGACGTCGGGGCCACGTCCGACCGCGTGGGGGTGAGGACGCCGGACTCCTGGTCTCGTAGGTCCTGTCTTAGATCTCTCGAGTCTGATGCTTCCTGCGGGCCTCCGGGACATGGGTTTTGTCAGGGTAAGGAAGCTCTCCTTTATTTGCAGTTCTGGGCATTTTTAGGAATCGTAAGTGGGTGTCACACCTCACACAGTTCTGTCTGTGCAGGTAGTTCCTGTGGTTTTCGTCCTGTAGCCCCTTCGGTGGTCTCGATGAGGCATGCTGGGAGACTGATCCAACGTGAGCCCTTCTCGCTCCCCTGGGTAGTCCCTGCTGGACCACGTGTTAGTATTTGTCACCATTTTGTTGGACGCCACTCATTATAAGTGCGCCATTGTTGTGTGTGCCCCTAAGAAAGAGCAAGCGCGGCCAGTGAAGCAAGGGCACGGCGCTACCTCTGCGGTCCCGACCTCTGGGCCGTGGACCAGTGCTGGTCGGTGGCCTGTCGGGGGCCCGGCCGGGGGTGGGGTGGCCGGCTGGCCAGTGAGGCGTCCTCTGTGTTTGCCACTGCTCCCCGTGGCTCGGGTCCCGCGTGGGCCCCGCTCCGGTCAGACCAGCGGCAGCACTGGGTGCGCGTAAGAGCGGAACCTGCCGCGGGCCCACTGGACGCCAGGGAGGGACCTGGGCTGCTCCTTGTGAGGGGCTGGGGCTGGGCGTCTGGGCACATCTGGGCATCTGGGCGCAGTTGGGCGCTGGTGCTGGCGCTGGGGAGCGGCTGCAAGTGCGCCATCCCCAGCAGGGAGGTTGACCGCTCGGCCAACGCGGTGTGCCTGGGTCATCCCGGGACCAGCCCTGCCCTGCCCTCCCGGTCCGTGGAGCACTGTCTTCCATGAGGCCAGCCCTGGTGCCTAAAAGGTTGGGGACCGCTGCTCTATCACGTGAAAGTTCTACTGTGTATTCATGAAGGGCTCTTCTAGACGTGTTTAATCTGAGACTACCATGGCTCACTCTTACGCTCCATAGAACAGAAAAGTGGCGAGTTAAGGCCATCCCAGCAGCACTCTCAGAACTGGACTCCCCCGGCCCGGGCATGGCGTTGCTGCTGTCTGTTTTGTGCACAGAACTGTGGCACGCGCAGCGTGTGTGGTGACGGCACGTTCCTCAGAAGATGCACCGCTGTCCCTCTGGGGCCCGCTCCAAGCTGTTGACGCTGTTCCCGTGACGGCCGTTGGGTCTGACACCTCCCTAGGCTCACAGAACCTGGAAGGACTGTGACGGTTGTAGTTTTATTGTAAAGGTTACAACTCAGGGTCAGCCAGACTCATCTTTCCTGGAGAGGGAATTTCTGAGGCGGGGCTGGGCCTCGTGGCTGCTGTGTCCGAGGCTCCCCTCACTAGCTGTCGAGGCTGATTCCTCAGCCTGCGTTCCAGGCCTGCTGGGGGCTGAGCGATGGTGTCCCCACATGCACCTGCAGAAGCCCTAACCCCGTGGGATGTATCTGTAGGGATTAGGTTTAGACGAGGTCACAAGAGTGGGGCCGCCATGGCAGGATTAGAGTCCTTAGGAGAAGAGAAAGAGAGATCGCCCTCCCCACGAGCATGTACCAAGGACGGGCCACGTGAGGACACAGCGAGAAGACAGCGTGTGTGAGCCAGGAAGTGACCTCACCAGGAACCCGATGGCTGCACCTCGATCTTGGACTTCAGCCTCCAGAAGTGTGAGAATAAATGTGTGCTGTTTAAGCTGCTCCTCCATGGCATTCCGCTCCCGCAGCCTGAGCTGGCTAGGACGGGCCCCTCTCCGGGTCCTGGTGCCCTCTCCATCCCCCCAACGCCTTGGATAGGCCTGTCACAGGGTCAGCCGTGTGTTTCCACCCCTCTGTTCTGGCTGTGCGGGTCCCTCCCCTCACCCAGCAGGCCCTGACTCTGTGCCAAGGGCCGGCTCACACGCCATCACTTGTCAGCTCTCAGGGAGCCGAGCCCTTGCGGGGACTGAGCTTTGAGGCCCCAACCTTGCCTGCAAAACAGGGAAATACTAGAACGTCTGCATAGTGCTCCGTCCGTGACCTGCACAGGGCCCCGCACACAGTGCACGTCACACAGCGGGGCAGCTGGATGAGCACATGGTGGGGAGCTTGGGAGGGTGCAGGGGTGGCTCGCCAACGGGCCTCGTGGGTTCCCACGTCACTGGGCTGGCCCTTGGGCCCTGGCCTCCTTTTCCCGCCTGCCACTTGTCGACTGTCCCCAGCCTGTGCTGGGCCATCTGGGGTCAGGTCAGGTCTTCATGGGCTGACTCAAGCCGTGGCTCAGAGCACGCACCCAACGCGCCGCCGGCCCATTCCCAGGCCTCCTGGCTCCGCCTGTCCTCTGGGGGCAGCCAGCGGGCCAGCTGCTCTCCTGGCCGCCCCCTCACTCCCAGGGATTTGGTGGATAGGGCTTGGCTGGTTAATTATTCAATGATTTAAATGAGATAGCAAAAGGCTTTTTATTGATGTGCAGACAAAAGCTATAAAACCCAACGTATCCTGAACACGGGCAAAGCAGTGGGCTGCAGAGGTGCGAGGCTGTGATTCCGAGCACCAGGCCGGGCTGAGAGAGGCCAGCGGGGACGGGTGGCTGTGCGTTAATGGCCCGGAGATGCGAGTGCGTAAAATTTACACTTTCCTGCACGACCATCATTCCTGCTCCTCTAGCGGGTGTCCTAAATGTGCTCTTGTGTATATAACAGTAATTTGGTCATAAAATAAAAGGCAGTAGCTCAGAGAGGAGCCTGGGTGGACCATTAAACGCAGGGCACCGTGGGAAGTCTCTCGGTTGTGGGGGTGGGGTGGGGTGCAGGGAAGGAGCCATGGGGGCCTCCCCTCCCTGTGGGCGGGACCGCTGTGTGGAACCACAACTCCTCCCCTCAGGCCCAGGCCACTGGCCGTGGGGCCAGGTAGGAGCTGCCAGAGTGGGGGTGGCCTGTGTACCCCAGCAGGGGCGGCCCGGAGTCAGGTGGGTGAGGCCCCGCCACAGACGGCATCGGGCCGGGTAGAGGGTGGAGGTGAGGCCCTGTGGCAGGAGGCTCGGGCACTTGTGTCAGGTCCAGGAGGCATTTCCTGGGCCAGGACAGCAGCTGGAGGCCCCTCGAGGAGGGGGCCCTGGGGAGCCCACAGACATGCCCAGCAGGGAAGCTCCAGGAGTTGCCACCTGCTCCCCAGGGCCCCAGCCCTGCCCTGTTCCCTGCAGTGGACGCTGGGGCCCCCTGGGCACCACGCAGAGGCACTGGGACCACGTCAGGGAGTGAACGTTTGTGCCCCCCAATTCCCATGGTGAAGCCCACGGCCCCAGAGAGGCTGTATTTGGAGTAGGGTGGGAATCCAGTTAGATGAGGTCTTGAGCATGGGACCTGTGGTGGCATCAGTGCTCTCGTAAGGAGAGTGAGAGGGTCGCCGTCCGCAAGCCGGGAGGAGCCCCACCCAGGACCCAACCGCTGGCAGCGTGGCCGCAGCCTTCCGCCTCCGGCACCATGAGGTCAGTGGCGGCTACTTCAGCCACCCGGTCTGCGGCACGACGGTGCCGAGCTGACTCAGGCAGTTGTGCGGGGGAGCGGTGGGACCTGCGAAGGGTGGGGGACAAGCCAAGCACCAGGTCAGTGTTGGGAAGGTTGCAGGGGACGACTGTGGGATTGTCGCATTTCAGGAGGGGAGCGGGACTAGGGCCACCCAGCCCTGCCCACCAGAGCATGCACCACCTCACCACCACCCTGGGCTCCTGCCCTACTCTGGTGGGCTGGAAAGCCCCCTACCCTCAGGACACGGTCTCCCAGTAACGGGCTGGACCCGCATGCCCACAGGCCGGCCCAGTTGGGGGTGAGGCCCCAAGTCTGCTGACGTTGCAAAGCTGCCCCTGCTGGCCGCGACACTGCCAGCCCTCTGGGAGCTCTGGGACCTCCCTGAGATGGCAGGGGTGGCTTCCCCAGGCTTCCTGGGCACCTTGTTTATGCCTTTATTGAGGCGTCTATCACCTGGGCATGTGCCAGGCCCCACCAGCGGTGGCCCATCAGGGCACCGGGGATGCGGGTTGGTGGGATGAGAGACGCCCCTGCGTGGGGCCCTTCGTTCCTGTGACTGCTGTCCCCCTCCCCCTTCAGACCTGTCCCAGGGCAGTGGGCTCCCATTTCAGAATCTTCTCCGGGCTGCCGGCTGGTTCTCAGCAAGGCTGGGGCCCTGGCCCCTGTCTTTCCCCGCTCGTACTCCTTGTAACATAGAAGTGAGTCCCGGTGCAGGCCTGGCTTGCCCGCTGAGCAGCAGAGGCCTCCTCTGCAGGGAAAACACTCATCCTTGAAGTGCCAGCTTGAACTCCCCAGTTCCTGTTTGCCAGTTAAGGCAGCCAGCCCCCTGGGTGGCCCCTGGCCTGTCACCCTCTCTGCAGGTGTCCCTATACTGGCAGCCTGTGCTCCGGGCTCTGTGTGTGGGGCTGAGCTCCTGGGGCCAGGCCCTCTCCCCTTTGGGGTCAGCAGGCTGTGAGGCATCAGGCCATCTGGGCGTGCATGTACACCCCAGGGCCCTGCCTCAGGGAAGATGCCCCTTGGCACGGGGATTGGGCTATAGGGTGTGTTTACTTCTTTCTTCTCTTTCCCCAGAGGCACAGACTTTGGGATCAGGAGGCCAGGCTGGTGCTCAATCAGCCTGCCATGCCTCTCTGAGCCTCAGTTTCCCTCTTTGTAATACAGGATCTGTGAGGGGCTCAGTGGGTGCTAGCTCCTTCCCTCCTAGGAACTCCACTTTGGTAGGTAGGTGAGTGGGCAGGTTGGGCTGACCTCTGCCACACACAGCAGGACCCTGGGCAGCAGCTGGGTTGAAGTCCTGGGTGGGCTGGAGAGAAGGGGAAGGTCTCTGTTCTGGCCCAGGTTGGTGGGATTTGGGACACATGACACAGGGACCCCATCTGCCATCTGGGACCAGTCACTTACCTCAGTGTGGCCAGGTGAGTGGGGTAACGTGGTGGCTGCCTTGTGTGGACACAGCTCCTGGGGAGCTCCCTAGGCAGGCTTGGAGTTGGCCCACTGGCCTTCCCGTCTGTCTCTGTCTCCTGGCCCTAGAAGGTGGCCTGGGGTTTGGGGTCCCCAACAGGAGATGTATGTTGTCTATTATAGTCATTTAATCAGTGCCAGTCTCTCTGGAGCCTCTAACAGGTCGCAGGAGGGAAGATGGATTATGCTGAATTGTCAAGGCCCAGGCAGAAGCTGGAGGGGGCTGGTTCTAAGCTGGGAAGACAGTGGTCATGCCAGCCAGACTTAGGGAGTGGTGGCCGAGGCCTGAGCTCCAGGGAAGGCTGCTTTGCAAGGTCCACTGTGTGGTTGGGACCCTGTGTAGCAACCAGAGGTGGCAGGACAGCAGGTGGGAGATGGTGTGGGTGAGCTTGTCACCAGAGGTAGCCCTGGCAGCTCAGCTGCCTCTCACTGTGGGGCTACTGCTCTGGGCACTGCAGGGGCTCAGGCCAAGTCAGGGAGCAGCTTGACCAGCAGGCCCTGGTCTGCTGCCATTTCCATGGCTAGCCTGGCCACCATTGTAGCCTGTGGAACTGCCCACCACCTGCTCGGCCCTGACTGTCTACCAGGTCCCAACTGCCTGCTGCCTGCTGAGCCCTGACCCCCCCTCCCCCCAGGTTGGATCAGCCTGTTGCACCCACAACCCTGCTTCTGGCTCCTCCCCGGTCATGGCTCTGAGGCTCACACGCCAGAGCCTGAGTCTCCATCTCTGTGTCTCCAGGGCTTCTACCAGGCCTGGGAAACCATTGGAAGATCCCAGTGCTGCACCTGGGCCCCAAGACCCCACCCTGGATCCTCCACTACGAGTGGTCACTTCTTTCCACTGGGAGCACACTTTTGGCTGAAGTCCCCACAGATGGAGGGGCCAACTTCTCTTCCTTTGAGGACTTGTAGTGGAACAGGGTTGCACAAACATGGAACTCCTTGCCTGCTGGCATTTCGTGGCGACACACACTAGTGGATCAGATACGCAGACCTGGGGGAGGTTTGAGAGCTGGACTCAGGTGGTGAGGGAGCACATGTGGACTCCACTGATGGGAGTGTGCTGTGGGGATCCAAAGAGCAGTGATATGGGAGAGCACTCACCTCTCCCTGCAGAAAAACTGCACTACTGGACAAGGGCTTGAAGATCCCAGTCCCCGGCCTTATCACTCAAGAGCTTAGGCCTCTCCTCCGTGAATAGCCTTCCCAGTTTGGAGAGCTTGTCCTGATCCTCCTACCAGTGTCTCCCCTTAGTGGCCACAAAAGAACTGAGGCTGGCTGAGGCTTTCCAAAGCCTTTTAGGGTCCCACAGCCCAGCCATGACCGGCCTGGCTCCTTTCCCATCTCTGTGGGTATGGAGATCAAGCAGCCCCACGGGAGCTCTGGGGTCCCCCTAAAGGTTGGGGCACTCAGTTACCACACCTGGGGGATGAGAGCTTACCATGGGCACAAAAGAACAACTTGGCAGCTGGCTCTTTCACACAAACGTCAACCAATGATGGGGAACAACTCAATAACTCATCATAGTGCCTTTCAACTCAAACAAACAGGGCGTGGCTGATTTAGGCTCACTAGAACCACCTGCCATCCCAGAGATTAGGCTGGGGACCCAACAAAATTCACACTGCTGGGAAGAGGTGAAGATAGCAGGTCAGAGGCAACCCAAGAGGATCTTTAAACCTGCTTGAACACCCCACAGGCAACTTGAGACCAGCACTCCTCTTCCTGGCATGATCAGGGATTGATCTTTGGGGGCTCAGAGACAGGCTTGCAAGCCAAGTCTAGCCCCCCAGGACTCAATATAGAGGCCAGATGAGAAGGAATCAGCAAAAGAACTCTGGAAGTATGAAAAATAAGAGTGAAAGGACACTCCAAAAAGAAAATAATAACTCTTTACTAATGGATACTAACTAAAATGAAAATATTGAATTGACAGATAAAGAATTCCAAGTATGGATTATAAGTAAGCTTAACAAAATACAAGAAGAAATGAAAAACCAACTCAAAGAAATCACAAAAACAATACAGGAAATGAATGAAAAATTCACCAAAGAAATTGAATTATTAAAAAAAGTCAAGTAAAACTGGAAATGAAAAATTCATTCAAGGAAATACAAAATGCAGTGGAAAGTTTTAAGAATAGACTAGATTAGGCAGAAGAAAGAATCTCAGAACTTGATAACAACACCTTTGAATTAAGTTAGTCAAAGAAAACAGAGAAATAAGAGGAATGAATAAAAGCCTACAAGAAATATGGGATTATGTAAACAGGCCAAACTTAAGAATCATAGGCATTTCTCGGGGAAGAAGAAAACATACAAGGGTTGGAAAACCTATTTGAGGGAATAATTGAGGAAAACTTCCCTGGTCCTGCTGTAAATTTAGATACTCAGGCACAAGAAGTTCAATGAACACCTGAGAGATTCATCACAAAGAGGCAATCACCATGACAGTCATCAGACTGGCCAAAGTTAACAATAGGGGAACTCCTGTGAACCTTAAGGTGAAAACATCAGGTAACTTACAAAGGAAAACCCATTAGGCTAACTGCAGACTTCTCAACTGAGACCTTCCAAGCCAGAAGAGATGGGGCCCCCATTCTCGGTCTTCTTCTTTTTTCTTTTTTTTTGAGACAGAGTCTCACTTTGTTGCCTGGACTAGAGTGCCATGGTGTCAGCCTAGCTCACAGCAACCTCAAACTCCTGGACTCAAACAGTCTTTCTGTCCCAGCCTCTCAAATAGCCGGTGTGCACCACCATGCCTGGCTAATTTTGTCTATATATTTTTAGTTGTCCAGCTAATTGCTTTTATTTTTAGTAGAGACAGGGTCTCACTCTTGCTCAGGCTGGTCTTGAGCTCCTGACCTTGAGCAATCCTCCCACTTTGGCCTCCCAGAGTGCTAGGATTATAGGCGTGAGCCACTATGCCCTGCCAGTCTTCCTAAACAGAATAATGGCCAGCCTATAATTTTGTATCCTGAAAAACTAAGTTTCTTATATGAGAGAGAAATAAAAAGTTTCTTTCTCTGACAAGCAAACACTGAGGGAATTTGTCAAGACAAGAGTTGCCCTGCAGGAAGTACTCAGATCTGCATTATACACTGGTCAGCACAATAGACAACCACCAATGTAAAATTGCCCCAAAGCTAAAGGTCCATATACCACAATGGCATAAAAGGTAAAATAAAGCAATAAGGTAAAATAAAGCAATCCGACAGGATGAACAGAAATGCATCCCACTTATCTATTCTTTCTGTAAACACGAATGGCTTGAATTCTGCACTTAAGAGATGTAGGCTGGCTGAATGGATAAAAAAATTCAAGCCAAGTACCTGTTGTCTCCAGGAGACACATGTGACCCACAAGGACTCATTCAGACTCAAGGTGAAGGGATGGAAAAAAATACTCCATACAAATCAAAATAAAAAGAAAACTGGTATAGCCATTCTCATATCAGACAACATAGACTTCAAATCAGCAATAGTAAAGAGAGACAAAGATGGTTATTATATAATGGTAAATGGAGCAATTCAACAAGAAGACATGACAATCCTAAATGTTTATGTTCCTAACACAGGTGTTACCAGATTCATAAAGCAAGCCCTACTAGACCTAAACAAAGTGATAAATAGCAGCATCATAATAGCTGGGGACTTCAGTACCCTGCTGATAGAACTAGAGACATGCTCCAGGCAGAAAATGAACAAAGAAACACTGGACTTAAATGGGACTCTAGAATAAATGGGCCTAATGGACATTTACAGAACAATCTGTCCAGAAACTACTGAATATACATTCTTCTCATCAGCACATGGAATATTTACTATGATTGATCACGTTTTAGGCCACAAAACATGTCTCACCAAATTAAAAAAAAATAGAAATTATGCCATGTGTCTTCTCAGACCACAGTAGAATAAAATTAGAAATCAACTCTGATGGAAATACTCAACTCTACACAAAATCATGGAAATTAAATTTTGTTTATCTTCTCAAAGAACCAACTTTTTGTTTCAATAACCTTCTGTATAATTGATAGATCTCCTACTACATTAAATGGAAATAGAAAAGAAAGGACCCAAATAAACTCAACCAGAAATGAAAAAGGATATATTACAATTCATACCACAGAAATACAAAATATGAACTCTGAATACTCTGAAAATCTTTATGCACATAAACTTGAAAATGTTGAGGAAATGGACAAATTATTGGGTCAAGAAAGAAATTAAGATGAAAATAAAAAGATTACTGGTATTAAATGACAAAGGGTACACAAATTATCAAAAATTTATGGGATTCAGCAAAAGCAGTCCTAAGGGGAAAATTCATAGCTTTTAATGCCTACATCAAAAGACAGATCAGGGCCGGGCGCGGTGGCTCACGCCTGTAATCCTAGCTCTCTGGGAGGCCGAGGCGGGCGGATTGCTCGAGGTCGGGAGTTCGAAACCAGCCTGAGCAAGAGCGAGACCCGGTCTCTACTATAAATAGAAAGAAACTAATTGGCCAACTAATATATATAGAAAAAATTAGCCGGGCATGGTGGCTCATGCCTGTAGTCCCAGCTACTTGGGAGGCTGAGACAGAAGGATCGCTTGAGCCCAGGAGTTTGAGGTTGCTGTGAGCTAGGCTGACCGCCACGGCACTCACTCTAGCCTAGGCAACAACAAAGCGAGACTCTGTCTCAAAAAAAAAAAAAAAAAAAAAAAAAAAAAAAAGACAGATCAGGCCGGGTGTGGTGGCTCACGCCTGTAATCCTAGCCCTCTGGGAGGCCGAGGCGGGTGGATTGTTTGAGTTCAGGAGTTCAAGACCAGCCTGAGCAAGAGCAAGACCCCATCTCTACTATAAACAGAAAGAAATTAATTGGCCAACTAATATATATATATAGAAAAAATTAGCCGGGCATGGTGGTGCGTGCCTGTAGTCCCAGCTACTCGGGAGGCTGAGGCAGGATGATTGCTTGAGCCCAGGAGTTTGAGGTTGCTGTGAGTGAGGCTGATGCCACAGCTCTCACTGTAGTCTGGGCAACAAAGTGAGACTCTGTCTCAAAACACACACACACACACACACACACACACACACACACACACAAGACAGATCATAGATCAGCAATCTAATGAATCATCTCAAGGAATTAGAAAAGGAAGAGCAAACCAAACCCAAACCTAGCAGATGAAAATAAATAACTAAGGTCAGAGCAGAACTAAATGAAATTAAAACCAAAATAATTATACAGAAGGTTATTGAAACAAAAAGTTGGTTCTTTGAGAAGATAAACAAAATTGATAGATCTCTTACTACATTAAATGGAAATAGAAAAGAAAGGACCCAAATAAACTCAACCAGAAATGAAAAAGGATATATTACAATTCATACCACAGAAATACAAAATATGAACTCTGAATACTCTGAAAATCTCTATGCACATAAACTTGAAAATGTTGAGGAAATGGACAAATTCTTGGAAACACACAACCTCCCAAGGCTCAGTCAGAAAGAAATAGAATTCCTGCACAAACCAGTAATGAGCAATGAAATTGAAACAGCAATAAAAAAGTCTTCCAACAAAAAAGTACTGTACCAGATGATTTAACAGATGAATTTTATCAGACCTACAAAGAAGAACTGGTACCCATACTGCAGAAATTATTCTATAACATCAAGAAGGAAAGGATCCTCCCCAACTTGTTATACAAAGCCAGTATCACCTTAATACCAGAGCTAGGAAAGGACACAACAAAAACAGAAAACTGTAGACCAATTTCCCCTATGAATGTAGATGCAAAAATAATACAATTATAGCAAACTAAATTCAGAAGCACATTAAAAAAATAATCTGTCATAACCAAGTGAGTTTTATCCCAGGGATGCAAGGATAGTTCAACATACATAAATCCATAAGTATGATTCACCATATCAACAGAACCAGAAGGAAAGATCATATGATCATCTCAATAGATGCAGAACAAGCATTCGACAAGATTCAGCATCATTTTATGATAAGAACTGTTAAGAAAATAGTCATATATGGGATGTATCTCAAAATTATAAAAGCCATATACAACAAACTCACAGCCAATATCATACTGGATGGAGAAAACGTGAAAGCATTCCCACTTAGAACTGGAACAAGACAAAGATGCCCACTGTCAACACTTTTGTTCAATGTAGTGCTGGAAGTCCTAGCCAGAGCAATCAGGCAAGAGAAGGAAATCAAGTGTATCCAAATGGGGAAAGAGGAGATCAAACTATTGCTCTTTGCTGATGTTATGATCTTATATCTAGAAAGATTCTGCTAAGAGACCACTGGAAATGATAAATGAATTCAGCAAAGTCTTAGGTTATAACATCAATGTACACAAATAAGTAGCATTCCTAAACACCACCAACAGCCAGGCTGAGAATCAAATCTAAGACTTAATACCTTTCACAATAGAAACAAAGAAAATAAAATACTAGGAGTATATTTAACCAAGGAGGTGAAAGACCTCTACAAGGAGAATTGCAAATCACTGAGGAAGGAAATTGCAGAGGACATAAACAAATGGGAAAACATCATGCTCGTGGATTGGCAGAATCAGCATTGCTAAAATGTCCATACTACCCAAAGTGATTTACAGATTGAATGCAATCCCCATCAAAATACCAATGTCATTTTTCACAGGTATAGAAAAAGAATCCTATCCTTCATGTGGAACCAGAAAAGAGCCCAAATAACCAAAGCAACCTTAAGCAAAAAGAACAACTTAGGAGGCATCACTTTACCAGACTTTAAGCTATACTACAAGGCTATAGTAACCAAAACAGCATACAACTGGCACAAACATAGAGATACAGACCAATGGAACAGAACGGAGAACCCAGATATAAAACCACCCACTTATTGCCGTCTGATCTTTGACAAAGCAGACAACAATATACACTGGGAAAAGAACCCCTATTCAATAAATAGTGCTGGGAAAATTGGATAGCTACATGTAGAAGACTGAAACGGGATTCTTATCTCTCACTTCGCACAAAAATTAGTTCATGATGAATAAACCTAAGGCATGAAACCTAAGGCATGAAACTATAAGAATTCTAGAAGAAAATATTGGAAAAACTCTTCTAGATATTGGCCTAGGCAAAGAATTTATGACGAGGACTCCAATGGCAATCACAGTAACAACAAAAATTAATAAATGGGACTTGATTAAATTAAAAAAATTTCTGCACAGCCAAGTAAACAATGAACAGAGCAAACAGACAACCTAGAGAATGGGAGAAAACATTTGCATGCTATACATTTGATAAAAGGCTAATAACCATAATCTACAAAGAACTCAAATCAGCAAGCAAAAAATCAACCCTATTAAAAGTGGACAAAAGACATGAACAGAAGCTTTTCAAAAGAAGATTGACTAATGGCCAATAAATATGAAAAAACACTCAATGTCTCTATCAGGGAAATAGTAATCAGAACCACAATGAAATACCACCTAACTCCAGTGAGAATGGCTTTTATCAAAAAGTCCCAAAACAACAGATACTGGCATGGATGTGGAGAGAAAAGAACGCTTATACACTGTTGGTGGGATTGCAAACTAGTACAACCTCTGTGAAAAATAGTATGGAGATTCCTCAAAGAACTAAAGGTAGACCTACCATTTGATCTAGGAATCCCACTACTGGATATTTACCCAAAGGAAAAAGAGGCATTTTACCAGAAAGACACTTGCACTTGAATATTTATTGCAGCATGGTTCACAGTTGCAAAGATGTGGAATCAACTCAAGTGCCCATCAATTCAAGAGTGGATTAATAAAATGTGATATATGTATACCATGGAGTATTACTCAGCCATAAAAATAATGAATTAATTCCTTTTGTAACAACCTAGATAGAACTGGAGACCATTCTCCTAAGTGAACTATAGCAATAATGGAATAACAAATACCACATGTACTCACCATTAAATTGGAACTAACCAATTAGCGCTCATGAGCACAGATGGAAGTAAAGCTCAATGGAAATCAAGCAGGTGGGAGGGGGGAGGAGGGGATGGGTGAAATTGCATCCAGTGTACACTATCTGGGTGATGGGCACACTTATAACTTTAACTCAAGCTGTACAAAAGCAATCCATGTAAACAAAACATTTGGACTCCCATAATATTCTGAAATTTAAAAAAATAATAAAAAAGAATGAATACTCAAAAAAATAAAATTCAGTTTCTGTCACCAGTTGAACTGGTCACATTTCAAATGCTGAGTATTGACAAGTAACTGATGAACAATTATAGAAATGAATCAGGATCGGAAAGATGTGAAGAGCACGGTCAAGCTGTTAATCCAATGGACACAGGTAGGAAACTGCGCCCGGTTAGAGTTTGCACGTTCTTATTAAGCACCCATGAGGCATTTACAGAAATCAGCCACATTTAAAAATTACCAAAAAGTGGGTTGTATGGGCCACATTCTCTGATCAGACTGTAGTAAACTTCAAAATAAAAAACAAAAGATAATATCAAAATTCAATAAATAAAATATTTATTTTCAAAGAGGTAATTACAAAGGAAATTAGAAAATGTTTAGATCTGAATAATGGCTACTTATCAAAACTTGTGGGGTAAAGCTAAATTGATATTTGCAGAGAAGTTTGTCTGTTTTACTGTTTTATTTTTGAAAATCCGGTTTTGGGTCAGTTTTATTGCTTCTCTGTTCCATTCATGTCTGCTCAGACCTTTATGGTTTCCTTTTATCCACTTTCTTGAGTTTACTTTATTATTGTTTTCCTATTTCTTCATTTGGATTCTTAACTCAAGAATTTTAATTGTTTATCTACATCTCATTACATTATGCTGCTTAATTTTTTTTCACTTCTTTCCTATTCATATTTTTATGATTTTCAGCTACAAAGTTTTGTAAAATCTTCCTAAATGTCTCTTTCTCATTGTAATACTGTATATTTTTGATGTATATATATATATTCACCTAGGCTATGTTCACCATTCTATAGTAATTCTCTTAGTTCTTACTAATACTTTTTTACTTGAAATCTATTTTGTCTGATGTTAATATAGCTTTATAAAGTTTAGGAAGTAAAATATTTGCTAAATTTATTTTTTCCTTTTTGAAACTTATGTTTTCTGTGTTCTTGTATTTTATATCTCTTATAAAACTGTATAGTTGGATTTGGTTTTGTCAAATATTTTAACTCACAAGTTCAGTTCATTTGTATTTATTGACACATTGGGATTTATTTCTAATGTTTTATTCTGTGATTTCTATTTTCTGTGATTTTCCTTTCCTTCCTCCTCCTTCTTTTTCTGCTTTCTATTGGGATAAAGAATTTTTCTTTCTTTTTTCTTCCCACTCATAGTGTGTATATTTTCGATTCTACTTCTGTTCTCTTATTAGTTCTTCTAAAGATTTAAAAACATGTATACTTGGCTTAACAAAGTCTAAATTCAATAAAAGTCTCTATAATCTTTTAGAGCATTAAAAGCACTTTAGAATGTTTCAACGGTAATTATATTATTTTATTTTACATGTTACCCTGAACTTTTTAGTTTCATCTTATTTTTATATCATAAACTTGGCTATTATTATTATTTTTATTTCAGCATATTATGGGGGTACAAATGTTAAGGTTACAAATATTGCCTTTGTCTCCCCTCCCCCCTCGAGTCAGAGCTTCATGTGTCTGTCCCCCAGATGGTGCGCATTGCACTTATTATGTATGTATATATCCATCTCCTCCTCCCTCTCATCTGCCCGACGCCCGATAGATGTTATTCCTATATGTCAATGTAGGTGTTGATCAGTGAAACCGGTTTGCTGGTAAGTACATGTGGTGCTTATTTTTCCATTCTTGGGATACTTCACTTAGTAGAATGGGTTCCAGCTCTATCTAGGAAAATACAAGAGGTGCTACATCACCATTGTTTCTTATAGCTGAATAATACTCCATGGTGTACATATGCCACATTTTATTAATCCACTCATGTATTGATGGGCACTTGGGTTGTTTCCACATCTTTGCAATTGTGCATTGTGCTGCTATAAACATTCAAGTACAGGTGTCTTTTTTATAGAGTGTCTTGTTCTTTTGGGTAGATGCCCAGTAATGGGATTACTGGATCAAATGGTAGATCTACTTGTATGGCTTTAAGGTATCTCCATATTGCTTTCCACAGAGGTTGTACTAGTTTGCAGTCCCATCAGCATTGTATGAGTGTTTGTATCTCTCCACATCCATGCCAACATTTATTGTTTTGGGACTTTTTAATAAAGGCCATTCTCACTGGAGGTAAGTAATATCTCATTGTGGTTTTTTTTTTTTTTTTTTTTTTTTTTTTGAGACAGAGTTTCGCTTTGTTGCCTAGGCTAGAGTGAGTGCCGTGGCGTCAGCCTAGCTCACAGCAACCTCAAACTCCTGGGCTCAAGCGATCCTTCTGTCTCAGCCTCCCAAGTAGCTGGGACTACAGGGATGCGCCACCATGCCCGGCTAATTTTTTCTATATATATTAGTTGGCCAATTAGTTTCTTTCTATTTATAGTAGAGACGGGGTCTTGCTCTTGCTCAGGCTGGTTTCGAACTCCCGACCTTGAGCAATCCACCCGCCTCGGCCTCCCAGAGAGCTAGGATTACAGGCGTGAGCCACCGCGCCCGGCCAGCCACCGCGCCCGGCCCTCATTGTGGTTTTGATTTGCATTTCCCTGATCATTAGAGATGTTGAACATCTTTCCATGTTTGTTGTCCATTATTCTGTCTTCTAGACATTGGCCTAGGCAAAGAATTTATGAAGAGGACCCCAAAGGCAATCACAGCAACAACAAAAATAAATAAATGGGACCTGATCAAAGTAAAAAGCTTTTGCACAGCCAAAGAAACTGTCACAAGAGCAAACAGACAACCTACAGAATGGACGACAATTTTCGCATGCTACACATCTGATAAGGGGCTGATAATTAGAATCTATTTAGAACTCAGGAAAATCAGCAAGAAAAAAATCAAACAACCCTATCAAAAAGTGGGCTAAGGATATTATTATTTAACAGTAATCTTGCTGGGATTTATTTGCATATTTTGTATTTACCCCCACTGTTGCTTCCTGAATGTCACTTCTTCCTCTGGTTTTAATTTTTTTTCTTTCTGAAGAATATTCTTCTGCAGTTCTTTCAGTGAAGGAATGTGAATGTTAAATTTTAAGTTTTTGTTGAAAGGGTTTATTTCAGTTCCTAATCCTGACTAGTAATTTAGCTGGGTATAAAATGCTAAGTTGATGATATTTTCTATTACTGTGAAGACATTTTCCCACTTTCTTGTGGCTTCTATTGTTGTTAAGAAATATTGCTATCACTGAATTCTAGTTCCATTGCAGGTTATCTGCTGTTATGGTATACATTGTGTTCACTCCCCTCTCCCCAATTTATATGTTGAAGTCCCAATCCCCAGTACCTCAGAATGTGATCATGCTTGGATAAGAGGCTATCAGTGAAAAATGACACCATCAGGGTGGGCCCTGATCCAGTCTGACCGGCATCCTCATAAGAAGAGGAAAGTCCACGTAAAGGCATAGGGAGCCGGAGGCTGTCTGCAAGGCAAGTAGAGGGGCCTTGGGGGAAACCAACCCCCTGACACCTTGATCTTGGACTTTCAGCCTCCAGAACTATGACAAAGGGAATTTCTGTAAGTCACCCAGTCTCCGGTGTTTTATTAAGGCATGCCTAGCAAACTAATACATGTCATGTTCTCTGTGTTTACTCTTAATTCCTTCTCTTTGTCACCATGTTCTGCAGTTACACTGAGGTAAAAGTAGGTGTGTGATTAATTTTATTTATTCTGCCAGATCTTATTTTGACTTATGAATCTGAAAATCTGTCTCTTTTATCAGTTCCATGCTGTCCCTCAAACATCATCATTCTGTTCTTTCCTGGAATTCAAATTAGAGCTAAGTTAGACCTCATTATTTCTTCTTGACTCATTTTCCACGTCCTATTTTTTCATTTCTCTGTTCTTCATGTGAGAAATTTCTCCGGACCTTTATCAGATAATAATTTTCTCTACAACTGTGTCTAAACTGCTAAATCTGTCCAATGATTTTTAAAATTCTAAGGTCTATAGTTTTCTTTTGAATATTTTTATAGTTCATACATTTGTTTATTATTCATTCCATTATTTATTTCAGTATAGACTTGTGAGTTCTTTAGCCAATTTGTTCGTTGTTTGTTTCTTTATTTATTTATTGAGATAGAATCTCACTCTGTTGCCCCGGCTAGAGTGCTGTGGCGTCAGCCTAGCTCACAGCAACCTCAACTCCTGGGCTCCAGTGATCCTCCTGCCTCAGCTTCCTGAGTAGCTGGAGCTACAGGTGCATACCACTACACCCAGCAAATTTTTTCTATTTTTAGTAGGGACAGGGTCTTGCTCTTGCTCAGGCTGGTCTCAACCTCCTGACCTCCAGTGATCCTCCTGCCTTGGCCTCCCAAAGTGCTGGGACTACAGGTGTGAGCCACCATGCCCGGCCACCCACCGGTAATTTATGAGTTATCGTTTCCCCATAGCCTTGTCAACACAGAGAGCGTTGTCATGCTTTCTAGTTTTTGTCAATATGAGGTGGTATCTCAGTGAAGTTTTTTTTTTTGTTTTTTAAGACTAGGTCTTACTCTGTCACCCAGGCTCTTCAGTGTCTTGATCGTAGCTCACGGGATCCTCACACTCCTGGCCTCAAGTGGTCGCCCTGCCTCAGCCTCCCAAGGTGCTGGGGTTACAGGTGAGGGCCACCACACCTAGCCTCAGTATGTTCATAGCTTTTAGTGTAGTAAAATGTAGTGACATAAAATTTACCACTTTAACCATTTTAAATGAAGAGGTCGGTGGCCTTAAGTACATTCTCATTGTCCAGCAGCCATTGCCACTGTCCACCTCCGGGCTTCGGGCTCTGTGTGAGTGTGTGTGCGTGTGTACATATAAATATGTGCACATACATATAAAATACATGCATGAGCGCTACCCGGTTGGCTGTGTTGTTTGCATCCTCTGTGTCCTCACGTGGCAGCCGTGGAGCGTGTCACTCACACCTCCCTTCCAGAAGGAACTTGTCGCTCAGCTGCGAGGAGGCAGCTAGCTGACAGCCTGCAGCTGTAGCACCCCGGGGACCTGCCGGCGTCCCAGGCAAGTTCTCCCAGACCAGCCCCAGGTAACGACACGGGATTGCGACCGGGGATTAGGACCCGGCCAGTTCTGCCCGAGTGGGACCCCTGTCTCGCACGCCCCAGCTCCTGCCTCACCCCCGGGTTGTGGAGACTTTATCAGACGTGCGTCTCCCAGTCCCAGGCTCTGCCGGTCCAGTCCTGGGTCCCCCCTTAGCTCTCCCACAGGCGCCGCCCTGACGCGTGCCTTCCCCTCCTGTCTGCGCCCTGGGGGACGCGGTGACCCGCTTCGCCTGGAGGTTTGTTCGTTTGATCTCTCGTTCTGGGAGTGATGTGTCAGAGTCTCCAGTTTGCTTCTGTGACTCTTGCATTTTCTGCGCGTTTGCTTCATGAAGGTGGTCGCTGAGCTATTTGTTACATAACCGTTTTGTCTTTGTTGTGAATTGTGTCTCTTTGCATTAAGAAGTCCTTCTTTTTCCTGTTTAATGTTTTTGCCTTGAGTTCTCCTTGGTATCTGAATCGCCACCTCTGTTCTTACTGTGTTTGTGCCTAGTATAGCTTTGTTGGCCGCTTTGGTTTTAGCGTTTTGAATCACTGTATTTCAGATGTGTCTTGGGTGCGCATGTGATTGTGTGTTGCTTGTGAGCCAGACGGAAAGCTTTTCCTTGTAGTCAAGCCCAAGGACATTTATCAGCGTGGCCTTGGTGTGGCCTGAATGTGTGTGTCCCCCCCCCCCAGACTCGTGTGTTGAAGCCTAGCCTCCAGCGTGATGGTGTTGAGACACAGGGCCTTTGGGGGGTGGTGAGGGGGTCAGTGCCCTTAAGGTATGGCAGAGGCTGGGGCGCTGCTGGCCCTCTGCCCGGCGTGCGCACACGTGGCAGGCGCCATCCGAGAGGGGGAGACGCTCACCAGACAGCACGTGTGCTGGGTCTTGATCTGGGATGCCCCAGCTTCCAGAAAGGAATTCTATTTACCGAAATTACCTCTTCCGGGGTGTTTTGTCGCAGCAGCTGACAGGACCAAGATAGTCTTGTGTCCGTGTCCGCTGTTGCAATACTTTGTAGTTATGTGGATGTGGTTCCATTTGCCACGTGATGTGCACACTTCGCTCTTTCTGGGTGCTTTTTAGAGGCTTGTATTTTTACCCAAGGATTTCCTCTGCACTTATTAAATGTCCTTAGCTTCCCTTCCTGTTCTCTCATTTACGCGTTAGCTGTTGGTGTGCTAGTTTTTCGGGGTAACCAACTCCCACTGATCGTGCTGCAACAGCTGTGAGCTCACACTGGGTTTCTCTTCCCCTGTCTCCTCTCTAGTTTTTCACGGTGGCATCGTCCCTGCTTGTCACAGCACATGACATTGGTGTCCCAGTCTTTCACCCTCTTCCCCGGTGATGGTCCTGTTGTTGAGGTCTGACAGTCGTCCCTTGGGTTGGATGAAGTTAATCTTCTGGTCGATTCTTCAAGAAAGGCTCATGGTTCAGAGTTTTCTAAGTCCTTGTATGTTTAAAATCATTTTCTATAGCCTTGGCACTGGAAGTGAAGTTGATTGCATATCAATATATCTGTGTATCCGTACTTATTTATTTCATTCTAAAAGTGAGCACAGCATTTCTGGCTTAGAGGAAGGCCTGTTATTTATTTACAAATATACGGGCATTGGTTCCCTGTGACCCCCCCCCCCCCCCCCGCTGGGAACAGAGTGGTGAGGGCAAGCTGAACCCTGCCTGTGCAAAAGTGAGTTTTGCATTATGGAGGGACCCCGAAATTATGAATCTTAGAGCTTCCTGTAGGAACTACTACATCCATGGGTGAGAGGGAGATGAACTCATTTTTCTAATGTAAGCAAGTTCTCCCTGAGGTGAGAAGGGAAAAGTCTCTCTGGGGTGTGAATAAATGGCTCTGGTTTTGTCTGCTTTGGAATTTACCCACAAAAGGGAGGTGAGCCTGCAGCCCTCTCCCCTGGCTCGCTGTCTGAAATCTGCAAGGCTCCTTTGCCTCCCACTGGCCTTTCACCCGGGTTACCAGGAATTTCTGCTCAGAAAGCCACGACCTTGCAGAAACACCGAAGCACCTTCTCCATGGTGACTTGACGATGCCGCCCCCCCCCCCCCCCCCCCCCCCCGCTGCCGTCTCTGGGAGGTGGAAGGCCTGGCGCCAGGCCGGCTCTTTTGCTCTTGTAAGTTGTTTTTGCCTTGTCTTTGAAACCTAATGGTTTCACTCGGTGTTTTCTCAGCGTTGGCCGTTTCTGGTTAATTATCCCAGGCATCCGTGGGGATGAGGCTTTGGATACGTGGAGTCAAGTCTTTTCATTTTGGAACATTTTCTTGGACTAAGGTTTCACATGTTGCTGCCATCCTGTTTTGTTCCCACGGGGGCTGCGATTCGCACTCCTTCCTGCTCTGCTCTTTTCCACGGCCACCACCTCCTCCGTGGCCTGTTAGTTTCCCTCAGGATCTCCTTTTCATTCTCTCGGTTGCTACCCTGCTTTTCTTCCGTGCCTTTCTTACTCGGGCATCTCACAATTTAGTCATTTCTGAGATGATTTTGTCTGCTTTTCCCTTTCTTTTCTGATTTCAACAGCTCTTCATTTCCTGCTGCTCTGGCCCACTTGTGCTCTTACGCTTCGACTTTCTGATTCGAGGTGGGATTTCACGCTCCACCTGCCCCTGCGAGCGCGTTCCGTTCAGTCGGGAGGGTGGGCTCACGTTCTGCCTTGTTTTACTTTTTATCCCGCTGAGGTATGTTGATTTCATCTCTGATTTTTGTAGGACCGTTGAACAGACAACTTCCTCCTGACCGCTGTGTGAATTTGGGGGTTTACAAGCCCCTGCTTCAGGCCCCTGTTCTGCCAGCGCAGCAGAGTCTGGTTGCCTGAATGGGCTTAGAATTCCTCCCTTTTACTCCGTTTTTGCTTTCGCCACCTGGTTACCAAAAAGCGCATCCCACTTCTGTCTTGCTTTTTGCTTCCCTAGAAGCTCTGCCTTTCAGAAATGCCACTTTAAACGGCACGTGCTGTCCACACCTCTCTGCAGCGGGCTGATCTGTGAGGACACGCATCCGGCATTTTCACAAGGAGCTTAGACCCGCCAGTCCCGGCGGTGTGGGAGCAACTGCACCCCACCCGCAGTGTCCTTTTCTCTCTTTCCCTTAATCGTTCTGGGATTGCTCTTGCCCCTTGCGGGGAGTGAGAGAAATCACTTGCCGGCGTTCGCTCTGCTCTGTCCTTGCTCACTGCATCTTCGGGTTGGGACATCCCGCCCTGGTGTCCTGCTGCTCTGCATGAGTCAGGGGGACCCTTGGGGTGAGGTCGACCCTGGCAACCGCCCTTCTCTGTCGCTGCTCAGAAGTCCTCGTAGGGCAGCTTTACGGCGCATTTGTTGATTGCAAGTGATTTGAGACTCTCTTCACATGTTTAAAAATCAGTGGGTTTTATTTTCTGCAACTGTTCATCTTGCCTGACTATTTTATTCTACCGACGCGTGGCCCTGCTCTTACTGATTTATAGACGGTCTTTACATATGAGAGAAGTGGTGCTGTGCCTTGCAGGAAGTTTTGCTAAGTTGCTAGACTTTTGTCTGTGACTCTGCTGGTGCAGCCTGTGCTTTGACAGCAGCGTGGGCATTTAGGCCTTCACGTTCACTCGGGGTTCGAGGACGCTTGGGGACAGGAAATTCACAGGTGGAAGGCAGGACTCAGGGACACACAGCGGTGGGGCAGAGGTGCTGGGGAAGGAGTGGGGTGGAGGCGGCAGGGAGGGCCCCAGGAACACAGGGGAAAATCTGGGTTTGTGGGGGCGCCTGCTGGCAGTTCCTCAGCTCCCAGAGAGGAGAGGAGGGCGGAGGCAAATGGAAATGCAGACGCGTGGTCTGTGCGGCTTTGCAGAGTGCGGGACCATTTGCATAAATATTGTTTGCAAAAAGCAATTAGTGGTTCATTTACATGCAGTGAAGTAGCAATTTGCACTTTTTCCAGGCATAATTTCTTTGCCTATGTGCACAAATTCCATGGCTTGCAATTGGCCTTCTAATAGTAAGGCATTGCAGTTTTTATTTTTGGTTCCTATCGCGGTTTCCTGAGATGGAAGCGCCACAATAAGGGTGCGTCCCCAGCATTCATCCCTCTGGGCCTGTTTCCACGTCCCTTCTGCTGCCTCTGAGTTCTGAGAGCAGCAGGTGGGGTCATCTGGCTCCTGGGTGGGAGAGAGTGCCAGCTTGAGGTGTGGGGCACCCCGCTAAATCTGACAAAGCATCTTCAGGGCACAGAGCGGGCTGTGGTCGGGCCCCTCTTTCCTGGTGACCGCCCACACCTGTTTCTGGCTCTATTCGAGCTTCCACATCTCTCTGGCGGCTTCTGTCCATACCTGTGTAGACTGTTTCCTTGCCGCTTGCTTGCATCTATCTAAGTGGCGCTTTCTCTCCCGGGCGTGACTGGCCATGTCTGCACGCACAGCCTCCTCCCTCGCCATGGGCCAGGCTGCGGTGGCGCTGATGAACGGCCTGCCTTGGGCAGAATCGATGACTGTGGATCTCGGTTCAGAGAGACAGGGCCATGTCCAGCCTGTACCCCGCATCACCCCAGCCAGGCGTGGCCTGCCC
This sequence comes from Microcebus murinus, assembly GCF_040939455.1. Lineage (NCBI taxonomy): Eukaryota > Metazoa > Chordata > Mammalia > Primates > Cheirogaleidae > Microcebus > Microcebus murinus. The sequence continues at coordinate 2,292,431 of NC_134109.1, forward strand.
TCCCTCCCACCTGTGGGTGACAGGGCGCAGTTCAAGTCTCAGCTGAACCTTCCGCCTTCCCCTCAGGGTATGCGTTGGGGAAATACGGCAGATGACCTGAGAGGGACACTCCGCTGCAAAGGGACCTCACAGTCAAGTGTTGCCTCCCACCGAGTGAAGTGTGCAGGGTGAGAGAGAGGCATGGACCTCAACGAGGAGGGAGAAGACAGACTCAGAGCCATCAGAGAGGACCTCAGGCAAGTACAATTGTGTCCTCAGAGAGGACAAATGAGACCGCTAAGTATTTCAGAGAACCAGCGAGATGACTCGGAATTTTAAAAACACTGTTAAGAGCAAAACCAAGAATGTTTGCACAGAGGGGCTGTGTGGCAGAGCGGACAGGACTGGGGGTCCCCTTGAACGTGACACAAAGGAGGTTGGGAGGCACGAAAGGCCAGAGAGGTGTGGGGGCGGCTCTAGGAGTCCTAGTGTCCACCTGGCAGGAGCCCGGGGAGGGGATGCGGGAAGCTGGAGGGGCAACAGTCAGTGTGGTTTTTAACGGGCTCTCCCAGAGCCAGACGCAGCACCAGCCTCCCCAAGGGCCCAGCGGGGTGCGTGCAAATAAACAAGAAACCAAAAGTCCCTTCCCGGCACATCAGAGTGCGATGCGGATCATTGACAGAGAACGCCTAGCTTCCGCACCCAGTGTGTGCAGGGGAGCCTAGATCACCCCCAAAGCACAGGAGCCGGATGACAGCAGCTTCGCGGCAGCAATGTCGGAGGTGGCAGGTCAAGGTGGAATCTTGGACAATCTGCTGTTTTTGTGCACGTGGAAGATCAAGCCATTCAACTCCCACAGTGCACCGGCTCTCTGGAAGAATCGCTGGAAGACATGCTCCAGCAAGAAGAGGGAACCGGGAGCTGATGCTAATGGTTGCCATGGTCCCCGTTACCGTTATTTGGGTGCTCAGCTAGGTGCTGTGCACGGATTATCTAACTGACCCACGAGGAGTGCTAGGAGTTCACGTTTTACAGGCCAGGAGATGAAAGTACAAAAATGTCAGCACATTGTTTAGTTCAAATAGGTATTGATTGTGAAGAAAAGTTAATGATCTAGTGTCAAAATTCTACGTAGGATCAATATGGGAAGTTTGAGAGAGACGTGGGGATAGAGAAAAGTAAAATTAAGCAATGGGCCTTGTCTTTTGGGAAAGTATCTAGACCCAGACTAATTCTTGACACTATTAGAAAAATATAAACTTAAGTGTGCATTTTCTAAATCTGTAGATGAAAAAAGACTGGAAGCAGAATGTAAATATTTCAAAGCCAGAAGAAAGAAAAAATGGAATAAAATATACCCAATCCCTAAAATAGGATGAGAAAAGGGAAATATGATCCAATAAGATAGAAAATATAAAGTAGGTTTTATTTGCTCAGATATCACAATAAATGCCAATGGGTTAAAAATACATTAAAGTACAGAGATCTCAGATTGAATAGAACAAATAAAAAATTCAAGCAGAAATGTTGCTTACAAAAGACAGACTTAAGGTAACTTAGGAAGTTAAAAATTAAAGAGATGAAAAAATCTATCAAAAATGCCAACAAAAAGCAAGCACTCTTAGCAATATTTTATCATACAAAATAAAATTTAAGACAAAGTATTTAAAAGGGACAGCAGGGGATATTTCATATTGACAAGCGGGACAATTCATAAAGAATATCAGAGTTATAAGCTGAAGTACATAAGGAAAAAGAATATACGGAGAAATTTACAAGTTCATGGTCATGATGAGAGACCTACACCAGAAACCAAAGAATTGACTAGTCTGTAAATAAGTATAAGATTTGAGTAACACGACTAAAACTTGGTCTAATAGACATATGGAAATGTACACTCAACAAATAGAATATATATATTTTTAACACTGCAAAAACATCTGTGTACTGGGTGGCAGAGGGAATTTCGACAAATTAAAAATTAGTATTGTACAGGTTAAATTCAGTAACCATCCATCCATCCACCCAACCATCCCTCCAACAGTCCATCCACCCAATCAGCCATCCACCCAACCAGCCATCCACCCAATCAGCCATCCAATCATCGATCTAATCATCCATCCATCCATCCATCCACCCAACCATCCCTCCAACACTCCATCCACCCAACCAGCCATCCACCCAACCAGCCATCCACCCAATCAGCCATCCAATCATCGATCTAATCATCCATCCATCCATCCATCCACCCAACCATCCCTCCAACAGTCCATCCACCCAATCAACCATCCACCCAACCAGCCATCCACCCAATCAGCCATCCAATCATCGATCTAATCATCCATCCATCCATCCATCCATCCATCCACCCAACTATCCCTCCAACAGTCCATCCACCCAACCAGCCATCCACCCAATCAGCCATCCACCCAACCAGCCATCCACCCAATCAGCCATCCAATCATCGATCTAATCATCCATCCATCCATCCATCCACCCAACCATCCCTCCAACACTCCATCCACCCAACCAGCCATCCACCCAACCAGTCATCCACCCAATCAGCCATCCAATCATCGATCTAATCATCCATCCATCCATCCATCCACCCAACCATCCCTCCAACAGTCCATCCACCCAATCAACCATCCACCCAACCAGCCATCCACCCAATCAGCCATCCAATCATCAATCTAATCATACATCCATCCATCCATCCACCCAACTATCCCTCCAACAGTCCATCCACCCAACCAGCCATCCACCCAATCAGCCATCCACCCAACCAGCCATCCACCCAATCAGCCATCCAATCATCGATCTAATCATCCATCCATCCATCCATCCACCCAACCATCCCTCCAACACTCCATCCACCCAACCAGCCATCCACCCAACCAGTCATCCACCCAATCAGCCATCCAATCATCGATCTAATCATCCATCCATCCATCCATCCACCCAACCATCCCTCCAACAGTCCATCCACCCAATCAACCATCCACCCAACCAGCCATCCACCCAATCAGCCATCCAATCATCAATCTAATCATCCATCCATCCATCCATCCACCCAACTATCCCTCCAACAGTCCATCCACCCAACCAGCCATCCACCCAATCAGCCATCCACCCAACCATCCCTCCAACAGTCCACCCACCCAACCAGCTATCCACCCAACCAGCCATCCACCCAACCAGCCATCCACCCAATCAGCTATCCACCCAACCATCCCTCCAACAGTCCACCCACCCAATCAGCTATCCACCCAACCATCCCTCCAACAGTCCACCCACCCAATCAGCTATCCACCCAACCATCCCTTCAACAGTCCACCCACCCAATCAGCTATCCACCCAACCATCCCTCCAACAGTCCACCCACCCAATCAGCCATCCACCCAATCAGCCATCCAATCATCGATCTAATCATCCATCCATCCATCCATCCACCCAACTATCCCTCCAACAGTCCATCCACCCAACCAGCCATCCACCCAATCAGCCATCCACCCAACCATCCCTCCAACAGTCCACCCACCCAACCAGCTATCCACCCAACCAGCCATCCACCCAACCAGCCATCCACCCAATCAGCTATCCACCCAACCATCCCTCCAACAGTCCACCCACCCAATCAGCTATCCACCCAACCATCCCTCCAACAGTCCACCCACCCAATCAGCTATCCACCCAACCATCCCTCCAACAGTCCACCCACCCAACCAGCTATCCACCCAATCAGCCATCCAATCATCGATCTAATCATCCATCCATCCATCCATCCACCCAACTATCCCTCCAACAGTCCATCCACCCAACCAGCCATCCACCCAATCAGCCATCCACCCAACCATCCCTCCAACAGTCCACCCACCCAACCAGCTATCCACCCAACCAGCCATCCACCCAACCAGCCATCCACCCAATCAGCTATCCACCCAACCATCCCTCCAACAGTCCACCCACCCAATCAGCTATCCACCCAACCATCCCTCCAACAGTCCACCCACCCAATCAGCTATCCACCCAACCATCCCTCCAACAGTCCACCCACCCAACCAGCCATCCACCCAACCAGCCATCCACCCAACCAGCCATCCACCCAATCAGCCATCCACCCAATCAGCTATCCACCCAACCATCCCTCCAACAGTCCACCCACCCAATCAGCTATCCACCCAACCATCCCTCCAACAGTCCACCCACCCAATCAGCTATCCACCCAACCATCCCTCCAACAGTCCACCCACCCAATCAGCTATCCACCCAACCATCCCTCCAACAGTCCACTCACCCAATCAGCTATCCACCCAATCAGCCATCCACCCAATCAGCCATCCAATCATCGATCTAATCATCCACCCACCCAACCACCCATCCAGCCATCACACCACTCAGCTGCCCACCCAGCCTCTCATCCATTTGCCAAACCTCTGTACCCCTTGCTCATCCCCTTGCCCTCTGCTCACCTGCCACCCTCCATCCATCCCCAGCCCTCCCCCGGCAGTTCCTCCACAGTGACGTGCTCACGCTGCTCCCTGCGTGCTGGAGGGCTCTGGTGTGCCGTCCTCAGAGCACACACGAGGTGAGGGACAGTGTACCCTCAGCAGTCTCCAGAAGGAAACTGTCCACTTTATGTGACCTTTCTATGCCTGCCCTCCATAAGCGCTGAGAAAATGTATTTTATTTTGCCATAGAGGATTGTACATTTTATATGGTTTAATCTTTCCGTTTTTTCCTTCATTGTACTGGATTTTCTGTCTTGCTTAGAAGGGTCACCTTCATAGTCTTACGTTCTTTTCTATTACATTTTTTTTTTTTTTTTGGCATTCAGATCTTTAAAACACACAGAGTTTATGTTTGTGCTGGGTGTGAGTGCAATGGTTCGTTTTGTGTCAACTTGACTGGGCCGTGGGTGCCGGGGTCTCGTTAGGCGTTGCTCTGGGTGCGTTCGCCAGGCTGTTTCTGGACATAGCTACGCCGGCACTGGCAGGCGAGTGAGTGCGCTGGTGGGCACCCCATCTCAGGAGCCTGAGAGGAAGGGCAGGCTACGCCCCACTGCGGGCAGAAGCCCACGTCAGGGACTGGTCAGTTGGGGGTGCAAGGGCCCAGTCCCTGCCCCAGCTGAAGGGCCCCCCCTGTGGGATTGGCCAGTTCTCTGAGTCTCTGAGCAGTTCTCCCTCGGCCAGTCCTGCTGCCGTGGGCACCCACAGACACTGCTCCCCAGAGGACGCCCCAGCACTCCTGCGCAAGCCTTAAGATCCAGGGTCTGCTTCCCGGGAAACCCAACCCCAAGGTGGTCCTGGAAGCAAACACTGACCTGGGATTTTGGGCTGGCCCAGCCCGCGGGGTCCCTGACAGTGGTCCCCGTGGCTGGTGGCTGGTGCAGAAGTGACAGCCCCTACGTGTCAGGGACCCTGCCATGGCGGCGCCTGGGGTGTTGTGTCGGGGAGGGAGATGCACTGGTTGGCGCGTCCCAGGGGTGCGAGAGGAGTGGCAGAGTGGTGGCATCAGATGGCTGCTGCCAGGGCCATGAGTGCCGAGAAAGACTCGAGTGAGCTCGACTCACTTCCCTTCACTGCGGGTGTGGGGGGAGGGTTGGCTTGGCAGCCAGCCTGAGACCCTCGTCCCAGTGGCTGGAGGGGGCGGTTGGGGCTCAGGCCGGGACCTAGTTCTAAGGCATCAGCGCTCCAGAGGAGATGGGACCCTCAGCCTCAGCAGTCCGCCCGCTGGTGTCAGCGCTCCCCGGCGGGTCCCTTCAGAAAGGAGGGACTGACTCCAACTGCCCCGAGTGCTGCCCCCATGGCTCCTGCTCTGGCCACCGGCCCCCTCGTGATGCTGCCTCCCCTGGGTCACTCTCTCTGCCCTAGGCCACCCGCTTCCCGAGCGGGCAGCTTGTGCTTGTGAAGGCCCCAGGCCCGGGCTCAGCTGTTCTCGCCAGAGCCCCTCCCTCCTCCCGCTTTTGTCCTTTTCTTCCCCAGCTGCTGTCACAGGGTCCTTCCCAGCAAACCGCCTCGCTGGCCTGCGCCCAGGGTTCGCCTCCCAGAGAGCCTGGCCTGTGACGACGCGGCAAAACCGCGACCCACGCCCGCGTGCGCCTCCGGGCCTGCGGAGGGGGGGCCGGCTGCTCCCTGTGCGAGGCGGGGCTGCCAGGACAGGCACCGCGGGGGTTAGACCACAGTGCTTTCCTCACAGCCCCGGGCCGTAGCCCCAGGTCAAGGCGTGAGCCGGTTCTCTCCTTGCCAGGCCGCGAGGGCGCCTCTGCCCGGCCTCCCTCCAGCCTCTGGTGCAGCCTCCGGGGTTCACGGGCGTGGGGGCGTTGCGGTCCAGCTGTGCTGCTTTCACAGCGCACCGGAGCCTGAGTGACCGACAGGGAGCAGGGTCTTTCTCAGCGCTCGGGGGCGGGACGTGCGGCGTGGAGGAGCCAGCATCCGCGCCACGTCCTCGCCGCACGGTCGGGTGGCGGAGGCCGAGGAGTGACAGCCCCTGTGCACGGGCGAGAGGAAGGGGCCACGGCCATCCCGGGGTCAGGACCCCATTCACTCCCCTGCAACCAGCCGCTCCTGCGGCGACCGCGCCAATCTGTTCAGGAGGGCAGAGCCCGCATGGCCTGACCATCAAAGGTCCCTCCTCCCAGCACCGGGGAATTGGGTGAAGTTTCCGGCACTTTGGGGGACACATTCAAACCACAGCAAGAAGCATCGCCCCGACCGCCGCCTCCATCCTCGCGTGGCATCCTACCTGCGTGCACGTCTGTCCCCGGCTTCCCTTTGCAAGGACATCAGTCAGTTTTCATGGGTTCGGGCCTTCTTTTGACTTAATTACCTCTGCAAAGGCCTTGTCTCCAAATGAGGTCACATTCTGAGGTGCTGGAGGTTAAGGCTTCAACGTTTCTTTTTTGGGGTCACAGTCAATTCGTGACACCTTGTTTGAAGGTGCTTCATAGGTCTCCTTTGCAAGGAGAATGCATGGCCCCTGGGAGGGTCCGTGCTGGTGACCAGACCAGCGGCGCCAAGTGTCGGCGTGAGCTGCAGCTCAGGGAGGAGGGAGAGGCCCGGGATGAAGGCCCCGCAGGACCTAAGACCCTGTGCCTGCGGGGACCGGGGCATGTGCGGGCCGCACTGGGGCGGGGAGCAGCACTTGCAGGTTGGATGAGAAAGAGCGTGTTGGAAAGGGAGAGCTCCCCTGGCACACAGGAAACCCCGGGCAGGATCCGGGAGGCGGTGCTAACTTGCTCCTAGGATGGTGGGGGGAGGCAGAGCAATGCCCCCACGATGTCCACACCCCAGTTACTGCCATCCGTGAATACGCTGCCTTGTGTGGAGGCGGGGGCTCTGCAGATGCAGAGCTGTGGCGCGGCCACGGCAGGGGCTGGGAGGGAGGTTAGGGGTCAGGGACGTGGGCACGCTGGGTGGAAATGCCACCCTAGGTAGGACAGCAGAACCCCATAGGTCCCCGTGTCCAGGGTGGGGCGGCTGCCACGGCTTCTGCATCTGCCAGAGCAGCAAGGCTGGGGAGAGGGGTCAGGGTCACTGAGAAGCGCAGCAGGGCCTCTTTGCAGGCCCGGGATGACAGCGGGAGGTGCCGTCACAGGCCTGGGCTCCCTGATGACAGTGAGGCCGATGGGATCCCCAAATGAGGCAGAACAGGTGTTGGCACCTAACTGTCCGGAGCAAGGTGGGTTCGGGTGTCATGAGGAGCAGCGACGTCAGTGAGGGAGCTGGGACGTCCCGACCAACGGGGAGCAGAGGAGACAGACGCCAGGACTCGGCGTCCAGGAGGAAAGACAGGCATCGGTCACTCCACGCACTCTGTACCTTCGTGAGACGTGAAGGGTGTGGGCCCTGGGGACAGCCCCGCCCCCGACGTCACGGCGCATCGCGAAGGCCAGGGTCCAGGCGGCAGGGCCTTGCCGCACCGTGGCCCGAGCCGGCGCCTCTGCACAGCTGTGCCGCAGCTCAGCCCCGCCCGGCTCTGCGGCCTGGCGCCCCAGGTGTGCCGCAGGTAAACCTGAGCCTCAGCGTTTGTTGCCCAGGAAACCTGACCTGAGATACTCGAATAGGGAAAGGCTGTTGAATTTTGCATGTTTGCCTCGTATCCAGCCGTCTCACAAACTTGTCTTGTAAAGTCTGACACTTTTTGTAGGGTATCTCACGTTTTCTAGGTCTAGAATCCTATTATCCTCCAATAAAGATCATTTTGCCTCTTTGTTGTTGTTGCCACACGTTTATTGCGTACGTAGTTTTCTTGTCTTGGTGATCAAGTAGAATTGCCAAACAGATGGCATTCCCGCGTTCCTGATTCGAGTAGGTGCAGATTTATGATGCCGTTTTAAGGCGATCTTTATCATGTTTAGGTATTTTTCATCGTATTTTTACAGAGTTTTGAAAAAACCAGGAATGAATATTCACTTGTGTGAAGTGTCTTTCAGATCCCTCGACTCAGAGTGTGGGTTTGTGTCCTTCATTTGTTGGTGGAGGGTGTCGTGGATAATTTCCTAAAGCTGAGCTGCTCTTGCGTTTGTGGAACAAATTTTACTTATTCATATTTCCTTATTTTCTTAATACACTGAATTGTATTCAATTTGCCAAGATTTTATTTGAAACATTTTCATGATAGTATTTATATATGAAGTCTCCTATTATTTTACTTTCTTTCCTACAAAACCCTAATAAAGTTTTTTTTTTTTTTTTTTTTTGAGACAGAGTCTCACTTTGTTGCCCAGGCTAGAGTGAGTGCCGTGGCGTCAGCCTGGCTCACAGCAACCTCAGTCTCCGGGGCTCAGCGATCCTACTGCCTCAGCCTCCCGAGTAGCTGGGACTACAGGCATGCACCACCATGCCCGGCTAATTTTTTGTATATATATTTTTAGTTAGTCAATTAATTTATTTCTATTTTTGGTAGAGACGGGGTCTCGCTCAGGCTGGTTTCGAACTCCTGACCTTGAGCAATCCGCCCGCCTCGGCCTCCCCAGAGTGCTAGGATTACAGGCGTGAGCCACCGCGCCCGGCCCTAATAAAGTTTTGATAATAATGCCATGTTGGCTTTTAAGAATGGATTTCAGAGTTTTCCATGTTTTTTATAGATTGGAATTATGTCAGTAAGGGGATGAAATTTTTGCACTGACTTGGCTGGGCGAGGGATGTTTGCAGGATGTTTCCGTGGGGATATTTTTTGACAAGGTTAAAATTTGGATGAGGGGACTGTGAGCAGAGCAGACAATCTTCCACGGTGTGGACAGACGTCTGGTCTGTTTTCTGTCGCTATAACTGAACACCCGAGGTGGATAATCTACACGGGAAAGGAGTTTATTTCTTACAGTCTGGATGCTGACAAGTCCAAGGTCAAGGGGCAAGGATGCCCCTCACCTGGCGGGGGCAGGGGACTCCCTGCAGAGACCCGAAGTGGCGCAGGGCCTCACGTGGTGAGGGGCTGAGGGGGCCGAGGTGCAAGCTCAGGTCTCTCTTCCTATAAAGCCACCTGTCCCACTCCCGGGGTAACCCAGTAACCCCTCAATCCATGAATAGATGAATCCATTCACGAGGGCAGAGCCCTCATGACATAATCACCTCCTAACTACTGCCACACGGAAGACTGGGTTTCAACGTGAGTTTTGGAGGGGGCAAACATTCAAGCCAGAGCAGCGGGCCTCTTCCAACCAGTTGAAGGCCTTAACGGAACACGTGACCGACCTCCCTGAGAAGGGGAATTCTGCCGGCCTTCCGCCTTCCCTGGGTCTCCAGCCTGCCAGCCCACACGGCAGATTCTGGACTTGCAATTCCTTAAAACGAGCTCCCCTGCGGCCCTCCCCCTCCGCCTGCCTCTGTCTCCCTCCTGTTGCTTCTGTTTCTCCCGAGAACCAATAGCAATACCCGTAACAAGGGAATTCTTTGATTTTTGAAGGCTAAATAGAACTTGTCTACTTAAAAATAGATGCTGGGGTCATATGCCTTTTAAAATATAAAGATATTTAGTAATCTTTCCAACCCAATCTATAGTTTCCAAATGTGTCACATCCCTCCCAATTGTCATGGTATCCTTTGCTTTGGCCAATGCATCAGCGTGTTGCACCCCCAGATGTGCTCAAATTAGTCGCTCCCCTGGATAATGAGCGGATGGGACTCCCACTCTTGCCCTGGTTGGCAGGGAGGCTGTAAATCCCGGCGGGCTTTCTCCGCCTGAGCGGGCTCTCAGAAGTAGCAGAAACCCTGAGTGAATGCTGCAAGAGAAGGCGGCCGCCGCAGACCTCACGCTGGTCCGCAGTGCCTGGCTTTCCAGCGACGGCAGGAAGAATGTGCCTCGACACAAGACAGATTACAGTGGCCACGAGCGAAAGACGATACACTCAGCCTTGTGATTAGAGTGAATCCAGGTTCACATCAGTGACCTTTTCCCAGGTGAGACTGACAGCATTTTAAATTAACTGACACCTCTGTTTTGGAGAGGGGGTCTGCCACCCAGATAAGAGGGTGCGTTTGCACAGCATTTTTAGAGAGCCGTTTGGCAATTTCTGTCAACGGGTTAAATGTGCATACCCTGTGACCCAGAGATTCCTTTTCTAAGAATTTCTCTTGTAAGAAATACCTGCAGAAGTGCACGGACACGTATGTACAGAGGTGTCCACGCAGCAGTATTTGAAATAACAAAAATTAGAGACAGTGACCACCCACCTGAAGAGGAGTAGTTACGCAAATCACGGAATTCCCGTTACTACGGATGTTTCGCAGTTGTTAAAAAGAATGAAACATTTCAGTGTGTGCAGGCAGGGAATAATGTCCTTGACCGTGGTGAATGAAAGAATCGGCCTGCAGAGCACTGTGTACAGTGTGAAGCACTTCTGCAAACCGTGTGTGTTTCTGTGCTTAGCACAATGTCTAGAAAACAGATGCCAGACTGTCCGAAGTGTCACCCCCGGTAGTGTGAGAGGGTGGGGAGGGGGATAAGGAGGAGCTTTTATATTTTTATTTTATGTATATCTATATCACTTGACTTAAAAATGAGCATATATATATATTTACATTTCAGTGTTTTTCTTTAAAAGGAGTGAGTTGTGTACAGGGGGGTTAAATGCTTTACAGACAAGAAAGAAAAACTGCGCTAGAACCAACTTACTCATCATCTTCATCTTCATCTTCCTCCTCTTCCTTCTTTTTCTTGCTTTTTTCAGTCTTGACGACTCCCTTTTTTGCTGCACCAGGCTTTCCTTTAGCTCGGTATGCAGCAGCAATATCCTTTTCGTACTTTCCCTTCAGCTTTGCAGCCTTGTTTTCATAAGGCCGCTTGTCATCTGCAGCAGTCTCATTCCACATCTCTCCCAGTTTCCTTGCAACGTCACCAATGGAAAGGCCAGGATGTTCCCCTTTGATTTTAGGGCGATACTCAGAACAGAACAAGAAAAAGGCCGAAGGAGGCCTCTTGGGTGCATTGGGATCCTTGAACTTCTTTTTTGTTTCCCCTTTAGGAGGGATATAAGTTTTCATTTCTCTTTAATAACGGGCCTTGTCCGCCTTTGCCATATCTTCAAACTTTCCTTCCTCTTTAGCAGACATGGTCTTCCACCTCTCTGAGCACTTCTTAGAAAACCCTGAGAAGCTGACTGAAGCATCAGGGTGCTTCTTCTTGTGCTCCTCCCGGCAGGTTTGCACAAAGAATGCGTATGACGACATTTTGCCTCTCGGCTTCTTAGGATCTCCTTTGCCCATGTTTAGTTATTTTTCCTCAGCGAGGCAGAGTTGCCCAGTGCCCGTCCGGCTCTCACTTGCCCCAGCGCTGTCTCTACGGAGCTCAATGTACTGCCAAAAATGAGCATATATTACTTTGGCAATAAAACAAAAAGATTTTTTTAGTGCTTGCAACAAAAAATGCTGATGTAATTTTAAACCAGAAGGAGCAATAACAGAGCTTCCTCACTCTGGGAATTGAACTAAAGGTGACTTAGTCTTGAAGTAAACTGGAAAAGGCATTAATTCTATTAATTAATGCACCAGCAAATTCCATCTCAGCAAAGACGTCTTAATGAGGTGCTCGGGGCATCCATTATTTATCTTGCAAGCCCAGCTCCAGGGCCCTGCTCCTGTCAGGCGGTGTAACACACGTCCCCGCTGAGGGCTTGGTGCCGGAGCAGCTTCCTGCCAGCCCTCTCCCAACGCCCCCTTCTCTGGGGATGACCTCTGGCCCAGCCCTTGACCCAGACTCCTCCGGATTCCTCCTCCGTCTGTCCCTCCCCGGTAGTTTGCACCCCTGGACCGCCCACAAAGGAACCACTACAGACTGGTTTGCAAACCTCACTTCCACCCTCGCCATGGGCATCTCGGGCACGTTCCCCTTGACCAGCCACCAACGCTGATGGGGACCTGGGGACACAGAGCGGGCCTGTGCCAGGCCCATATGGGCAGCTCCTGGAAACTTTAACTCCCGAGTGGGGAGCTGAGCTGCTCAGCAGTGTTCCCGCTCCCGCCCGGGTTTCTGTCCGCACCTCCGCCGGCGCCCTTATCCCGCGTGGCCCGTCTGCGCGCGCCAGGGCTGTCCGTGGTGCTGACCGCGCTCGGCCTGCGCACGCGTCAGGGGGCCGCGGGACTGCCGGCGCCGCCACTGCGCAGCCTCCCGCTCCCGGCCTCGCTGCGCAGCAGCCGGCGATCTCGGGCCGGCCCGCTCCCCGAGCCGAGCGCTCCCCGGCCCGCTCTGCGCTCCCTGGCTCGGTTCCCCGCGCCCTGCTCCCTGCGCCCCGCTCCCCGCGCCCCGCGCCGCCGGCGCGCCATGGCGCCCAGCAGCCTTCTCTGCGCGCAGTGCGCCTGCTACGTCCTGGCCTTCCTGTTCAGCTTCGCGGTGGTGGTGCCCCTGTCCGAGAACGGCCGCGACTTCCGCGGGCGCTGCCTGCTGTTCACCGAGGGCATGTGGCTGAGCGCCAACCTGACCGTGCACGAGCGCGAGCGCTTCACGGTGCAGGAGTGGGGCCCCCCGGCCGCCTGCCGCTTCGGCCTGCTGGCCGGCCTGCTCTCGCTGCTGCTGGCCGCCGCCCACGCCTGGCGCGCGCTCTTCTTCCTCTGCAAAGGACACGAGGGGTGAGTGGCCGCGGCCGCCCTGCCCAACAACGACGTAGTCCCCGTCCCGGCGAGGAGCCCCCGAGGGCTGGGGTCCCCCTCCTCCTCCTCCCCGCCTCCTGAGGCCCATGGAGGCCCACACTCGTGTCCCTCCCTGGCAAACTGACCTTTGTCTACACGCACGCCCCGGGACCCTGACGGTCACCGTCCTGGTGCAGAGCCAGGGCCTCCCGCTTCCGGGATCTCGCTCCTTTTGGGGTGCAGATGTTGCACTGTCATCCCCAGCAGGCCTGGGGCCTCCTTTGCAGCTCAGCCAGGCCCCCTCTGGCCAGCACTGGGGACAGCTCCCTGCCTGGTGGGGGTCTGCTCTGCTGTCCTGCCCCAGCGACGGGCCTACTGGGGAGCCCCATCCCTGTCACCCTGGGAAGGGGGGCAGCAGAGGAATGTGGAGGGAACCCCATTAAGGCCCACCTCCGTTGCTTAGATCTTGGCTGGGCAGATGCCAGAGGGCAGGCAGGGGTGAGGGCCCTGCTTTGGGGTTACATGCCTCCTTCCTCTCGGCCTCCATCTCCCCTTCACGTTTCCCTGCTCGGCCACTATCCTGCAGCCACGGGCTGTGGTTCCCCTGGGCTGGCCGGCGGGGAGTATCCTCAGCCAGGGGCCCTCTGTGGGCCCACCCACTCCCCCGGCTGAGGCCTGCTGTGCCCAAAGCAGCCCCAGACTCCTGCAGAGGTCCTGGGAGGGCACCTGTGAGATCCAGGCCCTCCCTCCACTCTGCCCCGCCCCATCCCCACCATCCTTTGTTGGCACTTTTTGGGCTTTTCACTCCTTGCAGGGCGCGGAAGGTGAGACAGGGCCATGGGCAGTGAGGGTGGGCAGGCAGGCATTCCGCTAGCCCACCCTGCGAGCCCTCAGCCTGGCTTTGGCAGAAAGAGAGGCCCAGGAGAGGAGGAGGAGGGGTGGGGGGCGAGGGGGCTATGCCTGGGTGGGGCTGGGAAACCTGGAGTGGTGGAAATCCCAGCCAGCGAGTGTGGGGGTGCCCTGGCTGCTGCAGCAAAGTCCTGTAGGCTGGGGCTCAATTTGCCATCCACAGAAGCCCAGAGTCATGTGTTGGGGGGTTGGTTTCTTCTGGGGGCCCTGAGGGAAAATCCCTTGGCTTGGGGTTTGCCACTCCAACCTCTGCCTGTTTTCATGGGGCCTCTTCTCTCTGTTTCTCTGTATGTCTCCTCTTCTTACAAGGACACCAGTCTTTGGATTTGGGGCCCACATAAAGCCAGGGTGGTCTCATCCTGAGAGACTTATCTTAACTACACCTGCAAAGACCCTATTTCCAAATAAAATTGCCATCAATCACGGGTCCAGGTGTTAGGATGTGGGCATATTTTGTGGGGGTGCCATTCGACCTGCCACCCGAGGTTCTGGTTCTGGGTGAGCTGGAAGCCAGGTGTCAGCCTGGGGCACCTCCGGGTGCTGTGGGGCTGCTGGCCCAAACTCTGGGATGAGGGGCTCGGCTCTGCCAGGGTGCGCCCAGGCCAGTCTGGGTGGTGTCCCGAGATGTTGGAGACGTCATCTGTACCCGCGCTGGCAAACTTGTGAGCCGCCCGGGCAGCACTCTGTGTGCAGGTCAGGGCAGGTGGCAGCACCTCTGAATAGGGGCTGGGGTCTGAAGAAGTGGGGGGACAGCCAGCAGGGTGGGGTAAGGCCTATGGGGCTTGGGATGCCTTCAGTAGGAAGGCTGCGTGGGGCCACGGTCTGGCCACTGCTCACGCACGTGCCAGCCTCTGGACTCGCTCGGGCGTTCGTGGTCTAGCTGGGGTGACAGAGCTGCTCTGTAGACAGGACCCCGCTTATGTGGTCGGAGCGAGGGGAGATTTCACAGAGGGGAGAGACCGAGAGGGGCTTGGGGGCAGGGCGAGGGGAGCCCCAGAGCTTGTGGGACAGGAATCTGGGTGGCACAGCCAGGCAGCAGAGCTGGGGAGCGCAGAGATGGGGGCTCTTCCTTTTGTCATCTTACGGAGGTGCCTGTCTGTCCTCTGAAGCTGCCCGCGCCATCTCATTCTGATGGCAGGAGACCGAGGCCCGGGCCTCCCCAGCAGCGGCACAGGCTGGAGCCAGGTGGCCTACAGCCCCGCTGCACCCTGGCCGACCAGCCCACGTGGGACTTAGGACGCCTTAGGTGACTTGGCATGTGTCTGGCCTGTGGGGTTGGGGAGCGGTTAGGGTCAGGGCTGCGGGGCGGGCACGCGTGGAGGGCCTCGGTGGCCCTGGCTGCACCCGAGGCTGGACCGGGCAGCTCGTGCTCTCGGGGCTGTGGGCCTGGCAAGTGGGGCTTCGAGGGTCTTCTGTCCTTTTGCTCCCGTTCCCGGGCTCGGCTGTCCTAGCAGCAGTGACCTCCGTCCAGCCTTTCCTTCCTCAAGGGGCACAGTGTCCTGGGCCCTCGGGGGTTACCGGTGAGGGCCACGTAGTGGTGGGGCCACCCCCCTGCCTACCGCACAGAGTGGCTGCTGTGACGTTGTCCCCCAGTGTGTCACTGCTCCATCGAGTCCTGGCTGTAGGACCAGGCTAAGGTCTCTCAGGCCGCGTCAGGCGTGGATACCCACCCGGGCGGGACTTGGCTGGGTGCCAAAGGCAACGCGCCTTGTTCACCTCTGTGTCCCCGGGGCCAGCTCAGGGCACGGTGCCCAGAAGTTGGCAAGTCTCGTGTTGAGTGAGTGACAGAAAGATGCCTGGACCCGAGGCCTGTGGCTTCATGGTCACCCACCTGGCCCTGACATCCTTGCAGACCTCTGGCAAAGAGGTCAGACTCGCCCTGTCGGAAAGTTCTGGACCTCTGGGGAGGCTGGGTCTGCAGAGTCCCACGATAGTTGCCCAGAGCCACCAGCCCAGCTCAACTGCTGGAGCAATCGAGGGGACAGCCAGGGGGCCAGGTGGGCACTTGCGGGGAGCTCCTGGGGTGGGCACGGCACCCAGGGCCACCACGGCCACTGGACGTCCTGCCCACGGAGGACACCACTGCCCCTTGGGAGGCTCAGCACACACTCTGCTCTCTCTCGACTGGGGTCCACCTTCAGCCGCACGGAGACGCCCTCTCTCTAGTGAGGGGCCCACAGCTGCCTCGCGCTTGGGGGTCACAGGTTGTGTCCAAGGTGCCAGCTCCCTGCTCATACAGGGCGTGCCTGCCATGCAAAGTGGGGACCCTGACTGTTTGTGCCCAGGAGAGTGAGGGGTTTGAATCTGGGGCTGTGGCTTTTTGCAGAGGGGCGTCACCTGGATGCTATTAGCTGCTGAACGAATGAATGGGTGAATCAGTGGCCCCTGTGCTTGGGGCTTTGCCATGGCAGGGCAGCTGGGTGGTGGGGTTGAGCCGTGGTCTGGGGCTGGGGCCGCTTTGCCCGAGCCCCTTGAGCACGTGGGCTGGGGCCCGGGTCAGAGCATCCCATCTGCCGCCCACTGGCGCTGGGCCTGCTGTCGCCATGGAGACCACACGTCCAGGCAGGGCAGCCTGAGAGGCAGAGGAGAAAGTGGTTAACCCTGTGTGTGCCGGGCTCTGGATAAGGACAGCCCGGGCAGGTTCCGGGGACACGGACAGGAAGTGGACGAAGGAGTAGACCGAGACTGTCAGCTCGGGTGGCCCCAGCTTGGAGTCCCTTCCCTGCTTCACGGGGATCTCTATGTTCTGGTCACGGGAGGAGACTCCAGAATCGTGCCCATTTCACGGGCTGCAGCTGGACTCTGCGGTGCCGAGCTGGGCGGGTTTCTGTGGAGCTGGCTGGCAGACCACCCCCGGAGGCGGGAGGGCGTGGGCAGCCCCCCCCATGGACGTGCCACGGGCCCAGAGCCCCCGCTGTGTCCGGGCCACGCTGTGCCAGGTATTTGCGGGCACGGGGCTGTCAGGGAGACCCTGCCCTGGGCGAGCTCCGGCCGTGTCCGTCTAGAATTCAGTATGGACGGGGAGGGTGCTGCCCCAGCCCCACTGGGGGGGAATGGATGTGGTACAGGGTCGTCAGCCCTCGTCTGACCTTGTCTGACCTCTGCGCTGTGGCCAGCCTAGAGGCCCGCCGCGGGTGGCCGCTGGGCTGACCTGTCAGGGCAGTCCAGGAATGCCGGGCGCTGGAGGTGTCACTGCTGGACAGGGTCCTTGGGAGGCCTGTGGGGGCGGTTCAGCAGGTGGAGGGGACGTGGCGTGGGGGGACTAGGGAGTCCCAGGTGCACTGATACCCATCGAGCTGGAGGTTCCTGCCAAGCTCAGGGCTGCTTCTGTGCTCCCGTCCCTGGGCGCCCGTCCAGGCTGCCCCTGACCACCACAGTCCCTCTGGTCAGAGCAGAGCGGCCAGTCCAAGGCCACGGAAGCAGGTGGCCTGTGATGTGCCCCTCTCTGTAACTGTGGTCCCGCTCCTCTTCAGACACACAGGGCCAGATGGATTTTGGGGTTCAGAGTCCTGTCCCCAGGGCCCTCAGGAAGCAAGGGGCTTACCCAAGTGAGGACGGTTTGAGGGGGATGGTTGACAACGGGTTCCTGGGCCCAGGGACAGTGGCCCTTCACCCCCACCCCAGTAACGGGACCTGGCGGGAGGGTATGTGGAGGGGCCGGGGGAGGGGCAGTGCCTTTGGTGAGGACCTGGGGGCACAGCCCACCTCGTCCTCACGCCAGCCTGCTGCGATCCCTGCCGTCACATCCTGCCGTGGTCCACGCCCGCCAGCCCCGGGCAGGGGCTGGAGACGGGGACAGGCTCTGAAGAGCAGGGGAGATGCCGGCACACGGTGACCCGGGTCTGGGCAGCGAGTGCGAGGCCACCCCACGAGCGATGAAGCCGGTGTCCCCCAGGGTGGCTCCCACAGCTCACAGGGAGCGTTTGCTGCTGGGCCTGTGGTCGTCAGGGAACCCTGGTCGTGGGGCTGGGCTACAGCTTGCCTGTGCCACGGGGCTCCCGCTCCCGCGCCTCTGCGCATGGCTGCCCCCCTGCGCGTGGCTCCCCTCCCTGCGCGTGGCTCCCCACCCCCGCGTGTGGCTCCCCCCTCCTCACGTGGTTCCTCCCTCCGCGCGTGGCTCCCCTCCCCCCTCCTCGAGTGGCTCCTCCCTCCTCGTGGCTCCCCCCTCCGCGTGTGGCTCCCCCCCTGCTCGTGGCTCCCCCCATGTGCATGGCTCCCCCCTCTGCATGTGGCTCCCACCATCTGCATGTGGCCCCCCCATGTGTGGCTCCCCCCCTGCACGGCTCTCCCTCTCTGTGCGTGGCTCCCCCTCTGCTCGTGGCTTCCTCCTCTGCACGTGGCTCCCCCCCTCTGTGCTTGGCTCCACCCCTCCCACGCGTGGCTCCCCTCCTCTGCACGGTGCTCCCCCCTCCCCCCCCGTGCGTGGCTCCCCTCCTTGCGTGGCTCCCCCCTCTGCACGTGGCTTCAGTGCAAAGGCTCAGGCCCCTGTGCCCACGTGTGAGTCCTGCTGGCCTGCCCTTTTTGGGGTAATTGCTGGGGTCACAGCTTGTGGGGCTGAGTGTCCCTGTGTCCTCTCCCCTGTCTGGGGCTCCTCAGGTGGGGGTTCAAGCCCCCCATCCTCGGGGTGCTCCGCCATCTGCTCTGTGGCCTGGCCAGGTTGTGCGGGGCAGGAGCCGGTGGAGGAGGAGGAGGAGGACAGCTGCGGGGTCCTTGCCCGGGACACCGCGGGTCCCGCCGGTTGTGAGTTAGACACAGGAGATCCTGCCGGGGCGCCTGCTCTGGGTGGGGTGCCGGACGCCCCGGTTTCTGGTCTGCACACTGGCTGGGCGCTTCCTGTGGCCTTGTTACCTCTGTGTCCTCTGTGCCCAGCATGGGCCCGGTGGGTGCTCAGAGAGTGCTTGCCGAATGCTCCGAGGAAAGGCCGGCCAGCGCACTGGTCTTCGGCCAGGAGCCCCTGCGTCGGACGACAGTGACTTTGATGTTTTCTTGGCCGAGGTTGCGGTGGAGACCTTGTTTATTAGATGGTCTTTGAAGCAGTTTTTGTGGGTCATTTCCCTGATCCGATGACTGATGTCAGGTCGGGTGGGCATGGCCCTTTCTTGACTGCCCGTGCCACTGTCCTGCTCTGAGGGAGTTCCCCTTGGGGTCCCACTGGAGGGAGGGCGTGCGCCCACCCTGCCTCCCCAGGTGCCTGGGCGTGCACCCCGGGCTGGGCCAACTGGGAGACTTTGAATCTTGGTGTCTGCGGGCAAGGCAGGAGCGTCCAGACGGAGGGGGTGTCCCCACCACGTGCCCCGTGTCCTCAGAAGGAAGCCTTGGCACCCCCGAAAGCACACTGGCGGGCCGTGGCTGTGTGGGCCGTGGCTGCATGGGCCGTGGCTGCGTGGGCCGTGGCTGCGTGGGCCGTGGGGAGCGTAGCCAGCCCTAAGCCAGCTCCCCCGGCGAGGCCCTGCCCAGGCTTGGCCTTTTGTGTGTAAAAGGGAAAATCAGCGAGTCCCTGACGCAGGTCAGGCCAGCCTGTGTCGGTGACGACGTGGCCTGCTGGGTGTCTCCGTCCCTGCGGCTGCCGTCACAGTCGGGGGACACAGCACTCAGCCCGTAGGGACTGAAAGCGCGTCCCGGTGTGGGCGTGGCTGCCGGCCCGGGTGTTTCTGAGCTGGGGATCCCGGTCCCCACCCTGGGCACGGGGTCACAGCGGGTCCAGCTCCTGGGCCTCCGGGAGGACGCGCGGGCAGCCGGGGCCTCCACGAGGAGCCTCCCGTGGGTGGGGACGGCTGCAGGGAGGTGGAGACAGCCCTCGCGGTGCAGGGCCCGCCAGGAACCCAGACGCCCGCTGGGATGCCTGCGGCTGGGCACTGCTGGTGGGGCTGGGTCGGCCCGGGCTCCCAGCGAGCACCCCTCTCGCCCTCTCGCCCTCTCCCCGGCTGCAGCTCCTTCTTCCACGCCTTCCTGAGCCTGCTGGTCAGCGCCTGCGTGGTCTTCCTCGTCTTCATCGCCGGCACCATCGTGAGCGTGGGCTTCACCATGTGGTGTGACACCGTCACCGAGAAGGGCACCGTGCCCCACAGGTGCGCCGCTCGCCCGCCCCGCTGCCTCCCGGGAAGCCCCCCTGCGCCCGCCGCCCGCCCGCCCCCCCCCACTGCCTCCCGGGAAGCTCCCTGCGCCCGCCGCCTGCACGCACGGGAGTCAGCAGCTGCAGGGCCCCTGTGTCCCCCCCGTGTGCGCCCAGGCGGCTCCTTCCCCACAGCCTGCCCCTGCACCTCAGACCCCCCTCCCACTCCTGGGAGCCCCCACGAGCCCCGGGGTGGGGCAGGGTCCCATGCAGTGGAGGCTCTGGGACCCCGGGGCGGGACAGGAGGCCGACCAGGGGTGCCATCAGGGCAGAGGCTTTGGTCCGGGGCGCCAGGGTCTGGGAGGCAGGGGTGGTGATGAGGACTGTGAAGACAGGTGCAGAATCTTCCAGTAGGTGGGGACGGCTCCCTAGTGGGTTGGGGACAGAGGCCTTCAGAGTCAGGTGGCTGCTCTGGGCTCGCTCTGTGCAAGGACAGCGTCTGGCTTGGTGGGGCCCAGAGTGGAGCTTGGTGACTGTCCGTGCCCTGAGTGGGGTGCCCCAGACCAAGACCCTGGAAGGCAGGGACTTTGGGGCCCCAGGGGCTCCAGATTCTTCCTTTGAGCAACATCGGACCTGGAACTCCCACGTATAAAATCAACAGTGGCAGAGGTGAGGCGGCACCTTCTCACTGCGCCCAGGGCTGCCGGCTACAGCCTGGGGCACAGACAGAGGAAGGCTTGAGCACCAGGGTGGCTGTCCCTGCAGGGCCTGCCCTGGGCAGCCCCTCCGAGGGGGCAGCCCCCACACTGTGCTGCGCTCTGTGTCCCGTCCTCCTGCCCTGGCCGCCTGCTTCCTCTGCACCTCCCCCCCAGACACTGGAAGTTTCTTACCCTCAGGAGCACCATTTCCAGCCTCCGCCCCCTGGCAGCCCCTCCAGGGAGCGCCCGGGCTGCTGGGCCCCTTCCTGGGCATCCTGCCCAGACCCCCACCCATGGAGGTGGAGGGAGAGTGGGGCCCTGGTCCTGCTGCGGCTGCCCCCGGCTGCCCCCCAGCATGAGCAGGGCCGCTGTGAGCGTTGGTGGGGACACTGACACGCACGGCAGCCCTGCACGCCCTGAGTCTGAGACCCTGGGACCCGGCAGAGCTGTGGGACAGGGTGGCTTAGAGCGTCCAGGAGAACAGAGGCTCCCGCCTGCCCTTCACCGTGTGGGGCGATGCTCGCTGCACCCTAGCCGCTGCTTGGCCGTGTCCCGAGCTCGCTGGCCTGGCCGCCCCTCCACCCCGTGTCTTGCCGTTCTAGCTGCGAAGAGCTCCAGGACATCGACTTGGAGCTGAGTGTGGACAACTCTGCCTTCTACGATCAATTTGCGATTGCCCAGGTAGGGAGGGGGCTGCTGTGCCTGGGAGGGGCCCTCACTGCTGGACACGCTCTGAGCCCACCCCCCAACATAGGGCAGGGGACCAGCTCCTGCGTAGTTGAGGCAGGGGAGTCCTGGGCAGGGGCCCGCAGGAGGGGTGGGAGGGCCGGGTCTTCCCCAGTGGGTGGGGAGGGGCACGTCAGGCAGACACGTGGTGGGAAGGCCGTGGGGAGTTAGAGTTGGGGTGGCAGGTGCCAGCTGCCTGCGTGGGGCCCGGGAGGTGGTGCTGGACATGGAACTGGTGTCCGGTCCTGGGGTCTCCAGCGCTGGGACAGGAGTTGGACCCTGGTCCCGGCACCAGGCAGGCCCCGTTCAGATGAATGCTGGAGGCTCAGACATCCCCTAGCCAGGGGGGTGAGGATGAGGGGGTCCGCCCGCACCCTGCCATGTCCAAGCTGCGTCTCCTGCCTCTGGGAGCCTGGGCTGTCAGTGGGGGCCCAGGATGGGACCCTGGAACTGGGCCTGGCCTCAAAACCCTGCACCTGTGCCCCAGGCAGGGAGGACACTGATTAGGGTGCGGGGTGGGAGGTGGCCCAGGCCAGGCCCGGCTCCTCTGCGCTGAGCAGGGCCCATCGGCTCCGAGGTCCCTTTCTGGGCCCCAGACCGGCCTCTGAAGGCCCCTTTCCATGGCCGGGCACCCTCTAGGGTGCTGGACACTGGGGGCCTTTGCCGAGCTGAGCTGAAAGGCGGGAAGGTGCTTCAGACCTACTCTACGTCCACAGAGCACGGTCCGAGCCCCGTCCGCAGTCTGCAGGCGGCCCGTTCAGTGTGGGCCACATGGGTCTGCTCGCACTGTTTCTCCTGCGTCTGTTTGAAAGCAGCGGGCGAGGGCCAGTCTGTCCCACGGCGGGAGGGGCTGGCGACAGGCGTTTGCAGACTTGGGTCCTGGAGGCTCCGGGTGCCGGGACGGGCGTTTGCTGCTCGAAGGAAGCAAGAAGCCTGGGCCCGCCCATGCCCCGGCCTCCATGTCCCTCTGTGTGTCCCGCCCTTTCCCTGCACAGCCTGGGACCGGGGGTCACGGGGGATGGGGGGCGCCCGGCCGCCCCCCTGACCCTGCCCTTCCGCTTCTGTGCAGTTCGGCCTCTGGGCTGCCTGGCTGGCGTGGCTGGCCGTCGCCACGCTGGCCTTCCTGAAGGTCTACCACAACTACCGCCAGGAGGACCTGCTGGACAGCCTGGTGCACGAGAAGGAGCTGCTGCTGGCCCGGCCGTCCCCGCGCGGGGCCTTCCAGGAGGAGAAGAGCGCCGTCATCTAGGGGCGGGGGCCAGGCCCAGGCCCCACTGCGCCCAGAGCCCTAGGCCAGTCTTGGGGAGCGGCTGGGGGCTCTGCCTGGGCCCCACCCCGCCACGTGCAGCTCTGCACGTGTTCCCTGCTGCCGCGTGTGGTGAGGCGAGCCCGACAGCTGACTGGAGGTGCCGGCTCCACGACCGGGATGGCACAGAGACCATGGACACCTCCGGGCCTGTGTAGTGCCTCACACCTGGCCCGGTGGGACCTGGCCCCCGAGCCGGGCAGAGGGCTCCTAGCTGGTCTCTCAGACCCCTCTGGCCACCCGCTTGATGGGGAACTGCCCCTCTGGGCCCTGGCCCCACGGCGGCTTGCCCAGGAGGTGGCCAGATGTCTGTCCCATTACCTGTTCCTGAACTCGTGTGTGGGACACGAATTCAACTGACACCTGTGACCTGGGCCAGAGGCCCGAGTTTGGGAAGGAGCTTGCGGCACCTCCAGCCTTGGCCGCAGGCAGCCCCCTCCCCGGGCTGAGTCCCCTCCGGGGTGAGTGCCAGCCCTGGTGGCCAGGCCTGGTCTCAGCATTGAAGATGCAGGGACATGGTGTCTGTGGCGGCAGGTGGTGGCTGTGGGCACGGAGGCTCCTTCAGTGGCCCCCTCTGTTCTCTGCCGTAGGACTGGGAGTGTGCGGCCCGGCTCCCAGAGGCTTGCCCGTGTGTGGGCCCGCCCGAGCTTGGTGGGGAGGGTGGAGGCGGGGGTGTGGGCTCCGCAGAGTGGGGACGCCATTTGTAAGGGATGAGAGGGGCACACACGCCACACATGGAGGATGGGGCCAGGTGCCATGGCAGGTGTCTGTGCATGCAAGTGAGCATGGGAGGATGTGACTGTGTGAGTGAGTGTGCATGTGAGGGTGTGAGTGTGCATTCAGTATGAGTGTGCATGTGAGGGTGCGAGTGTGCATTCAGTATGAGTGAGTGTGCATGTGAGGGTGCGAGTGTGCATTCAGTATGAGTGAGTGTGCATGTGAGGGTGCGAGTGTGCATTCAGTATGAGTGAGTGTGCATGTGAGGGTGCGAGTGCATTCAGTATGAGTGAGTGTGCATGTGAGGGTGCGAGTGTGCATTCAGTAGAGTGAGTGTGCATGTGAGGGTGCGAGTGTGCATTCAGTATGAGTGAGTGTGCATGTGAGGGTGCGAGTGTGCATTCAGTACGAGTGAGTGTGCATGTGAGGGTGCGAGTGTGCATTCAGTACGAGTGAGTGTGCATGTGGCGAGTGTGCACGTGTGACAGAAGGAATGTGTAGGTGTCTGAGTATGCATGTGGGGTGTGTACGTGCACACAAGTGTGCACCAGAGTGTATTTGTGGGTGCATGGAGATGAGTGAGTGTGCATGAGTGCCAATGTGTGAGTGTGCATGAGTGTGAGTGTGCTTATGCATGAGAGCATGCAGGTGTGTGTGTGCATGAGTGTGGATGTGTGTGTGAGCATGCATGTGTGGGAGTGTGTGCATGTGCGTGCAAGCATGTGTACATGAGCGTGGATGTGCTTGTGTGCAATTGTGCACATGTATGCAAGCATGAGTGAGTGTGGATGTGCATGCACGTGAGCGTGTGTGTCCGTAAGAGTGTGCACGTGCTAGCAAGTGTGTGTGCATGTGAGAGTGCATGCACACGTGCATGTGGGTGGGAAGGTGTGGGGTGCAGGTGGGAGAGGGTGTGTCCAGCAGCTCCTCTGAGCCTCCTGTGGGCTCTGTTGCTCCCAGCGTCCTGGCCCCTCTGCATTTTGCAGGGCCTGCAGCACGGAGGCCCCCAGGGTGGCAGGAGGAGGAGGTGGGAGGGGACCTGGGGCCTGGCCTGGGGCTCTGAGCAACCACAACTCCCCAGCCATGCTGCTGGCCACTCCCGGCTGCCACCACCCGCCCCCGGGGATGGAGAGGCCTGCTGCCAGTGTCAGCAACTTGCCCTGCCCGCCATGGCGGCTGGCTTGTGTCTCTGGGGGAGGTGTGGGGCCCCCAGAGCCGTGGGCCTGGCTGGGATCGAAGTGCCTGGCTCAGGAAGTGAGGCTGGCTGGTGGCTTACCAGCGGGGGAGGCTGGGAGCCTGTCTGGGGCCCAGGCCGGTGGGTGAGACGCTGGCTTCTCAGCGGGCTCTGGCCCAGGGCAGGCAGCAGGGTCCTCCGGGCAGGGTGTTTTGGTGGAATGTGAGGCCCCCAAGCCAATCTGGTCTCGCCGACCCCTCACGCCAGCCCTTACCCACTGGACCTGGGGACTCTTTCCTGCCCTGAGAGACCCCGTTTGGTTCCCCAGTCCCCCGTTTCAGGCCACCACCGGCTGGGGTCCTGAGAGGGCAGGGCAGGCCCGCCTTCTGCAGCCTCAGGGCCTGTCCGGTTGGGGTCTGCCCTCGGTCACTGCCCTGCTGGACTCCCGGGGGCTGGTCCAGGCAGCCCGTGGTCAGGGGCAGCCGAGGCCGTGTGCACTGGCAGACACACGGGCCTGCCTTGGGCTGGCGCTGGGCCCGGCTCCCAGCACCGTCGCCGGGGTCCAGCCAAGGGCAGCTGGCCCTGGGGTGTCGGGCGGGAGCGGGCCTTGCCGTGGCCACGGCCGTGTCCTCCAGGGCTGTGGCCGGGGGCTTCCGTGCGGGGACGGTCCGGGCTGCCTCCCAGGCACCACTGCTCCCCTCCCGCCTTCGGTAGCGAGTGTCCTTGTCCGGATTCTGCCCGCGGCTCAGCTGAATGTGCAGACTCTGAAACCTACACACGTCTGTTTCTCAAAGGCAAAATAAAAACAGAAGCCCACGTCTCTAAGTCGGGTGCGGAGGACTGTGTCTCCTTTCCCTCGTGCACGCTGCCTTCCTCTGTCCCCTCGGGGCGGGCCGGTCTCCCTGCTGCCCTGGGCCTTCCCCGGCGGGGGCAGATCTCCAAGTAGTTCTTGGGGCCCTGCTGCATCTGTGAGCAACACTCATTCGGGACCGACGGGGTCGTGGCGTCGTGGGACCCCTCGGCCCGTGTCCTTCTGTCACCTTTGCAGTGGCTGCCGGGCCTCGAGGAGGGAGCCACCTTCACCCTGCACTGAAGAGGGGGCTGGCCCCTCGGGCAGCGTGCCCTGGCCTGTGACCCAACCCCCCAGCCTCTGTTCCCCAACCTGGGACATGGGGCAGGGACCTGCCCGTCCTCGAGGGGGTGGGAGGAGGGGGGACGGCCCTGGGAAGGCTGGGCCAGGGCAGGGGTGGCAGCCGCGGGGACAGCATGCCTCAGGAGGGTCCCTGAGGGCCAGCGCCATCCTGCGGAGCCCCCTCTGTGGTCCCTCTAGGCCACTACTGGGAAAGAGCCCCTTCCGTTGTCCCTGCCCCGGCTCCCTGAACTCGACCGCTGGAAGAGACCCCAGGCTGGGGAGCAGGGGGAGGAGGTGCTCAGAAGGACCAGGGGCTGAGCTGGGACTTGTGGGGGACGTGCGGGAGCCGGGTGACTGGAGGCTCGGGGTGTCCCCTGCCTGACGCACCCACGGCCAGGAGCGGACGGGGGCGCCTACCCTGGCCACCAAGGTGACTTCCTCAGCAAACTGGCTGCCAGCCCTCTCGCGTCTACAAAAACCCCAAGACAGAGACGTCCAGGTGTGTTTAATAGCAGTGTCGCGTCAGGGCTGGCCTGCAGCCCGGCGGGTCCCTGGCGGCTGCGCCTTCGAGTCCCAGGCCGGCCCCATGGACACTCATCCGACTGTCCCCGTGTCCCCTGGGCAGTCCTTCCTGGTGTCTGACCTTGGGCCTACCTGCTTTGCTCACTCCTCCCCCACGCAGGGTTTCGGGGGCCCGGGGTCTGTCACCATAGGGCACCCTCAGCCCCGCAACTGGGCACCAGAGCCGCGTCCACGGACGGTCACGGGGACCACAGGCCCAGCTGGGGGGCCACACCCCCGGCTATCGGAGTGAGTCCCCAAGGTCTGGGGGTTCTGGGCTCTCGACCTTCCCTGTCCCCTCGGCCTCCACACTCGCCTTGAGGACTCCTCCTCCCTGGGCCTCCCCAGGCTCGTGGGGCTGAGGGGTCAGACCCAGGCTTGGGGGACGGCACCCCAAGGCCAACACCAATGGGTCCCACATGGACTGCGGGGGGGTGCCCCTCTGACAACCAGAACCTTCTCTCCCAACAGGGGGCTGAGGGGGTTTCGAGGTCTGGGCTCTAAACAGTTCTGCAGCCCTGGGGCGGGGTGTCCCCCCTGTCCTCGGGGGCTGTACGTGGTGACGTCGCGGCCAGGCCTGCTGTGGCGAGGGAGGGGTCTCTGGGCGAGCTGGGGCGGGGCCGGGGCCGGGTAGTGGCTGAGTCCTTTTCCTGTTGAGTCTCACGGTTGACCCCGAGGCAGGGAAACGGAGGGCTGTGCAGATCGGTGTGAGGGGCCGCCTGCCCCGTGGCCCACCGACCCGTGTCTGGGCTCACGCCTCGGGGGCCCCTTTCCTGTCCTCCACTGCGGCAGCCGCCTCAGTCCCCGACCCCGGGGCAGCACCGGAGCCAGGGCCCCCGCGGCCCTGCCCGCCCGGGCGCCCGCAGGTGCCACCGCCCGGCACCCGTCACAGCTGCAGGAGGCAGCGCAAGCAGGTGAGGGCCACGTGCCGCAGGTGCAGGAGGAGGACGAGGAGCCGGGCCCGGAGGTCCTCCAGGGTCATCGCCAGGGGCTTGGCCTGGCCGCAGTACAGACCCAGAGCCGCCACCAGCAGGACGCACACGGACAGTCGCAGGAGCAGGGAGCCGCGGGGTGCGGGCCGGCCAGGCGCCGGGGCAGAGCGGGCAGCAGCGTCGGCCCCTGGGGGTGGCGGGGAGGGTGGGGGAGACCCAGCTGTCTGTCGTCGGCGGAGGGCACTGGGCTGTCTCAGGCCTGGGTGCCCCCCTGGGGAGTGTCACCCTGGGACGTGGTCCCGCCCGGTCCCTGCAGAGGCCCCCGCACCCCTGTGCACCCTGCAGCAGAGCCCCCCGCCAGGCTGCCCTGTGGCACCGCCCTCGGGGAGGGACCGGGCAGCCTGCATGGGGGGAGGGTGTGGGGCGTGTGGGGGGAGCGAGCTGGGAGAGGGGGTGCAGACTCAGAACTTACCCCGGGTGGTGGCCCTGGCGTCCCTGCTGGCGATGTCTGGGAAGGAGAACCGCGAGTTGGCCTGGGCATGAGGCCGCAGTCTGCCACGCATCTCGCCCCGCCCTGCCCAGAGGACCCTGAGACGGGCAGGGACCCCGGCTGCGGCAGGGGTCAGGGACACCAGGAATGCCAGAGACGGCAGTGTTTGCGGGGTGCCATCTCAGGGATCCGGCTGCCTGCGTGGCCAGGTGGAGGCAGGACAGCGACCTCGGCCTCCGGGGCTGTGTGGGCCCAGGTCCCCGCCTCCCCCGCAGCCCGGCTGCTGCCGCGGCGCCCTTACAGTGCACGGCCTCCTCGGGGGGCTCTCGGAACCGCACGCGCCTGGAGGTCCTCCGCGGCTGGGCCCCCGGGCTGCGTCTCAGGATGGAGGGGGGACACGTCCTATCTCCCTCCTGGGGCAGGGTGGGAAGCCAGCTATGAGCCTCTCCCGCCAGAGCTGGCCGCCCGGCAGCCCCTGCGCTGCCCCTCGGCCGCTCCTCGTGGGAGACCCCGCGGGACAGTGCCCTGTGGTCGGCGACAGTGACCAGCAGGCCTTGGGCTCTGTCAGGCTCTGTCCTGCGCCCGGGGGCCGTGAGCGTCGCTGTGTTCGGCGACGATGGCCGCACTGGCGCTGCCGCGCTGACCGTGCCCTGGAGCTCTCAGGAGTTGGCTCTGCCCTGGCGCCCGGACGTGGAGGCGCCGGAGCTGTCCCGGAGCCCCGGCCCGTG
Organism: Microcebus murinus; assembly: GCF_040939455.1. Lineage (NCBI taxonomy): Eukaryota > Metazoa > Chordata > Mammalia > Primates > Cheirogaleidae > Microcebus > Microcebus murinus. Next base: position 2,320,899 of record NC_134109.1, read on the forward strand.
CTCGTGTGAGGCCTGCTGGACCTCTGCCACGCCCCGTGGTCCGGCTGAGGGGCAGAGCCTGGAGGGGCCCCCGCCTCAGCCCCTCCTCTCCTCCCGCCAGCCCCGCCTTGTCCTGCAGGCCAGGCCACTGCTCAGCCCCAGGGGCCTGCACTGCCCGGACCCGGATCTGTGGAGGGGGCTGCAGTGGGGGAGGGGCCCTGCGTTAGGGGCAGAGGCGGGGCCACACATGGCGGGAAGGCAGCAGGCTCTGCAACCGCTCCTGTCTGGGCACCCCCAAGCCCTTGCCCTCGCCTGGGAGGCTGTGCCGGGGCCCCTGCTCCTCGGTGCCCACCTGCTCTGAGAGAGCCCTGCAGGCGCGTCCCTCTCCTGGGCCCCTCGGTGACGGCCGGGGCTGTCCACCTCTCTCCATGCTCCCCCGTGCCGACACCCTCCTCCCTGGGCTGCTCAGCCCCAGAGTCCTCCATGGCTCCCACTCACACTGCCTCTGCCCGGTGCTCCTCTTTGCCCCTCTCACTTCCTGGCCTGCCCGTCCCCCCTCTGGCCTGCCCGTCCCTGCGCCTCGCCTCGGGGCAGCCGCCTCACCCTGTCCGTGCAGGACGTCCGCGGGCCCGCAGCGGCCTCCTCATTCTCTCTGGGCTGGCGCGGCCTCTCCGGCCGGGTGCGGGGCTCCAGGCTGGCGCAGCAGCCCTCATTCACCTGAGACGAGCCGAGACGCGCTTACTGCGCAGGCGACAGCGGCGGGAACCCCGGCCCTACCGGCTCCCGCAGGCGGACGCGGTGCTCCCGCCGGTGCTCCCGGCACCGGCAGCTCCCGCTCTGCTCACCCTCTGCTGCCAGCCGCCACGGCTGCGTCTGTAAGGGCTGCGCGGTATTCCACGGCGCGGAGCCCCCGCTGCGAGCTGCGCCGGCCCGGCCCGAGAAAGCCTCGCCCGGAGGGTCGCACCCGCCTTCCTGGGCTCGTGCAGGTGGGGCGCCCTGGGGTCCCGGGACACCCTCAGCCCTGCCCAGAGTCCCTGTCCCTCTCCCTGTCCCCCGTCTCTGGCCCTGCCCCTCTGCCCGGTCTCGGTGCCCTCGCTGGGTGTGACGGCGCCTCCCTGCGCCCGCGCCCGAGGCAGGAGGCCGTCCCCGTTCTCTCCCTCGCAACGGCAGCCCCTCCGGGGTGCGTTTCTTTCCCGGCTCTGGCAGGCCCTTCATTTCTGGGGCCCCCGTGCCCTGCCCACGGTGCAGGGGCAGCCAGGCCAGGGGAGGGACGCGGGGGCCGCTGCCCGGCCGGGTCCGCTCTGCCCCCCACCTCCCCCAGCTGGACGGCGGGTGGCGTGGGCCGTCTGCCCCCTTCCCCACCGGGCTCTCCCCGGGGTCCCTGGCCGGGGGTCCTTGGAGGCACCACCGCCCCGTGGTGTGGGGCGAATGTTTGCGTTTCCTCCAGTGTGGGGTCTGCTGTGTGCACGGCATCCCCCTGGGTCCCCCATGGGCGCTGCCGAGGGCGCAGGCGCCTGCCAGGAGGTGTGCCCAGAGCGAGGGCGCCGGTGACCCAGCGGCCGCCGTGCAGTGTTTCACCGGGAGGTGACGCTGGCTGTGTGGGCCCCGGGCGGGCGTAAATGCTGCAGGCAAGCAGAGCGCCCGCCAACGCTGTCTGCGCGGACGCTGTCTGGATGGGTCCGATTACTTCACAAGGGAGCAGTTTTCTCCTGTCGCAGCATCAGGGTTTCATTGCAAATGGGGTCGTGGTGGGAGCCAGCGCGCCCTGGGGGTGGGGCGGCGGGGTGGCCTGTCTCCGAGGTGTGGGCTCACAGAGGCTGTGTCGCAGCCCTGGCCTTGGGGGCCTGGGGCCGGTCGCCCGGAACTCGGGCCAGCGTGACCCTCTGGGTGGTGCAGCCACAGGGCACCAGGCCGGTCCTGGTGTTTGGAAGACGCTGACCTTGGGGTGACCTCAGCCAGCTGTCCATAGCAGCACTGGGGCTGGAGGGATTCTGGGTGCCTGGACTCAGTTTCCACCCTGGGCAGGATGGGGTGGACTAGAGACCCCAGTGACCTCCAGTACGTGGGGCCTGGGCCCTCCCCGCCCAGGCGGAAGGAGGAGGCCTGGCGTCTCCCGGGGCTGGGAATCCGGGCAAGTGTGCTCAGGGTCCCAGCGCCTCCTGGTGCAGCCCCACAGCCAGCCTGCCACCGTGCCCGGCCGGGCCAGCCCCGCCCTCAGCCCGCCGTCCAGCCCAGGCCGGGATGAGGTCTGTCCCAGGGACTGTGGGACAAACATGAGTGTGTGCACACGTGTGAGCATGTGTGTTTCTGTGCCTGTGAGTGTGTGTGTTTGTGCATCTCTGTGTGAATGTGCATACGTGTGATTGTGCAAGGGCGAGAGGGGGTACCTGCATGTGTTAGTGCGTGTGGGAGTGTCAGTGTATATATGTGTGCACAGAGGTGTGACCATGCATATGTGTGCATGCGCTTGTGTGAGTGCATGTGAATGTGCATGCTTGTGAGTGTGTGTGTAGGTGTGCGGGTGTGCGATTGTGTGTGCGTGTGTATGTGTGCATGTATTTGTGCGAGCGCATGTGAATGCATGTGTGGGAATACGTGTGTAGGTGTGCATGTGTGTGACTGTGTGTGCATGTGTATGTGTGTGACTGTGTGTGCATGTGTACGTGTGAGTGTATCTGTATGTGTGTGTACGTGTGTGTGAGTGTGTGGACGTGCACACGTGTGCAGGGCGTCTGTGCGGGTGCCTGGCTGTGACAGTAATGCCTGTTGCTGAGCAGCGTAACTTGTGGGTGGGGGCTCCAGAGCACCTGTGTGACCACGTGTGACCTCGGGCAAGTCTCTCACCCTCTCTGGGCCTCAGTGCACTTGGCTTTAAAGTGGCCCGTGGGCTCTCGTGCAGGTGAGCGTGTTCGTGCTCAGACATGGGCCTGCGCCAGCTGACATCGGCCACTGCGCCAGCTGACATCGGCCACTGCTGTTGTTCCCCAGGGAGAGGGTGGCTTTGCCACCAGGGAACTGAGCTGGGACGGTCCTGTGTGGACAGGACGACGTCCTGTGTGCCACCCTGAAGGCCACGCTGCGCCCCACGTCCCCAGGCCCCCTTTTCCCCGGCGCGCCCCAGCTCTGCAGGCCTCCGGGGCCCGGGCCTGGCCTCCCCACCTGCAGTCGGGCTGGCACCGAGCGTCCCTTCAGGAAGGGGGTCCGGCTTGCGTCCTGGGCTCTGTCCTCTGTCTGTGACCTCTGCCACGGGGAGTGCCCTCCCTGGGAAGCATGGGGGAGGGGTGGCCCTGGCACGCGCAGCAGAGGCGGCGAAGCCTGCCCCATGTCCCCGACGCCGGGCGAGGGACGCCTGGGCCCCACAGGGACAGCGTGTAACTCGAGGCCGCTGTGACAGGTGGAGATAAAGGGTGGAAAATAGCTGCGGGAGCCAGGCCTGCCCAGTGTCACCGCCACGCCCACCCGGGGGGACGCCCTCGCTCTGGGAGAAGGAGCCCGATGGCACCTCTGTTAGCGCTGGGGGCTGGGCAGAGCTTCTCACGCCAGCTCCTCTGGTGAGGGGGCCACGGGCTTCCCCGGGGGTGGGGAGTGGGGAAACTGAGGCCCAGGGAGGGAGAGCCTCGCTCGGGTGTGGGCCTGGTGGCCCGCCCTCCTGGTGGGAGGACCTGAGTCCAGTGGGCACCGGCTGTGGCCTCCCCGAGTGCGGACAGACCCTCCCACCCCGCCTGGTCCCGCAGCCTCTGAGAGCCGGAGGCGGCCCCGAAGAGCCCAGGGCCCAGCCCTGAGCCTCCTGCTGACCCGGCCTCAGCCCGGCCTCCCCCTCCAGCTCTGAGGTATTGAGGCAGGCGGCTCTGGGGCTGTCGAGGCAGGTGGGCGGCTCTCGCTTGGTCCAGTGCCTCGGACAGCACCAAGCCCAGGCCCGGCCACCCACTCCCGCCTCACTGCAGCAAGACACCACCACTGGGTGTCCCCCCTTCTCCCGGGGCTGCCTGGTGGGGAGTCCCCACCTGTCCCGCCTGCCCACCCCACAGCCCGCTGCCTGGCATCGCGTCTCCGTTGTTACCACGGGCCCCTCGGGGGGCCCTGAGCTCAGCAGCCTGCACCTGGTGGACCACAGACCCACCCACCTGCGGGGGGAGGCCCTCCCTCAGCTCTGCCCACATGGCTAGCACCTCAAGTGGTGCCGAGCCACTCCCAGCTCACCCCTCACCTGTGCTGCGCCCACTTACTCCCCGGACCCGGGCTCAGCGGCGGGGAGAGCCTGCGGCCTCAGCCCCAGGAGCAGGGGGTCCTGCTGCAGGTGGAGCCTCCTCCGGGGCGTCCCGCTCGGGGCTGAGGCCTCACCTGAGAGGACACACACGCTGCCTGCCCCCGCGTGCACATGCTGCCCGGCCCACCTGGCTGCTGTTCCTGCTGCACCTCGGGGGAACCGGCCCACCCGACCGGCCGAAATCCACCTGTGACCAGAGCCTCCCTCCGGCAGGGCAGGAATCGGAGCTGCCGCGGTACACGCCCCAGCCGAGAAGTTTCCATTACAGCGACGCGGAAGTGTCCCCAGGGCCCCAGCCGCCTCCTTGCCCTCTGCACAGCCCGGTCCCCGGGGAGGCTGTCACCCACAGGCGTGGTGGCCCTGGGCGCAGTGGCCGCGGGGCAGGGCGGGCCGAGGGCCAGGCAGCAGCGGGGCTCCCGGGATGGCTGCTCAGCCCAGTGCCCGGCACCAGGAAAGGCTGGCAGCTGCCCAGATGCCATGCACTTCCGACGTCAGCAAGAGGGAGAGCTGGAGGCCCCGGCCGACTGGCCGTCTGCTGGGCCGGAGGGGGCAGGGAGCAGGGCTGGGGGCCCTGGGGCGCCCTGAGCACTCGGGGCAGCAGCGGCGCCAGGGGAGGGCCATGCCTGCTGGTGCGGGGACCCCTGGGGCAAGTGTGGCTGGCATCGGCCTCCAGAGCCCTGGTGGCAGGGCCGGGACCAGGGCTGGTGGGAGCTGAGCGGGCCGCTGTCTCCGTACATGCAGGATGGGGTGTTTGCTGATTGCCCACGGCCAGTGAAGGTCAGAGGTCTTTGCCGCAGCCGGGGCCACAAACAGCAGTCCTGAGCCGGGGGGTCCCGGCCCATGGCAGGGCAGGATGGGGACTCCTGCATAACCCAGCTGAGAGCCGGTTCTCTGGGAATTCCCAGATGCCGGGCCCTGGCCTCATGTTACCCAAGGAAAGACTCCATTCCCGCTAGGCCGGGCCTGCATAGACCTGCCTCAGCAGGGTGCCCCCAAACGCGCTTGACCCTGTGCCCCTGCGTTTTCCTGAGAGCACAGTCCCCTCTCGAGCCCCAGACCCGCAGTCTGCTGCCGGGACGCTCCGCTCAACTCTGGGTGCAGCTTGGAGGCTCTGTGCGGCCAGAGACCCGCACTCCAGCTCTGGGCTGAGCCGGCGGCATTCCCCACTCCCAGACACAGCCGGCCTCAGACAGAGTGTGCATGGGGCCAGGCCTGCCGCCGGGGAGGGTGCAGAGCGCCCGGGGCCTGGAGGGCACTGAGTCCACCGCCGTGCCCCTCTGCAGAGGAGCTGGGGGCTTCTGGGGCCACCAGCTGGCCTGGTTTGCCTGGGACCACCCCCATTTTAGGGAGGCCCCCCAGTGGCAGGAGGACTTGCCCAGGGTCACTCAGGGTGGTCAGTGAGTGTCCTGCCCTGTCTCTGCCCACTGCGGGCTGCCCACTGTGGCAGGTTCCCCGCCGGCCTCTGTCACTGGCAATCTCTCTGCTCCAGCAGCGTCGCTTGAGAGCGGGAAGTGAGCGTCCACCTGCTCCCTAACCCTAACCCTAACCCTGCAGCTGGGACTCACCTGGCTCCCTCCTGGGCCCGAGAGGGACAGAAACAGCCAGGTGCTGTGGGTCCCCCACGGAGCGAGGTCCTGGCCCCGTCGCACCGGGCAGCGTCCTTCCTGTCCCTGGAGAGGCAGGCCCCGGGCGCACCTGCAGGCCGCACAGGTGGCCGGGCCCGGCCTGCCCAGGCCTCCCTCCTAGGGGCTCTGGTCTGCAGGTGCTGCCTGCCCACCTGCCTGCCTGTGGGCCCAGTCTTTTCTGGCCTCTGTCTGTGCCCAGCCCTCTCTCTGGACTGCAGGGCCGGGCCAGCCGTGAGGCCTGAGCTATAATTACCCTCCCCTCTGGCAGAAATAGCAGAGACCCCGTGCACAGGCCATTGGCCCGGAGCAGCGGGGCAGGCGGCCATTTCCCAGGACCCCAGTGGGCGGCAGGCCAGGCCTGCAGATAAGACCAGAGGTTGGTGCCGCGGCTCCCGCCCCCTCTGGCCCAAGTGTGCCCCCAAGGCCACTTCCAGAGCTGGCTCCTCTTGGGGAAAGCTGCGGATGGGGACTGGGCGGAGTGGGCGGGAAAGGTGATGTGGCTGTGGGAGGGTGGGGTGACCGCAGAGTCCTGCCCCAGGGGACACCCTGAGCTGGAGGGGGCCATCTAGGCTGGGGCGGCGGATTCGGGGTGTGCCGGCCGAGCCCAGCCCTGCCTGGGGGGGGGCAGCATCTGGGCCAGAGGCGGATGGGGGGAGGGGACCGGCCTTTTCCCGGGTCCATCCTGGGCAGGCACGTGGGCTAGCCCTGCCGGGGCCTTGGCTCACTTGTAGATGAGGGGGTGCAGCTGAGAGAGGGGGCGGCTCGCCAGAGTCACACAGCCAGAGGTGCTGCCCGGCTTGGGGGTGGCGGCGGCCCCTCCTGGCCAGCCCCCGTCTGCCGGCGCGTGCGGCCGCCCTGCGCGAGTCAGGTCCGAGAGAGGCTGGCGAGGGCGCGGCAGGCCGGGGGCCATGTGGCAGGCCCTGCCCTGGACTGCCCCTCTCGCTCGGGGAAAGCGGTGGGACCCCGGGAGCCTGGGGGGCCGTGTGTACGGGGGGGGGCTGTGTGCTGAGGGGCCCGCAGTCCACCCTGGAGGGGCTTGGGGGGCTGGGGCTCGCGCACCCTCCTGCGGGCCCGCCCGGGGGCTCCCGTGGGGGCTTTGGGGAGCCCGCATCACACATGCAGGCAGGCGTGCAGCGCGGCCCGGCGGAGCTTCACCTAGAGATGGGGGCGGACTGGCCGGTTTGCTGACCTCTGCTCCACCAGGGACGCCACCGAGGCAGTGTCCACAGGGGCAGCCTGGCTCTGTGGGGAGAGCGAGTCCCACCGCCAGGCGAGACCACTGCCCGGCCGCGCGGGACCCGTGCCCCACCCGCGCCCTGTCCGCAGGGCTGTGCTGCCCAGGCCGGCCGGGAGCTCCAGGACAGCTCTCTCTGTCACCTCTCTTTGGCGGGAGGGGAGGGAGCGGCCGGCCCTGGCCCTCGGAAACCTCCGCCGCCTGCGCCCCTGGAAGGCGCTGTCGCTGCCTCTCGCTGCGCGGTGCCTCCAGGTAATTTATTGGTGGGACGGCTCGCCAGGCTCTGGTCCCTGCTCATCTGATCCTGCTGGTGCTGCCCCTTCCGCTCGCCATCCATGGCGGCTCCCGCGGCCGGGCTCTGGGGGGCGGGATAAGGCCGGCCCAGGGCAGCCCTTTGGTCCTCTGAGGCTCCCGTTGGGTGCCTGGGAGGCCGGGGGAGGGGATGGGATGGGGGATGGGGGAGGGGAGTGGCCCCCCAGGCCTGGGGGGGGAGTGGGGTGGGGGAGGGGAGCGGCCTCAGGCCTGCCTACGGTGAGTGGGCCCAGGTGGCCACGAGGCAGTGCCGGCGAGGACGGGGAGCTGGGTTTGGCCCCGGCTCTGCCGCTGTCCCGCGGGGTGACCTCTGGCCACCGCCTGGGCGTCGCCCCTGTGAGCTGGGGTGGCTGGCGTCCCCCCACGGCGCCCTCCCTGCATCCCTCCTCCACAGCTCTCTCCTGCGCACTCTGTGCCAGGCTGGGCCGCAGCTGTGGTTGGGGGAAGGCCGGAGGCGCCCCCGCGCGCCGTGTCCCGTGCGCTGTGTGACTGCAGAGAACGGCATCGGGAACGCCCAGGCCCTGCACCGGAGCCGTGGCCGGGGGTCCACGGGTCCAGGCTGCCCTTCCTGGCGGTGGGGAGGGTCGGGGGTGAGGCCCCCGTCATGGGAGGCAAGCAAAGGGTGACTCCTGCCTTTGGGGACCCTCAAGGGTCCCACTCGAGTCTGGGACGACGTGCCGTGGGGGTGTGGGAGGCAGAGGGCTGGAGGCTGGGCCTGTGGGTGTGCCTGCGCCCAGCCTCTGGCCTGCTGGCCGGCTCTGGAGGACGCTGCGGGACACACGCTCCTCTTCCCATGCTCGGATGCACTTAAGGGGCCTCCCGGGTCACAGCCCAGACGTGGGAGGTCAACGCCCGTGTCACGGAGCCTGTGTCTTGTCCCTGTCGGGCCGGCGAGGTCGGGGCCAGGACCGGCCACCCTGCACTGCGCTAGGTCGGGGCCTCACTCGGAGGACAGCAGGCCGGGCAGCGTGGGGGGCCTTGGGCGCAGAGGGGCTGCCCCACCGCGGTCGGAGCACGGACGTCGCCGCTGCTTCCAGCGCCGAGATAATGGGAACCTCTGGGCCCATCCAGCGCGCACGGACGCGGCGCCTGCTCCCTCCTCCTAAATTATTCATGACCTCCAGGAGGCCGTAAAAGTCCTCTGCTCTGCAGGAGCCGTAATTACAATGATAAATTTTATTTATGAAGTCGGTCCCTCCCCGAGAGCCAGCTGCCTGGGGGGCCGTCCATAAGCCGTCGGCGAGACGGGGCGTCCAGGAGCTGCCTGTGGCGGCCGGGTTTCGGGCAGGGTCCTGGGGCTGGCGGGGGAGGGGCGCCGTCCACTACGCGCCGAGTGTGGGGTGCGGGCTCAGAAGGGGAGGCTGTGGGGGGCCTGTCTGGGCTTCAAGGGGCTCCGGGATCAGGCGGCGCCCAGGTTCCCAGCCGTGGCTGCCCTCCATCCAAGCCCTGCTCTCTCTGGCCCCGAGGCCCCACCCGGGACCTGGCGTAGGCTGGCGCAGGGTGAAGGGTCACACATGTCACGCACACCTCGCCTTCTCACCGCAGGACTGTGTGTTGTCTGTGACGCGTGCACGTCACACCTGTGGGCGTGTGCCCAGAAACACCTGGCCACACGTCCGTCCACAGCGTGCAGCGTGCTCACTCGGCGCTGGCCGGCCCGGACGCGCCAGCCCTCGCGTGGACAAGTTCCGAGTGGGCCCCGTCAGCCTGCGAGGACAGGAGCCCTGCGAGGGCAGGAGGCCTGCGAGGACAGGAGCCCTGCGAGGGCAGGAGGCCTGCGAGGGCAGGTGCCAGGCATAGGGTCCTGAAGGGGCGGCTCCCAATCAGGTCAGACCAGGGCACTGGCTGCCACGATTGCCCGTGGCTCCGTTCACAAGGCGGGGTCTGACTGCACATGGCTGGGACGGACTGTGTGTGGCCGGGAGGGACTCTGTGTGGCCGGGACGGTCTTCGAGTGGCCGGGACGGACTGCGTGTGGCCGGGACGGACTGTGCTTGGCCGGGATGGACTGCGAATGGCCAGGACGGACTGCGAGTGGCCGGGAGGGACTGCGAGTGGCCGGGACGGACTGCGAGTGGCCGGGACGGACTGCGAGTGGCCGGGAGGGACTGCGAGTGGCCGGGAGGGACTGCGAGTGGCCGGGAGGGACTGCGAGTGGCCAGGACGGACTGCGAGTGGCCGGGAGGGACTGCGAGTGGCCGGGACGGACTGCGAGTGGCCGGGACGGACTGCAAGTGGCCGGGAGGGACTGCGAATGGCCAGGACAGACTGCGAGTGGCCGGGAGGGACTGCGAGTGGCCGGGAGAGACTGTGAGTGGCTGGGAGGGACTGTGAGTGGCCGGGAGGGACTGTGAGTGGCTGGGATGGTCTGCGAGTGGCCAGGAGGGACTGTGAGTGGCTGGGACGGACTGTGAGTGGCTGGGACGGACTGCACGTGGCCAGGAGGGACCATGAGTGGCCGGGAGGGACTGTGAGTGGCCGGGAGGGACTGTGAGTGGCTGGGACGGACTGCGAGTGGCCAGGACGGTGCCCTCGGCTGGCCTGGCTGCGGCAGGGGCTGGGGGTGCAGGCCTGCAGCCCAGACACGTGGGAATGCCTGGCGGGAACGCCCCGCTGCCTGGGATTAGCCTCGTCGGAGAGGCCACGTCCGTAACTCTCGGGGCAGACGCAGGCCGGGAACTGCCGCCGACCGAGCTGCACCTGCCGAGGCACCAGCAGGTACAGGAGCGGGTGGCCAGATCTCCAGGGCCTGCTGATGGGCTGGTGATGGGCCTGAGCGCAGGATGTGGGTGGGGCCTTCCGGCGGGCAGAGGTGCCCCCACCCAGGGCATCTGGGCAGGGAGCTGTCACCCCGTCCCGTGGGCCGGCGTGGGGATCAGGGCCCGCGGACGGGGAGGCCGTTCCGGAGCCCGGGTGCAGGGGCCCTCGTTACTCCGGAAGTGGCTTTTCCCGGTCGCGTCTTATTTCCGTTTCCGTTACCGGCGAGATCCACGGGATGCACCGCAAGAGGTGACGCTGGTGACTGCCCGACACAAAGGTGACTCTCCTGTGCGTCACAACGTCCGGCCGCTCTGCTGCTCACACGCACACGCTTTCTCCGTCTCACACCGCAGTGCCCACGGGAACCCCGAGCTCAGGCCGGGAACTGCCCGAGCCGCCTCCAGGGGGCGCCGCACACGCGGCAGGCGCTGACCGACGCAGCTGAGCTACGCCTGCTAACGGCCCCCAGCTGTGCCCGCCTGTGCAGGCGGCACACGGCCCGGCACACGTGTGCACACAGCACCTCGGTGCACCTGAGGTCGCGTCCCCAGCCCTCCCGCTCCCCGCGCTCTTTTGTCTGGGGAGGGGGTGTGCGAGCGAGCGCCTGGGGTCCGGTGTGAGCAGCAGGGCACACGTGTGCGTGTGTGTGCCGTGGTGCCTCACCTGCCGCCACACGGGGCAGCCAGGCTCTGGTCACAGGAATTTTGTCGGGGACTCTGGACGGTGGCCGTGTGCAGCCGTCCAGGCTGTGCGGCGAGGCCCTAACCTAGGGTCCCTGGAGGGGCGGCGGGGCGCGGGGCTCCTGGGTGTGCAGGGGAGAGGGACGCCGAGACCAGAGGACACACGGACCGTCCCGGTGGGGCCGTGTCCCGGCTCTGCTCTCCCACCTCTCTCCCACCTCAGTGCCCTGTGACCTCCTTGGCTGTCCCCGTCCCCTCCCCGTCCCCTCCGCGTCCCCTTGTCCCCTCGGGTTTGAGCAGCTCCATCATGAGCCCAGGCAGGCGTGCCCACCCGCAGGCCTGCACACACAGACACACACACACACTTACATACACACAGATACACACAGACACACACACAGATACACACAGATACACACACAGACACACACACACTTACACACACACAGATACACACAGACACACATAGACACATACAGACTCACACACAGACTCACACAGACACACACAGACTCACACAGACTCACACAGACTCACACAGACACACACAGACTCACACAGACTCACACAGACTCACACAGACACACACAGACTCACACAGACTCACACAGACTCACACAGACACACACAGACACACACAGACTCACACAGACACACACACAGACACACACAGATATACACAGACACACACAGACACACACACAGACTCACACACAGACTCACACAGACACACACAGACACACACAGACACACACAGACTCACACAGACACACACACAGACACACACAGACACACACAGACTCACACAGACACACACACAGACACACACAGATATACACAGACACACACAGACACACACACAGACTCACACACAGACACACACACAGACTCACACAGACACACACACAGACACACACAGATATACACAGACACACACAGACACACACAGACTCACACAGACTCACACACACACACACACACACACACACACACACACACACACACAGGAGCGTGGGGCACGTGCTCAAGTGTGCTGGAACAAAGGCTGGCGCAGCCGTGTGGAGGAGCCGCCGTCTCGGTTGCTGCTGGGGACGGGGTGGCGGGTGGGGTGACCCCGGCGCCCTGTCCTGGCGGAGGGCGGAGCTGCTTCCCGGACCACTGCTCAGCGTGGGGACTGCGGAGTCCTGGATTTCACACGACAGGGAAGGGGCGCCGCGCTCTGTGCGGGGCTTTATTGCTCTGCGTGGGATGAAATGACGGCGCCATTAAGATAAAACGCCTTCTCAGAGCATTAAAATTAGAGGTGAATCGATTCCGCGGTAAAACAGTCCCGTCTCCCTTTTCGGGGTTTATTTAGCGCTTTCGCCTGGCGCTCTCAGTTTCAGAGGCCGCGCTGGCTCTTACTGTACGGCTGGGCCCCGCCACCCTGGCCCCTGAGAGACCGCAAGGCTGCAGGAAGGGCAGGAGGGCGGCGGCCCCGGCCCTGCTGGGCCTCCTGTGCGGGATGCTGGGGAGGCCGCGGCTCCCCTTGGGCACGGTCCTGTCCCCTCCGTCCAGCACCGTGGAGCCTGGCCCAGGGCTCGGACAGCCCGGGCAGGGCCCCTCGGCCGAGGCGCTGGCAGCAGGCAGGCCCGAGAGGGGCCCTGGGTGGTGGCCTGTCTGAGGGTCCGGGCTGTCGTTGGGCTGGACGGAAGGTCTCACGCCGCGCGGTTGCTCTGCGGTTGCTCTGGCAGCCCCGTCTCCGCCTCCCAGGGTTGGCCCCGCGCAGCCCTGCTCGAGGGGAGGAACACCGCAGACCCCAGTAAGTCGGGCGCACGGGGAGTCACCCCGATCGCCCTCTGCCCCTGCTGACTCGAGGGCTGGAGGAGCTGCCCGACACTCCAGAGCCTGTCCCCGCTGGGAGCCCTGTCCCCGGCTTGTCCCCAGGCAACAGAATGCTCTCCAAGTCCAGGGCCAGTCCTGGGTCTGACGGTGCGTCCTTGCGGCGTGGGCCGGGAGTCCCAGGGGACAGTGTGGGTGTCCTCCCCATTCGGAGCGTCCCAGTACCGCCCGCCTGGGCGGTGCCCACCCACAGAGCCCGCCTGGCCCCGCACACTGGCGAGCAGGGTCTTGGGAAGGGCCCGGTGGTGCTGGGAGAGAGGCGGGCCCGCCGGCCACAGCGGCTGACAGCTGTGCCCAGGCCCAAGGACAGGTGGAAAGGCCCGGAAGGGCTTCCCTCGGGCACCCAGTCCACACCCAGCCGCACTCGAGGAAGCCCAGGAGTCGCCCTGGACGTGTCCCATGTCAAGTGCATCTGTCCCCAGGGGGACAGCCCTGCAGCCCCAGGATGCACAGGGGCCTCCCACCGTCCTGGCCCATCCCGGCCAGCTCTGCGCCCCATGAGCCTGCCCGGGCCAGGCAGGGGTGTGCTGGGGACAGGGCAGGGTGGCTGTGGCGGGTGGTCAGGGCGGTCAGGGTGGTCAGGGTGGCTGTGGCGGGGTGGTCAGGGTGGTCAGGGTGGCTGTGGCGGGGTGGTCAGGGCGGTCAGGGTGGTCAGGGTGGCTGTGGCGGGTGGTCAGGGCGGTTAGGGTGGTCAGGGTGGCTGTGGCGGGGTGGTCAGGGTGGTTAGGGTGGCTGTGGCGGGTGGTCAGGGCGGTCAGGGTGGTCAGGGTGGCTGTGGCGGGGTGGTCAGGATGGTTAGGGTGGCTGTGGCGGGTGGTCAGGGCGGTTAGGGTGGTCAGGGTGGCTGTGGCGGGTGGTCAGGGCGGTCAGGGTGGTCAGGGTGGCTGTGGCGGGTGGTCAGGGCGGTCAGGGTGGTTAGGGTGGCTGTGGTGGGTGGTCAGGGCGGTCAGGGTGGTCAGGGTGGCTGTGGCGGGGTGGTCAGGGCGGTCAGGGTGGTCAGGGTGGTCAGGGTGGCTGTGGCGGGTGGTCAGGGCGGTCAGGGTGGTTAGGGTGGCTGTGGCGGGGTGGTCAGGGCGGTCAGGGTGGTCAGGGTGGCTGTGGCGGGTGGTCAGGGCGGTCAGGGTGGTCAGGGTGGTCAGGGTGGCTGTGGCGGGTGGTCAGGGCGGTCAGGGTGGTTAGGGTGGTCAGGGTGGTCAGGGTGGCTGTGGTGGGTGGTCAGGGCTGTCAGGGCGGTCAGGGCGGTCAGGGTGGTCAGGGTGGCTGTGGCGGGTGGTCAGGGCGGTCAGGGTGGTTAGGGTGGTCAGGGTGGTCAGGGTGGCTGTGGTGGGTGGTCAGGGCTGTCAGGGCGGTCAGGGCGGTCAGGGTGGTCAGGGTGGCTGTGGTGGGTGGTCAGGGCTGTCAGGGCGGTCAGGGCGGTCAGGGTGGTCAGGGTGGTCAGGGTGGTCAGGGTGGCTGTGGCGGGTGGTCAGGGTGGTCAGGGTGGCTGTGGCGGGTGGTCAGGGCTGTCAGGGCGGTCAGGGCTGTCAGGGCGGTCAGGGTGGTCAGGGTGGCCATGGTGAGGGTGCTGCCCGCCGGGCTGGCTGGTGGCCCCAGGGCTGCTGTGGGCAGGGCCGGCAGTGGACCGTGGCGCCCCTCAGCTCGAGGCTCTGCCCGGCTTCCCGGCGCTCGGGAGGCAGGCGCCAAGGCGTTTCCGAGTTGGCCAGGTGAAGCGGAGAGTGGTGGCGTCTCGGGGGTTTCTGGGGGGACCGGGGCGCGAGCCCCGCGACGGGGCCTCTGGTTGCAGGGAGACGGGTGCAGGATATGGCGAGTTAGTCCATGACCTTCACGCCACGAAACCACCTTTATCGCTTTGGCGGGTGACAAGAGCAGCGGCGCTGGGGGGCGGCGGCGCTGGGGGGCGGCGGCGCTGGGGGGCGGCGGCGGGAGAAACGCCTCGTTAATCGCCCGCCGGCCCCGGGCGCCGGAGGAGGCCGCGCTGGGTGCTGAGACGTCGCAGTTTAAGACCAGTGTTGATTAGAATTTTTATAAGTTTTTTTATACGGGCGGTAACAGCTCTTTTGAGACAATAACACGGCTCAGGAAGGATTTTAAAGACCTGCAGGAATGAGAATTTGATTAGCAATCAGGACGGCCCCTCTGCCTGGGCGGCCTCTGATCTCCCCGGTTTATTTCCTTTCACGGCCGTGCCCCCCAGGACGGGGACGGGCCCTTCTGACGGCCGCGCTCCCGTCCAGGACCAAGGGCGCGGCTCCCGCACACGGGGGCTGGGGCCCCGGACACTTGCGTCTGGGTCCAGGCTGGCCGCAAGTCCGCCCGGGAGACCCCAGGAGGCCCGGGTCACGGTCGCCAGCGGCCGTCGGTCGTGCGCGGTGGGCCACCAGGTGGCGACAGAGGACCGGCCAGGGATGGTGCTCGTCCCACCTGGGCGCCAGGAGGGCTGTGGGGAAGGAGAGGGGCAAGCCCCGCCAGACTGGGCTGTGCCACCCCAAGACTCAGGAGCCTGGACATGCAGGGGGAGGCGGGAGGGGACAGGCACTTCGGCAGCAGGTGGGAGGGGACGGGCGTCCTGACCACTGTTTTCCTGCTGGGAGACTCACTGAGGGACAGGAAGGTGGGCCAGGGTCCCCAGCCCTGCTCTGGGGCTGGGTCGGTGCCTGCAGCCTGTGTTGGGCTTGGGGACAGGAGACCAGCCCTGGCCCTGCGGTGGGGCCAGGTTCCCCAGTGGCACCGGGCAGGGTCCTTCGGAAGGCAGCCACGCGGCCCACCCTGCTTCTGGCTGCAATGATGTCCCCAGAGAGGACCTGGTCCTCCTCCCTCCCCGCCCCGGCCTTGTCAGGGAGCCCCCATCCCTCTGGGCTGGGCGGTTTCCGACGGCTCTTCCTGGTGGAGCGGGTCTCAGCCTCAGCGTCCAGCCCAGCACCCTCTGCGTGGTCAGATGTGTGAGCTGTCCCGGCCCCAGTGGCCTCTGGCTGCCCTTTCACTGGGTCCGTGGAGATCGGGGGGACCCGTGGCCCAGACACGGGGTGCAAGGGAGTGCGTGGGGACAAGCAACGGGCCCCAGTCACACGGATCCGGGAGCTCTGCCAGCATCTCTGTCACCAGCTGTGGGACCATGAGCAAGTCAGGGTGACATCCCTGAGGCCACGCTGAGGCCTTTGACTCAGCCCCACCCTGAGCCCTGATCCCAGCACACACTGAGCCCTGATCCCAGCACACACTGACCCCTGATCCCAGCCCACACTGATCTCTGATCCCAGCTTACACTGATCCCTGATCCCAGCACACACTGAGCCCTGATCCCAGCACACACTGAGTCCTGACCTTAGCCCACACTGAACCCTGATCCAAGCCCACACTGAGCCCTGACCTTAGCCCACACTGAGCCCTGATCCAAGCCCACACTGAGCCCTGACCTTAGCCAACATTGAGCCCTGATCCTAGCCCACACTTAGCCCTAACCTTAGCCCACATTGAGCCCTAATCCCAGCCCACACTGAGCCCTGACCTTAGCCCACACTGAGTCCTGATCTTTGCCCACACTGAGCCCTGATCTCAGCCCACACTGAGCCCTGATCTTAGCCCACATTGAGCCATGATCCCAGCCCACACTGAGCCCTGATCCCAGTGCACCCTGAGCCCTGATCCCAGCCCACCCTGAGCCTGATTCTAGCTCACGTGCAGCCTGCCTGCAACCCATATGGGGCCTGACCCCAGGCGGGGCTCCAAGAGTCAGTGCTGGCTGGGTGGGCACCAGGAGGGTGGGTCAGACCTGGGCGGGGGACACAGGTCCTTTTGCTGTGGGTGGGTGGTCTTGGAGAAAGTCCCCAGGAGGCATTGCACTTCTTCCCTTGCCCCTCCTGGGCATGGCTGTGGGCTGCTGCAGCTTGTGCGGCCCCTGCTGTGAACAAGAACACCCTAGAAAGAGGAAAAGCCGCATCCTCAGCCCAGGCTCCGTGTTGGCGGCTGCAGGCCAGGCGGTGTCCTGGCTGGGGGGGCACAAACAGGAGGGCTGACGGGTGAGGATCTCGCGGGGCGGGTGGGCCCAGGCCCAGGCAGCCCCCCCTCGGACTCCATAAACTTCCCGGTGACAGCCGCAGCCACGGTCCCAGCCCGTCTCAATCGCTCCCTTTCCACTCCGCCCGCGATCCCGTGCGGCCACGCTCGCTGCGTGTGAGTGTGGGGAGGTCTGAAAAATCACCTGCCAGCAGCGCTTATTTAAATCCCAGGGTGATTTATGAGTGTGGACAGGTTTAAGGCCACCGTCGAGCAGGTAGTCAGCCAGACTGCTGAGCTGACAGTTTCCAAAGTGAGCGCAAAGGCACGCGCCGGTGGCCCGCAGCTCGGAGCACCAACGTGGGCCTCCCCTGCGCCCCACCTCCACCCAGCGTCGGGAGGCCTGTGTCCCCGGCAGGTCCTTGTGGAGGCTGCGGCCGTGGTGCCCTGTGGAGCCACAGGCTGCTCTGGGTGCCGGGAGCTGGGAGGCGCAGGGGCTGGGCTTCAGGCCCCAGACAGCGGAGCTGCAGGTCTGCTGGGGTCCAGGGCGCTGCCTCAGCGGGTGGGGGCAGCGTGCAGGACAGGGTGGCCCCCAGGCTCAGGTCCTGGCCAGGCTGGGTGGAGGACCAGGGCCCTGGGCAGGTGGCAGTGGGGCCCCTTTCCCTGGGTGAGGAGGGTGGCAGCAGGCCATGTGGCATGGGGGCCGGGGGTGAACTTTCTCTCTCTGTGACCGGGTGCAGCCCGGGCATGGGGTGCTGGGACAGAGAGGGGGGCTTAGACGTCAGTCTCTGCCCACCGCTCTGGCCCCCAGGCCCTGGGAGGGCACCCAGCCTGCTGGCTTCCAGGGGCCAGGCAGGAAGCTGGTGAGAGGGTGGGTGGGGGCAGGCTGGAGACCACGTCCTGTGTGGGTCCAGCGAGTGCCAGGCGGCCCGGGGCTGCTGCACTGCTGTTTTCCCAGGAGGCTGGATGTGGGGACACGGATTCAGAATCTCCGGAGTCCTACAATGGTGCTCAGTTTACATATCGCAGGCCCTGCTGGCTGGGCCACTCACGCCTGGCAGGGACAGAGGGTGCAGGGACAGGGGTGCAGGGACAGGGTGCAGGGATAGAAGGGTGCAGGGACAGGGGGTGCAGGGATGGAGGGGTGCAGGGACAGGGGTGCAGGGACAGGGTGCAGGGATGGAAGGGTGCAGGGACAGGGTGCAGGGACGGGGGTGCAGGGACAGGGGTACAGGGACAGGGGTGCAGGGACAGGGTGCAGGGATGGAAGGGTGCAGGGACAGGGGGTGCAGGGATGGAGGGGTGCAGGGACAGGGATGCAGGGACAGGGGTGCAGGGACAGAGGGGTGCAGGGATAGAGGGCACAGGATGGGGGTCACTAGCCGCTGGGGGACCCTACACCCCCTCTCTTGGCCTCAGCTCCTCCGTGCCTGAAAAGAGGACCTGAGGGGGTGGTCCCTGCCGGTCAGCGTCTCCCCAGCTGGGCCCCAGGGAGACACAGAGAGCACCCTTGGCAGTGGCTTCCGGGCTTCTGCCTAGCCACATGCAAGTATGCGTGTGTGCACTTGTGCACCTGTGGGCACAGTGTGGGCCTGTGTGTGCTGCACATGTATGGGGGTATGTGTGAATGTGTGCACATGCACACAAGTGTGTGCTTGTGTTCATGAATGTGGGTGTGCACACGGATGTGGATGCATGCACACACTTGCGTGTGCGTGCACTGTGTGCATGTGCACCAGGGAGCAGGGCTGACGGCCCTCGCAGAGGAGGGCTCGAGGCTGTGCGTGTCGCGAGCATCTCCCTGCGTCTGTGGCGGGGCTGTGGGCAAGGCCTGCATGGGCAGCAGCTGCCGTGGCCTTCGGTCCTCTCGATGTGGAGGTGACCAGCGGAGCACCTGAGCACGGCAGGTGGAAGTGGGTCTCTGGCTCTGTTTGAGTCAGGAGGCCCAGCGGGCAGCCGCGAGGGCCCGGTGGGTCCACGGAGAGACCCTGCGAGGGCCGGGTGGGTTTCTTCTGCCCGGCTCTCCCTGCCCGACCATCTATCAAAGGTGGGAAAAGCCGGGCTGCCCAGGAGGGAGGGGCGGCTGGGAAGCTGGGTGGGCCCAGGGTCAGCGGGGACTTCGGTCTCCGGCAGCCCCCAGACCGCCCAGGCACGGAGCGTGGGAGAGGAGGGGGGAGAAGCTTCCCCGGCCTACTGGTCAGCAGACGCCCCAGGGCCTGTGCGGGCGGGTGAGGACTCCGTCCCCCGGAAGGGGGTGAGTCTGGCACAGGGCCCTGGCTGGCCACCAAGTCAGGGCCACAGCCTTGGGGCAGCCTGGGGACCAGCCTCACTAAGGAGGGCGGTGCAGCTGGCCGGGACACCCGCCTGGCCTCCTTCCCTCTCTGAACACCACACTTGGCCGGGGACCGTCCCTCTGCGGGGCAGACCGGCATGGGAGGGCGTGGAGGGCTGGTCAGGAAGGGGAGGCCGGAACTCAGGCCGGCAAGACCCCGCGCCTGTGCCCGGGTGCGGGTCGGGACAGAGAACAGGAAGAGGGATGGAGACCAGCACAGAGAGGCCCTGGGGCGACACTGGAGGCAGACGGAGGGGGCCGGGCAGCCGGGGGTCTCCGCACTGGGTGGCAGCCCCCGGCAGGGCAGGTCCGGGCCTGCAGGTCTCCCGCCAGCAGCTCCCTGCAGGGTGGTCCCGGCCAGCGTCCTGGGTGCGTGGTCAGTGCCGGCCTCGCCTGCCGGCTGCACAGAAAGGAGGCCGCGGGTCACAAGTGCAAACGCACAGCTAGTGAATATTTAACGCCTAACAAAAGCGCATGCATAATTAACCAGGCGCTAGCAACGAGTTGGAATAATTTGTCTTCTTAAAGAGGATTTGGTAATTTGTTAAGCTGTTTTGAAATCTGCAGTCTAGCTGCGGGAGCCGCTCTGATTTCTAAATTAATTTGTGTGATTTAGGAAGTGGGAGCCCCTCTGTTCCGAGGGCCGCGGCGGTGGGCACTGGTTCTAGGGTTTGCTGCATTTTTGTCAATTGACCGACTGATCAAGGGGTGCAGACACTCTGCCGACACCCCCCAGCTGGCTGGGCCAGGCACAGCCCACGCCTGCTGCCGCCATGGTGTCCACATGCAGGACCAGCCGTGCCCCAAGTCCCAGGCGAGTTGGTTTGCGGAGCAGGAATGTGGTCGAGCTGGCGTTGAGGGCTCAGTTTAATCCTGAGGCAGGTCCTGCTCACGATGGCTGGAGCACTGCGCGGGCTGCAGGTGGGGACCCCACCTGGATGGCCCATGATGCAGTGGGCACAGGCCTGGCCTGGGCTGAGCTTGGCCAACCAGCCGTGGTGTCAGGACAGGCAGCGGGGGGGCCCAGGGCGGGTTCTGACTTAAGGAGGCTCCAGGGGTGACCACGGGAGGGGAACACCTGTTTCCAGCCCTGGTCCTCCAGGCCGTGCGTCCTGCTGTGGGGCACTGGGAGTCTGTGCTGCGCCCCAGAGGTCCCGCCCAGCCCCGCAGGGCACTGCGCCCCTCTGGTCGGCACCTGAGTCTTGAGGGACATTCCACGGTTCCATGGGGCCGGCAGCTGCAGGATGGTGGGGTCACGCCATAGCCGGAGGGGGCTCTGGGCCACACAGTGGCAGTGCGTGTGGAAGGCCAGGATGACCCATGAAGTTGGTCGTCTTGGCAGAGGCCTTGTGGCCAGGGAAGACCAGTCCATATTCAGACTGTCTATTGCAATAAGGACCAAGCGCTGCCCCTTTCCTGTAGAAGCAGTCCAATGTCACTGCCTGCCACCAGCCATCAGGCTGAGCCCTAGGGATGGTGCTTTGGCCTGGGCTGGGCCTGAGTCCACCATCCGATGTTGAGCCTGGGTCCTCCTCCCTCACTGGGTCTGGGTCCACCTCCCTCACTGGGTCTGGGTCCTCCTCCCACACTGAGCCTTGGTCCTCCTCCCTCACTGAGCCTGGGTCCTCTCCCTCACTGAGCCTGGGTCCACCTCCCTCACTGAGCCTGGGTCCTCCTCCCTCACTGAGCCTGGGTCCTCCTCCCTCACTGAGCCTGGGTCCACCTCCCTCACTGAGCCTGGGTCCTCCTCCCTCACTGAGCCTGGGTCCTCTCCCTCACTGGGTCTGGGTCCACCTCCCTCACTGAGCCTGGGTCCTCCTCCCTCACTGAGCCTGGGTCCTCCTCCCTCACTGAGCCTGGGTCCACCTCCCTCACTGAGCCTGGGTCCTCCTCCCTCACTGAGCCTGGGTCCACCTCCCTCACTGGGCCTGGGTCCACCTCCCTCACTGAGCCTGGGTCCTCCTCCCTCACTGAGCCTGGGTCCACCTCCCTCACTGAGCCTGGGTCCACCTCCCTCACTGGGCCTGGGTCCACCTCCCTCACTGAGCCTGGGTCCACCTCCCTCACTGGGCCTGGGTCCACCTCCCTCACTGGGCCTGGGTCCTCCTCCCTCACTGAGCCTGGGTCCACCTCCCTCACTGGGCCTGGGTCCACCTCCCTCACTGGGCCTGGGTCCTCCT
Source organism: Microcebus murinus (assembly GCF_040939455.1). Taxonomy (NCBI): domain Eukaryota; kingdom Metazoa; phylum Chordata; class Mammalia; order Primates; family Cheirogaleidae; genus Microcebus; species Microcebus murinus. The sequence goes on from NC_134109.1 coordinate 2,342,142, forward strand.
CCCTCACTGAGCCTGGGTCCACCTCCCTCACTGGGCCTGGGTCCACCTCCCTCACTGGGCCTGGGTCCACCTCCCTCACTGGGCCTGGGTCCTCCTCCCTCACTGAGCCTGGGTCCACCTCCCTCACTGGGCCTGGGTCCACCTCCCTCACTGAGCCTGGGTCCTCCTCCCTCACTGAGCCTGGGTCCTCCTCCCTCACTGAGCCTGGGTCCTCCTCCCTCACTGGGCCTGGGTCCTCCTCCCTCACTGAGCCTGGGTCCACCTCCCTCACTGGGCCTGGGTCCTCCTCCCTCACTGAGCCTGGGTCCTCCTCCCTCACTGGGTCTGGGTCCTCCTCCCTCACTGGGTCTGGGTCCTCCTCCCTCACTGGGTCTGGGTCCTCCTCCCTCACTGGGCCTGGGTCCTCCTCCCTCACTGAGCCTGGGTCCACCTCCCTCACTGAGCCTGGGTCCACCTCCCTCACTGAGCCTGGGTCCTCCTCCCTCACTGGGTCTGGGTCCACCTCCCTCACTGAGCCTGGGTCCTCCTCCCTCACTGGGTCTGGGTCCTCCTCCCTCACTGAGCCTGGGTCCTCCTCCCTCACTGAGCCTGGGTCCTCCTCCCTCACTGAGCCTGGGTCCTCCTCCCTCACTGAGCCTGGGTCCTCCTCCCTCACTGGGCCTGGGTCCACCTCCCCACACCGAGCCTCACGACAGCCCATCTGAGAGGGGCCCTGTGATTCCAGACCACATCCCTACTGAGCCAGAGTTTGCTATTAGCATTTTGGTGGTCACTTTGTTCTACAGCTTCTGGATGCCGAGCATGCAGAGTTGAGCAGACCCCATGCAATTTGGCTGCGGAGTGTCCCCAGCCCAGTGTCCCTGTCCCCTCCATGCCCCATGGCCCCCGGGGGCTGGCGCCTCGGGGGTGGCTCCTGTCCTTGTCCGGGCCTCTGGGCACACAGGCCGCTTCCCTGCCGGGCGCCCGCTGCCACTCTGGAACGTGGGGCCGTGGTGAGGGAGGAGGAGCGATCCTTCAGCCTCGCCCCTGGGGGTACGGGGGGATGTCCATGATTTTCCTTGATTCTGAAACATTCTGGGGGAGCAGGTGGAGGGTTGGGTCAGAGAGAGAAGAAGAGTCACTTGGGCAAGAGTGACCAGCTGGGGTGGGCGTAGTGACCTTTGCCGTCCCATTGGCCTCCTACGGTGGCGCAGGGTGTCACTGCCCAGCGAGGTGGGGCAGGTCTGGGGTGCTTTGCTGCAGCCTGGGGTCCCCTGCCTCCCATAGCTCCTGGGCCTTTGACGTGGAGTGGTTTGGGCTCTCTCAGTCTGCCGGGCAGGGAGCCTCTGAGGGAAGGGCCTTCTGGGCTCCTCTCCGGGTACAGGGCCAGGGGCTGAGCCCCGGTCCACTCGGGCCCAGCCTGGCTACTGCCACAGCCCCGCATGGGGCCGACACTGGCTTGGGGCCACTCCCTCTGAGCTCCAACTTGGGCCAGGCCAGCCGGGGGCTCCGGAGCACGCCAGGCACTGAGCGCTGGCCGTGCACGGTGTCCCTCGGTCCTCTTGCCCACCCCGGGCACCCACTTGCTCCCGAGGGCCCCTTGCTCCTGCCGCCTCGGGATTCAGAGCTTCCTGCAGGAGGCTGGGCCAGGGTCGGGGCTGAGCGGCCGTCTCCTGCGCTGCCTGGCGGGGGCTCCCTCCTTTCCCATCCCTGGTGCCTTTCTCAGGCTCTGGGCTTCAAAGCAGCCTGGTGGCTTTGGCAGAGACTCAGCCCCTGCCGACGGACGCCAGGAGGAAGACGCAGCTGGGGCCACGGGGAGCGTGGTGTCGGCGGCCACAGGCCGCTGACGTGTCGAGACTGCGTTGGGGGCAGAGCCGTGGTTCGGGGCGGAAGCAGGTGCTGGATTGGTGTCTGGTCCCCAGGAGGAGAGCAGAGGTGGCTGGGCTGTGGCCTTTATTTAGGACACCCTGCCCTGGGCTCTGTGGGGCAGCCCCTCTTCTTAGGGGCTCATCCCGATGGGGAAACTGATGCTCAGAGAGACCTGCCCGCGTTGCACCATGCGGGGGCCGGGTGCCTTCTGGGTCCCTCTCCCCAGACTCCGGTTTGGGGCTGCCGACCCCCCCGGCGACTCACTGGGTGGAGCCCCCGGCCGGCAAAGCCACGCTGTCCCTGCGGGCCGGCCTGTGCCTCCTCTTTGTTCCCGCCGCTCTGCACGGCTGAGTGAGTCCCGAAGTTCTCTTTCCATTAAAAATAAATGCCCCATTTTATCTGCCTGAAATGGCTCTGCTCCCTGGCTGTCTTTTCCACACCACTGTGTGTGGAGAACTATAAAATCATAATGCAGCTATTAATCCCCTGTATCTGCTTGTACCTAATTTTTATTAAAAATATCCTGTGCTCGGGCGGCCATGTAAATTACGGAGGCTGCGCGGTCCGGGCGAGAGGGCGGGAGGGAGCGCCGCGTGGGGCCTGCGGGGCAGGGCGGGGGCAGCGGAGGGGCGCGGGACCACTCCCCGCTCCACGCTGGGGGGGCAGAAGCTGGTCCTCCCGGCTCGGGGCCACCGCCCCCTACCCCACGAGCTCCCTGGCCGGGGCGGGCACAGGGGAGCTGGAGGTCCGGCCTGCTGCTCGGACGCCTCCCCGTGTGGACTCAGTGGTCTTGGGCACTGTCTCCGCTGACGGCAGTTTGCTCCCTGCAGAGGGCGCAGGGGTGTGAGGGGAGGAGGGGGATCTGTGCTCACACCCCTCCCACCTCCTGCGGCCCCCCTGCCCCTCAATGCTCCCAGTGGTTTCCACCTCTTTCCCCTCCCCCTCCCCCTCCCCCTCCCCTCCCCTTCCTCCTCCCCCTCCCGTCCCTCCGCTCCTCTTGAACAGCAGCTGCCCCCGCTCTGATGGCTCCTGGGCACTCAGTGGCTGGGGCCTCAGTGGCCAGGCAGTCAGTGGCCGGGTGATCATTGGCTGGGTGGTCAGTGGCTGGGACCTCAGTGGCTGGGCGATCAGTGTTTGGGTGGTCAGTGGCTGGGTGGTCAGTGGCCGGGTGGTCAGTGGCTGGGGGGTCAGTGGCCAGGTAGTCAGTGGCTGGGCATCCAGTGGCTGGGTGTCCAGTGGCTGGGCATCCAGTGGCTGGGCAGTCGGTGGCTGGGCGGTCAGTGGCTGTGCGCTCAGTGGCCGAGTGGTCAGTGGCCAGGTGCTCAGTGGCTGGGTGCTTAGTGGCTGGGTGCTTAGTGGCCAGGTGCTCAGTGGCCGGGTGGTCAGTGGCCGGGTGGTCAGTGGCCGGGTGCTCAGTGGCCAGGTGGTCAGTGGCCAGGCAGTCAGTGGCCGGGTGCTTAGTGGCTAGGTCGTCAGTGGCCAGGCACTCAGTGGCCAGGTGCTTAGTGGCTAGGTGGTCAGTGGCTGGGGGGTCAGTGGACAGGTGGTCAGTGGCCGGGCGCTCAGTGGCTGGGTGCTTAGTGGCTAGATGGTCAGTGGCTGGGTGGTCAGTGGCCAGGTGGTCAGTGGCTGGGCACTCAGTGGCCGGGTGCTTAGTGGCTAGGTGGTCAGTGGCTGGGGGGTCAGTGGCCAGGTGGTCAGTGGCTGGGGGGTCAGTGGCCAGGTGGTCAGTGGCTGGGCACTCAGTGCCAGCTCTGCAGAAGGAGCTTCTCTGACATCATCTGAGCCTGGGACGCCGCCTGGGGCTCACGGTCTAGGCGGAGGAGGACAAGTCCCTTGGCCTCTTCCTCCCGGGCCACGTCCCGCCAGGCTTGGCGTGCCAGCCTGAGTGTCCCTGCTGCCCACAGCCAGCAGCAGCACATGGTCAAGCATCTCCCCGCTGTCACACTCCCCCCGTCCCCTGCTCTCCAACAGGACTCACTCCTGTGGTCACCGCTCACAGCTCCCCGTCCTCGGGTTTGAGGGGGGCCAGCTCTGCAGGGAAGCCAAGTCACCGCGTCCGCGTCCTGCGTGCCCCCTCGGTGACTGCGCGGCCGGCCCTGCACGGCCAGGCCCGTCTGTCCCGTCCGCTTTGATCTGGTGGTTCAGCTGGTGTCTGCACACACGTGCAGCTGGTACCCGGCCCCAGGCCACGGCACCCACATTCACCCACATTCAGGCCGAGCTGCATTCAGGACTCGATTCCCCCGTCGCCCTCTGCAGCACCCGTCACCGCGCGCTCGGTCCTGCCATGGGCACCGGCGTGCTGTGTGTCCCGCCTTGTTCGCAGGTGCTGGTGGCACGTGGCCTGCGGGCTTTGTCCGCGCCTCCTCTGCCCGGCAAGACCGCGGCCGTGTCCTGGCCGAGGGACGGGGAGCCCTGAGGGAGACGGCCCTCCGGCTGCGCGTCCCCCGGAGGCTCGAGCTGCTCCCTCTGTCCGGGGCTGGCGCCAGGCCCTGTGTGCGTGGGCACCGGGGCGGGGCGCACCCTGCACGTCCGCAGCCCTGAGCCGGCCTCGCGGCAGCTGCTCCCACACGGCTCCCCGGCTGAGCTCGTCCTGGCTGCCCTGAGAATGGGATGGCGCGTCTGACCCGCTCAGCAGCCCAGGTGGGCCCCAGGTGTGGGGGGAGGCCTGGAGGGTGGGGGCGAGAGGTGTCACTTCCTCCCCGGCACCCCTGAGCCCCGTGCCCACTTCTCCAAGACACACAGGGACGTAGAACCCGACTCCCGGCGGCAACAGAGCCTTAATCAACACTTCGCTTTTACGAGCAGTTTTACAGCAAGGTAGGTTTCCTGCAGCCAGACCCATCCGCTGTCCTCGAGGCGCCGCCGCACTGTCCTGGCTGTCGGTGGGGCCGGGAGCCCGCGAGGACGGGCTGCCGCTGGGGCTGCGCCCTGCCCCCCAACCCCCGTGGGGCTCCCCAGGATGGCCCCGGCAGCGGCAGGCCTTGTGACACCTGCTGGGACAGGTATAGGGGCCTGGACGGGGGGCTGGGGGGTCTCCGCTGGGGGAGGGTATGGGCAGAGCAAGGTCCCTGACAGCCGCGTCCCTGGGCCCCCAGATTGGTTGGTTTGTGTCTTTGTCTCGCAGCTCCCTGCCCGCGGCCCGCGGGCCCTCGCGGCAGGGCGTGGGTGGGTGCAGACCAGTGGTCTCGCTACAGCGCCTGGCAGATGCCGGGCAGCTGCTGTGGACCGGGGCGGGGGGTTGGCCTCGGGGAGGCAGGGGGCCCGCAGGTCGGGCTTGGATGGGCGGTGGGTCCTTGTGGCCGTGAGCCCTGCTGGCAGGGGGGCTGCAGCAGGGGTGTCCCCCGGGCTGGGCCTGGCCTGGACGACCTCAGAGGCTCCCACCGGCCTGAGCATCCTTGAGGTGTGGCCCAGGCGTCCTTGGCCGGACCGTCTGCTATGGGGCTTCCAGGACCCCGTTGGGGGCAGAGTCCCCAAAGTGCCCTGGGTGTGAGCACGAAGCGGGTGGGTCGCTTGCCAGCCCCTCCCAGCTCCTCTGCACAGCTTTCTGGAAGGTTCTTCCTGCTTCTGTTCCCGCTGTGGGATGGACCTTCCTGAGATCGGGCGGGACTCCCCCTGGCGGGAAGGGCCCAGCACCGTGGGGCTGGGGGGGGGTTGTAACTTTGACCTTGTTTGGGGGAAGCTAAGCTGCAGCCTGGAGGGAAGCCCCTGCACCCCTGCATCCCTGCACCCCACACCCGCCGCTGCTGTGGGGAGCCGGCCTGGGAGACGGTGGCTGCTGCAGGGCCAGAGCTGCGTCCTGGTAGCAAGGATAGAGGTGGGAAAAGGCCCAGGAGGGCGCACGGCCTGGCCAGTCTTGGGGCCCACAGGAGGACCAGGCCCGGGGCGTGGACAGAGGCCTTATCCTTTGTGGGGGTGTCCCCAGGGAGGCAGCCCGCCCCCTTGCCCATGCTCGCTGCCCTCTGACTGCCTTTCACTCCCCTTCCGTCCTGGCCAATCTCCCGGGTGGCCGGTGCTGGGCGCTGGGGCGTTCGGGTGCCGCACGGCTCTGTCGGCGCAGGAAGCAGAGTTTCGCAGGAGCGTGGACGGCGGGCGCAGCTGCCCAGATCCCGGGCAAAGCCGCCGTGAAGCAGTACCCGACAGTCACTCCAGGGGACAATCCAGGGGACGGTCACTCCGGGGGACAATCCAGGGACAGTCACTCCAGAGGATGACCTGGGGGACGGTCACTCCAGAGGACAACCCAGGGGACGGTCACTCCAGAGGATGACCTGGGGGACGGTCACTCCAGAGGACAACCCAGGGGACGGTCACTCCAGAGGATGACCCGGGGGACGGTCACTCCAGAGGACAACCCAGGGGACGGTCACTCCAGAGGACAATCCAGGGACGGTCACTCCAGAGGACGATCCAGGGACAGTCACTCCAGAGGACGATCCAGGGACGGTCACTCCAGAGGACGATCCAGGGACGGTCACTCCAGAGGACGATCCAGGGACGGTCACTCCAGAGGACGACCCGGGGGACGGTCACTCCAGAGGACAATCCAGGAGACAGCCATTCCGGGGGACGATCCAGGGACGGTCACTCCAGAGGACGATCCAGGGACGGTCACTCCAGAGGACGATCCAGGGACGGTCACTCCGGGGGACGATCCAGGGATGGTCACTCCGGGGGACAATCCAGGGGACGGTCACTCCGGGGGACAATCAAAGCTAATCGAGGCCCCAGGGGAAAGCAGAGTGCTGGCACCATGGGTTGGGCCGGCGCGGAGCCCTCTGTGCATCCACCTGTTGGCGCAGGGCTGTGGCGCAGCGGGGACTTCACCCTGGTCTCACTTTGTGAGGTGAGGACCCGCGTACTCCTGTCCCGCGTTTTCTCCGACGGGCCGGCCTGGGCTTGTGTTAGTCAGGAGGCCGGACCAGGGCGCAGTGACAAGTGGTCCCTAGCTGGCAGAGCCTTGGAGGGTCTCAGGGCCGCCGTCCCCGCTCGCCTGTTCCCGGGTTTGTAGGGCGAGGAGTACACAGGCGGAGAGTCGAGCTCTGGCGCTGGAACGCGGCCTCCCAGGACCGACGCGTCACTTCTGCCCCCCTGTCACTATCAGCCAAACCAAGTCCCAGGCCAGGCCCGGCCCACGGGGAAGGCACGTGTGGTCCTCCCTGTGCCACGGGACACAGGGTCCGGCATCGGGGAGCTGCAGGGTTACTGACGGGCCTCCTACACCTTCTACAGTGGGCTGCTTGGGTTCTGTTGTTGGTGGCGATCGTTCTTGGATGCGCGTTTAAGGAATGTATTCGTCTTTGTGCTACGTAAAACCCAGCTTAATACGGTTTTGCTAAGTGGGTTTTATGTTTCCTAGGTAACAAAAAGTCCGGGGAAAAGCAGCAGCACAAACCTGATGTGAGTGGTCCGTGGTGCTCCAGGGTCTCCCATGTTTCTGGTCAGTCGTAGCTTTAGTCCTTCTGCTTACAGCCTCATGGCCACAAGGGGGCTGCTCCACCTCCAGCACCACATCTGTGTTCCAGGCAGGAGGAAGGGGCAGGACAGAGGACTTAAGAGTGAAAGAGGGAAGAGAGTCTGACGTGTGTTTTCTCCCTTCTGTGTGGTGCTTTCTGGGATGCCCACCAAATATTTCTGCCCACGTTGTATTGGCCCAGAGCTGGGCTACACGCGTGTCTAGTGGCGAGGGAACACGGGGAACGTTTGTGTGTGGAGGTGTGTTGCTGCCCAGGGCAGAGGCACCCTGGGCTGTGGGTCGGGACTTCAGATCAGATAGTGGGAAGGTGGCCCCAGGGTCCTGTCGTGTCATCATTACGTTTATTTTTAAGGGGAAGAAGCACCTCTTCTTCCAATTCACTTTTATTGTTGAGACAGTCTCGCTCTGCTGCCCTGAGTAAAGTGCCGTGGCGTCATCACAACTCACTGCAGCCTCCAACTCCTGGGCTCAAGCGATCCTCCTGCCTCAGCCTCCCAGAGTATGTGTGGGCTACAGGTGTGCGCCACCGTGCTGGGCCTCACGTCACTGCTTTGTGTCAGGGAGCTTGGCCCCTTCACAGCCGCACCTTGGGAACCTGTCGACTGGAAACACCGTGCCCCGTGTTCTCATGGGGCGCGGCGTGTGCACGTGTAAATGCTGGACACGTGACCAGTCCGCAGGCTGCGCCAGACACGCCTTGGCCTCATGGGTCCTTTTCATGAGATCTGATGTCTTTGGGGTCCCATTGTCCTTGTCCCCTTGCTTTTGAGGACTAAGAGGCAGAATTTTGGGCTTGACAGGTGTTGGCCTTTGCCCCTGCAGTGTCCCTGGGGCTGAGGGGAGAGGACAGGACCAGGATCACGCTGTGGGGAGCAGGTGCAGGTGTAGGGGTGCAGTGCGGGTGGGGGGTGCCCTGTGGGTGCGGGTGCCATGCGGTTGGGGGGGTGCTGTGTGGGTGTTGGGGTGCCATGCAGGTGCCGTGGGGGTGGGGGTGCCGTGCAGGTGGGGGTGCAGTGAGGGTGGGGGGTACCATGTGGGTGGTGGGGTGCAGTGAGGGTGGGGGTGTACCGTGGGGGCAGGGGGTGCCGTGCAGGTGGGGGTGTGCCGTGGAGGTGGGGGCTGCCGTGTGGGTGGTGGGGTGCAGTGAGGGTGGGGTGTGCCGTGGGGGTGGGGGGTGCCGTGCAGGTGGGGGTTGCCGTGGGGGCAGGGGGTGCCGTGCGGGTGGGGGGTGCCGTCCGGGTGGGGTGTGCTGTGGGGGTGGGGGGTGCCGTGCGGGTCAGGAGTGCCATCCGGGTGGGGGTGCTGTGGGGGTGGGGGGGTGCCGTGGGGGTGGGGGGTGCCGTGGGGGTGGTGGGGTGCAGTGAGGGTGGGGTGTGCCATGGGGGTGGGGGGTGCTGTGTGGGTCGGGGGTGCCATCCGGGTGGGGGTGCTGTGGGGGTGGGGTGTGCCATGGGGGTGGGGGGTGCTGTGCGGGTCGGGGGTGCCATCCGGGAGGGGGTGTGCCGTGCGGGTCGGGGGTGCCATCCGGGTGGGGGTGCTGTGGGAGTGGGGGGTGCCGTGGGGGTGGTGGGGTGCAGTGAGGGTGGGGTGTGCTGTGGGGGTGGGGGGTGCCGTGGGGGTGGTGGGGTGCAGTGAGGGTGGGGTGTGCCATGGGGGTGGGGGGTGCTGTGTGGGTTGGGGGTGCCATCCGGGTGGGGGTGCTGTGGGGGTGGGGGGTGCCATCCGGGAGGGGGTGCCACTTGGGCAGGCGCTGGTCCCGCCCGCGGCCTGTCTGTAATTAACAGCAGCACAGGATGCTGGGTCTGCGGCTGATTAGTTTTTTATTAAAATAATGACGCCTTCCAGGCAATCGGGGATCGCGTGAAACTCAGCAGTTTCCTCTGCTAATTTACGGCGACCTGCGCCGTGGACGGTCTCATGACCCTGTGTAACTGCCCGGGCCGTGTCCTTGGCGGGGAAATACTGCCTCCGCTGGGGCGTGGCTGCCGGCTCCCGAAGACTATAAGCCCCCTGGAAGTGATTGGCAGGCGCCTCAAATGGGCGTTTGACAACCTCCTTTGGCACGGTTGGGCGGGGCGCCGTCTGGTGCAGCGGCCCCTCACGGCCCCACGCTCGCTGCTCCTGCGTCCTATGAGGTGGCCTCCTGGGCCAGGACTGGTGCTCCGCGGGGCCCCGACGTGGGGACGCTGGGGAGTCGGGAAGGGCCAGGGCTGGAGCCGGGTCCCCTCCCCTGTGGGGACAGGCCCACCACCACGACCAACCTGCCCGGGCAGCGGCAGCGTCCCCGAGGGCGGCTGCTGGCAACCTGGACACCACGCGGTTGGCCTCAGAGAGGGGACATCTTCCTCGCTGAGCCCGTGGGGGCCCCCGCCCTGCTGTGTGGCCAGCGAGCGGCAAAGAGGCACCCCGGCTACACTGGGTGGGGCTGGTCCACCTGGCCACTCGGAGCTCCCCAGGCTGCGTCTTCCTGAGAGTCCACCTGCGATGCAGGCCAGGTCCGTTCCCACAGGCCCTGCCTCCGCCTGCTCCCTGCCCCTCCCCGTGCTCGGCCAAAGGCTCGTCCCCCGCCCCGCCAGGCCAGGGTTAGGGTCGGGAGGGCCAGGGCGGAGCCGCAGGTGTGGCAGGACACCTGACGCCTCTGTGCCCCCTCCCTGGTCACCTGGTGATGGAGGAGCACCTGGGCCCGACGTCAGCCGGGAGCTGCTTCCCAAGAGGGGCGTCACCTGCTGCGGGCCCTGGCCAGAGTTCCCGCGGGAGCCACCAGCACGGGTCCCTGCGTCCGGCCCTCCGGGCATCACTGGGCCCTAGGTGGTCAGGGGTCAGTGGAAGGGCCTGACCTTGCTTTGTCCCCCCTCCTGCCAGCCCAGGGGACGGCAGTGCCCACACCACTGCGGGCCCCTCCCCCACACCCAAAGCCGGGCCGAGACCCTCGCCTCTGTCCTCCCAGTCGGGGTGCAAACTGTGCAGCGTGTCTCCTCCTTTTTGGGGGGGTGTCCTGACAAGTCCCGGCCACTGGCCCTTGGACACACAGCTCCCACAGGAGGCCGCGTTACCTGGTGGCGCCCGTCCCCCGTCCCCCACCTCTGGCAGCCCAGACACCCCGTGCCCTGGCTCTGGTCCTGGGGTGTGTAGTCCCCCCGGGCACGGCCACGTGTGACCCCGGTGATCGTGGGGCGATCACTACTTCCTTGGACCAGACCGTGGCACAGAGAGGGCGCTGGCAGGAGCCTGAGAGGACGTGGTGGGGACCCATGAGTGTCGGCCCCAGGGTCCAGGGATGCCTGGGTTTCCGGAGCAGGGGTGGGGGGACTGCTCCGCGCTGGCTGCCAGGTGCCCGGCCCAGTCCCCTGGAGGACCCACACTGGACCCAGAGTGGCTGGGCGGGTCCGAGCTGCAGGGCTGCGTCCTGCGTTTCACCGGAAGCCTCCGCCCCGGCTGCCTGCAGACAGGGCGGCTGCAGTGAGCTTGGCCGGCAGGCTGGGACCAGAGCGACGCCTATGCAGATGGGGTCGCCGTCCCTCTGCCCTCGCGGGGCGGGTCTCCCAGAAGCTGGGCTCAGGCAGGGATGAGGAGCCGGTCTCGGGAGGGGACCCGAGCGGGAGGGAGGGTTGCCTCGGCCCCTGCGGGCGTCGGAGTCAGAGCGGAGCCGCCCGTGGGGCCCTGCCTGGCGTGGGTGTATGTGTGTCTGAGTGTGTATGTGCTCTGCCTGCCCCTCCCGCTTGTTCTCTGTGGTCTGGGGACCCAGCCGCCATGGACCACGGACGACAGACAGGCCACCGCCAAGGGCCGTGTCCTGGTGCCCTTCTACCCCCCAGGACAGAGCGACCTCACGCTCAGGCTCTGGCTGGCTCTGGGTCTCTGTTGCAGTTGCCCAATTAGTGTTTTGTCTCCATGTGGCCACAGCTGGAGCTCTCGGAGCCGCGTCCCACCTCGGCCGCGGCTGTCACAGACGGGGACTCGCTGGGAAAGTCAGGGCTGAAATTATAACCTGCTCCGGCTGCCACCGGAGACACGTCCCCAACTGCTCCCTCCGTTTCTCCCCGGCGTTTGTGACAGCCCGGGAGGGTCCCGCTCCAGCTGGGAGGCAGGGCCCGCGGGCGGCTCACGCACGGCACCCAGTGAGGTGTGCGCCAGCCTGCGCACGGATGAGTCAGAATACATTAGCATGCTAACGACCCGCCGGAGCCATCTGGAGCGAGGCGGGTGTCACCGTAGAGCCAAGTTGGCTCCAGCCCACACTTCCGCCTCAGACCGGCCTCCCGCCTCCCGCATGCTGGGGGAGGCTGGCGCCTGCCGGCAGAGACGGCGCGGTGCGGGCTGCTGTGCCCTGCCAGGGACCGCTGCCCCGGGTCCCCACTTCCCGCTGTCCGCGCCGCCCGGAGGGGCAGGGCAGAGAGACGGCGTCCACGTCTAGACAGTCTCACTGCCAAGGGGGCGCTATCGGCGGGGTGTGGTCAGGGCCGGGCCTCTGCAGGGTGAGGCCAGCCTCCCCCCGTCCGCTTCCAGGGGGATGGTGCCCTGTGGGGGAGGGCAGGGGTCTGAGCTCCAGAGCAGGTGCTCGCAGAGGGACAGGCGGACACACACACACACACACACGCATACACACACTCACACTCAGACACAGACACACACATACATACTCACACTCAGACACACATACACACACGCACACACTCAGACACACACGCACACACTCAGACACACATGCACACACTCAGACACACACGCACACACTCAGACACACACATACACACTCAGACACACACATACTCACACTCAGACACACACACTCAGACACACATACACACACTCAGACACACACACATACACACACTCAGACACACACATACATACTCACACTCAGACACACATACACACAGACACACACATACACACTCAGACACACATACACACACTCAGACACACACATACACACTCAGACACACATACACACACTCAGAAACACACACATACACACACTCAGACACACATACACACACGCACACACTCAGACACACACGCACACACTCAGACACACATGCACACACTCAGACACACACGCACACACTCAGACACACACATACACACTCAGACACACACATACTCACACTCAGACACACACACTCAGACACACATACACACACTCAGACACACACACATACACACACTCAGACACACACATACATACTCACACTCAGACACACATACACACAGACACACACATACACACTCACACATACACACACTCAGACACACATACACACACTCAGACACACACATACACACTCAGACACACATACACACTCAGACACACATACACACTCAGACACACATACACACACTGAGACACACACATACACACTCAGACACACATACACACACTCAGACACACACATACACACTCAGACACACATACACACACTCAGACACACACACACACACTCAGACACACACATACACACTCAGACACACATACACACACTCAGACACACATACACACTCAGACACACATACACACACTCAGACACACATACACACTCAGACACACATACACACACTCAGACACACACTAAGACACACATACACACACTCAGACACACACATACACACTCAGACACACATACACACTAAGACACACATACACACACTCAGACACACACATACACACTCAGACACACATACACACACTCAGACACACACATACACACTCAGACACACATACACACACTCAGACACACATACACACTCAGACACACATACACACACTCAGACACACACTAAGACACACATACACACACTCAGACACACACATACACACTCAGACACACATACACACACTCAGACACACATACACACTCAGACACACATACACACTCAGACACACATACACACACTCAGACACACACTAAGACACACACACACTCAGACACACACTCAGACACACATACACACGCAGACACATACACACGCAGACACATACACACACTCAGACACACACATACACACACTTGGTCACACACACTCATGAATACACATAGGCGGACACACTCATACACACTCACACACCCACTCACAGACACATACTTTCAGACACACTCAGACACACTTGCACGCACCCAGACTCCAGACCCACAGACACACACACTCACACATACACCCCCCCCCCTGACTCCGGCTGGGCGCGTTTAGCTCGACTTGGACGGGGCGCGGCTCAGAGCCAGAGGAGCAGCCGCTGATCCCACTTGGGGTGCAGCAGAAATACTCAGGAATCTGCATATTAAACATCTGGCTCTTATTTGGAGTCCCTCAACCTCTCCCTGCCTCAGTTTCCCCATCTGGCTAGGGGCGATGGCGGCAGGCGTCACCCTCCCAGAGCTGGGACGGTGTGAGGCGGGGGTGTGAGCACAAGTGGCTGTTGGGCTGGAGCAGGCCCAGGTCCGGACTCTGGGGGGCGGGCCGGGGTTCGTGGTGGGGCCGTGTCTGTCCAGGAAGGACTGCCGAGTGGCTGCAGGACTGGCGGGGACCGCGCAGGGGAGGGGCAGGAAGGGGGCAGTGCTGTGGCTCAGCCGTAAGAGGGACCAACCAGCCTGCAGGAACTACTCCGGCTGGTGGGGAAGGACCTTCAGCCTCCCGCTTTGCTTCGGGTGCCCACGTGAGGGGCCAGCGCTGCCTTTCTGAGCTGCAAACTCCCCGCGCCTCCCAGAGCGCAGCAGCGCCGCCGGGGGAGCCTTTGGAAGAGAGTTGCGGCCCCGCCTGGGTTTCCGCAGACTCAGGAGGGCGAGGCAGGGGTGAGGTGGCTCCTGCTGGGGCCCTGGGTTAGAGTGAGCTCAGGGGCGTCTCCCCCAGGGTTGCAGAACCCCGAGAGGCACCTGCTGGCTTCTTACGGGACACGCCCAGGGCCTTGGCCAACAAAATGACAAGGGGCGTGGGGCCCAGTGGAGTCTGGCTTCGTGCTCAGCAGGGCCGCCTGACATTCTTTCTCACTGCTCAGCAACTGCAGACAAGGGCGTCGGTTACTTGTTTTTTTTTTGTTTTTTTCTGAGACAGAGTCTCACTCTATTGCCTTGGCTGGAGTGCTGTGGCGTCGTCATAGCTCACTGCAGCCTCACACTCCCGGGCTTAAGCGATCTTCCTGCCTCAGCCTCCCGAGTAGCTGGGACTACAGGCAAGCATCACCACGCCCGGCTAATTTTTCTATTTTTAGTAGAGACAGGGTCTTGCTCTTGCTCTTGCTCTGGCTGATCTTGAACTCCTGAGCTCAAGCGATCCTCCTGCCTCAGCCTCTCAGAGTGCTAGGATTGCAGGTGTGAGCCACCACGTCCAGCCACGGGGAGTCTATCCTTGACCACTTCCATGTGGGCATGTATTCAGATGAGAAAGCATTCGAGTTGCAGAACACACTGATCCCCTCTCAGGCAAACCTGCAGGTCTGGCTCCGTGGGTCAGGGAGCTGCAGAAAGGCAGGCACCACCCCCTCCCAGGGTGACCTGCAGACCAGAGACCCGGGAGGCAGAAGAGCCTCCTCCGGGCGGGCCGGCGGGCTTTGCTCCTGGGAGGAGGAATGTTCTCACACTGTTGCTCCCATGCCTCCCGGAAGCCGGGTGCGGGGCTGGGCGGTGCTGAGAGCTCCCCGCAAGCCAGCAGGGTGTGCCCGCCAGTCTCCGCTGGGGAGACGTCCCTTCTCCCACTTGGAAGCAATGTCACTCTTCAAAGTCGAGAAGTGACAGAATTAAACAAGATGCGATTTACACTGAGCCGTGGAGCCTGTCGTGTTTCTGGCAGGTTTTGCTTCGTAGGTTTGGACGGGAAGTTCCTCGCTGCCAAGGGCTAAGCGTTGCTGGGCCCTGGTGGGGCCCTGAACTCTCACGGGACAGGGGCCGCTGTGTCCCGCCAGTGCTGGGGCTTGTCTGACATAAATGTCACCGTCCCTCTCTCTACCGTCCACGCCTGCGTGTCTTTACTCTCTTTTCTTTTCAGCGTTCCAGGCTTGGCTTTAGCTGCTCCCTGTGTGACGGGTGCACACTGGATTGTTTTCTTTACACAGATTGTTTGTTTGTTGTCGGGACAGGCGTGTTGCGACACTCGGCTGTGCACGCTGCTTCTTCCCTGTTTCCTTTTCTGGCCGTGGGAGCTGTTTGCTTTGCCGTTTGGTTTTCTCCAGTGTTCGCGGGGCCTGGTTCTCCTTTGTGTTTTCTTGGTGGCAAATTCTTAAGTTTCGAATGGATTTTCAAAACAGCTTTATTGGGGCATAACTGGCATACAGTTCGCTATACATGTTTAAAATGGGCACTTTGACACGTGTGGCCGTGTGCATTGTGCAGCCGTCCCCACAGTGAGATGAGCGGCCCCCTTGCCCCCAGAGCCTCCCTGCGTCCTTTGGAATCCGGCTCCCGGCTGAGGTGAGGGTGAGGCGGCGGGGACACCGGCTCCCGGCTGAGGTGAGGGTGAGGCGGCGGGGACACCCGCTCCCGGTTGTGGTGAGGGTGAGGCGGCGGGGGCACCGGCTCCCGGCTGAGGTGAGGGTGAGGCGGCGGGGACACCGGCTCCCGGCTGAGGTGAGGGTGAGGCGGCGGGGGCACCGGCTCCCGGCTGAGGTGAGGGTGAGGCGGCGGGGACACCGGCTCCCGGCTGAGGTGAGGGTGAGGCGGCGGGGACACCCGCTCCCGGCTGAGGTGAGGGTGAGGCGGCGGGGACACCCGCTCCCGGCTGAGGTGAGGGTGAGGCAGCGGGGGACACCAGCTCCCCGAGGTGAGGGTGAGGCGGCGGGGACACCAGCTCCCCGAGGTGAGGGTGAGGCGGCGGGGACACAGTCTCCCGGCTGCGGTGAGGGTGAGGCGGCGGGGGACACCGGCTCCCGGCTGCGGTGAGGGTGAGGCGGCGGGGACACCGGCTCCCGGCTGCGGTGAGGGTGAGGCGGCGGGGACACAGTCTCCCGGCTGCGGTGAGGGTGAGGCGGCGGGGGACACCGGCTCCCGGCTGCGGTGAGGGTGAGGCGGCGGGGACACCCGCTCCCGGCTGCGGTGAGGGTGAGGCGGCGGGGACACCGGCTCCCGGCTGAGGTGAGGGTGAGGCGGAGGGGACACCGGCTCCGGGCTGAGGTGAGGGTGAGGCGGCGGGGACACCGTCTCCCGGCTGAGGTGAGGGTGAGGCGGCGGGGACACCGGCTCCCGGCTGCGGTGAAGGTGAGGCGGCGGGGACACCGGCTCCCGGCTGCGGTGAGGGTGAGGCGGCGGGGACACCGGCTCCCGGCTGAGGTGAGGGTGAGGTGGCGGGGACACCGACTCCCGAGGGAGCCCGGCCGGTCTGCAGGCGCCACCCTCCGCCTGGGCCCGGGAGCGCGGCCGACTTGCCCACGCGGCGTCCCGCCTTAGCGGTGCTGGGGGCGCCCGGGGCCTCTGGAGCCTGCGCGCGTTTTCCGGGGAACTCGGCTGCTCTGAGCCACAGCTTGAAGCTGCCTGCGTGATTTTGTTGCTGTTGCTGGCACGCAGCCTGCGTTCCGGGGCTGCTCCCCTGCTGCGAATCCGGCCAGCGCGACGCCCCCGCCCAGCCAGAAGCCTCGACTGCCAGCAGAGTGGGCGGCGAGGGGGGCTCGTGTAGGCGGGGCTTGTGGAAGACAGGGGCGGGGCTTTTGGAAGACGGGGCGGGGCTTTTGGAAGATGGGGCGGGGCTTATGTGAGATGGGGCGGGGCTTGTGGAAGACAGGGTGAGGCTTGTGGAAGATGGGGCGGGACTTGTTGGAAGACAGGAGTGGGGCTTGTGGAAGACAGGGGTGGGGCTTGTGGAAGATGGGGCGGGACTTGTTGGAAGACAGGGGTGGGGCTTGTTGGAAGACAGGGTGAGGCTTGTGGAAGATGGCGCGGGACTTGTTGGAAGACAGGAGTGGGGCTTGTGGAAGACAGGGGTGGGGCTTGTGGAAGATGGGGCGGGACTTGTTGGAAGACAGGGGTGGGGCTTGTTGGAAGACAGGGGTGGGGCTTGTGGAAGATGGGGCGGGACTTGTTGGAAGACAGGGGTGGGGCTTGTTGGAAGACAGGGGTGGGGCTTGTGGAAGATGGGGCGGGACTTGTTGGAAGACAGGGGTGGGGCTTGTGGAAGACAGGGGTGGGGCTTGTGGAAGATGGGGCGGGACTTGTTGGAAGACAGGGGTGGGGCTTGTTGGAAGACAGGGGTGGGGCTTGTGGAAGATGGGGCGAGACTTGTTGGAAGACAGGGGTGGGGCTTGTGGAAGACAGGGGTGGGGCTTGTGGAAGACAGGGTGGGGCTTGTGGAAGACAGGGGTGGGGCTTGTGGAAGATGGGGCGGGACTTGTTGGAAGACAGGGGTGGGGCTTGTGGAAGACGGGAATTCCAGTCCTGCTGTCTGCTGGCCTTCTCCTTGCCAAGTCCTGGGCCTCTCAGAACCAAGAGCCTCTCCTAGGAATGGCAGTGGGACCCAGGAGATGGTGTCTAAGTCTCCCAGTCACTTGGGCAAGCATAGGCAGGTGCCAGTAGCCCCTCCTCACAGATGCTGAGACCTCCTTAAGTCTGTGCCCACCTTCTCTGGAAGCACCTTCCCCATCCCGCCCCCGTCACCCTCCCCAAGGGGGCTGTGATCTTGAGGCCAGTCGAGCCACAAGGGAGCCCAGGCCTGTGGAACCTCGCCTGGGGCACATTTGTCCTCTCTCAGAGAACGTGGCAGCCTGGACAGTCACCGGGGCGAGCTGGGCCAGGGGCACGGGGCAGGTGACCCACAGCAGGCTGGCCGCAGCATGGGGTCCAGACTCAGAGGGAGCTGGCACCCAGCGAGAAGCAGTTCCGGGTTGAGGGGTTCAGACGGGGTGGGAGACAGGACGCCTGTCTTCTGGCCTCGGGGGTGGCCTCAGGGCTTGGGGCTCCTTGTGAAGGTTCGGCAACTGCAGGGCCTCTTCCTACTTCAGCACCACTCAGACCCTCTTTTGGAAGACACGCGGCAGCAGCTGGACAGGCCAGCCCATGAGTGACCTGTCCCCGTCCAGGTCAGACGCCAACTCTGGCTGCTGTGCGGGACCTCTAGGAGCAAGGAAGGGGCAGAGAGCCGGGGACGGAGGGGCGGAGAGGCGGAGAGGAGGGCGGATCAGTGCCAGGTGTGCTGCCGACTGAGGCAGCCTGCAGAGCCTCCCTGCCCCGAGACTGTGGTCCTTCACATTATTGACGCAGGTCGCCCCCCACTTCCTGCAGAGCCACCCTGGAACAGCCCCCGCTCCACCCGCCAGCTGGGCAGGGCAGGCCCCAGACTCCACAAGCTCCCAGTAGGAGGAAGACACACGATCTACAAGAGCCCTGCCGATGTGTGGAAAACAAAAGACAAGGAGGAACCTTCAGGGCAGCTGAGGAGACAGGTCTGAGAGCAGCAACCGTACGGCCAGCTTCTCAGCAGCCACAGTGGGACCCAGAGGACAATGACACGATGCGTTTACAGGCTGAAGGAAATGGCTCCAAGTGCTGAGCCCCGCCCAGGGAAGTACCTGCCACTTCTGTGGGGACATCTGCCAGCCACGCCACACGGGCCTCCCGGCTGACAGTGGCGCCCCTGGCCCCGAGGGAGCCCAGCCACTATGGCCCAGCTCCTCGGGGCAGCCCTGTGTTGCCAGTGCACCAGCCAGGGCGCCTGGCAGGACGGGTGCTCAGCAGGGCCCTGGGACGCCCGAAGGGGCGCGCCCGTGTGCCGCGGAGGACGCATGGGGGCGCAGCGCTTTACCACGGGGAGCGAGGGCTGCTCCTCCTGGCGTGCAGCTGCCGGCTGGCATCTGGTGTAGACCAGCAGCTTCCCACCCAGTTGGCGCCTGCACGTAATGGGTCTATGCCCACACCAGAGAACGCGGCATATTTTTATTTAAAAAAAAAATCAATAAATCATTTGTGGGGCTGTCACCAGCAACCGCACGACTGAGTTAACCTGTGGTCTGCCGTGAGGGTGACCTTTTGTCATTAACCACAGGTGGTGACGGGCAGCGTCTGGGTTCATTTATGGTTTTCCGGGCGACTCTCGAAGCCACCGGAGGGCAGGGGTCCCAGGGCCCCCGGGTGGGTGCCAGTGTGAACAGGGTCCGGGCCAGGGGGCCGCAGGGGGCCGCGGTGCTTCTTGGGTCTGAAGCCCCAGCCTGTGTTCTCGGGGTTGCGCAGGTGCCGCTGGACCAGCCCCGGGGCTGCTGCTGCCTCTCGGTGGGTTTCCGGTTGGTGTCCTGGCCTCGCCACCGAATCATGCTGATCCTCCTAAGTCCTTCCGGAACCTCCCGCCCTGTCTTTCCTGGGCCTGAGCACCACTCGCACTTTGGGTGCCCGGTGTAGCCCACGGCGACATCGGCCCCGGCTGCTTGCTCCCACGTGTCGGCAGCGAGATCGAGGATCCGAGCACATTCCGCTGCCCGCCCCTCCCCCGGCCCGGGCCTGGCGCGGAGTCCGGGCGCACCTGTGCCCGCGAGTGATTGACTGACTGAACAGGCGCCACTGTGCTGCTTCCAATTAGCTGCCCTGCGGGGGCAAACTCATCTTGGAAGCAGACTGTCCCCCGCCCCACACGGCGTTGGCTGTGGAACTCAGTGGCTGTTTTGGCAAAAGACCCACCTTCCTAATTACATCTCTGTGGCTGATATCTCAATCCGTTCACATTCCGAGCATATGCCAGCCTCCAAAACGTCCCCATTGCCAAACGCTGTCCTCGGCGGGCCCCGCCCCATTCCTCCGCCCTTGTCACCGGTGGCCTGGAGGATGCAGAAGTCACCCCCAGGTGCCCCGTACCTGTCCACCTTCCCCGTGGCCCCAGGGTCTGCTCGGCCTCCCAGCTCCCGCCCCTCCCTTGCCATGCGAGTCCCTTCTCAGGGGACACTGGCCCAGCACTCCGGCCCTTGCCAGCTCCTGGGTTTTGGTCTTGATCTTTGTCCCTAGACCTCTCAGCTTCCAGAAGGATCTTGTGATTCCCTGAGGGTCCCTGAAAGCCCTCTGTGGCCAGAGTCCTCCCACCGGTCCCCAGGGGGTTCCCTGCCTGCTGCCCGTGGGTGACTGATTCTGACCCCGCAGCCTTGGGGCTGCTGCACGCGGCAGCCTGGTGGCGGGTCTGTTGGGCCGAGTTGCCCTGGATCAGGCACCTGCCACCTGCTTGCCGAGGGTCTGTGATCAGCCTACGGCTCTGCCCACTCCAGCCTGGGCCCCTCCCCGGAAACAGACGCCCCACCACAGGGGACGCTGGCAAGCACAGCACCTGTTCCCGGGTCAGGAGAGATCTAGCTCGTTCACGCAGACGTGTAGGGAAAGTGCAAACACAGGGGATGAACCCACGGCAGGTGGGACCCCACCCCGTAGCTCCCCTCGTCACCCGAGGCTGTCTTGCTCACATCTGCGTGCCAGCGCCTGGAAAGATCTGGAAGTTATTCACCAGATGGACAGCGCCTGCTCTAGGTCCTCCCTGCACCCCATTAAAGTGAGCGCTGTTCAAGAACGTGACCCGAGCTTGAAGACCTCCCTCATGGGTTGAAGGACAGGAAACGCTTTCCGAGAAGGCCGCCTCCCTCCCCGTCTTCTCTGTGTGTGACCGCTCACCGGCGTGGGGGTCCGGCCGGGGTCTTGGGCGCTTGGTGCCCCAGTTCCCTGGGTGTGCATCTGCTCTGGCATGCACTGCGCATGGTGTGCACACCTGCTGTGCGCAGTAGGGCCACACCCGTCCTGGGGTGCCGTGGGGGGGTCCGAGTTCCACGGAGGGGCAGGAGACACAGGAGAGACGCGCCCAGGGTGGACAGGGGCCCGGGGACGAGCTGTCTGGGCCTGGGGGCTGCAGCTGGGGATGGAGCGTGCACGGGGTGTGTGTGGCCCGGCCGGGGAACCGAGCGCCAGCCGCCTCTCCCGGCTGGGCGCGGCGCCTCTCCCCAGCAGCCAAGTCGGCAGCACAGGCACGAGCCGCGGTCTTGGCTGGGCGCAGGGCTGGGCCTGCCAGGCGCCAGCTCAGAGCCAGGAGCGCCCTGGCAGCCCCGCAGGACATATTGTGCGCTGACTGCCTGGCGGCAGCCCTTCCCACATGGGCCTCTGCCAGGGACGGCGGCGGAATGTGGAGCGGCCCTGCCCGGCCACCTGTGCCGCCCCTGCGGCCGCGAGAACTCCTGAGGGTGGGCGGTGGGGCGGCCGCGGGCACCAGACCGGGCAGGCCCTGGACTGTCCTCCCTGGACTGGCGCAGGCGGCGGCTCGTGTGCGGCCCTCTGCCCGCTCCCCGCCCCCCACGCCTGCGGAAGTTGGAGCCCTGAATCAAATCGCTTTGCAATTTGTCAAATTATGCAGAGGAGACAGCGGGGAGGAAAGGGAAGTAGTTTGACTCTATTATGCGGAAATTAGCTTGAAACAGAGGCTGTGTGCCTGTTAGAGCAATTTCTCTCCATTTGCTGCCGGAGAAAATTGCCCGCGGGACCCTCGTCCTCGCCTGGCCTGGCTGGGGGTGGGGACTGCTGGCCTGGCTTGGGGTGGGGGCTCCTGGCCTGGCTGGGGGTGGGTGCTCCTGGCCTGGCTTGGGGTGGGGGCTCTAGGTCTGGCTTGGGGTGGGGACTGCTGGTCTGGCTTGGGGTGGGGGCTCCTGGCCTGGCTTGGGGTGGGGACTGCTGGTCTGGCTTGGGGTGGGGGCTCCTGGCCTGGCTTGGGGTGGGGACTGCTGGTCTGGCTTGGGGTGGGGACTGCTGGTCTGGCTTGGGGTGGGGGCTCCTGGCCTGGCTTGGGGTGGGGGCTCCAGGCCTGGCTGGGGGTTGGGGCTCCTGGCCTGGCTGGGGGTGGGGGCTCCAGGCCTGGCTGGGGGTGGGGGCTCCTGGCCTGGCTTGGGGTGGGGGCTCCTGGCCTGGCTGCTGTTGGGGTAGGTGGGGGACCAGGAGGCTGGGTGGGAGGGGAGGGGACCGGCCCCTGCTTGTGGCCTGGCCCCTCTGATCCCTCTGCTCAGCCCCATCGGCTACTGAGACAGCCTTGGTGGCCTTGGAGGGCGTGGGGCCTGGCTTCCTGCGGGGTGGGCCCAGCCAACCGCCTGGGTGCATCTCAGAGGGGCCATGTGGGCACATCGTGCCCCAGCCGGGCCTTGGCGGGGGCTGCAGAGCCAGCATGCAGCTGCTGGGGCTGTGCTCGGCGGGGTCGGCCCCGCTGAGGGCAGAGAGAGCAGCCTGTCCAGCTGCCGTCCTGGCCTTCCGAGGGGGACGGTCTTTATGAATAAATTTTATGTGAAGCGAAATGCACAGATCGCAAGGACACAGTTTAATGAGTGGTGACAGACGCACGTGTACGCGCCCAGCACCCAACCGGATTGCAGAGTGTGCTCCTCTTCCCAGCACTGGACTGCGCCCGGCGCTCCTGCCCCGCAGCTCCACCGCGCCTACGTGGTCGGCTTGGTTCTGCCAGTCCCAGGACCGCCTGCACACGGAGTCACACGGCAGCTACGGTTTCTGCTCCCTTCTTTGCTGTCGCAGTCCCGGGATCTACCCATGTGGCTTCCCTCTTCACCACGGATTCGCCCAAACGTGCTCATGCTTGTGCGGCTCACGCGCCTTCCGGTGGTTTCCCGTTCTCCGCCGTGGCGAATAAAGTTGCCGTGGACATTCCAGCGCAAGCCTTTTTGGGATAAATGTCTTTTCTTCTGAGTAGACACCCCGAGGGCCACAGCGCGGGTGGATGTTCAAGCAGGTGGGAAATTGCCGGGCAGACTAACAAGGGCCGCGTCGCTTTGCGCCCCCTCCAGTGGGGCGGGGTTCCAGCTCCCCGCACGGCAGCGCTTGCCGTGACCACCTCGTGGCCAGCGGACTCTCTCCTGGAGACTTTAATTTGTATTTCCTGATGACTCACGGCTTGAGCATCTTTTCATGTGCTTATCAGCCACACGTATATATATGCACTTTGTGAGGCATTTGCTCAAGTTTTTTTGCGGCGTTTAATTGGGAGGCTTGTCATTTTACTATTTCTGTGTGAGAATTCTCTATTCTGAATATAAGATGTATGCGTGTGTAAATATATATATATTCTTCCTCCCAGCCTGTGGAATGCCTTTTTGTGTCCTTAACAATGTCTAGATGACCTGAAATTTTAAATTTTTGTGAAATTCCACTTGTCATTTTTTTTATCAGCTAGAGCCTTTTGTGTCCTTTTTAAAAAGTCTTTGTTTAACTCAACGCTGTGAAGATTTTCTCCTATGTGTTCTTCTAGATGTTTCCTCGTCTGTCTTTTATATTTGGATCTCTGATCTACTTTAAGTTAATTTTTCTGTATGGTGTGAGGAAGGGCTGGGACTCATTTTCTCCACATATTTATCCAGTTGTTCCAACTGCATTTGTCAAAGAGACTTTCCTTTCTTTATTCAGTTGTCCTGGAGGCTTTGTCAAAAATCCATGGGCAGGGCACCCACGGGGTAGCTCTGCACCCCGGCCTTCGTTCCACTCTCTGGGGCCCCCTGCCCACACGTGTCCCGCTGCCATGACGTATGTGGCCGTGCAACCTTTTGGAATCAGGCAGTGTGAGTCCCGCTCGATTCTTCCAGAATTCCTTTCTCTTTCCTGGGTCCTTGGCACTTCCAAATAAATCCATTTTAGAATCAGTTTGTCAGGTTCTGTTAAAAAGCCCGTGGTATTTTGATGGGGCCTCATTGAGTCTATTAAACGTCTGGGGTGAGGGAACATCCTGGCCATTCTGGGTCCTCCTGTCCATGAACGTGGTACACCTCTCCGTCGTTCAGCTCTTCTCTCATTTGTCTCCACGAGGATTTGTGGTTTGGGGGCAGGTCTGGTCCCGGCGCTGTCAGAGTTAGGGAATGACGTGGGCAGGGCGTTTGGCCATAAGCTGCAAGTGAGGCTCAGCTTCTGCCCAGGCAGCTGCCATAGCACACAGGACGCCCAGACATGCGAATTTCCATGGGGCCCATCTTCCTCCCCAACCCCCGTCCACTCTCTGGAACATTCCAAGCCATCCTTGTTCCATGGGGCAGGAGAGGAGGGGAACCAGACCCACAGTGGCCCCAGACCCCGATATCCCCCAGTGCCCCACCACTCAGAACTGCCCTCTTCTTTTGCCTTTCGTGTTTGATCACACGTTGACAAAGACACTTGCTGGGAGGTGCAAGACCAGTTCTCATCTGTTGTTATGGTTACGAGGAAGGGAAAACAATTTCCTGCGTGGTATCTTCTGATCGCTCCTGTCGGATGCTATGGCGGATTAGGGCAGGCACCATGGTGATGGCTCCTCTGGTTCTGCTGGGGACAGTGTGTCACTCACTTTGACCTCGTTTGTGGTTTACAGTGTGCTGGCAGTGTGTTGGGGGAGACAGAGCTCACTAACAGCCATCAGAGGATCACTTTGCTGGTTTTATTGCAGTCATAAAATCGCCTATGCCTCAGTGTCTCCAAAATACCAGCTTACAGGCATCATGGGAGATTCGGGAAGCCCAGGTGGGCCCAGAGTTGGCTGCCCCCAAAGTGCCCAGCGCAGGCAGGTGGGGGTTGGCCAATCACCAGACCCGAGGGAGCCGGTGTCTGGAGCTGTCTCCTTGCAGCTCAGAGCCAGCCACACACAGCTGGAGCCGGTGGCAGCGGGGGCCTGGGCCTTCCTGACAAAGGGGACTCCCACTTTCCCACCGACCCGGGCCACAGAGCCACGGAGTGGCAGAGGCGGCAGGTGGAGACTGGCTGAGGAGCCGGTGAGACAGTGGGGGAAGCACAGGCGGGGGGGGGGTGTGTTCCTGCTCGTGGGGTTTCTGTGAGGGCCAGAGTCTCCTGCCTGCTCCCCGTGGGCACAGCCCAGGAGCGGGCGGGGCCTGGGCAGCAGGAGGAGAAGCTTGTCCCTGAGCCAGCCGGGTCTCTGCCCCGTCCTGATCTGAGGGCTGCGTGTGACCTGCCATTCCTGCCCGTCTCATCTGCTTGCTCCTGGACAAGCCGGGGAGGGAGCAGGAGGGAAGGGGTCTGGGCTGGGAGTGGCTGCCGGGCTGGCAGCGTCTAGAAGGGTCACCTTCAAGGGCACAGGGAGGTGGGAGGCTGCAGAGAGTGTGGGGCTGGGGAGATAGGTCTGGGCCGAGGCAGGCTGGCTGCGGTCGATGTCCAGGGCTGGCTGACACCATGCGAGAGGTCACCAGGCAGGGTGCAGGAGGCAGTGGAGGGTGAAGACACGCCAGGGTGGGGCAGAGGGCAGGAACGGCGGGCGTCTGAGGCTGGGAGCCTGGGGAAGGGCGGGGTGCAGGCAGGCCAGGGGAGCATGCGGGGAGGGGCTCCACTAAAGCGGCCACGAGACAGAGGGCAAGGAGAGAGGTGAGCGCCTCACCGTGCGGAGACAGCGGGTGCGAACCCCAGCACAGCGCCCGGACTGACTCTCCTGCCCCAAATAGCTAGAAAACCTGGCCGGAAGCACAGAACAGCCCCTTCAGACTTCAGACAGCAAGCAGCGCGGGACTGAGACGCCCAGTCAGAGGGAAACCAACCGGGTGGCCCGCTGGTGGCCGGGCTGTCTGCCTGGGGACGCTGCCCAGGTGGCTGCCTGGGCTGTGGGTGGCCGACTGTGACGGGGAGGCCAGGCCCACGGCCGACCTGCTTCCTTGGCACCGACTTGGAGACTCCTCTGGGGTGGCCGGACATTTCTTCAGATCTCCTATCTCCGTCCTTAAGACCCACGGCTTTGTCCTACTCTGTCCACACAGAGCCAGTGGCCTCACCAAGCTGGGGAGACGGAGACCGGGATTGGAAAGGCCGGGATGGCTGGGATTTGCAGAGCAGAAGGCAAAGGGGGAGAGAAGGGGAGGTAGGCAGGAAAAGGGGTCCCGGGTTCTGCAGAGGGTCCCTGTGGGCCTTTGCCCCACGTACGGGGTGAAACTCCTAGAGCGGCTCAGAGGAGATAAAGTCATTGGAGAGCTGCAAGGTGGCTGGTTAGAACCACTGATGTCTCCACCAGCCGGAGCGGAGAGAACTCACTGAACACGGGGCGTCCAGGGCAGACCCCGCGCGCAGTCCTGCCTGAGCGGTGGGGCTTGGGAAGGCGACCCAGACCAAGCCTCAAAAGCCCCAGAACAAGTCTGGAAAGGGTCCAACTTACCTGCAGTGACTTAACCGCCTCCCAGAACGAAGCCCAACGCTCTCCAAAGGAATGTAAGGGAACCCGGCTCTCAGCAGCGTGCACGGCCCACGCGGCGTTCCGTGTCCCGCCAGGTTCCGCTGGACGAGCAAAGGAGGGGAAGACTGCGACCCCTACATGGGAGACAGATCGGTTAACAGAGACAGACCCAGACGCGGCGGGGATGACGCCAGGGCAGACGAGGATGTTACACGCCTGTTACACGTGCGTTCCGTGCGCTCAAGGATTTAAAGGAAAACATGCACAGAATGAGGAGAGAAACAGGAAACGCAAAAATCAGTGGCACAAACAATGTCATGACGGGAACGACGGTGCAGGAAAGTGGGTTCAGTGCGGCATGTAGACGCAGGCGAGGTAGACGGTGGCCGGAGCCAGCTCGCTGCCCATGTGGATAAACAGAGGGTTTTATCGGCCGCAGCCACGTGGGTCTGTCCGTGTGCCGCCCACGGCAGCGGAGTCTGGTGGTTGCGAGAGACCGTGGGGCCCACAGGGGCTAAACCCCACCGGCTGGCGCTTTGTGGGAGCGTGTGCCAAGCCCTGGTCGAAAGTGCCCACTCGGGGCCTCTTCCCACTGCAGGTCGCAGAGCGAGCCTTGCCTGTCACAGGCCGTGTGCACAGTAAGTCTGAGCTGGTTGGGCCAGAAAGGCTCCCGACCAGCGATTGTGCCCTGGGGCTGCGGTTTGGGCCTGGGGGGACTGGGAGGAAAGTGCCTGCGAGTGAGGCTGCTCCACCCGCCCCGGCCCGTCCTTGTCTTGGCGGCCGCCCCGAGTCTGCCCCGGGCTCAGGGTCTCTGCGCTCCTGCTTCCAGGGGGCCTTGCTCTTCTCCACACCTGGACAGGGGCTCCCCGGGGCTCGGGACGGGGACCGAGGCCCAGATGTGGAAGGACGGCGCTGGGTCGCGCCGGGTCGTGGCGTCTCGCGCTGGCTTTGGAGGGATCCCTTGGCCTTACCCCCCACCGCAGCGGATTCCCCTCCCCGCCTCGCCCTTTCTCTTTTCAGGTTTTTAGCTGACATCTATAATTTGGAAAGCCGTAAAAATGAATACAGATGAAGTATCAGAGGGCGGCTGTGCGAGGAAGGCCCGGACAAAGGCTCTCAGCGCTTTAAATGGGTCTTAAAACCGCTTTCATCTGCGCGGCGCCTCAGCCCGGCGAAATTGATTCATTGACCAAATTGGCCATTTAAAATTCAAAAGCCCGAGCTCTCAGCGCAGCTCCCTCCTCTCCAGATTTATGGGGCCGCAGAGAGGCACCGGGGTGTCTCTGGTTTCTTTTCTAAGGATGATCTACAGTGAGGCAACAGGCCCCGTCTCCCGGCGCGTGTGCACCCAGCCGGCAGCCTGCAGTGGGCGCCCTGCCCGCCCGGGGCACCTCTGCGGCAGCCGGCCCCGGGCTGGGCTCCCTGCGGCCTCCCATCCAGGACGAGGACCGGAGCTGTGGCCACGGGAAGGACAGGGCTGGGGAGAGGCCCAGGATCCCGGTGCGTGGGCAGCAGCCGCCAGGGCCAGGGCTGCTCTGCCGGCCTCAGTGAGAGCCAGGTGCCCAGCCTCCGCCTGCGGACTCTCCGCCGTCCTAGCAGAGGTGCAGACGGCACCCGTAGGCCCCGAGGCTGAGCCCAGAGGTGACGCAGGGCAGGAGGAGGGGTTTTATGGCAGGTGGAGGCTCAGGAGGAGCAAGCAGCCCGGCAGGAGTCTGCAGCCCGGAGCCCCGGGGCCCCTTCAGGCTGGGAAGGGGGCTGGGAAGGCACGGGGGGGGGGGGGGGGGGCTGAAGGAGAGCATGTGCTCCACACGCGTGTTCTAGAACACGGGCACTCACCAGCCCAGTGCAAGGCTCCAGGAGGGACCTCAGGTGCCAAGAGAAATGGGTGAGAAAGATGTGGAAACGCTGAAGCTGGGGTCAGGGCTCAGTCTGCGATTGGGACTGAGGCTCAGTGTGAGGCCAGGATGCAGGTCAGCCTGGGAGCAGGGCTCAGGGTCAGTCTGCGCGCAGGGCGCTTTGCCCGGGGAAGCTGTCATTGCTAGCAGGAGCCCGCGTCTCTGCCCTCCTGCACAGACTCGTGCACCCCTGAACTTGCTCCCCTGGGCCCGTGAGTGCGCCCCTCTGCTGCTCCACCCTTCCCGGGCCAGGTGGAGCCACGTGCAGGTCACCCGTCCTGCGCCCTCTGCCGCGCCTCCCTTCCTAGGCCAGGTGGAGCCACGCACAGGTCACCCATCCTGCGCCCCTCTGCCGCGCCTCCCTTCCTAGGCCAGGTGGAGCCACGCGCAGGTCACCCGTCCTGCGCCCCTCTGCCGCGCCTCCCTTCCCGGGCCAGGTGGAGCCACGCGCAGGTCACCCGTCCTGCGCCCTCTGCCGCGCCTCCCTTCCCTGGCCAGGTGGAGCCACGCGTAGGTCACCCGTCCTGCCGCAGCACACACTCCCTGTTCTGCCTGATTGCGGGGACGGGGTCTGGTCTCCTGGGAGTCCTGCGTCTGGCGCAGCAGCTCAGGGGCTCAAGCTCAGTCCCCAGGTGTCCACTGAGCGCCCTGCATCCCTGGGGACCTGGGCCAGGTGAGGGTTTGCTTGGGAGGAGCCGGGGGCACTGTCCAAGGAGGGAGAAGCAAGCCCGGAAGGGCTCCCTGCGGATAGTGGAGCTTCCGGGTGACCCACCCAAGGGGCAGGGGGGCTCGTCCACGGATCCTAGGGGGTTGGGGGGATCCTTCATTGATCCCGGGGGGCTCATCTATGAATCCCAGGGGGCTGGGGAGGCTCGTCCACGAATCCCAGGGGGCTCATCCATGAATCCCAGGGGGCTGGGGGGCTCATCTATGAATTCCAGGGGGCTGGGGGGCTCTTCTATGAATCCCAGGGGGCTGGGGGGCTCATCCATGAATCCCAGGGGGCTGGGGGGCTCATCCATGAATCCCAGGGGCCTGGGGGGCTCTTCTATTAATCCCAGGGGGCTGGGGGGCTTGTCCACGAATCCCAGGGGGCTGGGGGGCTCATCCATGAATCCCAGTGGGCTGGGGGGCTCATCTATGAATCCCAGGGGGCTAGGGGGCTCTTCTATGAATCCCAGGGGGCTAGGGGGCTCATCCATTAATCCCAGGGGGCTGGGGGGCTCATCCATGAATCCCAGGGGGCTGGGGGGCTCATCCATGAATCCCAGGGGGCTGGGGAGCTCATCCATGAATCCCAGGGGGCTGGGGGGCTCATCTATGAATCCCAGGGGGCTGGGGGGCTCATCTATGAATCCCAGGGGGCTGGGGGGCTCTTCTATGAATCCCAGGGGGCTGGGGGGCTCATCCATGAATCCCAGGGGGCTGGGGGGCTCATCCACGAATCCCAGGGGGCTGGGGGGCTCTTCTATGAATCCCAGGGGGCTGGGGGGCTCATCTATGAATCCCAGTGGGCTGGGGGGCTCATCTATGAATTCCAGGGGGCTGGGGGGCTCTTCTATGAATCCCAGGGGACTGGGGGGCTCATCTATGAATTCCAGGGGGCTGGGGGGCTCTTCTATGAATCCCAGGGGGCTGGGGGGCTCATCTATGAATTCCAGGGGGCTGGGGGGCTCTTCCATGAATCCCAGGGGGCTGGGGGGCTCATCTATGAATCCCAGGGGGCTAGGGGGCTCTTCTATGAATCCCAGGGGGCTGGGGGGCTTCTCTATGAATCCCAGGGGGCTGGGGGGCTCATCTATGAATTCCAGGGGGCTGGGGGGCTCTTCTATGAATCCCAGGGGGCTAGGGGGCTCATCTATGAATTCCAGGGGGCTAGGGGGCTCTTCTATGAATCCCAGGGGGCTGGGGGGCTCTATGAATCCCAGGGGGCTAGGGGGCTCTTCTATGAATCCCAGGGGGCTGGGGGGCTCATCTATGAATCCCAGGGGGCTAGGGGGCTCTTCTATGAATCCCAGGGGGCTGGGGGGCTCTATGAATCCCAGGGGGCTGGGGGGCTCATCTATGAATTCCAGGGGGCTGGGGGGCTCTTCTATGAATCCCAGGGGGCTGGGGGGCTCATCCATGAATCCCAGGGGGCTGGGGGGCTCTATGAATCCCAGGGGGCTGGGGGGCTCATCTATGAATTCCAGGGGGCTGGGGGGCTCTTCTATGAATTCCAGGGGGCTGGGGGGCTCTTCTATGAATCCCAGGGGGCTGGGGGGCTCTTCTATGAATCCCAGGGGGCTAGGGGGCTCATCTATGAATTCCAGGGGGCTGGGGGGCTTCTCTATGAATCCCAGGGGGCTGGGGGGCTCATCTATGAATTCCAGGGGGCGGGGGGGCTCATCTATGAATCCCAGGGGGCTGGGGGGCTCATCTATGAATTCCAGGGGGCTGGGGGGCTTCTCTATGAATCCCAGGGGGCTGGGGGGCTCATCTATGAATTCCAGGGGGCTGGGGGGCTCTTCCATGAATCCCAGGGGGCTGGGGGGCTCATCTATGAATCCCAGGGGGCTAGGGGGCTCTTCTATGAATCCCAGGGGGCTGGGGGGCTCTATGAATCCCAGGGGGCTGGGGGGCTCATCTATGAATTCCAGGGGGCTGGGGGGCTTTTCTATGAATTCCAGGGGGCTGGGGTGCTCGTCCACGAATCCCAGGGGGCTGGGAGCTCATCCACGAATACGAGGAGCCCCTGGTGAAGAGCAGCTCCTGGGGAAGCTAAATTCTAGGCACTCCAGCACGAACCGCAGGAGGTCCCAGGGCGGATGCCACAGTCCTATCGGCCCGTGTGCCCCCAGGGGCCTGGAGGGTCCTCGTCAGCCCAAGTGGTTTCCCTGCCAACCCCCCACCTCCAGTCCAGCGAAGGTCGGCTGTGCCTGGCCAGGTACCCCTGACCGAGGCCCGGCCACGTGAGGCCACCCTCCCTGCACCCACCCTGGGTAGAGCTGGGGGCCCCCGGCCCCCGCAAGGCCCCACGTCTCCATGGAATTGCTCTATCTTTGCGACTTTAATTACATATTAAGTGACATACTAAAGAACCATCGTTAAAATTTAAGCCTTTGTAATAACACCATTTCATTACGTTTTGATGACTTTATAACTACGATACTTTATTATTCGTTGCCTGTTATTTTATGGCGGCACAGTGAGATCTCTAATATCTCGCCACGATGGTGGGTGGTCATGAAACACGTCTGATGCTGGAGCGTGTTGCTGCCCGGGTCCCGGGGGCGCCGGAGGCTGCGCGGTGACCATGTGGCCGGGCAACTGTGTCTTCTAGGGGCACTTGCGCAGGGCGAGCTGCACGTGCGCCAGGTCCCCGGGCTCCCGGGGGCAGCCACTGCCCCTTCGCCACTCCCGACAGGGCCGACCGGTCTGTCCTCCTCCAGAAGGGACCTCCAGGCCCGCGGGGGGCGGCCTCTCGGGCTGGGGTCACTCGGGGACACCCTACGCAGAGCGCTGGGGGGAGTGTCTGCTCCTGGACTCTGAGAACCCCTGGGGTGCCCTGTAGGCTCCTCTCCTACCTGCCTCCCTCCACAGACACACACAGACTAGGGACATGGGAGAACCTGCCCGAGGTCACCCCGAGGTCAGGGTGGCCCAGGAGTGCCAGGTCCCCCAGCTCTGGCCCCCACGGTGCTGAGCAGCCGCAGACCTACCCCAGGGGAGCGGCGGGCGGGCGTGCAGGGAGGACTGGGGGGCAGCTCGGGGCTGGGGCAGCAGGGAGCGGGGCCGGCGTGGCCCCTGCAGCCCGTCTCGGCTCAGGAACGGGGCCGAGAGCCCCTCGGAGGCAGAGGAAAGGCCCCGGGCCCTCGGGAGCAGGAATTCTGAAGATACTATTGCTAGTGAGGTTGCTTTCCTCCGCCCGCCCGCGAGGCCTTGCCCACCCCGCCTGGCCGCCGGCCCCTCCTCCCCCCTCCCCCTCCCCCCCACGTCTGTGCCCTGGCTGCCACCAGCTCTCCCGGTCCGCTCCTCTCTGCCCGTCCCTGGGCTGCAGAGCGTAGACGCCCACAGAGGGGCAGACAGGAGGCCTGGAGAGCCCCTGCCCCTCCGAGCTCCTGGACCTCCCACCCGCACCCTCAGTTTTCTTGGATTTCCTGTGGGGCCTGGGCTCCAGGCCCAGGGCAGTGCCCGGCAGGAGGCTGCTCCAGCGGTGGCAGATCCACCGTTGAGTGCTTGGTCCCACGCCGCTGCCGTGGACGCAGGGTCTGGGCCCTCAGAGACCAGGCAGCGCAGCCCCAGGGACAATGGTTTTAGTATATTTATAGAGCTGCAAAATCAAATCATTGCCACAATCTACTTCTAGAACATTTTCATTACCCCAGAAGAAACCTCCATACCTGTTAGTCATTCCCTATCCTTCCCCCACCCCCGATTTCCCCACATCCTCACCAACACTGCTTCTGCTCCCTCCCTCCCTCCCTCCCTCCCTCCCTCCTTCCTTCCTTCCTTCTCCCTCCCTCCCTTCTTCCCTCCCTCTCTCTTTTCCTCCCTCCTTCCTTCTCTCCTTCCCTCCTTCTCTTTCTTTCCCTCCTTCCTTTCCTCCCTCCCTCCCTCCTTCCTTTCCTCCCTCCCTCCTTCCTTTCCTCCCTCCCTCCCTCCCTCCCTCCCTCCTTCCTTTCCTCCCTCCCTTCCTCCTTCCCTCCTTCCCTCTTTCCTTTCCTCCCTCCCTCCTTCCTTTCCTCCCTCCCTCCTTCCTTTCCTCCCTCCTTCCCTCCCTCCCTCCTTCCTTCCTTTCCTCCCTCCTTCCCCCTTCCCTCCATCTCCTCTTCCTCCCAGCCACACTAGTGGCCGTGGCGTGGTCTCTCGCTGTGGTTTGACCGGCGTCCCCTGCTAAAGGTGTGGGCATCTTTCCAAGCTCGCTGGCCTTCGAGTGTCTTCCGTGCAGAGATGAGACGTCTCTCCAGATCCTATGCCCGATCTTTGGCTGGGTTGTTTGTCTTTTTCCTGCTGCCTTGCAGCTCTCGGGACTTTGGGGAGACATCAGTGTGAGACCAGGGGACCCGTCTAGGCCATGCTGGACCTGAGGGTGTCCGGGCGCACTGTCCTCCCTGGACGGACACCTGCCTGCTGCCCTCTTGGCCTTCCCGTCCCCTGCTGCTGGGCGCCAGCTGCCCCTGCCCCAGGAGGTGTGGGTTCCCTGCGCTTTGCACAAACGCGTGTTCTGCTGCTGCTGCTGGTGGAGTGTCCACTGGCGCCTGTCAGTCTAGGCGTCCACGGCGTGTTCAAGGCTTCTGTCTCCTTACAGACCTTCCACCCGGCTGTCCCAGCGTCACTGGGCATGGGGAAGAGACATCTCCAGCTACTGTTGCCGAATTGTCCATTTCCTCTCCCAAGCCCGTCAGTCTCCCCGCATGTGTCCCGGGGCTCTGTTGCTCGTTGCGTGCAAGTTTAGAATTGTTAAATCTTCCTGACTAATCGACCTTTATCGGTGTGAAACATTTCTCTTTGTTTCTAGTAACTTTTTTTTGTTTTAAAAAGTCTTTTCTGTTTGATCAAACTGGAGCCACTGCAATTATGGTTATTATTTCCTGGTATATTCCTTTCCATCCTTTCCTTCAACCTGTTTGTATCTTTGAGTCTAAAATGTGCCTCTTGCAGACAGCATAGAGTTTGGTCTTTGTAAATGCAGTCTGGCAATATCTGTCACTTCATTGACTTGTTTAATCCTGTTATGTTTAACATTACTGATATAGTTACATTTTCACCTGCCATCTCACCTTTTGTTTTCTGTATGTCTCATGCCATTTTTATTCCAACAGTCCTCCTCCTTATTTATTGTTTTATTTTGTATTAAGTCGATATTTTCTAATGCAACATAGGGAATCATTAATTCTTTTAATAATTTTTACGTCATATTTTGAATTATTTTTAGTGGTTTCCCTAGGGCTTACAATATATATCTTGATTCACCAGAATCTATTAATAGTTCAGATTTATACTGACTTACTTTTGGTGAAATATAGAAACTTTATTCTTTTTTTTTTTTTTTTTTTTGAGACAGAGTCTCACTTTGTTGCCCAGGCTAGAGTGAGTGCCGTGGCGTCAGCCTAGCTCACAGCAACCTCAAACTCCTGGGCTCGAGTGATCCTTCTGCCTCAGCCTCCCGGGTAGCTGGGACTACAGGCATGCGCCACCATGCCCGGCTAATTTTTTATATATATATCAGTTGGCCAATTAATTTCTTTGTATTTATAGTAGAGACGGGGTCTCACTCTTGCTCAGGCTGGTTTTGAACTCCTGACCTTGAGCAATCCGCCCGCCTCGGCCTCCCAAGAGCTAGGATTACAGGCGTGAGCCACAGCGCCCGGCCAGAAACTTTATTCTTATATTGCTCCATTCCTTCCCAATTTTTGTGCTATTATTATTATAATATATCTTGCACCTATTTATGTTACAAGCCCGATGATACATTGCTAAAAATTATACTTTAAGTAATCTCTATCTTTTAAGGAATTTGAGAGAAGAAAAAAGATCAAGTGCATATTTATGGAGTTTGTTATTTTAACCTTGATCTGTTCTTTTTTATTTTCTCCATTTCTTCCTGTGGATTTCAGTTTCTGTCTCATGCTATTTTCTCACTGGAATACAGCTTTTCCCACCACCAATGTGCTTTCCAATATATTACATGTCTGTGATGCAGGCCTTAAAACACAAGTACACATACTGTGTTTCCCCAAAAATAAGACATATAAGGTCTTATATTTATTTTTCCTCAAGAAGACACCCTAGGGCTTATTTTCAGGGGATGTATCATATTTTTTAGGTACAGCACAACAATCTACATTTATTCGAATATAGTTAAGTCGTCTTCTTCTGGAACATCATCATCACTCTCCAAACCCCAAATTCCATCCTGAATGTCTTGCGACTCTATTTCCTTTAGAACCACTGGCCCCAAGCTCTCATGTCGAGCCATAGCGCTCTCACGGGGCAGATGAGAAGGGCTGCTCGTCTTCTTTCCCGCCTCGAGACCAAATGCATGGGTTGTGCAGATGCGCTGCGTAGCCACGCCCGTCTTATTTTCGGGGTGGGGCTTCTATTGCACACATGCTTAGAAATCCTGCTAGGGCTTATTTTATGGGTAGGTCTTATTTTCGGGAAAACATGGTAGTTTCCTGTGATTGCTTTTAAGTAAGGCCAGGGAAGCGAGGAGCAGTGTGCGATCACAGTGTTTTGCAATCACCCATGTAGTCACCTGTGCCGACACTCTGTTCATTTGTGAGGATTTGAAGCGCCGTCTGGTGTTACTTGCATTCAGTCTGAAGAATTTTCTTTAGCATTCCTTGTAAGGCAGGTTTGCTAGCAACAGATTATCTCTGTTTTTCATCTGGGAATGTCTTTATTTTACGTTCCTATTTTAAAATAGTTTTGCCGGAGATAAGATTTCTGGTTGGCAAGTGTTTTCTTTCCACGCTTCGTCTAGCTCGTCCCCCTGCTGCCAGCTCTGCTGATCCCGATGAAGTCGGTCGTTGGCCCTGCTGGGTCCCTGGGTACACGAGCCCGTTTCCTCCTGATGCTTCTAAGTTTTCTGTGTGTCTTTGTCTTCAAGGTTTTCATTCCGATGCGTTTGGGTGTGTCTCTTTTCGTGTTTATGCTGCTTGGAGAATTTTGCGTCTTGGACGTGAGGCTGATATTTTTCACAGATTTGGGACGTTTTCAGCCATTATTTCCTCCAGCGTTTTTCCCGTGTCCTCCTCCCCTGTGCTCCGGGGGCCCCCAGCACGCACCTGTCGCTGCGCTCACCGGAGCTCGCGCCTCGCTGAGGGGCTGTGTGTTTCCCTCATTTCTTCCTGTCTGTCCTTCACATTGCATCATCTCTGTTGATTTGTCATCAAATTTATTGATTATTTCCTCTGCCCATTCGAATCTACCGTTGAGCCTCTCTGGGGAATTTTCCATTTTACTTATTGCTCTTTTCCAGAATTTCCGGAGATATCCCAGCCACCATGAGCACACCCGGGGCCCAGATATGGTTTCTAATACTTTTCTACAACAAAAGGAACCAGAAATCCTTGGGTCAGTGGTTGATTCTGGGGCTGGGGCAGGGATGGGACCAGAGGAGCCTGGAGCGTCTCGTCTTGGCAGAAAGTAAAGAAACGCTGAAAAACCTCACAGCCAGGGCTCCTCAGACTTTTTAACCAGGGGGCCAGTTCACTTCCCTCAGACCGTTGGAGAGCGCGGTGCACACTCCACACCCGCGCACCGCGGGCCCGGGGCGAGTCGGCTGCTAAGCAGGACAGGCAGCGGCGGCAAAAACACCTGACGGGCCGGATAAATGTCCCCGGCGGGCCGCACGTGGCCCACGGGCCGTAGTCTGAGGACCCCTGCTCACAGCGATGTGATCATGCTGGAAGGATTGGATTATGCCAAAGGAGTCCCGGTAGCCAGAGCTGGAATAATTGGAGCAACAAAACGCAGCAGTGCATGGCTACAGACCGAAAGCGTGCGCTCGGTGTGCGTGGCTGCACAGACGCTCGGCGGGGGGACAACTGCCCCTGCAGGGGGATTCCAGGTAACTCAGGCGAACACTCTGGTCTCCACGGCCCCGGAGTGTGGGCTGCTCATCGTGACTTTCTCCCAAAGACCGCAGAGTGGAAAGTAGGAAAGAAGGGTCGTCCTGCAGTGGGGAACCCCGGCGCGGCCGGGCGCTCTCGGCCACCGTGAGTGGTGACAGTCCTCGGCGCTGGCGCTCACCCCGGACGGGGCGCGATGGAGCGGCGCTCTGCCTCCGTGGTCCTCCTCTCCCAAGCCACGGTCCCTGCTTAACCCTAGTGAAAACACCAGACACACTCGGCTGAGCGACAGTCTACGGAACATCTCCTGTTTTCCCACATTCGGACTCATAAATTCGACCTTCCGGAGCCTTTCCTGTTCTCTCGTGATTTCTCCCTCCTCGTCTTCTTTCTCTTTGCTTGTATTTTTTCCTACTCTACCCCCCAGGCCTCTGACTCGGGCCTACGCAGTGACAGAACCGGCCTCCCATCTGTCTGCTGAGGTCATTCTTTCTAACACCAGCGACAGATGCGCCGTGGCTCCCTAAGTGCTCCTCGTCCTCACGCTCTTTTCATCCCGCGTCTGTTCCCCCCAGTGCGTCCCTGCGCTCTCCCGGCTCTGGCAGGCCTTCCCCTCGGTGGCGGCGCCTCATCTGGACCGTCTGCCCTCTTGGGTCACTGGGCTCCGCCGTGACGGCTGCGTGACTGCGTGTTCTGCGGTGTTGACGCTGCGTGCACGTTCCCGGGCGGAGGGCGGTGCGGGAGCCGGGTCGGCCGCTACGCCGCTGCCCCTTCCAGTCTCCTCCCGGGTCCGGAGCAGGGAGGACTCGGCCCCCCGGGAGCCAGCGTGCGCCTCAACGGACAGGGTGGGCGGATCTGAGAATGGAGGGGACAAGGCCAGGCTGCCAGAGTCCCCTCCCTCTGTTTGTTTGTTTGTTTGCTTGTTTATTCATTTTTTGAGACAGAGTCTCACTTTGTTGCCCGGGCTAGAGTGAGTGCCATGGCGTCAGCCTAGCTCACAGCAACCTCAAACTCCTGGGCTCAAGCGATCCTCCTGCCTCAGCCTCCCCAGTAGCTGGGACTACAGGCATGCGCCACCATGCCCGGCTAATTTTTTCTATATATGTTTTTAGTTGTCCAGTTAATTCTTTCTATTTTTAGTAGAGACTGGGGTCTCGCTCTTGCTCAGGCTGGTTTCGAACTTCTGACCTTGAGCGATCCTCCCACCTCAGCCTCCCAGAGTGTCAGGATTACAGGCGTGAGCCACCGCGCCTGGCCCCTTCCCTCTGTTTAAACCGGGAAGTCACAGGGGACGGCAGTTCGGACACCTGCGTCCATGCCCTGGACCCGAGACAGAGAGACCGGATTGCTGCCGGAGTGAGGAGGCCCAGCCAGCATCTCGGGGCCTTCTCAGAGGAACTTCCGTCCGACCCTGCCAAGGACGACTCGCCTCCCGACGCCAGTCAGTTAATGCTTTGCGCGTCACAAATTCTGTAACAAAGTGACATAAAGGGATGGCTCCTCTCCCACGGCGGTGGCCGGTCAGGGACCACTGGAGCAGAGTAATGAGAGTGGCTGAAGGAGAGACGCGGGGACGCCAGCTCAGTTGGCGCCTGTGCGGCTCCGCGGTGCCAGGGGGAGGCGCGTGGGGGCTCGGGGACGGCCAATCAATCGCAGTGCTGTGAGTGTTTTGACAGCCAATTTACTTGCTGTCTCCTCCTTCCTTCCTTCCCTCATCGGCTCGCCTTGGCCCGTGGCGGGCGCGTGGGGAGTGGGACACGCCGTGGCCTCGGCCCTTGTCCTCGGGCTCAAAGCCCGAATCCTCCCTCTGAGCTGCTGACTTGGGACACCCTGCCCCTGCCCCCCCACCTGGGCGCCAGGCTCCCCAAGTCACCTTGCGCCCCCACCCTGGGCCCCACCTCCTCCTTTTGGGGGGCAGCGCTGAGCAGAGGGGAGAGCAGAACGTGGGCACAGCCCCGCCAGCCACTGCCAGGCTACACCCATGGGACACCCGGGCCCCTGGGGCTGCACCACTGTGCTGTGGTCGCAGCACCCTGGGACGGAGGCTGGGGCTGGGGTGCAGTCGGACACCCCAGGGCAGCCTCGGCTCCCTGACTCTGGCCCCGCAGTAACGACGGCGTAGCGGGCGGAACAGGCGCGTGTGCGTCTGCCCTCTGCTCTGCAGGAGGTTGTTGCTCTGCCCCCGGCTGTGACTGTTCTTTGATGGAGATGTCCCCATATGGGGAGGGGTCTTTGGCAATGAAGACCAGGCGATGGCTCCACTCTGCTCCTGGAATTACGTGTGTGTGTGTGTGTGTGGGGGACGGGGTCACAGTGAGAGCTGGTGGTCGGCAGAGGGTGGGCACTCCGCCATCCTGGCTGGTCACACGCCGGCACGGGGACCGGCTGCAGGGTCTGCGACGCCCAGGCAGGCTTAGTTCCCAGACCATGGACGTGAAGCATCACAAGGAAATCTATGTGCATGATTAGCCTCGTCCACAGACCTGAGGGGAGAGGCTCACGGTCCTCCCGGAGGACACAGATGAACCAGATGAACGTATTCCACCCTCCTGCGGGACAAGGGCTCTCAGACAACCAGAGGAGCAAAGGCGTCCTCACCTGGCACAGGGCAGCCCGCCGGCCTCCCAGGAGGCGTCAGCTGTGATCCCATTACACGGGCGCAGGGGCTGGTGGCGACACGGCCACCACTCAGCTGGGTCTGGTGCTCTGGCCAGCCTTATAGACGACGGGGAGAGAGGAGTGCGGATTGGAAAGGAGGAGCCATCAATTGTCATTGTGTTTGTTTTGGCAGACAATATAACTTTCTACACACACACACACAAAATTCCAAGAGA
This sequence comes from Microcebus murinus, assembly GCF_040939455.1. Lineage (NCBI taxonomy): Eukaryota > Metazoa > Chordata > Mammalia > Primates > Cheirogaleidae > Microcebus > Microcebus murinus. The sequence continues at coordinate 2,381,812 of NC_134109.1, forward strand.
CTTTATAATTTGAACGAATAATGCTTGACATAAGAAGACATGAAAATCCACAGCCTCGCGGTGGGCAGGCTGCGCTGACGGGAGACTGCAACAGACAAGCAAACCGTTCACGGCAGCAATAAAACTTTAAGGTACTTAGAAATAAATGTAATAAAGATGTGGAGCATCTTAAATGAGAGAATAATAAAATTTTATGGAAGGCCATAGATGAAGATTTAACTAATTGGAGGGATACACCATGGGTAGAAAGACTCAGTTCTAAGTGTTCGGTTCTCCTGTAAAATAGTCTATAAATTAAATGCAATTTCATTTAAAACCCTAACGGGGTTCCTCCTGGCTCCTGATGAGGTGGACGGTCACTCACTGGAATGTTAAGGGAGCAAGAACAGTCAAGACGAGAGGAAGTGGAAGCAGGAGGAGGAGACTCCCCCAAACGAGGCTTCCTCTAGCGTTCCGGCGAGGACTGTGCAGGAATGAACCGACCAGCACAACGGAACAAGGAGGCAAAACCCAGAGCCGCGCACTCGCAAGCCCTGTGTACACCAGAGGTGTCCACCCTCCCCTGGCCAGGGGGCTGAGTTGGGCAAATGCCACCGATGGAAAAATAATACAAATGAGATTATCGTCCTATGTCGTACGGAGAATCACGTTGAGGTGGGTTAAAGCCCTGTGTATGAAACGAGAAACATTTAAAACATTTAGGAGAAACTTTAGTGAAATGGGTGATGTCAGGGTACAGGAAAAAAAATCTCTTAAGTAATTTCTTATGCAAACCTGAACCATAAAATTGAAGTCTGAGGAAGCTGACTGTGTTAAACTCCATCGCTCCAAAGGCACCGTAAACAAAGTCAAAGGACCAGCCGCAGGCCAGGAGGAAATAGTTGCTAAAAACATTAACCGACAAATGATTACTGTCCAGTCTATATAAAATGCTCACACCCTCTCCCGGAAACCAGGGAAACACAAAGTCAAGCAACAGCTTTGTCGTGGCCCGTTTACAGGACGGAAGACGAACACAGAACACAAAACACAAACACAGAACACAAAGAAAAATACAGACACATGTACAAATGGTTGACCCGAGTAATAATACACCGGGTCAGTTTTATTTTTATACTCTAAAAACTTAAAGTTAGTTCCTTGTGCGTAACCACCCAGGCATTGCAGCAATGGCCATAAATTCTGGAACACATAGCCTTAGGGAAGCAGATGTCCCCTGGCTCAAGGTTTCCAGGTGGTTGCTCTAGGCGCTAGGCATAGATCATGGACCGAGATTAGCAAGGATGGGCAAGGTGAGCCAACAGGGGCGTTTCTCATCCCCAGCTTCTCTTAGGGTAATCCCCTAAGATCTTTGGCTGAACCTTGGCGGCTTTGCCTGGCTTAGGTCGCCCCTCCTTTGAGGGGTCTTATGCATCATTGACTAACCAGCCATCTTATGGGGTGTTTATCTTGTGGCCTACAGATCCCCAATGCTGTGGGGCAGGGTAGCTCTTGCTTACTTGCAACTCAGGTCCTTTGTTATGCCTCTAGGCAACAGCTTTGTTTATCACAAGGACCTTGTCCGGAACACATTACTTTCAAACACTCTGGGCAGAGCATGTACATTACTCACTAACTTTAATTCTTAAACTAGGAAAATATATGTCAGTCCCCTACACAGTTTCACAACCACCGGACTCACCAGGGCGCTGGCAACGTGCGAGCCCTCACGCCGTGCTGGGGGGCTAATGGGCCCCGCCGTCCCGGGGGCAGCCGGGCCACTGCTCGTGAGGCGCAGCCCGGCACGGCCCCCACCTGGCGCGTGGCGCATGGTGCAGGGCAGGCGACAGTGCTCACAGTGAAGGTGGAGCTTCCCGCTCCCCCAGCACCCCCTAATAAAAATAGAAAGAAAGAAGAACCAATGGAGCAGGGACGTGTCCAGGCGTGGGTGGGCGGAGGGTCAGGGCACAGGGGCCGGCGGTGGGCGCTGGGGCCGGCGCCCAGGCAGGCGGGCAGAGCCAGGAAAGAAGGTCGGGACGGGCCTGCAGCCGGGCGTCCTTGTGCGTCCAGGAAACCATCACGGGTCTGCAGTCTCGGGGCCAGCGGCTCCCTGTGCAGGGGTGACGGGTGGTGGGTGATGGGGGGCAGGCAGAGAAGTGGGGAACACGCCAGCCGGTCGGCCTGGCCGCCTTCCGTTTTCACTGGCTGCTGCGGCAGAAGCACTTGCTAAACCGCCTGCCGTGGACACGCTGCCTCCCCAGGGAAGTGACACCTGCACGAGAAACACCAGGACAGGGGCCGCGTGAGGCTCCTGAACCCGCTGACCGCGCGGTGACAAGGCCAGAATGTCCTTGTCCTGGGGAGACTCAGGCTGAAGGGTGGAAAGGCCACTGACTCTGCGAAATTCTCACAGCTGTTTCCCGTGGGTGGTGTTGCCGTCCCCAGAATTCAGTTCCTCGGGGTTGTAGGAGCGAGGTCCCTTGTCCCTGCTGGCGTCAGCTCAGGGCCGTCCCTCCTCCTAGAGGCCGCCTCGAGCCTTGGCAGGCCCTCCCGCCCCATCTTGCCCCGTCCTGGCCGGCACGGCGGGCGGGTGCGCCTTGCTCCAAGCCCGCCTGGAACAGCTCTCGGCGCCCTCGGGGCTCCTGCGCAGGCGGGGGAGGGCCTGTCTGGGGACGTCATTGCCTGGCTTCCCATGTCCTTAGAACCGTAGGCGCAGTGTGCGCCTTGCCTCTGGCCCTGCGCCCTCCAGCGTCTGTGGGCGCCCAGCCTCGAGGCGCCGGCTCTCAGAGTCGAGAGCGCAGCCGCTGTGGCCTGTCCGTGGGAGCCCCGTGACCGCCACAGGCAGGCCCCTGCGGTGCCAGGACCACCCTCCCCGCGCCACTGCCGTGCGTGCTGGAGACAATCCATCGGAAATCCACTCGTCGCCTTTACGTTTCCGTTCCCATCGGCGGTATTGGCGGGAGGGTTCCCGGGCAGGCCAGGCAGGCGAGGGCGGCTCCCGCCCACGCAGCGCTTAGACTCAAGTCCAGTCCCGTCCGGTCCCGTCCACCTGCGACGTCCTCGCCTTCCAGCACCTCAGCTCAGCGTAACTCGGTTCTGTTTCAGCCCAGTCCCGGCCACTCCGTTTCCGTTTTGCTTGGTCTGTGTTCACAGAGCTGCCGCACGCTCAGGGCCCCGGCCGAGCACGGCTGGAGGGGCGAGTTGGAGGGACGTGGGTGGCAAGGCCCGGTGTGAGATGCGGCCCTGGGAGAAGCAGGAGGGTGGCCGGTGGCGGCTCCTGCCCTGTCCCTCGGCCAAGGCACTCACAAGCTTCTGGGAATGGACGGGTGTAGAGTTTCTAGAACTATCCGCCAGCGCCAGGGGCTGGCCGGCCCGGGGCGCGCACACCGGCAGACGCAGCGCTGAGCTGGAGTCAGACTCGGGGCTCCCATCCCGAGCTGGCCCTGGTGGGCAGCGGGGCCGGTGGAGGCTTCGTCCCCAAGCGTGGAGGGCCAGTTGTCTGGCCGGCTCCGGGGCGCTTCCCGGGCTGGGTGGTCAGCGTCCACGGGCCCACGTGAGCCCCCCGTTGCAAGCCCACTGGTGGCACGGCTCAGCCTCTCGGGAGAACCGAGAGGGGCTCACCGGGTCCCACCTGTCCAGCGACGTGCGAGTGACCGAGGGCTCGCGCGTACCGAAGTCTGGACGCCGGGCGCGGCAGGGTGGGCGGGCGCGACGTGAGGTCTGGCGCTCAGTGCCGGCGTGGCGCCGGGCCCTCGGGGGACCCCGCAGAGCAGCAGATTCTCCCCCGCTGCCTGCGTCGGGCTGATTTCCACGCTGCCCGCGAACCCGCCCCAGAGTCGCGCCTCGGACTCCCTGGAGGGGGGTGGGGGCGGTTCGCGTGCGAAATTTGAGGACGCAAACTCAGTTCGTCGTTATTTATGAACCGGCACGGAGGAGTTTACTACTCTGATCGCCCACTAATCATTCCCCATAAATGCAGGGACCGACAGAATCCCACAGAATCGATAAAGCGGTAAGTTCCCCGCCTAAATCACGGCGCCTAGGGTTCCTGAGTAAACCTTCCCGTAATTTACAAAGGCTGTTGAATTTTATAGTAAGTGTTTTTCAAACCAAGCTGGATTCTAAACAATAATGACTTTTTAATGTGGCTCTGTGATTACATTGTCATAGTGAAATACGGGGGTCTCTGACTGCATCCGAAATGAGCCTGGTGTGAATTACTCCCAGGCACAGACCAGCACGGCCCAGGTAAAGCAATCTTCATAAATTACCCTCCAATCCGGCCGGCCCGGCAGGCGAGGCCCAATGCCAATGTTTGCAACTCAAATTTCAGTGGACGATTTGTAAACAAGCTCTTCCTTTTGTTGGGGGCAGTGGCCACGCCGTGGCCTCTGAGTGGCGGGGCTGAGCGTCCCCCCGGCCTGCTGGGCGCTGGCGAGACCGGGACGGCGGCCGCTTGGCTTTGCTGGGATCTGCGAGAGGAGCCAGTGCCGAGTGCGGGTCCCCTGCCGGGTGCTCCGCGGCCCGCGTGCTGAGTGGCTGCTGTCTCGGGCAGCCAGGACAGGATGTTTCTTCTGCCCAGAAAGTTCTGCCAGACCCCTGACGCTCCTGTGGTCACGTGGGCTCCCTACGTCCTCCTCCCGCCTGGCTTGGTTTTAGTGACTCCGGCCCCTGCCTGGAAGGGCTGGGAGGCCCTGCGGCCCCTGCAGCTTGGGGCCGGCCCCTCAGCCTCTGAACCGCTAAGTGGTTTCCCTGAAAGGCGTCTGGCCCCACGGGCAGCATGAGACACAGGTGGGGGACGGGGAAGGCTCGGCACACCCTGGGGGGCTACGCTTTGGGGCCACCTGTGCTCCCAAACCCACAGCCGTGGGAGGGGCAGGCTTGGCTCAAACCTGCGAGCCCAGGTGTGGGCGGCGGGGCCTGGAAGGCCGGGGTGGAGGCCCTGGGGCTCCTGGGACCCGAGGGGGCCACGCTAGGGCCACAGCCGGGGGTGCTGGCACGGAGAGCCCCTCCCGCCCTGAGGCGCCCACTCCACAGGCCGGGGCCCTTCCGAGACCTCCTGGGTACGGACTCCGGCTCCTCCCGTCCTGTCCACCCCAGGGCAGCTCCAGTCAGCGTCTCAGGGTGGGGCTTGGAGGTGTCCCCGTCTGGGCCTCTCTGACTTTCCGGAAGCCCCTCCAGGGCAGGCCCTGGCCACCCCATATGGGGTTCAAGGAGAGTTTGCTGAAGGCCGCGGGGCCCTGGGGTGCAGGGTGGGGTTTTCTCTCCCTCCCGAGAGTCGCCGCAGCCAGGCTCACACACCTCGTGCAGGTCGGTGCCCGGGGCAGGGGCCTCCACCTACCGTTCCAGAAGCTTCTGCAGCAGAGTGGGAGGAAGCCCTCTCTGACAGGCCCCCAGCAGCTGGTGCAGGCTCCTCCTTTCTCGGTGTCCTGGGTGCTGGAGGAGGAGCCGCCCCGATCAGAGGCACGACAGGCGGGAAGAGAGTGCGAGAGCCGGCCGTGCCGAGACATCTGCGTTCCAAAGCCGTGGGTTTCTGAGAAGGACTCACACACCAGGTTACCCCCATGATTTGATGCAGAGGACGACGGGCTTCACGGCTAGACGGTGCGTTCCCGATTCCCGTGCTGGGGACATCCCGGATCCCGGCCTCCTCGCCCCCGGGGTCTCGTGGCTCCCATGAGTGGTGGGAGCTTCCAGCAAGCCCTGTGCCCCCTGGGGGGTCCCGGGGGCCGTCTGCCCTCGGGGTGGACTCCCGTCTGTCCCCCCGAACGCCTTCCTGCAGACGCTGTGTCCCATCCGCTGCTCCCAGAGGTCAGGAAGGAGGGTGTGGCCATGCCGCTGTGCACAGCCGTCCCCGTGGCTCCCGTGAGCCGGGCTCTATGGAAACGCCAAGGCCTGGGCCGGAGGGGCTGTTCTGGGGGTCCCGAGGGCCCCCGAGGGAGAGCTGCCTCACCAGGCCCTTCCTCAACACGCGTGAGGCCGTGGTGGGAACCGGGAGGGGACAGCCGCCCGCCTGGTGGCCTGGCATGGGGTGGGTTTGGCAGCCGGGGGTGCTGGTGGCCGTGTGACGTGGCTTCGCCATCGTGGCCAGGCCGTGTCAGCGTCCTGGTCACAAAGACTCAGCCCTAGAGCACCGGGGACCCCCGCCCGCACCCACAGCCGGTGAGCGGCAGGCGTGGCCGTGGGGTCTTCTCGGCCAGATACGGTCTGTGCCTGAGGAGCGGCCATGCGGGTGGGCGCGGCGCCGTCAGCTCTGGGCAGCAGTAACGCTGGCAGCTGAGCACTCACCCCGCTCCGGCGAGCATCGCCTCCTCTGAGCCTCGCAGAACCCCCCCCCCCAGGGATCTATAATCTTGCCCCCATTTTGTGGATAGGGAAACTGAGCCCAGAGTTGAGATCACGTGGCTGGCCCAAGGCCGAGGGGCAGGTGAGCTCGGACAGGAGCCCAGGCAGCTGTCCTCGGCCGCGGCTCCCCCTGCCTGGCGCTGGGGGCGTGGGGGGCCCGGACGAGGTTCGCTCCACTTCCAGGACCGCTGGGAAAACCGAATGAGTTAAGGAATCGCGGACGGCCGGGCCCAGGAAGGGGTAGCTGTGAAGTTCCTTTTCCGTATTTAACAAGAGCATTTTGTCTGCAGCCGGGCAACGTTTTCAAGACCTGTTTTCAGGCCCGCGAAGAGGCCGAGGAGTCTCCTGAGTGTCCCTCTTTTAATAAGAAAAAAGGGAAGAAGAAGAAGACGTCAGGAGCCAGACTGCCTCCGTCCGGCCCCGGAGCCCTGATTTAATTCCCGTAACTGGGACAACAATGGCTGCAAAGTCTCACGGGGGAATAAATCCAGCCACTTTAAGGGGAGAATGGAAACGCTAAGTATATCATGTCAAAGATTAACATATGAACTTCGAATCTACGCACCAATTCAAAATCTGATTTAACAAACTGCTCTTATTAGAGGCAATTGGCGAGCATTCCATTATGAAAACAAATGAAATCTTCCCGTCGACGAGATAAATAATTTTCTCCCCACACCTAAGCGGGATGCATTAACTTAGCGGGTAATGATCTAAATTATGTATTAAACTCAATTACTTTTTATTACCGTTTTCCAATTAGGGTTCCCTGATTGACTTCTCCCAGGCAGCGCCCGTTCCCGCGGCCCCGGGTTTGGCCGCGCAGATGCCACTCACGCCCAGTGTCCCCATGTCCCTCGCGGGACACGGGCGGGAGTGCGGTGCGGCCCACCCCCATGGAGAGCGAGCTGGCACAGCGGGACCATTCCCAGGGCTGGGCGGGCGGGACTGGGCCTGCCAGGCCCAAGTGCTGCTGCTGCGGCCACAGGAAGGACCTCCACACTCGCAGAGACGCCTGGCCCGGCGCCCACTATGAGCCGCGAACACGCGTCCGCCATCGCAGACTCCCCGGCTCGGCAAAGCGCTGTCCTTTTCAGCATCCAAATTCCTTCGAGGAAGGGCTGTGTTCTGAGGCTGTGTGTGTTTCTCAAACTCGAGTCATAAGCTACATCTTTTTTTTTTTTTTGAGACAAGAGTCTCACTGTGTTGCCCGGGCTAGAGTGCCGTGGCATCAGTCTGGCTCACAGCAACCTCAAACTCCTGGGCTCAAGCAATCCTCCTGCCTCAGCCTCCCGAGTAGCTGGGACTACAGGCACGTGCCACCATGCCCGGCTAATTTTTTCTATATATATGTTTTTAGTTGGCCAATTAATTTCTTTCTATTTATATTAGAGACGGGGTATCGCTCTTGCTCAGGCTGGTTTCGAACTCCTGACCTTGAGCGATCCTCCCGCCTCGGCCTCCCAGAGCACAGGCTACTTTTAAGTTTAAAAAAGTGTGTAGACGCCCCCAAGCACTCAAATGCGACTCTCGAGGGGTCACTTGGCCAGCACGATTGCAGCGCCCCACGGCTCTGGCCTCACGTGGCAGGCCGTGGTTTACCCGGGTGTCGGAACATCGCGGAAGACCCGCTGCCCCCGTGGGAGCTGCCTGCGGGACAGCGAGGGCTAAGGTCCTGGCGCCCGGGGGGCTGGCGTGCGCAGGGTGGGGGGTGGCGATGAAACCCTCCTGAGTGCCCGGCCCTGTGCCCGAGCCGGAGGGGCCACAGGCAAGGAGAGGCCCAGCCTCCGCCTCTGAGATGGAGAGGTCGCGGTTCCGGCGTGTGGGCCGGGTGGGAGATAGCCTTGAAGTCGGAGCAGGAGGGAGTGCTGCCTGGAGGAGGAGGTCTCGGAGTCACAGCTCAGTGGCACTGACAGGGACAGCCACGCCCCGGCCGGGCCCGCACCCCACGCGGAACGTGTCCAGGGGACTCCTCGAGTCTCGGTGCCGGCGAGAGATGAAAGGACGGTGTCCCCGCGCCCAGGCACGGACAGCCGCCGGCCCCACCCCGCCCACACGGGTCCTGTGCTTTGCTTTTCGTGTGTTTGATGAATTCCTCTGATGTTCGAGAAAGAGATTAATTTTACTTATTCCTCCAAGCGGTCATTAGAAAGGCTTTTAATGAACACAGTGAAAACCAACTAATTATCGCAATGGCGTCTCACTCTAAATAAAATTGACAGGCGCCACGAGTATGATGCATCTCATTCTGCTCGGCTTATTAAAACCCATTTGTCACACTTTATCCTGGAGGAAGCCGTCGTCGTAGCCTGTGATAATTTAACTAATATTTCCTCGCTGCATCTAATACGTGAGGCGAGTTCACCGATACAAAGTCCTGACGCCTCACACGGCGAACGGCCTTGCATTCCGATTGCGCACACCTGCACAGGGCGCACCTGCACACACCTGTACGGCGCAGCCTCCTACGCACACCTGCACAGGGTGCACCTGCACACAGTGCACACACCTGCATGCAGTGCACACACCTGCATGCAGTGCACACATCTGCATGCAGTGTGCACACATCTGCATGCAGTGCACACACCTACATGGCGCAGCCTCCTGCACACACCTGCACAGGGTGCACCTGCACACACCTGCACGGCGCAGCCTCCTGCACACACCTACACAGGGTGCACCTGAACACACCTGTACAGTGCAGCCTCCTGCACACACCTGCACAAGGTGCACCTGCACACACCTGCACAGGGTGCACCTGCACACACCTGCACAGGGTGCACCTCACACACCTGCACAGTACAGCCTCCTGCACACACCTGCACAAGGTGCACCTGCACACACAACTGTACGGCGCAGCCTCCTGCTCACACCTGCACAGGGTGCACCTGAACACACCTGCACAGTGCAGCCTCCTGCACACACCTGCACAGGGTGCAGCCTCCTGCACACACCTGCACAAGGTGCACCTGCACACACCCGCACGGCGCAGCCTCCTGCACACACCTGCACAGTGCAGCCTCCTGCACACACCTGCACAGGGTGCAGCCTCCTGCACACACCTGCACAAGGTGCATCTGCACACACCCGCACGGTGCAGCCTCCTGCACACACCTGCACAGTGCAGCCTCCTGCACACACCTGCACAGGGTGCAGCCTCCTGCACACACCTGCACAGGGTGCACCTGCACACACCTGCTCGGTGAAGCCAGCGGCTCCCAGGCCGCATGTGACCGCACAACATCCTGTGGGCAGTTGTCTCACAACGGTGTGTGTGTATCTAAACATAGGAATGGTGCAGCAAGGGCACAGTATACAGGAGTAGAAAGGCCATGCTGTGTAGGACACATGCCAGGCCTGGAGGCGGCTCTGAGTGGGTCAATGTGGGGGTGAGCGTGGAGGCCTGGGACACACCGTGCACCTCGGTGTCTCCATGGACCCCGCACACCTGGGCCGGACCAGGTCACACAGAATATTTTTCTTTCTTCAATAGCAAATTAACCTTAGCTTCCTGTAACTTTTTACTTTATAAATGTTTAATTTTTAAAAAACTTTTGACCCTTTTGTAACAACACCTTAAACACAAACCCATTTTGTACAACTGGACAAAAATATTTTCTTTATTTCATAGCTTTGCTCTATTTTTGAAAATTTTTATTTTTTACTTTGTAAACGTTTTTGTTAGAAACTGAGACACAAGCATACACCTTAGCCTGGATCTGCACGGGGTTGGGGCCAGCAACGACGTCACTAGGTGAGGGGCTCCTGACCTCTGTGTGATCCGGGGTCCCCACCCTACGGCCCGTCGCCGAGTGGGGCACTTGCCGTGCGCGGCTGTGATCACGGCCTGACGCTCCTGTCTCTCTGGGACCCTGCGGATTCCCCGCCCCCACCGTCCCTGGTGCACCGAGACTCCGGACCCACACGCGTCAGTCGGGCGGGATAGTTCGTGCTGTCGTAACAAACAGTCCCCAAATCTAGCGGGTCGAAACGCGCGTGGTCCGGTTCCGATCCCAGCCCTGGTCGGTGGGGGTGCTGCTCCGCGAGCCTCTCGGGGCTCAGCACGGGGCTCGTGGGTCACCGTGGCTCGGGAGGGGAGCGTGGCCAACCGCATATCGGAGCCTTGGGGCTTTCCCCGACGGGCTGCACCTCGGCCGCCCACTGGCCGCAGCTCGTCACCTGGCCACACTCACCGGGGTGCGGCGAGTGCAGGTGCGGCAGGCCTGTGGGGAGTGGGCACCGGGGCGGCCGCGGCACTGTGGCTCGAGACCCCACGGTCCTGCGCTTTGCCCCCACCAGGGCCAGGCCACGGCGCCCCGTCCGTCCTCCCACCTGCCCTGGGCTCCTGCTGCGACCCGCCCTGCCGGCCGTCCACGGCCCTCGGTCCACACACTGCCTGGAAACGCCCCGAGCCCCTGGCCCGACCCTCCCGTCTGCCTCCTCGGCCTGCGCCGGGCAGTGAGGGCCGAAGGGACGTCCCTCAGTGAGGACGGCTGGTGCCTCTGCATCCGCGGCCGCCTGCCCCTGCCCCGGCCAGGGCCTCCTCCCCTGCCCGGCCTGCCCCCGTCCTGACCGTTCTCCCCCTCTGCCTCCCCCTCTGCAGGGAGCGGCCGGTGCCTTCCTCGCAGAGCAGGGGGCCTCGGTGGGGAGCCCCAGCCTCTCCGGCCTCCAACTCCTGCGAGGTGGAGGCTGGGCCCCTCCTTGGCAAAGGCCCCACCCCTGTCAGGCTCCCCGCTGCCACCCTCCTCTCCCTCCAGGCCCCCTCCCCTGCCATGCTGTTAGGGGGGCGTCTCTACAGAGCACAAGGGAGACCAGAGCCAGCCCTCCTGTCCCGCCTGCCGCTCCAGTGACGTCCTGTGCTCCCCCCTGCACAGCCAGACCCACCCTTCTGTCCTCGCTTCACTGCCCCTGCTCTGCAGTCTGGCGACCCAACGCTCGTGCGGTCTCTGCGGCTCCCCTCCTCCGAGCTCTGGACCCGTCCCTCCTGCCGCCTGTGCCGACTCCTTTCCACCCTCACAGCCGTTCATTTGGACGATGCGCAGCCCGCGGCCTCCTTCCCCGGGAGGGCCGGGCGCACGGCTGCGTCTCGCGGCACCTCGCCTGCGCCCCGCCGCCCCGCCCGCCCTCTTTACGGGGGTCTGCACACGTGTGTGCATGTAAAACGAAACGCGCGCTTTTGTCTGGAGATCTTGCTTTTGTACACGTGGAGCCATGCATAGTTCATGGGTCGTCCGCAACTTGCTTTTTATGTTTAACACGCCGCCCCGGGAGCTTTCCGCATTGGTGCGCGTGGCTCGGCCGCTTTTCCTCCCGTGGCCGCGGAGGCTTCTGTCCTGGGGGGCGGCCGCGTGTGGCCGCTGACGGAGAATTAAGTTGTTTCTTTTTTCTCTCCTTTTCAATTATTGTTTCTGTTGCCAACGGCTGCAACCGCGCTGGCGTGCACGGTTCTCCTGTGCACGGGCGACTGTCACTCGCCAGAACAGACGCCTCGGGAGCAAGGCCGGGCTCCCCTGCGAGGTTTCCGTGGACATTCCCAAATCATTTCCTGAAAAGCCTGCACGGCCCTCGGCTGCTTTTCCTATACTGCTGTCAACATTAGAAAGTGTCAACCCTTTCCCTTTCTTCTCCCGATTTTCTGGGTGAAAAACAGGACTTCCTTGCTGCTCTCATCAGCTCCCCTCTGGTTGCCAGAGAAACCGGGCGTTGCCCGAGTCACGCGTCCTTACAGTCTCCCTCTGACTCGGGATCGACCCGCTGCCCCACCCGCCTCCCCACTGCAGAGACCCCCCACCCCCCGCCCCTCGCCGTCCCTTCCGGACTCAGCAACTTGAACCTGGCAAGCCCAAATTCCCCTGTTTCTCTTTTTCATAAAACGACGTCTACCAAGCCCCTTCTTTTGCAGGTGAATATCTGCCCCCGCCTCCAATCCCACAAAACAGGCGATTGCACCTTGTCTGGGATCCACGGCCGGCGCGGCCGCTTTGGGAGACCCCGCATCTCTGCAGCGTGCGATTTCTCGTCTGGGAAGACGTCTCTCTCCGTTTACTCGGGTTTTGTGCCCACTGTCGCCAGTTACTTCCCCACCACCCCCGGATGTTTTACGGCTTTTCTGGCTACTGTGAAATGGGAGCGGCTTCTTTCAAACGGTTATTTCCTGTGTGCACAAAAGGGCTGTGGGTTTTTAGACACTGGCCCCATTGCTGGCTGCATTACTAAGCTCTCTTGGTACTTTCTTAGTGTCGTGGTTGGATCTCCTTGGATTTGCCAGACACGGCCACATTGCCAGCCAACCACGACAGTTTCGCTTCTTCCTTTGCGCTTCTCAGAGCCCTTAAAATCCGTCTTGCACCGACTGGGCCTCCCGCGTGGAGCGGTGTGAACGCTGGCTGGCGTCCTCGTCCCGCTCTGGATTCCGACGGCAGCCCTGGAACTCTCATGCCGCAGGCGGCGGGTGTCGGCACATGCTGCTTTGGCCGTGTGTTAAGTTTCTCCTGCGTTTTTTTCTACTGTAATGAATTGCAACAAATTACGTCAGTAGCTTTCAAATGTCACAAGCCCTTGGATTCCCAGAATGACCTTCCTCCAGGTTGCAGCAGCTCCTCAGGGCCGGCCCCCGCTTGCCTGAGCCGCGACCCCTTCCGGGCGGTGACTCGGCCGGGTGGACGGTCCCTGCAGCTGCCCCACGGCCTGAAGGCGTGCGAGGAGGGGGCTGGCGGGCGCCTCCTCCCCACGGCAGCTCACATTTCCTTGTCACACGCACGCGTCCACCACGACGCTTCACGTGTCTCAACGTTCACGTAAGCAGGAAAGAAACGCTTGCACTTTGCGTTTTCCACTTCCCATCGAGTTTTTCAAATGTCTGGATATCAACCCAGCGTGTTCCTGGGAACTGCAGCAGAACATTCCCTACGTTGCGAGAAGGCACAGTTCAGCGGTCCCTGCCCACCAAGGACCCCTCGGGTTGCCCCTGCTCCTTCCCTGGCTGCTGGAGAGGCCTTGCCGTGTCTGCGGCGCCGTGGGCAGAGGTCCTCGTGCAGCCGCCGCAGGTAGGGCCGCCCCCGGCACGTGTGTGCAGAGCCGTCACAGCACCCGCGTTACAGGTGCCCGGTGAGCGTGAGCCGTCGGTGCTGTCCCCGGCCTCACCACTTGGCGCCTCTGCCGCCTGGCTGTCCAAAGCGCTTGCACCAATCTACCTTCCCGCAGCGGCGGGTGGAGCTGCCGTCGCCGCGAACTCGCGGCAGCGCTCGGGGGTATCAGACTCATTAATTTTTTACACTCTATTGGGTGAAAAATGGCATCTAGTTGTTATAATTTGTGTTTCTCGGTGTGAGCCGTGACGCCGGGCCGCTTGTCACATGTTTAGTGCACACTGTTTCCTCCTCGTATTTATCGTTTCTCCGCATTTGCTCATTTTTCTATCGGCTGCTGCCTTTGTCCTATTGATTTTCAGGAATTATTTATGTATCTGGGTAGCGATGCCTTATTGGTTATATGGCTTGCAAATATATCCTCCCAGACTGAGGCTAGTATTTTTTTTGTCTTGTTTTATTGATGGTGTCTTCTGCTGAACAAAATTCTAAATTTTTAATGTGTCTGATACATCAAACTTTCCTTTATGTTTTGTGATATTGGCATAAACTCTTACGTTGCCATTTGTGGTTCTGCATTCTCACATTTGGCTTTGATACACCTGTAATTTCTTTTTTCTTTCTTTTAAATTTCAGAATATTACAGGGGTACACATGCTTGCGTTACATAAACTACCTTTGCACGACCCAAGCTACAAGTGTGCCCAACCCCCAGACATCGTGCACTGCACCCATTAGGTGTGAATTTACCCATCCCCTCCTCCCCCCACCCGGCCGATGTCCTATGAATGTTACTCCCATATGTGCGTGTAAATGTTGATCAACTAGTACCAATTTAATGGTACCAATTTAATGGTACCAATGTGGTGCTTTTTTTTCATTCTTGGGATACTTCACTTAGAAGAATGGGCTCCAGCTCCATTCCAGGATAGCACAAAGGGTGTTAGTTCATCATTTTTTTGTGTGTGGCTGAGTAGAACTCCACAGTATACATATGCCACATTTTATTGATCGACTCATGTATTGATGGACACTTGGATTGTTTCCACATCTTTGCAATTGTGAATTGTGCTGCTATGAACATCCGAGTGCAGATGTCTTTTTTATAGAATGTCTTTTTTCTTCCTTTGGGTAAATACCAAGCAGTGGAATTGCTGGATCGAATGGTAGTTCTACTTTTAGTTATTTGAGATATCTCCATGTTTCTTTCCATAAAGATTCAACTAGTTTGAAGTCCCACCAGCAATGTGTGAGTATTCCTATCTCTCTAGGTCCACGCCAAAATTTGTTGTTTGGGGACTTTTTGATGAAAGCCATTCTCACTGGAGTTAAGTGATATCTCATTGTGGTTTTGATTTGCATTTGCCTGATGATTAGAGATGTTGAACATTTTTTCATATGTTCGTTGACTATTAGTCTGTCTTCTTTTGAAAAGTTTCTGTTCATGTCCTTTGCCCACTTTTTAATGGGGTTGATTTTTTCTTGTTGATTTTCCTGAGTTTTATATAGATTCTAGTTATCAGCCCTTTATTGGATGTGTAGCATGCGAATATTTTCTTCCATTCTGTACATTGTCTGTTTGCTCTCATGATAGTTTCCTTGGCTATGAGGAAGCTTTTTAATTTGATAAGATCCCATTCATTTACTTTTGTTGTTTTTGTGATTGCCTTTGGGGCCTTCTTCATAAATTATTTCCTTAGGCTGATGTCTCTAAGAGTTTTTCCAACATTTTCTTTTAGAATTCTTGTGGTTTCACACCTTAGGTTTAAGTCTGTTATCCATCATGAGTTGATTTTTGTGGGAGGTGAGAGATGTGGAGCCTGTTTCAGTCTTTTACATGTGGTTATCCAATTTTCCCAGCACTATTTTATTGAATAGGGATTCTTTTCCCCAGTGTATGTTTATGTCTGCTTTGTCAAAGATTAGATGGCTATGTGAGGGTGGTTTTATATCTGGATTCTCAGTTCTGTTCCACTGGTCTATGCCTCTGTTCTTGTGCCAGTGCCATGCTGTTTTGGTTACTATAGCCTTATAGTATAGCTTGAAGTCTGGTAAATTGATGCCTCCTAATTTGTTCTTTTTTCTTAAGGGTGGTTTAGCTATACAGGGTCTTCTCTGGTTCCATATGATGTGTAGAATTATTTGTTCTAGATCTGTGAAAAATGATGTTGGTATTTTAATAGGGATTGCATTGAATCTGTAGACCACTTTGGGTAGTATAGACATTTTAACAATGTTGATTCTGCTGATCCATGAGCATGATATGGTTTTCCACCTGTTTATATCCTCTGCTATTTCCTTCCTCAGTGTTTCATAGTTCTTCCTGCAGGGGCTTTTACCTCCTTAGTTAAATATATTTCCTAAGTATTTTATTTTCTTTGTTGCTATTGTGAAAGGTATTGAGTCTTGATTTGGTTCTCAGTTTGAATGCCATTGGCGTACATAAATGCTACTGATTTGTGTACATTGATTTTATAACCTGAGACTTTGCTGAATTTATTTATCAATTCCAGTACTCTCATGGCAGAATCTTTGGGGTTTTCTAGATATAAAATCATATAGCCAGCAAAAAGTGATAGTTTCTTCTTCCCCCATTTGGATGCCCTTGATTTCTTTTTATTGTCTGACTGCTCTGGCTAGGACTTCCAGCACTATGTTAAATAGAAGCTGTGATAGAGGGAAAACTTGTCTGGCTCCAGTTCTAAGTGGGAATGCTTTCAATTTTTCCCTGTTCAGTATAATGTTGACTGTGGGTTTGTCGTATATGGCTTTTATCATTTGAAGTAAGTCCTGTCTATGCCTATTTTGTTAAGCATTCTTATCATAAAAGGGTGCTCAATTTTGTTGAGTGCTTTTACTGTGTCTATTGAGAGGATCATATGGTCTTTGTTTTTACTTTAATTTATGTGGTGAATTACATTTATAGATTTGTGCATGTTGAACTATCCTGCCTCTCTAGGATGAAGCTCTCTTGGTTGTGATGGATTATTTTTTTTGATAAATACTTGAATTGAGTATGCTAGGATTTTGTTGAGAATCTTTACATCTATATTCATAAAGGATATTGATCTTTAGTTTTCTTTGGTTGCTGTGCCCTTTCCTGGCTTTGGTATCAGGATGATGTTGGCTTCACACATATTAGGGAGGATGCTTTCCTTCTCAATGTTGTGGAATAAGTTCTGCAGGACAGACAGAAGTTCTTCTTTGTAGGTTTGTAAAATTTGGGTGTGAGACCATCTGGTCCAGGACTTTTTTTGTAGGAAGGTTTTTTTTTTTTTTAATAGCTGCTTCAATTTTGATACTTGTTATTGGTGTGTTCAGAAATTCTATTTCTTTCTGATTGAGCCTACGGAGGCTTTGTGTTTCTGAGAATTTGTCCATTTCCTCCATGTTTTCAAGTTTATGTGTGTAGAGATTTTTATAGTATTCATAGATGATATTTTGTATTTCCATGGTATGAGTTGTAATTTCTCCTCTTTCATTCCTGATTGAACTTCTTAAAGTCCTTTCTCTTCTGTTTCTAGTTAATATAGTGCAAGGTGTGTCAATTTTATATTTTCAAATAACCAACTTGTTGTTAATTTGTTCTTTATTAATCTTCCATATGGTGTTTTTGTTATTGATTTCATTTTGTTATACTCTGATCTTAGTTATTTATTTTCTTTTGTTGGGTTTGAGATTGGTTTGCTCAACCTTTTCCAGTTCTTTGAGATGATTCATTAGATTGTTGATTTGTGATTCTTTTGTCTTTTGGATGTAGGCATTTATGGATATAAATTTTCCTCTCAGGACTGCTTTACCTGCATCCCACAGATTTTGATAACTTGTGTCTCCTTTATCATTTAGTTCAAAGAATCTTTTGATTTCCATCTTTATTTCCTCCTTAACCCAATAATCCTTCAGCAGAAGGTTGTTTAGTTTCCATGATTTTGTGTAGAGATGAGTGTTTCTATTGGAGTTGATTTCCAATTTTACTCCCCAGTGGTCTGAGAAGATACATGGTATAATTTCTATTTTTAAAAAAAATTTGTTGAGACATGTGGCTCAGGTATAGTCAATATTAGAGAATATCCCATGACCTGATGAGAAAAATGTATATTCAGTGGTTTTGAAGTAGAATGTTCTGTGTATGTCTGTCAGGCCCATTTGTTCTAGAGTTCTGTTAAGTCTATTGTTTCTAAGTGTGTTTCTGTTTGGAGGATCTGTCCCCTTCTGTCAGGGGTGTGTTGAAGCCCCTGGTTATTACAGTGTTGCTGTTTATCATTTTGTTTAGATCAAGTAGGATTTGCTTTATAAATCTGGGCGCACCTGAATTAGGTGCCTAAATATTTAGATTGTTATGTCTTCTTGTTGAATTTTTCCCTTTACCATTATATAGTGACCCTCTTTGTCTTTAATTACTTTTGTTGATTTGAAGACTACATTATCTGATATTAGAACTGCCACATCAGCTTTCTTTTGGTTTCCATTTGCATGGAATATTGTTTTACCATCCATTTACCTTGAGTCTAAATGAATCCTTCCAGGTTAGATGTGTTCCTTGAAGACAGTAGATACTTGGCTCATGTATATTTATCCATTCAGCCAGCCTATGTCTCTTCAGTGGGCAGTTCAAGCCATTCACATTTATTAAAAGAATTGATAATGGGGCGGATTTCTGTTCTTTCTGTAGAGTAGAACTTTGTTGCTTTGTTTTCTCTCTCAAGCCATTGTGGCATCTGACCTTTGACTTTTAGCTTTTGGATGATTTTGTACTGGTGAGTGTATATTGTGCTGATCCATGTATAATGCTGTTCTGAGTATTTCCTGCAGGGCAAGTCTTGTTTTGACAAATGCCCTCTGCGTTTGCTTGTCTGAGGAGGTCTTTATTTATCCTTCATATAAGAAACTTAGTTTTGTAGGACCAAAATTCTAGGCTAGGCACTATTCTGTTTGAGAAGACTGAGAATGGGGCCCCAGTCCCTTCTGGTTTGTAGGGTCTCAGTTGAGTTTGTGAAGTTAGTCTGATGGGTTTTCCTTTGTAGGGTATCCACTGCTTTTATGTTATGACTTGTAAGAGGGCCTCTTTTATGTTTACTTTGGTCATTCTGATGACGATGTGTCATGGTATCTGCCTCTTAGTGATGAATCTCTCAAGAGTCCTTTGAGCTTCTTGTATCTGGATATCTAGATGTCTAGTAAGGCCAGGGAAATTTTCCTCCATTATTCTCTCATATAGACTATCCAACCCTTGTGTATTTTCTTTTTCACCCTCAGGGATGCCTATCATTATTACATTAGGCTTCTCCATAAATCCCATATTTTTTGTAGGCTTTGCTCTTTTCTCTTATTTCTCTGCTCTATCTCTATGACTAACTTGTTTAATTGAAAGGTGTTATCTTTAATCTCTGAGATTATTTCTTCTGCCTGAGCTAGCCTATTCTTGAGGATTTCCACTGTGTTTTGTAATTCCTCAAATTAGTTTTCATTTCTAGTTCTGTTTGATTTTTCTTCAATATTTTGATTTCTTTAGTGTGTTTTATTTCCTGCACTCTTTTCGTGGTTTCATTGTGTTGGGTTTCCATTTTGTCTTGTATTTCATTGAGTTTCCTTACAATCTATGTTCAAAATTCTTCTTCTGTCATTTCAGTGTTTGATTTTGGTTGGTATCCATTGCTAGAGAGCTGGTGTTTCCCTTTAGGGGTGTCCTTTTGGTTTGAGTCTTCATACTTCTCGAGTTCTTTTGCTGATTCCTTCCCCTGTGGAGCAGCTGTTGCTTCTTATCTTCAGATTTTCATTTAGATAATGACATGCCCAGTTTAAGCTCTGAGCCGGTAGGTGGTGCTTGTGGGTGAGATTTGACCACACCCTGTGTCATGAGTCAGTACATGCAGTAAAAGCGTGTGCAAATTGACCTCCCTGTCACTAAGTGGTGCTCGCCAGGAAGAAACAAGCTGCAGTGTTGTTTTTGGGTCCTGTCACCAGCTCTTGTTCCTCTGGAGAGGCACTGTGGTGCCTCAGGTGATGGGTATGACCCTGATATTTCTAAGTGTGTTCTTATTCTCCACCTCAGCAGAAGCAGATGGGGAGTGAGGCTGGGTGGAGTTGGGTTGGTTAAGCCTGCCCTCAAGCTCCACAAATGCTGTTAGCAGGGGTTAAAGGTCTGTTCCCTGACTCTGGGAAAAGCTTCCAAGGAGGGGCTAAATGGCTCCACTCAGCCAAAAAGTCTGCATGTAGGGTGGGGCTGTCTGAGACCTGCAATCTGGAGCAGGCCTTGCTGTTTTCCACCCTCCCCTATTTCATGGTTTCTCCTGGGCCTCTGCCAGTAGGCAGGACCTTAAGCCAGCTGAGCTCCCCTGATTGTGACGCAAGCAGGGAGGTTCCCTGCCCTGGATCACAGCCTGAGCTGGGAGCATGGCCCTCCCACAGGAGGAAGGGTGCCCCGTTGGCATGCTGCAGCTAGGACCCACTGTGCACTCTCACCCCTGATCTGCCCCTGCAGGCACCCCCACCTCAGGGAGACTAATTCACAAATATCTGCTCTGTGACCCTAGGAAATTTGTTTGAGACCTGGGTGTACAGGATCTGGCCTGCAGGCTTGTCCCCTGGGCCCTGGAGAGCAATTCCTGTCCATGCAGGTGAAGAATGCTGGTCCCAAGTCACCCATGGGGTGCCCAAGCTGGATCAATGTCCCTCTGCCTTGGGGTTTGCCACACTCTGCTGGAGTCACTGGGCAAGCAGCACCAGCAAGGGCTGGCTGGTAGGAAGCCCACAGTCTGAGCACCCCTCAGTCCACTGCAGGGTCCCAAAGGCAAAGGTCTGAGCCCTATTCCCTGTGGATGCTCCCAGGTGGTGGCTAAATTGTCTCTCTTAGCAGCTGAGGGGGGGGGAGAAGGGAAGGGGAGAGTGAAGGCCTAAGTGGAGGAAGGACTGCACGCTGGTCATCTCCAACTCTCTCTGCAGGAGGCAGTCCTCCAAGAATGACCAGGATCTGGAGTCACACAGATCTCCTGGGAACCACTGGACCCCTGTGGCTCCTCTATTCTTGGCTGGAGTTGGGAAATGTCTGTGTGGGGATGACCAATATGGAACCTGAGGAGTTGAGGCCTCCTAGGGAGGACAAAGGCGCCTGGTGAGTAGAGAAGCAATATGGTGCCTGCCGACCGGCTCAGCTCTGTGGGCAGGAGGTGGCCGGGGGTAGCTTGGAGCTTGGTGCCCTGCCCACAAGAAGCTCTTTGCTTACTGGTGGCAGCAGTCTCTGTGCTGGTGTTGGCAAGTCTCTCCAGCAGCTTGGGAGTCCACCAACAGCCTGAGATGCATGGGAGGGGAAATTTAACCACTTCACCTGCCCTTCTCGCTGGTCCCCAAGCCTCTCAGGGCTTAATCCTCACCAATGACTTTCCACTTCCAGTTCTGTCCCACAGCCCTTTTTCTGTAGAGTCTCCTGTAGGTTCAGACAGTCTTCCTTCTTACCCTCATCCAATCTATGTTTGTCTGTCTGTTTTTTTCTCTTTCAACTAAAATTTCTCCTTCTTGCAGACATGCTCTGGCTGCTGATGTCTCTTGTCCACCATCTTGCCCTCCCTCTATTTTTTTCTTTATGATTTAAAGTATTATAGTTCTTTTCTATTTTGTTAACACCATGTGCTAACCAGTCTACCCTTCCCCTTTGAGGGGCAGTGCCCCCTCTAGTATATACCAAGTTCACGTATATTAATGAGTCTTTTTCCAGCTCTCTCTTTATTTCATTATTTTATTTGCCCATACCTGAATCATTTCATACTCTCATGAGAACAATAGCTTTATAAAATGTCTTGTTATCTGTAGGTAAGTCTCCCACCTTTATCTAGGGTGTTGTGTGAAAGTCTTCAGGTATGTCTTGGCTTCTGTATGTTAATTTTGTAAATCAGCATTGAAAATCCATTTTGGATATAGATTAGAAATACATTTAATCTTTAGATCAATTTTAAGAGAATTTTCATTATTATTGAGTCTTCCCATCCATGAATATGGTATATGTCTCCATTTATTTAGACTTTTTTTTTTTTTTTTTTTTTGAGACAGAGTCTCGCTTTGTTGTCCAGGCTAGAGTGAGTGCCGTGGCGTCAGCCTAGCTCACAGCAACCTCAAACTCCTGGGCTCAAGCGATCCTCCTGCCTCAGCCTCCTGAGTAGCTGGGACTACAGGCATGCACCACCATGCCCGGCTAATTTTTTTATATATATATCAGTTGGCCAATTAATTTCTTTCTATTTATAGTAGAGACGGGGTCTCGCTCTTGCTCAGGCTGGTTTTGAACTCCTGACCTTGAGCAATCCGCCCGCCTCGGCCTCCCAAGAGCTAGGATTACAGGCGTGAGCCACAGCGCCCGGCCTATTTAGACTTTCTTTCATGCTTTTCAACAAAGTTCAATCATTTCTAGTTCTCACACATTATTATTGCATGTATTTCTAGAAACATTGTATATGTTTTTTCACTGTTAATGGCATCTTATATTACAAATCTAATGTTTGCTAATGATGATGAATTTATATTCTACAATTCATTAATCTCTTCAATTAATTTTAATAGTTGTCTATAGATTATCTTTTTTTCTTTAAAAATGGTTTGCACATATTAATAGTTTAGTTTTTTCCTTTATAGACCCTACAAAATATTTATTTTTCTTTCCATAATGTGCATGTAGGTTTTCTAGCACAATGAAGCAGAAAATGGAGCGGATTTTAAAGGGTGGTGCTGAAATTTACCATTAAGGATAACATTTTCTATGGGATTTAATCATCTTTATGAAGATAAGAAAATTCTCTCATATTCTTAGGTTGCTAAGAGGTTTTGGTCACCCTTAAATCATAAGTTAGTGTTTATCTTCTCTAACTTTTTGGTTCAGTAGTATTTTTTATATCTGTGTTATTAGTTATTAGTATTATTATTTTACACACTCAATGCTCCTTTAGATTAACCTACATTATCTTGCATTTTCTTTACTCACCCAAGCTTCATATATTCATTCCATCTATCTGAGTTCAGTTTTATTTGGGTCACAGCATACCTCTTAGTGGGGTGTTACATGAAAATCTTAAGTGGGACAATCTTTCATGATGTTTAGGTTCTTAAAGTCTTCAATTCACCCATTCTGTTGGTTGTCTTACCCTGTTGATTGTTTCTGTGGCTGTGCAGAAGCATTTAGTTTGATATACTCCTATTTGTTTATTTTTGATTTTTGTTACCTGTACTTTTTTTTTTTTTTTTTTTTTTTTTTGAGACAGAGTCTCGCTTTGTTGCCCAGGCTAGAGTGAGTGCCGTGGCGTCAGCCTAGCTCACAGCAACCTCAAACTCCTGGGCTCAAGCGATCCTTCTGCCTCAGCCTCCCAAGTAGCTGGGACTACAGGCATGCGCCACCATGCCCGGCTCATTTTTTCTATATATATTAGTTGGCCAATTAATTTCTCTCTATTTATAGTAGAGACAGGGTCTCGCTCTTGCTCAGGCTGGTTTTGAACTCCTGACCTCGAGCAATCCGCCCTCCTGGGCCTCCCAGAGAGCTAGGATTACAGGCGTGAGCCACCGCGCCCGGCTATGTTACCTGTACTTTTGAGGTCTTATTTATAAAATCTTTTCCCAGACTAATGTCCTGAAGCATTCCCTCTATATTTTCCTCTAGTAGTTTTATAGTTTCAGATCCTATATTTAAGTTTTAATACATTGAGTTGATTTTTGTATGGGGTAAGAGATATTTACAAACTATTTATCCTACAGGGAATTAGTATCCAAAATATACAAGGAACTCAAACATATCAACAGCAAAAAACCAAAAAAATCTGATTAAAAAATGTTCAAATGATCTGACTGACATTTCTCAAAAAAAAAAAAAAAGACATATAAATGGCCAAGAAACATATTTTGAAAATGCTCAACATCACTAATCATCAGGGAAATGTAAATCAAAACCACAATGAGCTATTATCTCACTCCAGTTAGGATGGCTATTATTAAAAAAAAAAAAAAAGACAAAAAATAACAAATGCTGGTGAGGATGCAGAGAAAAGGGAACTGTTATACATTGTTGGTGGGAATGTCGACTAGTACAGACACTATGGAGAAGAGCATGGAGGTCATGGTAGTTCGATGTGTAGGTTCCAGTAGGTTTTCGAACCTACACGTAGACCTACCATAGGATTCAGCAATTCCACTACTGGGCATTTATCCAAAGGAAAGGAAATCAGTATATCAGAGAGATATCTTCACCCTCGTGTTTACTGCAGCACTACTCACAATAGCCACGATATGGAATCCACCTAGGTGTCCAACAACAGTTGAATGGATAAAGAACATGCAGTATTTATACACAATGGAGTACTATTCAGCCACAAAAAATAATGAAATTCTGTCATGTGTGGCAATGTGGATGAGCCTGGAGGACGTTATGTTAAGTGAGGCAAGCCAGGAACAGAAAGTTAAACACCGTGTGTCCTCACTCATATGCAGAAGCTAAAACAGTTGATCTCATAGACATGAAGAGCAGAGCAGAGGTTACTAAAGGATGGGAAGGGTTGGGGGAAGGGAGGGATAGGGACAGATTGTTAAAGGATACAAAACTATAGTTTTAAGGAATAAATTCCAGTGCTCTATACAGCACTGTAGGATGACTAAAGTTAGCAACAACAATGTATATTTTCAAATAGCTAGAAGAGAGGGTATTGAACGTTCTCAATGCAAAAACGTGATAAATGTTTGAGATGAATATGATCATTACCCTGATCTGATCACTATACATTGTATGCATGGAAACATCAGTAGGTACCCACAAATATGCACAATTTTTTATGTGTCAATTAAAAAATAAATTAAAATCTTACAAAGTCATCACTTCATAGTATCTCTTTTTTTTTTTTTTTTTTTTGAGACAGAGTCTCACTCTGTTGCCCAGGCTAAAGTGAGTGCCGTGGAGTCAGCCTTGCTCACAGCAACCTCAAACTCCTGGGCTCAAGCAATCCTGCTGCCTCGGTCTCCCAAGTAGCTGGGACTACAGGCATGCGCCACCATGCCCGGCTAATTTTTTTTTTTTTGTATATTTATTAGTTGGCCAATTAATTTCTTTCTATTTATAGTAGAGATGGGGTCTCGCTCTTGCTCAGGTTGGTTTCGAACTCCTGAACTCAAACGATCCTCCTGCCTCGGCCTCCCAGAGAGCTAGGATTACAGGCGTGAGCCACCCATAGTATCTCTTGAATGCTGCTCACCAGGGCATGGATTCCAGATGGACGGCTGTTTCCTTTGGCTCTTGGCGCATATACTATTCCACTGCGCGTGATCATGACTGGGACTCTGGTGAAGTTTGCTCCCAATCTGATCACAGTTTCTTTATTGTTATGTTCTCTCTTACAAATTGATTTCAATGCTTACCTCTTTCTTTGGTAGTTTACAGTTTAATTTTAATATTGCTTTTATAGGCAATGTTATTGAGAGAAGATTGACATACAATAAACCGCACATAGTGAAAGTGTAAAATTTGATACTTGGATGTGTGATTACACTTGTGAAACTATGGCTACCATTAAGACAATGAAATGTCCATCGCCCCAACATCTCCTTGCACCCTTTGTCATCCTTCCCTCCTGCTTCCCCACCCTCAGCCCCATCCTCAGGCAAGTACTCACATGCTTTCAGACACTATAGGTTGGTTTTTATTTTTCTATAGTTTTATATGAATGGAAGCATAGTACATGTCCTCATATTTCGGGGGGTTCTGGCTTTTTTCCCTCCACAAAATTATCTCAAGATTTATCCATGTTATTGACACTATCAACAATCCATTCCTTTCTATGGCTGAAGAGTCTTCAATTTTATAAATATACACAATTTGGCCAGGCGCGGTGGCTCACGCCTGTCATCCTAGCACTCTGAGAGGCCGAGGCGGGCGGATCGCTTGAGGTCAGGAGTTCGAAACCAGCCTGGGCAAGAGCGAGACCCCGTCTCTACTATAAATAGAAAGACATTAATTGGCCAACTAATATATATAGAAAAAACATTAGCCGGGCATGGTGGCGCATGCCTGTAGTCCCAGCTACCCGGGAGGCTGAGGCAGCGG
This sequence comes from Microcebus murinus, assembly GCF_040939455.1. Taxonomy (NCBI): domain Eukaryota; kingdom Metazoa; phylum Chordata; class Mammalia; order Primates; family Cheirogaleidae; genus Microcebus; species Microcebus murinus. Next base: position 2,407,291 of record NC_134109.1, read on the forward strand.
GATTGCTTGAGCCCAGGAGTTTGAGGTTGCTGTGAGCTAGGCTGACGCCACGGCACTCACTCTAGTCTGGGCAACAAAACGAGACTCTGTCTCAAAAAAAAACAACAACAAAAAACTCCAAATATACACAATTTTTTAAATGTATTCACCAGTTGATGAATGTTTGGATTATTTCCAGTTTAGGGTTATTAGGAATAAAGCTGTCATAAACATTTACATACAAATCTTTATATAGACATATGGTTTATTTCTCTAGGAATGGAATGACTGGATCATATGGTAGGTGTATGTTTAACTATTTAATAAACTGCCAAAGTGTTTTCAAAACGGTTGTGCAATTTTCACATTCCCACCAGCGTGCACAAGAGTTCCAGTTGCTTTACATCCTTGACATCACCTGGTAGGTCAGTCTTTCTAATTTTATTTATTTATTTTATTTTTCTCTCTGAACTTGTCCAACTGTCTTTCTAATTTTAGACATTCCAGTAGGTGTGTAGTGGTATCAGCTTGTGCTTCTAATTTGCATCACTTTATTGATTAATGATATTGAGCATCATTTCATGATCTTATTTGCCATCCATATTTCTGCTGGTGAAGTATCTGTTCAAGTCTTTTGCCCCTGTTTTTATAGGATATTTTGCTTTTTATTATTGAGGTTTGAGAGTGTTTATATGCTCTGCACAGAAGTCCTTTACAGATATGTGATTTGAAAATATATTCTCCCAATCTGTTGTCTTTTCATTCTCCTGACAGTGTATTTTGCAGTGGAAGCTGTTAATTTTGTTGAAGTGCGTTCTGTCAATTTGTTCTTTTATGTATTAAGCTTTTGATATTGTATCTAAAATATCTTTGTCTAACATAACCCAAGGTCACAAAGATTTTCTGACATATTTTCATTTTAGAGTTTTATGGTTTAAGGTCTATGATCCATTTTGAATTAAATTTTGGATATGCTGTGAGTTTGCTTTTTCCCCCATCCATCATCATCTATTGAAAAGACTATAATTTATCCCTTGAATTGTGCTCTTGTCATAAATCAATTGACCGTATGTCTCTATTGTGTTTCATTGATCTGTTTGTCTATATTTACATCAACACCATACTGTTTTAATATAGCTCTATAATTAGCCTTGACATCAGATAGATAAGTCCTCCAATGTCGTTCTTCTTTTGCAAAGTTGTGTTGACTGTTCTAGGTCTTTCATATTTCCATATCAATTTGAGAATTCAATTATCAAGTTCCATAACAAAGCCTGCTGGAATTTTGATTGAGATTTCACTGATTTATAAATCAACTTGAGGAAAATTGCCATCTTAACAACGTCAAGTCTTCCTATCCGTGAACATGGTATATGTTCCATTTAGTTAGGTCTTCTTTACTTCCTCTCAGCAATGTTTTGTGGTTTTCAATGTACAGATCTTACACATCTTTTGCTAGATTTATGCCTAACCATTTCTTATCTGTTAATGGTATTGTCAATGCTATTGTTTCTAAAATTTCAATTTTTCTAACTGTATGTAAAAATACAATTGATTTGTTTATATTGATCTTGAACCCTACCAGTTTGCTAACTCATTGATTAGTTCTAGTAGTTTTTATTTTGTAGATTCTATGAGCTGTTCTACATATTTGATAAGAAAGTGTTACTTCTTTTCAATCTAAATGACTTTTATTTCTTTTTCTTGCCTATTTCACTAGATAGAATCCCCCAGTACAATGTTTAGTGAGAGTAGTGAGAGTAGACATCCTTGCCTTGCTTTCAGGCTTAGGAAGTTAAAAAGCATTTTTATTATTGTTTGTTTTTTTGTAGATGCCTTTATCAGGTGAGGAAGTTTCATTTTATTACTAGTTTTCTGAGGGTTTTAAATCATGAATCAAAGCTGGGTTTTATCAAGTGCTTTTTTAGTGGAGACAACCGTATGTATTTTTCTTTTTATTCCATTAACATAATGAAGTTCATTGATTGATTTTTGAATGTTAAACCAACTTTGTCTTCTTGAAATAAACCCCATTTTGTCATAATATAGATATAATAGATTTGCTAAAGTTTTGGTAAGAATGTTTTTACCTTTGCTCATGAGTGATATTGTTCTCTGCTGTTGTTTTTTGTGATGTCTTTGTTTGATTTAATAGCAAGGTAATGCTGACTTGGTAGAATAAGGAAGGTATCCCTTCCTATTCTGTGTTCTGGAAGAATCTGTGTGGAATTTGTATTATTTCTTCCTTAAATATTGGTAGACTTCACCATGAAAACCATCTGGGCTTCAGGCCCAGTAGTTTTCTCCATCATTAGGATTTTAATCACAAACTTGATTTTGATAATAGATACTCAGGTTATCTATTTCTCCTTGAGTGAACTTCGGTAGCTTGTTTCTTTCAAGTAATTTGTCCACTTCATCTAAGTTGCCTAATTTATTGGCAAAAAGTTGTTCACAGTAGTCCATTTCTTCTTTTTAATGACTGCAGAACATTTCATGATGTCCATGCTCTCATTCCTGATACTGTGACTTGTCCCTTCTTTCTTTTTTCTTGATCAGTTGGGCTAGAAAGTTAACAACTTAAATGATTGTTTGAAATAATCAGTTTTTACTTTCTTTAATTTTCTTCATAGCTTTCCCTTTTCTCTTTCATTGATTTCTGCTCTTTTTATTATTTTTTTTCATCTGCTTTCTTTGGGTTTAATTTGCTTTTCTCTTTCCCGTTTCTTAAGTTGAAAGCACAGCTCATTCATTTGAGACCTTTCTTTTTTGCTATAATGTGAGCTCTTAGTGCTTAAATTTCTCTCCACGCATACATTAGCTACATCTCCTCAATTTTTATATGTCGCGTTTTCATTTTCATTCAGCTCAAAAAAAACCTTTCCAGTTTCCCTTTTGATTCCTTATTGGAGCCATGGGTTATTTAGAAGTGTGTGCTAGTCAATTGCCAAATATTTTGGATACCCAGATGTTTTTCTGTTATTGATATCCAATTTGATTCCATTTTGGCTGAGAATTTGATTTGTATAAATTGAATCTTGTACATTTATTGAGACTTGTTTTATGGCCCGGAATATGACCAGTCTTGGTAAATATTCTGTGTAGACTTGGAAAGATTTTGCCATTGTTGGGTGGAATGGTTCATACATGTCCATTAGGTCAAATTGGTTGATGGTGTTATTCAAACCTCCTGTATTTATTTATTTATTTTACTAATTTCTGTCTACTTTTTCTAATAATAACTGGTGATTTTGACAGGATGCCAGACATCAATGATTTTTATGCTGTTGGTTGCTGCATATTTTTGTACTCCTGTAAATGTTCTTGGACTTTGTTATGGGACACAGTTATTTTTACTATTTACTCTGTGAAATAAAAATAAAATCCCAAGGTCCCCAACAGACTGAATGGACCGTCTTTGGCCAAGGAGTCCCCAGAAAAACTTTTTTAAAAATTAGATTTCACAGCCATGGTGAGACGGGAGGTCAACCGTGACTCAGTATACCCCCTTCCTTACTGATGTAGGTGGCAGAATTCTTTCCTGAGAGTTAAGGAGAAACCAGACCTGGGGGAACAAAAAGCGGAAGACTCGCTCCTCTACTCACTTCAACCAACGGCCTGATACACACCCAGAGTCCCCGCCCCTTGTGTGGTTCTGCCACGACAACTGGCAGCTGCAGGCTGTGTTCCTTGCTGGTCAGCGAGCTCCATCCGTGGACTGGCCGGGCTGCAGACGCTGCACATAAGCACCGTCCTGTCCTCTCCTTTGCCTTGGACGTGGTCATTTCACTACATTTCCGTGTCAAGTCTCCACCCCAAAGTGAACACAGGACATGTGTAACATGCACGTTTGCTTTCCACGCATGTGTGTGACCTCCCTCATGAACATCATAGCTCCTCCTGCAAGCTGTTAAATATGTGCATTCAGCCAACCCGTTAGGCACAGAACTCCGGCCCACCCTTGTCACAGTCAAGGGCCTTCGAAAACCTGCAGGTCGCAAACTTCTGTTAAAAATAAAGCTCTGCTTTCCCAAAGGCAGAGAGTTCATGATTTTTAAGTTGATACCGTGTCTCCCTGAAAATAAGCCCTACCCATTAAATAAGCGCTAGCAGGATTTCTAAGCATGTGCGCAATAGAAGCCCTACCCCGAAAATAAGACCTAGTGACGGGCGTGGCTACGCAGCGCATCTGCACAACCCATGCATGTCGTCGCGGAGTGAGAAAGAACACAAGCAGCCCTTCTCATCTGCCCCGTCCTGACAGCTACTGTCCCAGAGGTGACCGGAAAGGTGCGGGCAGCCCCACAACAAGGTCGGCTCCCCCGTCAGGTCCCGGCCATCCTGTGCGTGCTGCAAGCTGAGGCTTTGAGGGGAAAGACTCCTCAGTGAAGTGAGGAGCGGGACGCTCTAGGTGTTGTGTGTCCCCAGGGGGAAGAAGGAAAGCTGTGGCTGGCATTTTACTATGATGATGTCCCAGAAGAAGACGACTTAACTATATTTGAATAAATGTAGATTGTGTTACCGTGCTTAAAAAAAAATAACACATCCCCTGAAAATAAACCCTAGGGTGTCTTTGCGAGGAAAAATAAATATAAGACCCTGTCTTATTTTCGGGGAAACACGGCAACTCTTTTTGAGGCTTATACTCAAGTTTTTATAGGAGGGACCAGAGCAACCTTTAGGGTAGGGCTGTTTTTGCCCCATTCCTGAGACAGACCCTTCCAAGGACTCTGCCCCTGTGGCCCCGTTCCTGCCTAACCTCCGCCTCCCCCCATCCTGCTCCCACCCCGTCCGTCTGTGGGAAAGTCGTCTTCAAAGAAACCAGTCCCTGGTGCCTAACAGGCTGGGGACCGCAGCTCTAACCCCGCCTTGTGTTCCGTGAGATTTTGCGTTCTGGCTGGCGGGAATGTGAGCAGTCCATCCTCGGCCCTGCGCCGGCTGCAGAGATTTCCCCCGCGTTCCTGTCCGGGGCCCGTTCCCTGTCCTCGAGCACCGTGTCCACACGCGTGTGCTGACTGGTCTCAGCGGAAGGCTGCCGGCACGTCTGTGCAGGGGCCGCAGCCCTCTCTGTGCGCTGCCTTCTGCCCCTGCGTCCTTCCCCGTGCACGGCCTCTGCTCTGGAGCTCGGAACACTCGGCTCCGTGTCCCCCACTCGGGGAGCCCTGGCTGCGCCGGGCCGGGCGCCACAGAGATCTTCTCACCGGTGTCCTCTCTCGGGAATCGCGCTCTTGCACCGCCTGGGTTCAACGTCTCCAAACCATCGTTTTCCACGCAGTACCTGGTGTTGAAGCTGTTTTCCGTGGAGGGCGAATCCGGTCTCTGCTGCTCCGCCGTGGCTGGAAGCGGATGTCTGCACTGCGCCGTTTTTACATTGTGTCGGGAGCTGTTTGTTGGTTTTCAATCTGAAACGTCGGCAGAGGGACACAGCGTGGAGGGTTTCGTTGTAATTACAAAACAACCAAGTACCGCACACCTCATCCGCGGGAAGCGGCCTTGCGGCGGGCGGATGCCAGGCCGGGCGGGCGGGCGGCGGGACGCGGCGGTGGGTGACGTGAGGTACTATCGTTTTTCGTCTCGCATAGTCAGGAGCAAGGTTTTTTTTCTGTCTAAAATCAATAAACCAGGACACGAAGTCTTGGGCTGCTTCTTTAGAGTTTCTCGGGACAACTGCAGAAATCCTAACACCCGGGTGGCTGCTGCATTTCGGGGCCGGCTCCCCGAGGCGAGCCCGCGTCTGCCTCACCTGCCCGTTCCTGGCGCGACCCCTCGGTGAGCCAGCGACCGAGGGGGCCGGCGGGTGGGGGCTTGCGGGCGGGGGGACGGCCTCGGTACTGCCTAGAGCCCTGTGTCCCGCACTCCAGTCCTCGTCTGCTCTGCCTCCTGAGGGGCAGGGGCAGCCGCCTGTGAGCTGCAGCGCCCGGCGCTGAAGCCCGCGCCAAGCCAGCGGTCACGGCGCCTGGCCCGGGAGCCCTGCGAGGGCCGGGGCGGGTCTCTGGGTCCAAATCCCTCACTTTTCTTCCTGGAAGAGTGAAGTCCAGGGTGGGAAGCTCTTCCCCAGGGTCACACGCCAGGGCGTGGCAGAACCCTGCTCCCGAGCCCCTGTCCGAGGTCCGCTCCGAAGCCTCACTCCCCAGAGGGAAGGATGCTAGGCTGGCCCGGAGAAAACTGCGTGGTGACTCGGTGGGGCAGAGTCAGTGTGAACACGTGCGTGCGTGTGCTCGTGTGCGTGCATGTGTGCGTATATGTGGGTATGTGCCCACATACATGTGCGTGCGTGTGTACACAGGCGTCACTCTATTCAGAGCCATGTCCCACCTGGTTGGGAGCCCCCGGCAGGGTCGTGCGTGGCTCGGGCGTGGGCGGGGCCCGGGTGGAGGGGTGGAGAGAAGTCGCTATGCCAGCCCAGCTCTCAGGACAGGGTGGAGGGGTGGAGAGAAGTCGCCGTGCCAGCCCAGCTCTCAGGACAGGGTGGAGGGGTGGAGAGAAGTCGCCGTGCCAGCCCAGCTCTCAGGACAGGGTGGAGGGGTGGAGAGAAGTCGCTGTGCCAGCCCAGCTCTCAGGACAGGGTGGAGGGGTGGAGAGAAGTCGCTGTGCCAGCCCAGCTCTCAGGACAGGGTGGAGGGGTGGAAAGAAGTCGCCGTGCCAGCCAAGCTCTCAGGACAGGGTGGAGGGGTGGAGAGAAGTCACTGTGCCAGCCCAGCTCTCAGGACAGGGTGGAGGGGTGGAGAGAAGTCGCTATGCCAGCCAAGCTCTCAGGACAGGGACACGGGAGAGCAGAGGCAAAGGACTTGCACCCCGGGTGTCCGGCCACTTGTTTGTCGCTCGGGACAGAAGGGGCCAGGCCCCCTCCCTGCCCGCCCCCGACAGCTGCAGGACCGGCGACTGGACAGGACGGGCGGGGTCTGGAACGGTGTGCCTGCCAGCCCCGTCATCCGGCTGCGTCGGCGGAATGAGCCGGACCCCGCGGCATTCAGAGGCAGTTCCAGCTGGAAACCGCGGGAAAGTGGGAGCACAGTCTTGCCAAGGGCTCCGAAAGTCAGCTAAGTCATGGTGTGAGGCACTCTGCGAGTTTCTTGAGTGGACGGGATGGGATGGACGGGCAGTGGACAGGTGGCGGGGAGAACGCTGGCAAAGGCCGGCTGTGGCCATCCTCCCGGCCCCCGCCCCCACACTGGTGGCACGGCCGGGCATCGGGGCAGGCACTGCCCACGTCCCGGTTCCTGGGGGTCTGTGTCACTGAGCGTGGAGGGGCATCAGCCTGGAAGCGGCTTTGGGAGCCCAGGAGAGGGGCAGAAGCTTCCAGAGGACCAGGAGAGGAAGGAGCCCCAGCATCGCCAAGCAGGGGTGACATCCAGGCCTGTGACAGGTGCGGACCCGAGGAGGGAGCCGGGCACCGAGGCTGGACCTGCAGGGGACCCACAGCCGGCAGCGGGCCGGCGGGGGACAGCCAGAGCCCTGGCCGCACGCAGGCCTCCTGGAGGTGGGGACTCCTGCAGGAAAGCTGAGGTCGTGCAGGACCGTCTGTCCACTCGCCCGTGCATTCATTCATTCATTCACTTACTCATTTGCTCACTCCCCGCCCACTGTCCCGCCCTCCATCCCGGCACAGCGAGCCGCGCCAGCCCCACGCAGCTCCGTCTTGTCTTCACAGTTTTAAGGGAAGAGTCGCTCACCCGCAGTCTCACAAATGTGGAAACCGAGGCCAGCCGTGCCAGCTCCATTCTGCCTCCCCGTCTCCTGCCCGGCGCACAGGGCCGGGTGCGGGAGCCAGACCCCAAGATGCCCCTGCTGGCCCCGGCGCGACCAGCGTGGCAGGATGGTGACATCTGGAGTGGAGATGAGACGGCAGCTCTTGCGGGCGCAGAGCCCAGCTCCCGTCCAGACGAGGGGGTGCCGGGCCTGGTGGGAGCGGAGCAGCCTGCAACTGCCGCCCAGGTCGGTCCCCGGCCTGTCCCCAGGGTCGGGCCCTGGAACTGCCCCATCCCTGGACCAGCAGAGGAGGGGCCGGGCGTGGGATGGGGAGAGGCGGAGGGCAGGACGGGAGACCGGACGCTAGACGCCCCCCAGCCCCCAGGTCCCCAGGTGCGCTGGCCTGCAGGTGCACCCGCTTCCTGGGGAACTCCAACAGGTGACTGAGGTGCCTGGGCAGGAAAGGGTTAAGGAAGAGCAGCCGGAATCTAATTTACATGCGAAAGTCTCGTCCTTTCATCCTACAACCCCAGGCTTGTGCAAACCAATCAATATTTTATGAAGACATTTCCTGCAGAGCGGAGGGTCCTCTGGCTTCCTGCCGGGAGGGGAAGGAGCTGGGAGTGCGCCGTGCGCCTCCTCCCCTGACTCCCGTGGCCGAGGGCCGGGCCTGGCGCCCCACAGCAAGGAGCAGAAGGCCGGGAGAATTCGAGAGGCGTCTCAGTTCCTGCAGCACCGCCCAGTCCTGAGCGTCCTGAGCGTTGTGACGTCCCCTAACTCTCTGGTGTGGCATCAGAGCAGGAGGCCAGATGTGCCGGCTGTCACCACACGGCCCCCGGCACTGGGAGGTGGAGGCGCAAGATGTGAGCCCCACGACCACACAGCGTGCAAGGCAGGCGGCGCCGTGAGCCTGGCCCCCTGCTCAGGGCTCCCTGGTCTGGGGACACATGGCACGCCTGCCCGTGTCACACTGGGACATGTGAACCTCGGCCCCACAGCAAACATGACGGCCAGAGTCGGAGGGGGGTGCATAGAGCACACAGCACACACCCCACACGCCACACACACACCTCACAGCTCTCACCTCTCACACACCACACACCTCACACCTCACACACACCACACGCCACACACCTCACACACACCTCACACACACCACACACCTCACACCTCACACCTCACACACACCACATGCCACACACCTCACACCTCACACAGGCCACACACCTCTCACCTCACACAGGCCACACACCTCTCACCTCTCACCTCACACACACCACACACCTCTCACCTCACACACACCACACACCTCACACCTCTCACCTCTCACCTCGCACACACCACACACCTCTCACCTGCCACATGCCACACGCCTCACACCTCACATACACCACATGTCACACGCCACACACCTCTCACCTCACACACACCACACGCCACATAACCACACCTCTCACCTTACACCTCTCACCTCATACACACCACATGCCACATACCTCACACTTCACACACACACACCTCAAACACCTCACACCTCACACCCACACTCCCCTACACACCTCACCCCCACACCCCTCCACACACCTCACACCTCTCACCTCACACACACACACACCTCAAACACCTCACACCTCACCCCCCCCACACACCTCACACCTCTCACCTCATACCTCACACACACCTGACACCCCACCCCACACACATACCTCATACCTCTCACACACCTCACCCCCATCCCCCACACACCCCTCACACCTCTCACACACACCTCACACCTCACACCCCACGCTGCTGCAGAGGGAGCCCATCCGCAGGGGGGACTGCGCAGGTGATTCTAGGGGCCAGTGGTGCCTGGGGCTGAGGTCTGTCCCCTGAGGACTCCGCTGGGGCTGGCCTGGAATCAGGGTGAGAAGCCCTGGGGTTTCCATCAGAGCACCCTGTGTAATGTGCTGTGGGCTGAGCCTCAGTTTCCCTGCCTTGCAGACCCTCTCTAATCAACCGACCCTGGGGTGGGCAGGGGCAACGCGCAGCCCGTGCTGGGGCCCCTTGTCACCTCCCCGCCCTGCAGGCTGTGTGGGGCTGGGTCCTGAGTGGGGCAGGTGGGGTCCCGGCAGTAACGGCGTCGCCTCGGGGCCGGGCGTGCCATGTCCCCTGGCTGCAGGAGGCCGTGCCCACATCACCACTCCCACGATCGCCCCAATTCGCCCACCCCGGCACATGGCCCTGGGGCCTTCAGCAGACCTGCCTCCCAGCCCTGTCCTGTCCTCCTGGACACAACGGGAATGACGCGCAGGCCCCTGGCCTCACCTCATTCGTTCGTTGGTTCATTCATTCGCTCATTCCACGGCCATTCTCGGCCGCGTGCGGAACACAGAGCTGGCCGCACCCGCCCACTGGGAGAGGCAGGCGAGGCCCTCGCCTGTTTTATGGTGGGGGAAACTGAGGTGCCCAGAGGTCATTTTCTTGAAGCCACACAGTTGGAAGGCTTGTGTTCATCCCTGCTCCCAAGACACACCTGGCTCCAGAACATTCCATAGCCCTGGCCTGACCTTCTCATCATGCGGTGTACAGGGTGGGGGGACTCCCAGGAGGGCTCTGAAGAGGCTTGGCCAGCTGCGCCCCAGGCCCTGTGCTGTCCCGGGGGGCCGGGAGAAGCTGGCAGGTGCCGTGGAGGGAGGAGTTTGCGTCTGAGCCCGGCCCGGCCTCCCCCACCGACCTCCGTCCAGGACAAAGGCCCTGCCCGGCCCACTCGGAGAGGCCGTGTGGCCTTGTGGGGCCAGCCGGGTGACTGCAAAGTGTCCGCTGGCACGCGCCGGGCTCGGGCGGGGCTCGGAGGAGGCGCCGGCGGGGGCTCCCGCCTCCTGGCCAGCAGCGTCCCCTGCCTTTGTCAGGCGTCCTTTCTCCCAGGAGGAGAGAAAGCCGCCAGCCGGCCGCTGCCTGGACAGAGCAGGACTGAAGAGATCCGCTGGAGGACGTCCCTTTGTCAGGAGCAGAAAGGATGCTGTTGGGGGGGGCGGGGGCGGGGGCGGGGTGTCGCGCAGGAGCGGGTGGGCTTGGCTGCACTGGGAGGGGCTTCTGCGCGCGGGTCCCTTTCTTCACGTGAAGCCAGTCGTGGCTAATGTGCCCTGAATTCCGTAATCGCAAATGCGGATGGAGCGGCCTCGGCGCCCGCGGTGGCGGTGCCCAGGCTGGGTGGGGCGCACGCCAGCCCCGCACCCTGAGGGCTGGGGCCTCCGCCTGCCTCTCCTCGGCGGGTGAGGCGGGTGGCCCTGCGGTCCTGCTGTCCCGCGGGTTGCCCATCCCCGCCCAGGCGTCTGGGGACCAGCGAGCCCTGGGCCACTGTCTGCAGCTGCTGCTACCACGCCCGGCGCCTGCCCACCCAGCCCTTTGCCCAGGTGTGTCCGCCCGCCAGTCCCCAGAACACCTCCTCCAGGAAGCCTTCCCCACCCGCCCATCCGCTGGGCTCCCCCCACGGCACCCCGGCACAGGCTCGCCGGTGCCCACTGTCCACGCCCCGGCGGGGTCTGGCTGCTTCTGCCCCCACGCAGGCCACCAGGTGCCCCTGGGACTCAGCCCCTCCATCCACAAGACGGGGATGAGCTTTGTGGTGCAGTCGGGAGCAGGAAGGGGCCTCCAGCAGGGAATGGGGGGGGGCGGCTGGGACTTGGGCCCGGGCCCACCATGGAGCTGTTTTGGGTGAATCTTTTCCCATCTCAGTGCCTCAGTTTCCCCATCTGTTCTGAAGCCTTGTGCATTCAGAAGGGGATGGGTTGGCAGGGCAAATCCCAGAAAGCACCGCACAAACCCCCCCATCCAACTCCCAGGTCCGCTGTGTCAGGTCCTGCTGCTGGGACCAAGCTCGGGCACGGGCTGTCTCACTGGGCTTCCAGGACACGGCACTTCCTGCCGATGGAAGGTTGTGGCTGCCCCGTGTCAACCAAGTCTATCCGCACCATTTTCCCAACAGCTCACGCCCGTCACATCTCTGTGTCACATTTTGATAATTCTCGCAGCATCTCAAACTTTTTCGTTGTTATTATATCTGTTATGGTGTCTGTGATGTCACCGTTGTAATGGTTCTAGGGCCCGTGAACGCTGCTCATGCAAGACGGCGGCCTCGTGGATAAACGCTGGGTGTGTCCCCACTGCTCCGACTGGCTGTCCCCCCGGCTCTCCCTGAAACACTACGACGACATTGAAATTAGGCCAGTTCTTAACCTTGCCACGGCCTCTGAGTGTTCAAGTGAGAGGAAGAGGCACGTGTCTCTCACTTTAAATCAGAAACTAGGAACGATTCAGCTAGTGGGGGAGTCCTGTCCAAAGCTGAGACAGGCTGGAAGCCGGGCCTCTTGCACCAGCTAACCAAGTCGTGAATGCAAAGGGAAAGTTATCAAAGGAAACGAAAAATGATACTCCAGTGAACACACAAACGATAGGAAAGTGAAACAGCCTCACTGCTGATATGGAGAGAGTCTGAGTGGTCTGGACGGAAGATCAAACCAGCCACAGCATTCCCTTAAGCCAAAGCCTCAGGCAGAGCAAGGCCCTGGCTCTCTTCAACTCTATGAAAGCCAAGAGAGGTGAGGAAGCTGCAGAGAAAAGTTGGAAGCTAGGAGAGGTTGGCTCATGAGGTTTAAGGGAAGAAGCCATCTCCATGGCATAAACGTGCAAAGTGAAGCAGCAAGGGCTGATGTAGAAGCTACAGCTGAGATTACTGATGAAGGTGGCTACACCAAACAATAGATTTTCAGTGTAGATGAAACAGCTTTATACTGGAAGAAGATGGCATCTAGGACTTTCATAGCTAGAGAGGATAAGTCAATGCCTGGCTCCGAAGCTTTGAAGGACAGGCTGACTCTTTTGATAGGAGCTAATGCAGTTGGTGTCTTTAAGTTGAAGCCAATGCTCATTTACCATTCTGAAAATCCTAGAGCCCTCAAGAATTAGGCTGAATCTACTCTGCCTGTGCTCTAGAAATGGAACAACAAAGCCTGGATGACAGCACATCTGTTTACGGCATGGTTTACTGAATATTTTAAGCCCACTGCTGAGACCTGCTGCTCAGAAAAAAAAGATTCCTTTCAAAATATCCCTGCTCATTGACAAAGCACCCAAGAGCTCAGAAGGAAATGTGCAAGGATATTAATGTTGTTTTCACGTCTGCTAATGTGACACCCATTCTGCAGCCCATGGGCCAAGGGGTAATTCTGACTTTCACGTGTTATCATTCAAGTCATACGTGTCATAAGGCCGCAGCTGCCGCAGACAGTGATTCCTCTGATGGATCTGGGCAAAGAACACTGAAACCTTCTGGGAAGGATTCACCATCCCAGACGCCATAAGAACATCTGAGACTCACGGGAGCAGGTAACACTATCAACAGTAACAGGGGTTTGGAGGAAGCTGACTCCAGCCCTCACGGGTGACTTTGGGGTCCCAGCCTCCAGGGGAGGAAGGCGCTGCAGGTGTGCCGGAAACCGCAAGGGAGCTGAGTCAGAAGTGGGGCCTGGGGATGGGGCGGAATCGCTGCCATCTCACGGTCAAACCTGGGCGGTGGGGAGCCGCTTCTCGTGGATGAGCAGAGAACGGTTTCTCGAGACGGAGCCGACTCCTGGTGAGGACGCTGCGAGCACTGCTGAAATGACAACAGAGGACTCAGAAACCCCACAGACGCAGCTGGTGAAGCCGCGGCGGGTCCGAGAGGACTGACTCCAACCGTGGAAGACGTTCTACTGTGAGTAAAACGCGCCAAACAGCACCGCCCGCCACGGAGAAGCCCTTCGCGGAGGGGAGACTCGATCGCTGCGGCAAACTTCCTTGCTGTCTCATTTAAGAAACTGCCAGGGCCACCCCTGAGCAGCCGGCAGCGCCAGCACCGAGACGAGACCTCCCCAGCAACGGGATCACGGCTCGTGGGCGGCCCGGGCAATTTTAGCAGTTTTTGGCAATAAAACTGCGGGGCAGGGGTGCAGAGCCCGGCGTCACCCAGCCGGACGTCACTGCAGGCCCTGAGGCCAGTCCCTCGGGCTGCACTGCAGAGCGGGGACCTGCCTGCGTGGCCTGACCGTGGCTCGGGGCCAGGGGCCCTGCAGTGACCTCCCAGAGGAGTGTGGGGACACTGCGGCTCGCTTGCCCAGGTCGTCCGTGTGCCCAGAGGCAGCCCCTGCGATCCTCTGCCCGGCGTCCTCGGCATCTCCAGGTCTGATTGTCTCTCTGTCCACTGGGGTGGGGGCGTGCTCCATCACCCCCCACCCAGCCCGAGCTCCGTCCCGGGGGTCCGGCTGTGCCGTGCCAGAGGTGGGTGGCCGTGGCCCCAGCACTGCCTCCAGCCGGGCCACCGTGCCCTGGCTGAGCAAACACACACGGCAGCCTCGCGCTCAGCCGTGGGCACACTGTGCCCAGAGCCCCCGCAGGGAGGCTGGAGGCTGAGCGGGGGCCCCTGGCCCCGTGGCGGGGGCAGCAGGGCAACGCCTATGGGCACAGAGACTGGCCAGCTGGGCGCGTGGCCGGCGGCAGGAGGAGCTGCTGTGAGCCGTCACCGGTGCCTCCCGGCAGCCCCGGGTTCTCCCGGCAGCCCCGGGCTCACGGGCTCCGTGTTGGGCACCGGGACTCACCCCCCCACCCCCGACACCTCTGAAACGTCAGCGCCCCCGGCCTGAGCACCCTGCTGCCTCGGAGGGTTGGGCGGTTTGGAGGGTCCCTCTAGACCGGGCCCGTCTCAGCGGGGGCTGCACTGGGGGCAGAGTCTCCTAGTGCTGGCAAGACTCACCTGAGCGTAGGGAGAGCTCGCGGCCCGTGGAGTGTGCAGGGGTGTGACCCTCTGGGCAGCAGGGAGTCCTGGGGAGGGCAGGTGTGGGAGACAGTGCCGGTGAGGTCTGAGAGCCTGTCACTTGCCTCCCTGTGACGGCCAGTGGCCCCAGAGCAGGTGAGGGAGGAAGGTGACCTCCATCCCCTGGGTGGGACGGGATCCTTCCCGTGACTGCTGTGCTCACCCTTCGGCACAGGCACCTGGCTGGGCCGGCAGGAGTCCCGGGACCCCGCCTGGCCAGGGCGTCTCAGGGCACAGTGGGGGCCGGGGTGGCCCAGGGAACTGCTCAGGTGGGGTGTGGGGCTCATTTTGGGGTTTCTTCTCCTCCCACCCTGGGACACTGGGCCCACTGGTCACTCTGTGGCTTCCCGGGGACCACAGTGAGGCGGCCGGGTGCCCGCACCCCTGCCTGGAACCGCTCCACCCGGAGAGTCTAGACCACCCGGACGGGAAACGCGGCAGAGACCTTCCTGCTGGGAGCTGCCAGGTGGCCTGGGCTCTTGGAGAGGCAGGGGCTTCTCGTGGAGGCCTCATTGTGGGGAAGGCCTTTCCTGGTCGGGATGCGCCAGGCGCCATCATGAATATTCATGCGGCCTGCTGCTGGCTCAGCACCCTGCAGGGGCTGCTCCCTCCTGAAGGGCACAGGTGGGAGGGCGAGGGCCTCTGCTCCAGGCGGAGGTGCTGTGTGTTCCAGGACGAGACCCCCCTTCCTCTCCCTGCCCTCACCATTGACCTGAGGCCCCTCACATTGCTCTCGGCATTGCCAGGGCAACCCCTGGTCCACCACATACCTGTTGTCACACTCCCGAGATACCTGCTCCTGCTCAAAGACCCACCATGGCTCCCCATGGCCGTAGGATCAGAAGGCCACACAGATCTAGCCATGCTGGGCAGGGAGGGGTGTGATCCTGAGCGAGCCCCTAGTCCTCACCTGGGTCACCTGATCTGGTCCTCACTGTGAGCATCTTGGTAAATGGGTTGGATGGTGAGTGAATGAGTGAGTGAGTTAGTGAATGAGTGAGTGAGTGAATGAGCGAGTGAGTGAATTAGTGAATGAGTGAGTGAGTGAATTAGTGAATGAGTGAGTGAGTGAATGAGCGAGTGAGTGAATTAGTGAATGAGTGAGTGAGTGAGTGAATTAGTGAATGAGTGAGTGAGTGAATGAGCACATGAATGAGTGAATGAGCGAGTGAATGAGTGAATGATCAAGTGAATGAGTGAATGAGCGAGTGAGTGAGTGAATTAGTGAATGAGTGAGTGAGTGAGTGAATGAGCAAGTGAGTGAGTGGGCAAGTGAGTGAGTGAGTTAGTGAATGAGTGAGTGAGTGAATGAGCGAGTGAGTGAATTAGTGAATGAGTGAGTGAGTGAATTAGTGAATGAGTAAGTGAGTGAATGAGCGCGTGAATGAGTGAATGATCAAGTGAATGAGTGAATGAGTGAGTGAGTGAGTGAATGAGCGAGTGAGTGAGTGGGCAAGTGAGTGAGTGAATGAGCGCGTGAATGAGTGAATGATCAAGTGAATGAGTGAATGAGTGAGTGAGTGAGTGAATGAGCGAGTGAGTGAGTGGGCAAGTGAGTGAGTGAATGAGCGAGTGAATGAGTGAATGACCAAGTGAATGAGCGAGTGAATGAGTGAATGACCAAGTGAATGAGTGAGTGAGTGAGTGAATGAGCGAGTGAGTGAGTGGGCAAGTGAGTGAGTGAATGAGCGCGTGAATGAGTGAATGATCAAGTGAATGAGTGAATGAGTGAGTGAGTGAGTGAGTGAGTGAATGAGCGAGTGAGTGAGTGGGCAAGTGAGTGAGTGAATGAGCGAGTGAATGAGTGAATGACCAAGTGAATGAGTGAGTGAGTGAGTGAATGAGCGAGTGAGTGAGTGGGCAAGTGAGTGAGTGAATGAGCGAGTGAATGAGTGAATGAGTGAGTGAGTGAGTGAATGAGCGAGTGAGTGAGTGGGCAAGTGAGTGAGTGAATGAGCGAGTGAATGAGTGAATGACCAAGTGAATGAGTGAGTGAGTGAGTGAATGAGCGAGTGAGTGAGTGGGCAAGTGAGTGAGTGAATGATCAAGTGAATGAGTGAATGAGTGAGTGAGTGAGTGAATGAGCGAGTGAGTGAGTGGGCAAGTGAGTGAGTGAATGATCAAGTGAATGAGTGAATGAGTGAGTGAGTGAGTGAATGAGCGAGTGAGTGAGTGGGCAAGTGAGTGAGTGAATGAGCGAGTGAATGAGTGAATGACCAAGTGAATGAGTGAGTGAGTGAGTGAATGAGCGAGTGAGTGAGTGGGCAAGTGAGTGAGTGAATGAGCGAGTGAATGAGTGAGTGGGAAAGTGAGTGAGTGAATGAGTGACTGAGTAAGTGAATGAGCACTTGAATGAGTGAATGATCAAGTGAATGAGTGAATGAGTGAGTGAAGAGTGAGTGGGTGGTTGAATGAGTGAATGAATGAGTGAATGAGTGAATGAATGAGTTAATGAGTGAGTCAGTGGGTGGTTGAATGAGTGAATGAATGAGTGAGTGAATGAGTGAATGAATGAGTGAGTGAATACGTGAATGAATGAGTGAGTGAGTGAGTGAATGAGTTAACGAGTGACCTGGGACGGGGCAGGAGGCCGCGGGGACTGGGCTGGCTGGGCCCCCCCAGCTGCCTGGGGTAGCAGGGCAGCTCCTCGGGCCACCGCCCGCAGCAGGCAGACACCAGGAACTGCCCAGCACCACCGCTCCTGGCGCAGGAGGCCGGGCGGGTGGGCGGTCAGAGACCCCACCGCTGAGCGTGAGCTTGCGCTTGGCGCTACGAGATGCCTGCGCTCCCAGCACTTCAACTGCTGAGTCGCGGTGGCCTCGCCAACCCCTGCGTGCTCGGCGCCCTGACGTTCACCGGGCAGCTGAGGAACTGGGCACAGAGAGGTGGCACAGCTGCTGAGCGGAGGCCTCTTTGTCCCCCAGGGTCGAGGCTGGGCACACCAGGGGCGGGGCAGCCCTGGCGGAGGGAGAGGCCCGGCACCCAGGGCCTGCTGGCAGCGGGTGTGCCTGGGCGAGGACGCCTGTGCCCCAGAAGCAGGTGCGCCCACCTGTCCCCAGGTGTGGGGTCCGAGGCTCGGCAGGGCTAACAAGCATCCCGGCTAATGGGTCACCGACGAGCAGGCGCAGCGTGGCAGGAGGACGTGCCGCTGGAGTCGGAACGTGGACCCTTTGGAGCCCACGAGTGGCTGGGTCAGGGTCACTCGGGCCAGCCTGGGGGGTAGCCGGGCTGGGCACGGCATCTGGGTCCCTTGTCCGCCCCTCCCAGCCCCGTGTCCCCGACTGACTCAGAACCACTGTGGGCTGGTTCCTGGGGGGGGTGGGTAGAGGGTCAAGGGGGGTGGCTATGTCCCCCCATTGTCCCAGCAGGTCCGGGTCACCTACTGGCCCGCTGTGGCAGGACCGGCCCCCGACCACGACCCATGGGCGCGTGAGAGGCCGCGGGCCCACACCTGCCCACGCGGCGTCCACTGCTCCACCAGGCCGTGGGCCCACACCTGCCCACGCGGCGTCCACTGCTCCACCAGGCCGTGGGCCCACACCTGCCCACGCGGCGTCCACTGCTCCACCAGGCCACGGGGCCACACCTGCCCACGCGGCGTCCACTGCTCCACCAGGCCACGGGCCCACACCTGCCCACGCGGCGTCCACTGCTCCACCAGGCCGCGGGCCCACACCTGCCCACGCGGCGTCCACTGCTCCACCAGGCCACGGGGCCACTCACAGCCCAGAGAGGGGACCTGGCCCCGTGTCAGGCTGCAGGGTGCCCTGCCTGGTGGGGGAACCCGCCTCCCCCGCACCCAGACACGCTGGTTCCACCTGTGTCTTGCTCAGGACACAAGGGCCCTCGTGGGTGTGTCCAGGGCACAGTCTGTCTGGGAAGTGGCTGAGTGCTGGGTGGGTATCACAGGGGACCCGGGAGTCAGGGCTCCTGTCTGCAGCCAGGAGGCCTGGGCGGGGCAGGGAGCATCCTGGGGGGGCTGGGGAGGCCACGGGCAGGGTGGGGTCCAGCCAGGGGCGGGGCGTGGGGGAACAGCTGCCAAGGGCAGAGCTGCTGAGGGGCCGCGGGGAGCTGGCGCCTTGCTCCAGTGAGGAGGAAAATGAGAGCGGAGCCTCCCTCTGCCCCCCACGCTCTGGGCTCCCACACCTCTCCGGGGCAGGGTGGCGGCCGTGGGCCCCCCCACCTGTGCTCCCGCGACCCACGCGCCCTTCCGTGTCCTGCCTGAGCTCTCCCCTCTAAACGGCGCTTCCAGGAGCTGCGCCCTGAGCCTCGAGCCCCCGAGACCGCTCTCTAGCAGGGCCGTGACAGCAGAGCCAAGCGGGACACGGTGTCCCTGCCTCTGGGGTGGCACAGCCCCCACTGGGCCATCTGCCCGCCCGAGTCTGGGTGCCCAGCCTCGTGTGCCCGGCTGACCTGCAGGCCCGGGCTGCGGCCCAGGGGCCTCCTGGACGTCCCTTTCTGGCCAAGAGCTGCTGGACCCCCACCAGCCACCGCACACGCTTCCTGCCACGCCCCAGATGCCCCTGCCCCCAAGAGGCTCCAGGGGTCACAGGTCCCCGCAGAAGGGTCCTCCCCTCACCTGCCAGCCGCTCCCGTGGTCTGGCCCTCGTCTCCCCGCAGCCTCCCTGGGCTTGGCCGTGCCTGACCTGGGGCTGTTTGTCCCCAAGCTGGGCACTGTCTGACTTTCGCACCCATCGCGGCCGTCCCTGGTCCCCTGGGTCTGGGGCTTTCGGCGCCAGCACTAGGGAAGTCTGAGACAGCTGGCACGGTGGGTCAGGGAGTGGCAGGGCCTGCACGGGAGCCTGAGACGGGCGGTCAGAGCCCGTCCTTGGGTGTCAGGTGACAGTGCCAGGCTGTGCTGGGGGAAGGGGCGGCCAGGATTCCGCTCTGCCCCGCACCGGCCACATCTCCTGACCAGAACCTCTGTGCGGCTCCCGTGGGGGGGGGGGGCAGAGGCTGGGGACGGAAGGAGAGGGAAGGGAATCTGGGACAAAACTCAGATATCTTCTTTATTATCCCGCAGAGCTGGACAGCAACTATTTTAGGCTTTGTGGGCCACGTGGCCTCTGCCACAGCTCTGCCTCTTTGGCACAAACACAGCCGCACTTACACGGGCGTGGCTGCGCTCCGTGCACTCTGTTCACGGAAGACATGGCGTGGCGGGAGGCGGTCTGCCAACCCCAGACTCGGAGCGCCGATTCTAATCTTACCCTCTAGGTTAAAATTCTTTCGCAGAATTTTCACGTTCCCCATTGGCAGTCACCGTCTGTTTTGTTCAGTTATGTCTATGTTTTCTTTGAAGTCCTGGAACGCACTTGTAATACTGCCATGACAAGGGAAGTTTCTGCCGTGTCCTGCATTTCAGGTCCTCTTCAGGGTGGTTTCCATGAACTCTCTATTACTGTTTATCCGCTGGTTGTTCGCTTCATAATTCTAGTAGTTTTTGTTTTATACTGGACATTGTGTGTAATTTGCTGTAAGAGCATCTGGACTGCTGTCTTTGAAGAGTGCTGGTATCTGCTCATGAAGGCAACCAGCTTTGCTGGACACAAACGTCAAACCGTTACTCCCACAGCAGACCTAAGGTGAAATAGCTGCTCATTTATTTCAGACCAGGGGTCCTCAAACTACGGCCCGCGGGCCACATGCGGCCCGCCGAGGACATTTATCCAGCCCGCCGGGTGTTTTTGCCACCGCCGCCGCCTGTCCTGCTTAGCAGCCGACTGGGCCCGGGCCCACAGTGCGCATGTGTGCAATGTGCGCCGCGCTCTCCAACGGGCCTCCAGCGGTCTGAGGGACGGCGAACTGGCCCCCTGGTTAAAAAGTTTGAGGAGCCCTGTTTCAGACTCTCAGCAGTAGCTCCGTTCTGCACTTCTCGGAGCTTCTTCTGGGCCCGTGTGGTGCGGCTGTCGGCCAAGGACTCGAGCAGCGTTTGTGGGGAGATGGGTGGGGACTCTCTCTCTCTCTCTCTCTGTGGCTCTTTCCTTTTCGGGACACCCCCTCTATTTCCAGCTGCTCTGGAAGCTCCAATCTCTGTTCTTCAACCCCTCGGCCGGTAAGTTTGCAGCGTCTTGTGTAAGCCTTAGTGGTCCCGCATCATAAGGGTCGTGGGCATTCCTGTAGCAAAAAGTTGTACAAACGTGAATCTCAACAAGTGTGGTTCTCTGCTTTGTATTTTCCCTTTCTGCGTGCTTTTGACTGTCCTCTGGTGCCTTCAAATAGCTGTTTTTCATATTTTGTCTAAGTGTATACTTGTTATTTATAGGATCATTGGTCTAATGCAAGCTTTTCCTGATGGCTTCCAATGCATAGGGTTATTCAACCTGAAAGATAAACACGGCAACGTCTTAATTTTGCATTTCCTTGTTTGTAATATGGTTGAACACTTTTTCATAATTTTGGTGATTTATAGTCCTTCGTTTACGAGGTGACCTTGCCAATTTTATGTGGGACAATAGTGCTTTTGTTGATGATGCTAAAGAGATCTCTGTGCTATTTTGAAAATGTTTTCACAATTTGTTATTTTTATCAATTTCATTTGTTATGTTCTTGACATAGAATTGTTAATTACTTGTGCAGATAGTGCTTTTATGCATTTAAGAGCCTTTACTATTTAGTGAGCATTTTTATTAGAAGTGTACTTTTTAATTTTCTGAATAATATTTCAACCAATTATTTAGATGAAATTGTGGGACCTATCGGTGTGTTGTATTATAAACTAAGCAATACATTCTACTAAGTATACTGGTTTAATATTATATTAAACCATTCTTGTTTTTCCATGTTAAATAATTTGCATTATATTAAATCTTCCTTTCCCCATGTTAAACCTTCATAGGTTGTTGACCGAACATACAGGTGAGTTTTATTAGCTGGTCTTTCATTTTTGATTTTGTATGAGTTTTCCTGTTTTATACCAGACTTTCCCAAAGGTTGTACTCCAGATCACCATGCCTGGGAGATGCTTGCAGGTAGAAATGGTCCTTTGCTTAGATAAATAAGGTTGGAAAACTCCGCAAAACTTACCTCACCCTTCTGGAGAATCACAGTGTACATCCGTATGCCAGAAATTGGGGAATCCTGCCGACAAGGGTGACTGAGTCTGGAACTTCCTCCAGAGTAATTATTTTCTGTGTCAAATTTTTTCTTCTGGGATTAATTCTTTATTCGTGCTGTCCAATTCTTTTAATGTCAACTTTCATCAATGTCTGTTTGTGTTGATATTTGTTAGCATGCAACCATGCAAATAATTCCTTATTCATTTTCAAAATTGCATGCGCCTTTGCTGTCTTTTTTATACGATTTAAAATTTTATTAAATTGCCATTTCTCCTCCCTGGACCATTTGCAGTAACCAGATTAGCCAGAGTTTGGTCTGTCGTGTTGGATTTTTAAAAGAATCTTAACTCTTTGATTTACTTAACAATTTTCATTTTTCTCTTTTCTGATGTAATAATTTCTGCTATTATCTGCACTATTTTGTTCTTTCTTGGAACTACTTTAAAGAAAACTCATTGGCTTGAAAGTTTTGATCTTTTCTTTTTCCTGTTTCATAATGAAAGTATTTAAAGATGTGACTTTATCTTTGAGGATGGCTTTGTAGAAATCCATTTGTTGTTAGCAATTTCATTATTTTCCCAATATTCCGGAATTCAAATATTATTTCTTTTTTCATTTTGTTTCAAATGTTTACAAGAGTACTTTTTAGTTACCAGTTGGTAAGGATTTTTTATTTAGACTTTTATTAATAGTTTCAAGTTTTATTGCTTCAAGATGAAATAATTTTATGCAATTTTAACTTTCTGAGCATACCGAAGTTGTATGTATGTGTACATGTATGTATATGTACATGTATGTATGTGTGCATATGTGTGTGTGCATGTGTGCATCTATTTGCCTAGGAAATACCCCTTTTGGAAATTTCCCCCTTATGATTTGAAGTATTATTTTTAATTACCCAAGTAATCATGATTATATTGTTATTGTAATACAATGCAAACATAAATAAACCTAAAATAACTTTGGCCTCCACCCCCAATTCTGGTTTGCTCCTGAGAAAGAAAATCACTGTTACAGTTTGGTTTCGTTGTTAGGACTGCTATAACAAACACCTTAGACCCTGTGATTTATGAACAGCAGAAATTCATTGCTCATAGTTACGGCGGCCGGGAAGTCCAAGGTCAAGGTGCCGGCAGATTTAGTGAGGGCTGTCGGCTTGATAGATGGTGTTTCCCATGTGTCCTCACATGGCAGAAGGGGCCAGGAAGCTCACTGGAGCCTCTTATAAGGGTGTTAATCCCGTTCAAGAGGGCAGAACCCTCATGACCCAGTCATGTCCCAAAGGTCCTGCCCTCATATCATCACACTGGGATTAGGTTTTGACATATGAATTCTGGAGGGACACCAACATTTACACCATAGCATAGCTTGCTTTCTTCCTTCCCGTTCCTCTTCCCCTTCCCCTTCCTCTTCCTCTTCTTCTTTTCTTTCTTTCTCTCTTTCTTTTTTAAGAGATATAGTCTTGCTCTGTCACCCAGGCTGGAATACAGTGGCCCAATCAATCACAGTTCCCTGCAACCTCAAAATCCTGGGCTCAAGCGATCCTCCTGCCTCAGCCTCCCAAGTAGCTGGGGCTACAGGAGTGTGCCGCCACAATGCCCAGCTAATTTTTAAAATTACTGTAGAGAGGGGATCTTGTTGTATTGCCTGGGCTGGTCTCAGACACCTGGCCTCAAGTGATTCTCCTGCCTCGGCCTCCTAAAATATGGTGTGCTTTTCTATGCGTTTGCATTTAAATACATAAAGTACAGAAATACGTAGGTTAACTCATGATGCTTAAGCAATTGTATGCATTGTTCTGCCCCTGGTCTTCTAATCCTCAACATAGCTTGCATGTTTGCCCCATGTTGATTTATTTGAACCTGCTTTACTCCTCCTACCTTCTATTAATACCTAGTGTCCCACAATATTAATAGATAATAATTGATTTGATCATTTTCCTATTGATGAACACACAGGAGTTCCCAGCTTTGTTGTAAGCAATGATGCCATGAGTACCCTCATGCTGCTTCTGCATTGATTTAATAAATATTAAACTATTCACAATAAATATTGCCTGTCAATTCTGATAAATTGTGTTTTCTAGGAGGGAGGACTTGCCCAATCAACTGAAATTATCAAGTTTATTAATTTAAAGTTATTTATAATATCCTGTCATTATTTTGTTAACACATTTTTTTTCTTTATCTGTGTTTTCTCTCTCTCTCTGCCCGCTCTGATCACTACTGGTAGGGATATATCCATTTTTTAATCTCTTTAAAGAACCAGATTGGACCTCATCATGGGTGTTCGCTAATGTTGGCTTGTTTCTATTTCACTGGTTTCCTGTCATATCCTTGCTGTTTCCTTCCTTCGGCTTTCTCTGGACTCGGCTTTGTGCAGCTTCCGGAGATAGAAGCTCAGATCATTGATCTCTGGCCTTGTAAAAACATATGCGCATCAGGCTATAAATTTCCCTCTCGGCACTGCTTTGACTGCGCTCCCGACTTCGATACGTTGAATCTCCATTTGCTCATTTCCCTGTGATTTCTCCCCGGGGGGGGGGGGGCTGTGACTTAGGGGTTGCCCCGGGGCTTTCCTAGCTGTGTTGGTTCGCACCCCAGCGCTCCGCGGCGCTCAGAGAGCAAACTCAGCCGTCTCCACTGCAGGCACGGCGTGGCGGCGTGTCCATTGTGCGGCTGGAGCTGCCACTGCTCACGGACGTCTGCGTCTGCTTATTAAGCCGGCGCCGGGGGAGGCGGGAAGGGCCGCCTGGCCGAGTCCGCACTTCTCGCCGCTGCCTTCGGTCTGGTCGGCTTTTGCTGCACGTGTTGGATGGTAGTCACACTTGTTTGGGGCCGGACACCTTCCTGCAGAGCTGACTCTCTGGCACGTGCCTGCGACCGTCCAGAGCAAACGCCTGGCCCCAGCGGTCGTGCGAGCTGCTCCACCGGCCTTCACGTTTCTGTAACATCTTTCCCGCGTGCTCTTCTCTCGGCCTGTTTCGTGTCCTTAGACCTAAGGGGTGTCCCTTTTCAGTGGCTCACGATGGGCTTTATTTTTTGTGTCCAATCTGACATTACCAGTGTTTACGTGAGCTGTGCAGCCCGTCCTACTAGACGTAGTTTCTGTGTTTGGTTCTAGCTCCTCATCGTGCCATTATTATTATTTTTTTGAGACAGAGTCTCACTTTGTTGCCCAGGCTAGAGTGAGTGCCGTGGCGTCAGCCTAGCTCCCAGCAACCTCAAACTCCTGGGCTCAAGTGATCCTCCTGCCTCAGCCTCCCAAGTAGCTGGGACTACAGGCATGCGCCACCATGCCCGGATAATTTTTTCTATATATATTAGTTGGCCAATTAATTTCTTTCTATTTATAGTAGAGACGGGGTCTCGCTCTTGCTCAGGCTGTTTTCCAACTCTTGACCTCGAGCAATCCGCCCGCCTCGGCCTCCAGGGTGCGAGGATTACAGGCGAGAGCCACCGCGCCCAGCCTTTTATTATTAATATTACATAGCTTTCTGTTTGACGCATCAGACTTTCGTTCCATCTCCTCTCATTTCTTGCTTTCTCTTAGATTAACAGAACCCCCTACTTCCGCATGTCTCGCTCTCTTCACTCACTGTTTGTATGTCCCTTTGCTATTTACAGCGTCTGTCCTGGAGATTTCCACTCCCACCCCGGCTCAAACAGCACAGTGCGCTGGGAATGCAGGCGGCGCCAACTTGCTGCTGAGAGGACGAGGCACTCAGGTGTCAGCTGCGCTCCAGCCCTGCTGTGCTTCTATCCTGTCACGTTCACCGTGTCTAACGCGCCAGACTCCATTGCCGACGGCTGCACCACGGGGTCTGTCTACACGGACACGGGTCTGCACCGACGGCTGCACCCGCGGGGTCTGTCCACACAGACACGGGGTCAGCACCGACGGATGAACCCGCGGGGTCTGTCTACACGGACACGGGGTCAGCACCGACGGCTGCACCTGCAGGGTCTGTCCACACAGACACGGGGTCAGCACCGACGGCTGCACCCACGGGGTCTGTCCACACGGACACGGGTCAGCACCGACGGATGAACCCGCGGGGTCTGTCCACACAGACACGGGGTCAGCACCGACGGCTGCACCCACAGGGTCTGTCCACACGGACACGGGGTCTGCACGGACGGCTGCACCTGCAGGGTCTGTCCACACAGACACGGGGTCAGCACCGACGGCTGCACCCACGGGGTCTGTCCACACGGACACGGGGTCTGCACGGACGGCCGCACCCGTGGGGTCTGTCCACACGGACACGGGGTCTGCACTGACGGCCGCACCCGAGGAGTCTGTCTACACGGACACGGAGTCTGTCCACACAGACACGGGGTCAGCACCGACGGCTGCACCCGTGGGGTCTGTCCACACGGACACAGGGTCTGCACGGACAGCTGCACCCTCGGGGTCTGTCTACACGGACACGGGGTCTGCGCCCGTCCCCTGTCTGCGTCTCTGTCGCGGAGGATCTTCCTGCCGTCTGGGGAGTCACTTGGGAACCCCCTGGGTCCAAGCTGCTCGGCGTCCTGTGCCCGAGCGCCGTCCCCTGGAAGGAGTGTGGGTGACGCGGGCTCCTGGGACGCAGCTCCCTTCCCACTCCAGCACCCGACGCCACCACCCGCTGCCTCGGCCCCCCTCGGCCAGACTCGGCCCCCGCCTCCTTCTTGCTCCGCCAGGACGAGGCGGTGTTTCTCTCCGGCCGCTCCGAAAGGTTTCTCTTTCTCTTTAGTGTCCCGCAGCCTTTCCCCGAGTCCCTCTGTCCGCGCGTCCCTCTGTCCCCGAGTCCCTCTGTCCCCGAGTCCCTCTGTCCTCATGTCCCTCTGTCCCTGCGTCCCTCTGTCCGCGCGTCCCTCTGTCCCCCGAGTCCCTCTGTCCCCGCGTCCCTCTGTCCCCGAGTCTCTCTGTCCTCATGTCCCTCTGTCCCCGTGTCCCTCTTTCCGCGTGTCCCTCTGTCCCCGCGTCTCTCTGTCCCCACGTCACTCTGCCCCCGCGTCCCTCTGTCCCCGAGTCCCTCTGTCCGTGCGTCCCTCTGTCCGTGCGTCCCTCTGTCCCCACGTCCCTCTGTCCCCACATCCCTCTGTCCGTGCCCTGCGTGGGGCGCGCAGAGCTTCCTGCACCCGTGGGGGGACGCTTCTCGTTAGCTTTGTGAAGTTTTACTCATGATTTCTTCGAGCGTGTGACCTGTCCTCCCTGCTGGTCCCCCAGGGCGGCGGCACTCGGGGTGAGGACCCGCGAAGGAGCAGGGCGCTCTCTGGGCCACGGCCCGCCCCCGTGGCAGAGGGAAAGGCAGGCGCAGTGGGCAGCTGCTGGCTCCCCCGCAGAGAGGCGGCACCTGTCACTCCCGCTCAGCTGCCCCTGATCAGAGCAAGTCACACGGCCACGCGGCGGGAGGGTAGGTCTGCGATCGGTGCCGGCGTCTGTGCCGCCCTCCGCGGAGAGGAGTGTCCTTTCTCCAGTTCCTCGCCACGTTTGCCATTTAAAATGCAAACGTGTTGCTGATCTGATAACTGAACAGCCGCTCTTAAAAATTTGCATTTCCCTGACGAACAGGATCCAGCGATTTTTCGCGCATTCCTTGTGTTCCACGGGTCTGTGGGGGTAAGAAACTCGGTATTTACTGACTGCAAGGGGTCAAGTGTGAGATACAAAATGCTGATAAATTCTCCATTATGAATTATACGATGCATATCCTTGGTATTGGCAATGGAAAAGAACCCAAACTCTGCAAAATGACTTAAAGAGGTTTATTCTGAGCTCCATGTGTGTGACCATGGCCCGGACAGCCACGCCCAGGGGCCTGGAGCAAGTGGCCTCGCTGTGGCTGGGTCACAGTTTGGTTCCATACATTTCGGGGAGACAGAATTACACATAAAGTCCCAAATCAATACATGGAAGGGGTACATTGTTTTGGCCCAAAAAGGTGAGCTATCTCAAAGCAGGGGCTTACAGGTTGTAGGTGGGCTTGAAGATTCTTTCATTTGTCATTGGTTAAAGACACGAAGCTTTGTCTGAAGGCCTGGAATGTTTGAAGTCACGATAAGGACGTCTGCTGATCAGAGACAAGCCTCGGGACACGAGCGCAGACTCACGTGACCTGTGAAGTAACCGGATGGCCTGCAGGTGTGGTCCAGCTGTGTCCTGCTTGGCCTTACTCAACCTGGCAACCAGTCACAGGGCGTCTGCAAGGAGGGAGGGGCGCGACCAGCCCTGTCTGACCCTCTTCTCATGGCCGGCAACTCAGCTTTGGGGTATTTCTGGGGGTGCTTTGGCCAAGAGGGGGTCCACTCAGTCAGCTGGGGCTCAAGATTTTATTTCAGTTCACAATATTCTCACTCATCTTTGCACACTTGACTTGGCGTATACCAACCAAGCTATGTTGAATCTCTCACGACAGCTGGGACTTGTCAGTTTTCCGTATGTATCGAAGAGTTTTGCCGTATATATTCTGGTATTAGGTGCCGAGCACATAAAGGTGCGAGCCTCCTGCAGCTTTGTTGCAGGTGATTCCTCTTATTTCTTTACATTGGTCCCTTTGTCCCTTGTAACGACTTGTGCTGTGACTCCTGACTGATGTTAACGTTGTCACTCCTCTCTCTGTTCTTTCTGCCAGCGTTGCCTGTGCAAACGCTGACACCGGTCCTTTGTTTTAAAGCTGCACATCAAAGCGTGTGTAAGTGTCTCTTGTAGGTGACGTATGACCGAATGCTGTTTTTGAACGTGATCCGTGTCTCTGCCCTGTGTTTCAGCCCCCGCTCCACGCCCGGCCTCTTCGGGCTGCATCTTTGACTCCTCCCCCCGTCTGCGTTTACCCTTAATTCATGGACACGCCCGAGCCTTTGCGTCTGCAGCAGAAACAAAACCTAGTGTCCTTTTCACTCCACATCCTCCCCCCCTGCTTGCCAATCCTCGGTGTCCTTGGTGGCCCGAGGCCGAGTCCTGGAACTTCCGTTCCCATTCACAGAGGTGCAGAACGGCTTTGCGGCTCTGTGCCCACACCACACGTGCACACGCACACACACGCATGCACAAGCACACACGTGTACATGTGCACACACGCACATGTCCATACAAGTGTGCACATACGTGCACACATGTGCATACATGCACACATGCCACCCACATGCACACATGTGCAATGCATGTACACACATGCACGCACAGACACAAGCACACACACAAAAGCTGTTCCTCACTGCTCAGGCCTTGCTCGGACGCCCCCCTGCCCTGCCCCTTCTGGTCCCATCACTCTTCCCAGGACATGGGCACAGCTGGGTGTGACCTCTGCGGACACCCCTTCACCCCTCTACCTGCAGCTCCACCGAGGCTGCGCGTGTGGCCCGGCTGGACCTGGGCTGCCCGGTGCAGGGCTGGGCTTGCTGCCTGATCCACAGCACGGTGACCTTGCGGCACGGTGCAGCCAGACAGCTCGGGTCCGAATCTTGGCTCCACCGGTTCAGAATTCCAGGGTCCAGGGTGAGTGACTCAACCTCCTTTCTCCTTTCTTTCGCCTCAAACAGGGATTGCACAATTCGCATCCTCCTCATCAAGCTATTGTGACTGCCCAGGGGACAGAGTGCCCAGCAAGGGCCGTCACTCCTTATGGCGTCATGGTCACTGGCACGCCAGCAGGAGGAGGACACGCGGCGCTCGGCCAGCAGGCGGGGGGACAGCCCCTCAGCCTCTCCGCTCTGCCCCCGTCCCGGTGCAGCTGCCGCGCCCCAGAGTGACATCTGGGCTGACTGTGACACTGCCAGCAGCATCCTCCGCGTCTCAGCCCCTCCCGCTGCAGCCGCAGGCCTTCAAGGCCGTCAGAGCTCATTGTCTGCAGACCACGCGCTTCCGATAAGGAGCACGCTCCTGACAGCCGAGGGCGAAGTGGGGCCGACGCGTGGCCGCCACGCCCAGGAGGCTGCCGCTGCTGCTGCCGCTGCTGTTGCCGGGGAGACGGATGGAGAGACCGCGGAGTGGGCAGGGCAAGGCCGAGGCCGGGACAACAGAGGTGTCAGGCGGCGGCAGCGGGGGCTGGCGGGCGCGGGGGCTGGAGGGCGCGGGGCTGGCTCTTTGTGCTGTTGTAACGGCCCCCTGAGCACACTTCGGGGACCCTGACGTGCTTCTGTGATCCTCCCCCGCTGGTGTTTCAGGTGCTCAGGCCAGCAGGGCTTGGTGACCCTCCCGAGCTGTTTCCCAGAAGTGACAGGGTTTCCGGAAGACGAAGGGGTGGAGATTCTGAAGGCCCCCGCGCAGACTTCCCGACACCAAGACTCACCGTACCCATGGCCTGCCCAGTGCATGAGGCCCTCCTTAGTGACACCACGGCCTGCCCAATGCATGAGGCCCTCCTTAGTGACACCATGGCCTGTCCCGGTGGACATGGCCCTCCTTAGTGACACCACGGCCTGTCCCGGTGGACGTGGCCCTCCTTAGTGACACCACGGCCCATCCCGGTGGACTTGGCCCTCCTTAGTGACACCACGGACCGTCCCGGTGGACGTGGCCCTCCTTAGTGATACCACGGCCTGTCCCAGTGGACGTGGCCCTCCTTAGTGATACCACGGCCTGTTCCGGTGGACGTGGCCCTCGTCAGTGACAACACAGCCTGTCCCTGTGGACGTGGCCCTCGTCAGTGACACCACGGCCTGTCCCAGTGCTCGTGGCCCTCGTCAGTGACACCACGGCCTGTCTCAGTGCTTGTGGCCCTCATCAGTGACACCACGGCCTGTCCCAGTGCTCGTGGCCCTCGTTAGTGACACCATGGCCTGTCCCTGTGGACGTGGCCCTCGTCAGTGACACCACGGCTTGTCCCGGTGCACGTGGCCCTCCTTAGTGACACCACGGCCTGTCCCAGTGCTCGTGGCCCTCCTTAGTGACACCACGGCCTGTCCCAGTGCTCATGACCCTCGTCAGTGACACCACGGCCTGTCCATGGGCTCTGTGCGGCGAGCACCTGGACCTGGGCTGCCACCCCTGGTGGCCTCCATAACAGTTCTGGGGTCTCGACCAGATGCTGTTGCTCGTGGTTTGGTGGCCGTGGAGCAGGGAGTGATCAAGGCCCCGTCAGCAGCTGCCTGGGCCCTAGTCAGACGGCGGTCTGGCCGCCCCAGCCTCTGACACACACGTGAACCCTCCCGATCGCCTCGGAAGAAAGGAGCCCGGACTTTGGCCTTTGGGTCTGGACAGGGGGGTGGCCTTTGGGTCTGGACAGGGGGGTGGCCTTTGGGTCTGGACAGGGGGGTGGCCTTTGGGTCTGGACAGGGGGGTGGCCTTTGGGTCTGGACAGGGGGGTGGCCTTTGAAGGTACTTCACAGGGGCAGCGCTGTCAGACTGGGGATTCTGAGGGAATCCCCGTTGGCTTGGGCCGGGTAAGCCCCGCTGTCTGTGAGATGGGAGTGGCCCGACTGCTTTGGTTTGGACCAGGGATCCCCAAACTACGGCCCGCGGGCCACATGCGGCCCGCCGAGGACATTTATCCGGCCCGCCGGGTGTTTTTGCCGCCACCGCTGCCTGTCCTGCCTAGCAGCCGACTGGTCCTGGGCCCACAGTGCGCATGTGTGGAATGTGCGCCGCGCTCTCCAACGGTCTGAGGGACGGTGACCTGGCCCCCTGTTTAAAGGTTTGAGGAGCCCTGGTTTGGACGGTCGGGGCTGGTCAGCTGAGCCTCGGCTTGTTTGTCTAGACCACTTGACGTTACGTGTCTGTCTTGCTGGCGTGAGGCTCGGGAATGCCGGGTCCTTTGCGCTGAGAGCTGTTGAAACTTGGCGTGCGTGTCTTTAAATGTGTTCTGTATGTGCACGTCTTATATGTTATGTCTACGTGTCATCAAATTGGCTTACAAATAAAAGGAGCTCTCACAAAATAGATAAATAAGCCTGAATGCTTTTCAGGTTCAGGTGAATTTAGTGATCTTTCGTAAATAAGCTGGCTGTAAAAGAAAAGTATTGATAAAACAAAAATAAAATTGTCTTTGAAATTGTCAGTATACATTTCTGCCTGGGTTTACTGGTTGTTTTTATATTGGAAGGTGTCAATATTCGACACAAACGTTTTAAAACCAACAACCCAACCAAGACAAAATGATTGTGTTCGTGTGATTTTTGATAAGTAAGACTAATGTAATATAGTTGATTTAATACAAACAGCTGAATCTCCTGAGTTATCAGAAAAATACCCATGTGTTCAAACTTTAAGATTCTTACCTAGGTAAAAATGTAGGCATGCCGGCCTGGCACGGTGGCTCACGCCTGTAATCCTAGCATTCTGGGAGGCCGAGGCAGGAGGATCGCTTGAAGTCGAGGTCAGGGGTTTGAAACCAGCCTGAGCAAGAGTGAGATCCCCATCTCTACTTAAACTAGAAAAAGTTAGCTGGGTGTGGTGGTGCCTGTAGTCCCAGCTACATGGGAGGCTGAGGGAGGAGGATCTCTTGAGCCCAGGAGTTGGAGGCTGCTGTGAGCTATGATGATGCCACAGCACTCTACCTGGGGCAACAGAGCAAGACTCTTTCTCAAAAAAAAAAAAAAAAAAAAAGCAGGCATGCCTAAACAAAAATAAGTGTCACTAAATTAGAATAAGTAAAACATCAAATAAACAGGAGCACAAAAGCAAAAACTTATGATCAAATGTTTATGTAGATATTTTGGTCTCTCAATCCTAGTTGCAGATATAGTTTCTCCCATTAACTTCATTGTCTGTGGACAGGTACACACAACACCTGTGTCTGCCTCACTCTATTTGTGGTATTAATAGCACTGTACGAATGAAAGCTGCCCTGGGAGCTACATTTGCAAGGACTTAAATCAAACTGGGGCCTTCCGTTGTCCCTTTGGCTCACTCTTGGTTTGTCCTGGGTACTGGTTGTAGGACAGCCCGTGAGGCGTACATTGCGTTGCCATGGCAAAGGCCTTTGCCTAGAAACATTTTAAAAAAGAATCTTTGGACTGTTAAGTTCTGTAATTTATTTAAAAACAAACAAAATGGTTACTCTTAAAATCCAAAGAAAAATCCCCAAATGATCTTACTCTTTGGAAGTATTACATGCACTCAGATTTGCACTCGAGTTGGAAAATGGTTTGAGACCATTTAGACTGTTTTTAAAATAGCTTGATCTTGATCCCCGGGTAAAAATGTGTTATGGCTTCGTGTCATTATTTGAGATGCTAAGGATCGAAGTTAAAGTTTTATTCAGTCTACAGTCTGGTGATGTCATGTCAATAAATTTTATTTTTGGGTGCTGGTATTTTAGGAAGATTTAATTAGTTAACATCTTTAAGCGGGATGTGTCTAAAACTTGGACTATATTTATAGAACTTAGACAAGATGTTACAGGATTCAGAATAGCAAGTCTTACTAGAACACTTACCTTTGTTATCTTGGTAAGGTTTTTTTAAGGCCAAAACTAATAATTAAAACTGTATTTTGTGATTGTTTCATGGTCCGTGTTTTAAAATTCTTTTCCTTCTCTTTTCTCCAGTTTTGTTTATGAAGACATGTTTAAGATAATTGAATTTGTCGAGATAGCGCATGGCTTTGTTAAGGGCGTGGTTAATCACTCTGGTTACATATCTAATACTCACAGGCTATAACAATGGTTAACAAGGAAATAACTTTAAAGGATAACTAGAATCTAAGTAAACCACTAAATAAATCAGGTAAATGTAAATGAGAGAAATACTTAGAAAAATGCAAGATTTCTTGCTTCCTGGGTTTTCACTAAGCCTTGGATTACTGTGACTTACAGTTTCTGCTTAATGTATATGATACTATATATAAAGCGAGGCAAAAATAAATATATGTTTTTATAGAAAAATTATAAAAATGGGCATAAAATGCTGTTTTTATCTAAAAACTAATTTTGTGATATGTAGGTTATTTAAAGGCATTTATGAAGAAAGTCAAAAAGAACCAGTCAGTGGGGGAGAGAGATGTCAAAGTTATAAATAAATAAGAACATATATTTTAATAAGGTCAACATATATATATACATATATATAATATATATATATACAGTCAAACAGAAAAAAATAATTCTATATAAAAAGGATCTTATATGGTAAATGTTTAGTCCTAAAATAAAACAACTGGCTATTTAAGAAAAATCTGGGACAAAACAAAAAGCCTGGGTGTGTCGTAGATAGTCTCCGTAAGTCACGAGGTCCACAGAAATTTCTGCAGAACATTTGTGCGTGGCCAAGTTGGCCATAATTAAAAGGGAAAAGGTTTTAGGCTAAAACAACAAGGTGATCCTAAAATATTAGTTTGTTCTCAGTGAAACCGAAAGAGGTTTTAATTGTAATTCTGTAATCCGATGCTTTTAAAACTTCCCAGGTTTGTGTCTCAGAAGTTTGACTTTTGCCGTCTTGGTGTTCTCAGCTTTTCTACTGCCTCGTCGGCTCCTGGGCCTTACTTTTCTCTTTCCCCTCTCTGGCTCTAAGTCTGCTGCTAAGGCCTCGCACTGCACTGCTAGAGAGCACTGCTGCTTCTTGGCCGCTTGGCACGTCGGAATTGCTGGGTGTGGGCAGACAGAGGCCTCCTGTGCCGTGACTAGGAGTTGCACATCTATGCTCGAGGTGCGGGCTCTGCCGTCCCTCGTTCCTTGTGATGCGACGGTCACCCGGGCCCCTGGCACGGTCCTCTCCTGTCGGATGGATTCAGGTCCCCACCACGAGGCTCGACTTCCAAGTTGTCTAAATGGGTCTCCCATAAGAAGAAGCAATCGCACTACAGAAATCTTTTCTTTACTTGTCGGTAACCGGCCTAAGAAACAAAGATGTGATCACCCCAGAGTCACTGCCAGACAACACCGCCCCTATCTGAGGCCCAGGTGCCCACGGGGACCACCTCCCAGGAGGCCACCTCCCAGGAGGCCACCTCCCAGGAGGCCACCTCCCAGGAGGCCACCTCCCAGGAGGCCACCCGCCGCCTCAGACACATCCTGTTGCCTCTGCTTCAAAATGTCCCCCGAAGCTGACCACTGCCCCACCCCACCAGTCCCCCTAGCCAGCTGCCCTCTTCGCCCCACGGAGGAACCACAGTGACCTCACTGGGTCCAGACCTGGCCTCCCACCCCAGCTACGTTCCACGTAGCAGCCAGAGCGACGCCTGCAATGAGACCAAGACAGTTCCTGCCCACGCTCCACTGCCAAGACTCCCCACTCAGATCTGGAACAAATGCCAGGTTCTTCGGGCTGCACCAGACCCTGCACATCAGGCCCCAAACACACCTCAATGCTTCCGCCAGCCAGCCTGGCCCAGCCACGTTGACCTTGGGATTCAAACCTGCCAACCTCCTGGTGCCCCAGGGCCTTTGCACTGGCTGCTTTCTCCACCGACGTGCTCTTCGCTAGACTTTACGAGCCCCTCTCCCTCTCCCCAGTGTTTGCTCCAGTGTCGTCTCCTGAGGGAGACACGCCCGGCCCCCAGACCTGGCGCGGCCCCCACACCGCGCCCCGCGCTCTAGGCCCTGGCTCTGCCTCCCTCCCCTCCGGAGCGCTGTGGCTCCCGAGTGCCCGCTCCAGTCCTCGCCACGCTGCGCTAGCCGCCCTGTCCTCTCCGATCCATCTCCAGGTCTGCCTGCACCCCCCTTCGCTGTTGGCGGGATAAATACGCGTGTTTAGGAAGAACGAACAGCCTCCCGGACTTTGCTAGAAAGGAACCAGAGCAGGTGGAGCGCGTGGGAGCCGCACAGCCTCAGGGACACGCGAGAGACACCACAGAGAGAGGGAGCGTCGCCCAGACGAGTGACACGCTGGAATCTCTGCTCAACCCCGCAGGCCGCTCCCTCCTGCACCCTCCTCCGGCCCCAGGGGCTGAGTGCTGTGGCCCCGCCCGGGACCCCGTGTCCCAGCTTCCCACCAGGGGTGGCCCATGGAGAGGGGATGGCAGGGACGGGAGGGTGGGGGAGAGGGGGCCGACGTCCATTGCCCCGGTTCCTCCCTGGGAGCTCGCGGCTGAGAGCCCCCCTCCCTCAGGGGACGCTCTGCGAACGCAAGGGGTCCTCGCCTGCGGCGCGCTCAGAGCCGCACCTGCATGGCAGCCACTCCACACGTGCTCATTCTGCTCCTTTGGGGCTTCAGCCGGCCCCAGAGGAGGCCAGAGTCTGCCCCGCCTTCGGCCGCCCCCTGCCCGGCCATCCCAAGGGTCGCCCCCTGCCGGGAGCTCGCAGATTCCAGACCACTTGGTGGGGGAATCCTCGTGTTTTGAAGGGCAGCTCTTGGGGTTGTCCTAAGAGCTGCTGTAGAACCACCCCACCCCGCCCCCCTCTGCCCGCTGTGACGCCGCAGCCCTTGCACCTGCGCCGTGGGACATCTCCTGATGTGGCGTTCATAGGACGCCCTTTCTCTCGGCCCCGGTTTCCAGACGGCTGGGCGGGGAGCTGGCGGGTGCCGGGCACACAGGGGGGGTGGGGACGATGCACCTTGGCCAGGTGCCTCCCCCTCCCCCATTGCCCCCCACGAGTTGCTGCATCCCCCGATCTCTGCACAGCCACACGGGGCTCCCTCCCCTGCCTTGGGCCGACCCCACCCCACCCGCTCCCCAACTGGCCCGAAGATGCGGGACGCCTTCTTCTTGATAATCATAGACTCCAGGTTCCTCACGTGAAACCTGAGCCACCAGTTCCCAAAAGCCATTCGGCGGCCTGTTTCAGCTGGTTTTCAGATGTTACAGACGCCAACCCCATTTTCTCCATAAGGAATAAGTGAGCTTTTAAATTAGCTTTGTGTCTAGCAGGGCAGGGCCTCGTGGGGTGTGACTTTTATTCATCATTTTAGACCATGAGCCATTCCTGGAGTCGCCAGCGGGAACCAGGGAGGCAGAATCTGCCAGAACGGGGCGTGCGGGGCCAGCGGTTCCAGGGACCCCCTGGGGGCACCTGCCAGCCGCATCTCGGGACACCGTGGGGGGACGCGCCCGCTCAGGACTCGCCGGCCTCAGCTTCTGCCCCGCCCGGCCGTAGGGCTTTGGGCGCCCACGCCGGGTGGAATGTCCCTGAGACTCGAGCCCGCTCCCCCGGCAGGGCTGCGGAGCCTGCCTGCGGCGGTGCACGGGGGAGGGGGTTGAGCACCCCATACTGTCAGGGAGCACGGAGACCTGAGCTGCTGGCCCCTCCCCTGGGGGCCTGAATGCAGACCCCAAGGCTTACCCTCCCGTGTTCAGAGAGTCCAGGTAGGGGGAGCTGGGGGTGGTGCCAGAGCAGGGGTGGGGTGGGAGGGGACAGGATTAGCAAGCAAGGTGTCACAGCAGGCTGTTTAGGGGGAGTGTGCGTCCCAGGTAGCTGCAGAGGGGTTACTTTGAGGTTGGGATCCTGCAAAAAGAGTCCTGTGTCCAAGGTCCCTGCTGCTGCCTCTGAAGACGTCACACGCACACGCACACACATGCACACACACACGCACACACATGCACATGCGTGCACGCACACACATGCACATGTGCACACACAGGAAGGACCAGGCTGGGCTCTGGAAGGACACTGGTCCTGGACATGCCTCAGCCCAGCTGCCCAGAGGCGGGGCAGCCAGGGGCCGGGGTCACAGAGGCCTACGGCCACACCACAAGCCTCCCGGGGAGCAAAACGGCCCCGAAGCTGCGCATCACAGAGGCCTGGGTCAGGGCATCTGGTGAAGGCCATGCAGTCAGGGGATCAGGCCAGGGCTGGGCCCCTGGTTCAGGTGTCCTGGTTCCGGCCCAGGCCCCCACCACCCACGCTGTCAGTGGGCGCGAGAGGGGCGGTGCCCTGGGCAGGTCGGCCATCCCAGACCCCTCCAGGCCAGCTCCGCCTCCAGAGCTGCTTTTGAGGGACGGTAGTGCATTTCCGCCCTCAGATCACCTCTTCTCAGGTGCATGGTGCTGGTGGAACCCCTTGAGGCTCATTTATTGAACCCCTGCCAGGCCTCCCCCACCTGCAGGCACGGCCCAGCTCACCCCCCACGCACCCCGCCCGGCACCCCAGGCTGGGGATGCAGCACACCCTGGTTCCACCCCGGCCCCCCAGGAGCCCCTGCTGCCCTGCACCTCACCGTGCCAGGGGCCTCCCCTCGCCCCCCACCCCTCGTGCGGCTGGAGCCACCACCAGCTGCCCCCACGTCCATCCAGCGTGTGCACGTGGTGGGCCCACACCATCTCTCTCCGTGACCTGCCAGCCCGGTGGGGACGGCTGCTCCCTGCCCCACCTGGGGCCCCAGGTCCCCCCAGGGCTGAGGGGGACTGCGGGGCACTGGCCCCCAAACCCGACCTGGTCACCAGGTGTGGAGGTGGGAGGGGCAGGCCACGCAGGGCCCGGGGCACCAGGGACCCAAAACCCATCCGGGGAGTCAGCGAGAGGCGGGACCCCCGTGAGCCAGGCTGCAAGCCCCCACCACGCCTGGCTTCGCTTTCAAACCCCAGAGGTGAGTGTGTGACCCCGTGTGCCCTGGGCGTGTCTGGGCTGTGACGGCCCATCCCCCGCCCTCCGCTTCCCCAACCATGGCCCTGCCCCCGCTCGGACCAGCCCCCTCTTCCAAAGCCTCCCAACTGCTCCCCAGCTGCTCTTACACCTTCTGGATCATTCCAGGAAGCGGCTGTACCCGGCGGCCGACATCGGCACCCAGCACACAGCTCGGGGCGCAGGTGCCTCTGGCCGCGGCAGGGGCAGTGGGGGCTGCGGACTGCCCGCCCCCGCCGCAGCCCGAGACAGCGGGGCCGCTTGACATTTGCAGAGAGGCGCCTGCTAGGAGCAGGCCTGCGACTTAATTAACACGGAAGCCCTTTAGGTGTTCCTCCAAGTGCGCATAAAACAGCTGTCTTTCCGCTGCGCGGGAAGTAAACTCGGAGGGTGTTTCCATAAAACCAATGGACCGTGGCTCCTCGCAAGCCAAACTGTCGTGAAATGTTACGGCCGCGGTGCGCGGGAGGCGGCGGTGGTGGCGGGCGGCCAGCTGCCGGAGCAGATGCGCCAGCCGGACGCGGAGCCACGGCACCACCCGGCAGGCCGCACCCGCCCCGCACCGCCCGTGGCATGAGGTCAGGCGCTGTTCTTTGAGAACCACGAGTCTTTCCTCCAGGCAGGCGCCCGGCTCTGCCCGTCAGCGGCGGGAGCTCCGGCCACTCCGGCTGCAGCCTGGGACGCTCTTCCTCCCCCATGGCCGGTGCAGGAGCCCGGGCGGGGACCCCTGAGCGTGCCCTCCCCCCACACAGCGCCAGGACACCAGGCTCTGGGTGGGACCCGCCGTTAGCCTCGTGCTGGGCACTGCAGCCACCCGAGCCGAAAGCCGGAAACCCAGAATCCACGCGGGAACTGCGGCCCCCAGGAGCCCGGACGCGGGCGGTGTTAGGAACACAGACGACGGACCCAGGCTTGGGTCCCCTCCCTGCTGTGACCGACTCCCGTACCTGTAGAACCAGGAGGGTGGCCCCCACCAACCCACAGCTGACCAGCGAGGCCCTGCTACACCCCGACAGGCGGACTGGGCCACGCCTGCCTGTGACAGGGATGACATCCTCTCCACGCCAGCTCTGGGTGGCTGCTGCCTGGCATAACGGGGGTGGGGGACAGGCCTGCTCTGCTCTCTGGCTCCGGAGGGCCCCCCTTCCCTGAGAGCCCCGAGGGCCCCAACAGAGCCCTAGTGACCTCGCATGTCTGTGCTCGTCACAGCTGGCAGGAAACAGGCCCAGGAGCTGCAGAGCCCGGCGAGACCCTGAGCCCACCGCTCTCCCGGACCAACTCGCCAGCCTCCTCCTCCCAGCATCTTGCTCGGTGGCCGTGAGCTCATGGGAGGGGCTGGCAGATGCCGGGAAGAAGTACCGACTTCCTCCCTGTTCCTGTCCCCCAGAGCGAGGCATCGCTGCCCAGACCAGTCTGGCCACCAGGGCCCCAAGACGCCTGCCTGCCCGCCCGCCGTGGGGGCGGCTCTCGCCCTCCACAGCCCTGTCCTGCCCTCGCTCAGCACTTGCTGAGCCGGACACCGAGGCCCTGGGGCTCTGAGGGACTCGGCCTCCTGCTGTTCCCAAGGCTGCTGCGCGGGAACCCAGGTGTGCATGGAGCCCTGAGCGAGCCGGGAGAACTGTCACCCCTGAGCTCGGCGGTGGCCTCTGCCGGTGTCTCCCTGCACCTGGCCTCAGAGCCACGCCTGGCCTTGGAGCCAGAGTGACGGTCGGGGCCAGCTCAGGGGCTAAGGCCACCCAGGCCACAAGCCGCAACTTAGAGGATGCAGAGTCCCAGCCAGCAGCAGCCCTGGGGTCCCCCACAGCCCCGGGCGGGGCTCAGAGGGGTGCACATGGAGCCACCTGCACCGGGAGGGCCGAGTGGGCCTGGGAGGGCCGGGAGGGGCCCAGGGGGTGCTGTCCGTGGGTAGGTTCCCCGACCCGGCACCGGGAATGCACAAGCTGCACACGCGTGGCCCAGGGGCGGGACGCCGGGCCCGGGGAGCCAGCGCAGGTGTGTGCGTGGCCTCCCGCGCAGGTGACCCGGCTGACAGCCAGCGTCCTCTCCGACAGCTGGGCACTGCCTCGCCCGGACGTTGCAAGCCCCGGCTGGCACTCATTTACTGCAAATTGTTTGGGAAAAGTGAGTTTAATTAAAATCTAAACAGGCTCCCCGGAGGCCCCTCCCCAGCCCCGGCCGCGGTGGTGGGGAGAGGCGGGCGGCTCACGCTTCAAGCGGCTTTCATGTTTTTGTCGTCCCGAAGCCGTGAGATAATAAAATTTATTCATTGAATTCACACTCCAGTGGTGTAAATAAATGGCGAACTGGTTCCCAAACCACAGCCAGCGACGGCTCAGGGCGGCTTCTCCCGTCGTAAATCAGAGCGCGTGGAGCCGCGAGGGGCCAGGGGCCGGCCCGGCAATCGGGCGGGAGGTGGCTGCTGCCGGAGACTCAGAACAGCTGTCTCTGAGACGGACGTTTCGCATTCGTCTCTGCCCGTGTGGGGGACACTGCAGGGCCAAGGAGCACAGGGGTCCTCCCGGCCAGCCTGTGCCCGCGTCCACGTGGAGCCTCCTGAGCAAGGGACCTTGCTGTGTGTCCTGGGCGAGCCTCGGTTTCCCCACTTGCAGCAGGAGATGCCTGGACCGGAGGGTTCTGCTGGCCCGACTCTCCTCTAAGAGGAAGCAGTAGGTACGGCACTGTGCGGG
The DNA here is from genome assembly GCF_040939455.1 of Microcebus murinus. Taxonomy (NCBI): domain Eukaryota; kingdom Metazoa; phylum Chordata; class Mammalia; order Primates; family Cheirogaleidae; genus Microcebus; species Microcebus murinus. Next base: position 2,447,953 of record NC_134109.1, read on the forward strand.
GAGGAATGGGCTGGCCTATGGCCCCACTAGGCCCACTGTCTCTCGCTCCGCCCAGAGCTGACGGGCATGATCCAGGCAGGGGCTGTGTGTGGCGTGGAGGAAGGAGCTCCCCACATGGGGCGGTGGGGCGTAGCCATGCAGGGGTGGAGGGCCCTAGCCCGGTGCCTGAGGGCACATACGGAGGGCCTGAGCCTGCCACCTGCAGGGAGGAGCTGCCTGCCTGGCTGCATGCCCCACCCCCACCCTGGCTGTGCAGCCTCTGGCCAGGGAGCCCTGGGGCACTTTGAGTGGTCTCGGGCCTAACACGCTCTTACACAGGTCGCAGAGCAGCACGGGCACAGCTGCGCCCGGAGCTGCCGCTCCCTGGTGGGCTGGGCCTCCCCGTGGCACACGCCCCACAGGGCAGGGCCGGGTCTGACCTGCCTCCGCATGGCCCTCGACCACGCGGACTGCCACGCGTGAGGCAGACAGGTGGACGGAAGGGCGGGCAGGCGGGCAGACAGATGGGCAGGAGGTGGGCGTGCTGGCCAAGGCGGGTCGCAATGCTGGGGAATGGCCAGAGCTCGGCACGCCCCGCCCACACCCATTCTCTGCCCTGGCTCTGGCTGGTGGCAAAGCCGCAGCTGAGGAGGGGAGCAGAGGGGAGGGGGAAAGGGGGAGGGGAAGGGAGGGGAGGACCACTCCCTGCAGTCACTTCCTGTCCCGGGCTCCGGCTCCATCTGGCTCTTCAGGCAGCCCCGAAACAAGGTGTCACTTCTGACTGCCCACAGCGACTGCTCCACCTCCCCAGCCTCTGGCGAGACAGGGAAGCACCGAGGGCAGCCGGACTGTGGCCGCCCCGCAGGGCTCCCTCCCCCACTCGGGGCGGCCCCAGGCCCCCAGTGCCGGCTCCACCCGCCGCTTTATCAGGCCCGCTCTAGTGTCACGGTGAATAATTGAAACTAAACCGCACGTGTCAAAATAGATGACCCTCTTGCAGAGGGAATGGTCTCCACAGCCTGAGCGCGCGCTGCCTCCCGACGTGGGTGAGGACAAGGCCTGGCTGCCCCGCTGCGGCGGCGGGGACCCCTGCCCCGGAGGCGGCTGGGAGGGCGTCTGCGGCCCGGCCTCCCGCTTCCTCTTCCAGAAAACGGGTTGCCACACTGCGCTCACACGGAGCCCGCTGGCGCCTGGGCCGCTTTCGCCGCCGTGTTTGTCCGAGCGGAGCCCACGGCCCAGAGAGCAGCGACCTGGGAACGTGAGTCCAGCCGCCCCTCGAGGATGGGGAAGGGGAGACGTGTGGGGTCCCTCACTGCGGTGCCTGCGTGGGACGCTGCCCTCCCTCTGCAGGGCCCCCCAAGCCAGCCGCACACGCTGCGCAAGGGGGCCCGCGGCTGTGCCCGCACGTGCCGGCAGCCGGGCAGGCCGGGCGCGCGTCGTTACGTATTGATTTACGGTTACGGCCGGGGCCAGGTGCTCCCTCCCACTTAAGTACACGCGCCGATTTTTTATGCAAGATTGAACAACTTAACGGCCCGAACAAGTCGGATGACAAGACTTTAATTGCTATTTTTCTCCCTCCATCCCTCAGGAGAGCAATATGCAGACATTTAGAGAAGTATTTCATAAAATAGGAAAGAAAGCAATTGCCAAGTCCGTGCCAGCTCGCTTTCCGAGCTCTGGCGCCCGACCGCGGCACCGCAGGGCAGGAGAACCGCGCAGCCCCGCTCAGCCCACCAACCCTGGGGGCCGCCCAGCACGGTGCCGGTGGGGACAGAGAGAGGGAGCCCGCCTGGCCCCCGGTGTCCAGGAGCCCATTGGAAGCTCCAAGCGGGGGGCCCCGGGAGTGACCAGTGAGGACTTTGGTCCCAAAACTCGGTTGGCCCGTCCCCCCACCTGGGGGAGGGCCCACCGCACGCCCGTGTTTCCTCCTCTGCTTCTATCTCAGCTGCACACAAGCTCGTTCACACACGCGTGCATCGGTGACCCCTGAGGGACCGCTGTGTGCCACGCCGCGTGCTGGCCCTGGGGACACAGGTCGCTGACTAAGAGCAGGTTCCTGGCGGGGTGGGGGCAGGGCAGGCACCGGACGCAGGACAGGGACGTGGCCGGAAGCCCTGCTGCTGAGGCTCATCTGGGGGTGGCCGCGGCCGGAGGATGTGCGGCCAGGTCCCCGCCAGCTGCCGGGGCGTCACCCACGGGCGGTGGGGACCCCTCGGCGTGTGTTCGCTGGGCGCAGCGTGGTAGACCCCATCGATACCCGACTGCCGCGCAGACGACAGCAGGCCCTTCAGCGAAAGCACGTTCTGTCTGGAAAACGCATAAATTCTGCCGTGGGGGGCTGGGGGGAGGGAATAACAATGGTCATAATTTGCGAGCCGAGGACCTGCCTCGCCCCGCGGCGTGATGAACAGCCCCCGCACCGAGGAAATCCATGCAGGAGCCCACATGGAAATCAATCTCCTCTTCTTCCACCTCCGCCTCCCTGTAATCCGAGGAGCCGACTGCACCGTGTTCGCTGCTCATTCACGACCTGCTCAAAGGACTCTCTAAGGTTGGAATTTTCCTTTTAAGAAACTGCTCAGGGCGGTGGGTCCCCGGCAGAGCCACCCAGCGGCACCCTCATTAGCCGCCTCTCCGTCCGGGCTTGGGGACCTCTGGGCTGAGGCGGCCAGTGCTCATCTTTGTCCCGAATGCGAGGGGAGGGGCCGGAGGGGGCAGAGGGGAGTGGAGGGGAGGGCCACGGGGGAGGGGGGAAGGGGGTTGGAGGACGTCGGGCCTCGGGCGAGCGGGCGGCCGGGCTGAGTGCCCAGGGTCAAGCGAAGACTTCCTAGCCTCGCTCTCCTGGGATTGAGATGTTTGCACAAATGGGGAAACTGAGCCTGGAAGGAGCCAGGGACATTGTAACTGGAAGCTGGGCCTTGTGTCCCCAAGTCCGGAGATCTCAGAGCTCCCAGGCCTGGGCGGAGCGGGACTCAGCTAACTCCAGCGTGTGCAGGTTGCTCTGGTGCTCACGCGGCACTGCCATGCCCAGCCTGGGACGGCCCGCAGGCATCCGGGGAGAACCATCCGCAGAAAACAGGCCCAGGCATCAGGGAGCTCCCCGTGCAGCCAGGCTCACACGCACACACGAACACGTCACGCACATGTGCATGTGCATAGGGGTGCATGTGCTTAATGTGCACACAGTTGCATGTACATAGCATGCTTGGTCATGCACACACATGGACATGCACAGAGTCACACACACACATAGGCATACACACATGCACACACACAGATTCACACACACACATAGACATGCAGAGTCACACATATGCACACAGTCACATACACACATAGGCATGCACACATGTACACACACAGATTCATACACATGCATAGGCATGCACAGAGTCACACACATGCATAGGCATGCACACATGCACACACACAGATTCATACACATGCATAGGCATGCACACAGTCACACACACGCATAGGCATGCACACATGCACACACACAGATTCACACACATGCATAGGCATGCACACAGAGTCACACACACGCATAGGCATGCACACATGCACACACACAGATTCACACACATGCATAGGCACGCACAGAGTCACACACACGCATAGGCATGCACACATGCACACACACAGATTCACACACACGCATAGACATGCACACAGAGTCACACACACGCATAGGCATGCACACATGCATACCTGTGCACACGCACGCACATGCACACACACCAGGGAAAGGCCAGGCCAGATGACAGGCTTCCTTGACGGCCAGTGAGCGGAGGCTGCGGTGAGGGAGGACTGCCGAGGGCGGGATCTGAGGCCCGGGGAGGTGTCCGGAGGCCCGCAGGGCCTGCTGGGCTCGGGACGGGTTGACAGCAGGGTGTCCGGGAGGCCAGGCTGGCGGGTGGACTCGAGGCCGGCCACCCTCTGCAGCCCAGAGCCCCCACCCCAGCCCCCGGCTCGCCTCGTGCGGCGTGCGGCGCGGTCCCTGCCAGTGCTGGGACCGGAATGGGCCGCTCAGGGGGGCTGGCCGGCTGCAGATGAAAGGCCTTTGCGGGAGGGGTGGGCAGCGGGGGAGGATCTCATGCTCAGCAAAGGAAATATTGAAATTAAATCGTTTCCCAAGGTTGGGGGAACTTTCCGTGCTAATTAAATAGCCCAGGCCCTTGCGGCCTGCTGTCAGAGAGACATGCGGGGAGGGGAGCAGATGCTGCCCTTGGACGGGGATTAGCGGCTGGGCCCCTTTGATGCTGCCCTGGGCGCCCAGACAGCAGCCTGGCGTCATCAGCTCTAATTAGGGCCGCACCGCCTGTCCTCAGGCACAAATCCATATTCACGTGCTGGGGTGGGGACGCCTTTCCAGGGACAGCTCGGCCCCAACCAGGGCCCTGCTGGTGCTGGTGCAGGTGGGGGTGGGGGTGGGGAGGAGCCCCACGTGCCTCTCCCATTCCTGGCGGGAAGGAGGCTGCAGAGCCTCACTGGCTGGGTGCTGCTGGGGGTGTCCCTCCCTGGCTCCTCTACCAGCCTCCTGCCCACGGGGGCCCTGGGGTGTGTCAGACCGTGGACGTGGGACCTAAATGCACCAGGAGTCAAGCAGGCAGAAAGGAGGAGTTTGCAGACCCTGTTGGACGTGGAGACAAGGGAAGGAGACTGTAGGCTTGTTCTGGAAGAAGAGTCCTGGGCACCGTGGTGGCGGCGGCAGCGAATGAAGCAGGTGTTCAGGAAGCAGGTCAGCCACCCCGGCCGCTGAGGCCGGAGCCCTGCCCCCAAGGCCTGGGTGCCCAGAGTCCTGCAACCCCCCCCTGAGAACAGGGACCGAGGCTGGGGGCAGGGCAAGGGGCAGAGAATGCCATGGGGGAAACGGAGAGCCACAGATGCCGGCACCTGCCCTGCTCAGCTCGCCGCCCGCGTGGGCTCCCCGAGCCAGGGAGCCCTGAACCGCAAACAAGCCATTCCTGGATTCCTGATGTCAGAGCTGCCTCGGGCCTGGGCATCGCTGCGTCCTTCCCTGTCATCCACACGCACAGGCCGGGGGAGGCCGGTGGCCCGAGGCCGCCGGTGAGGCCAGCGCCCAAGCCAGGCCCCCCGCCCCACGCTGGCAGCCAGACCCAAGAGCCCCTGGCCCCACACGCCGCGGCCGGCCTCTGGCACAACGGGTCTGCATCCTGTTTCTTTACCGAGCTGCGGTGAACGCGCTTGTTTTGAAGTCGGCCTGGGCCCCCCTCACCGGGAGAGCCGTGAGAAGGCGGCCTGTCTGCGGCCCTGGTGGCCCGGACAGTCCCTGTCCACCCTGCTGCAGAGCAACCAGCCGGAGGGGAGTCAGTGGAGACCTGTCCCGTGTTCTGGCACCACGCGTGTGCCTCCACTGAACCACGTTGGGCACGCGGCTCCTCCCTCCTTGGAACCAAAGCTCGAGCGCCCTTCCGTGTCCCTCCCACCCACGCAAGGGTCTTCTCTGGGCGTTTCCGCCTCGCACACTTGTCGGTGAAAAATTCTCTTTGTGTTCTTTCCTTTCGCCGTCACTCTGTAAGAGTGCTTTTGGAGTCTATAGGGTCTTTTTGTTCCTTGGGCGCATTAGGAATATTTCCCGCTGTCTCCGGCCCTCTCCGGGTCTCGTGTGAAGCCAAGTCCTTGTCCGCGCGCAAGGTGTTCCCGGCTGCGCGCGACGCTCTCTCTTTGGTTTACGTCAGCTTGACTGTGATGCGCTGTGGCGTCATTCCCGCTGTATTTACATTGACTTGGGCTTTCTTGAGCTTTTAAAATCTACACGTTGATATCTTTCATCAAATTCAGCTAGTTTTTAGCTATGATTTCTAAAATGTAAAAAAAAAACCAATTCTGCCCTTGTTCTCCCCCCCCTGGCCCTGGAACACCGCACGCGCCAGCGCACTAAGCACTCCGCGGGGCCCTGAAACGCTTCTCTAAACATGTTTCTCTTTTTTTCTCTCTCTCTCCTTCAGATTGGGTAATTTCTGTTGGTTTCCCTTCTCCCGTGAAGCCCGCCCGAGAACTCTATGTTTCAGGTCCGCGTTCTCAGCTCTAGAATCTCCATCTGGCTCTTTCTCCCGCAGTTCCTAGTGTTCTGCCGCGGCGCCCAGCCCAGCCGTTCGTGAGAAGCGAGTTTTCCTTTACGTCGCCAGGTGGACGGTGGCAATGGCAGCTTTGTAGTTGCTGCTGCCTGTTCCAGCATCTTCGTCACACCTGGGGGCTCGTTTTTGTTTTTTTTTTTTGAAAGCAGATCACATTTTCCTGTGCCTGGTATCGCGAGTAATTTGCACTGTGTCCTGGACTTTGGGAGTGTGTGTTGCAAAACCTCTGCATGTGAGCAGTTCCAATTGAGCAGTCACTGTTTTAACAGGCGGCCAACCGGTTTGAGTCACACGGAAAAGTCCTCCCCACCCCACGGGGGCAGCTGGAATCCCCACCGAGTCCCTCCCGCCATGGCTGGGCCGTCAGGGCTGCCGGCCTGGGCGTGGGGTCGGCGCACGGAATCTGGGTCTGTGCGTTTGGGGTTTTCCCTGCTGCAGCTGATGTCTCCCTGACTGGCTGTGGCTGGGGCTGCCCTCAACTCTGTCCTCTGCCTTCAGGCCGGAGGGACTGGGCATTTGCTGCCGGGCCTCAGGCTCCAGCCACGGCCTGCTCGGGGTAGACGCAGGGCTGTGAAACGGGGAGTTGCTGGGCTCTCACCCCTCCTATCAGCGCCAGCCCCTTCCTGCCCCCCCAGGCTTCCTGCGGGGCGTGCGGCCGGTGGTTCTAGAGCCTCTGGTCCCGTGTTGGAGGCGGATCCCTCGGGAGGGTCGGTCCGTGGGAAGCTGCCTGGCGGCTCCCAGAGTCAGCTCCCCGACTGTCACAGAGTGGAGCCGCACGGCCTGCGCTTCCTCGCTCTGGCCTCTTTGCGCAGTGCCGAGCTGGCGGTGTCGATCACCTGCCGCTCCCAGCAACGGCCCGTCATGCCCGGTGCCCGCCGCGCTCAGATCTGCGACCGCCCCCAGCGAGCGCGTCCGGCGCCTGTCGCGGACCGTGGCTATTTCTCTCTCTGGCCCCTGGAAACAGGCGTGGTGCACGTGCGTGTCCTGCAGGTGCGGCACGGATTCCACACGCTCACGGCCGCACGCGTGTCTCACTCGCTCCGGCCGCTCACCGTGCAGGCGCCGTCACACCGCGCTGACAGCCGCGTCCTCTGCCAGCCGAGGACACCGAGCGTCGCGCTCCTCCTGCGTCCGGGGGCGTCGGGCTCCCATTTGGGGAGGGCTGGCTCAAGGGTTCTGCCTGGTTCCTGTGCACGTGCCTCACGCCCTTTTGTGAAAATGTGATGTGGGGCCGGGCGCCGGTGGCTCACGCCTGTGATCCTAACACTCCGGGAGGCCGAGGCGGGAGGATTGCTCAAGGTCAGGAGTTCAAAACCAGCCTGAGCAAGATCGAGACCCCGTCTCTACTATAAATAGAAAGAAATTGATTGGCCAACTAATATATATAGAAAAAGTTAGCCGGGCATGGTGGCGCATGCCTGTAGTCCCAGCTACTCGGGAGGCTGAGGCAGGAGGATCGCTTGAGCCCAGGAGTTTGAGGTTGCTGTGAGCTAGGCTGACGCCACGGCACTCTTGCCCGGGCAACAGAGTGAGACCTCTGTCTCAAAATAAATAAATAAATAAAGTTCAAAGAAAAAAATAATAAATTAAAAAAAAAAAAACGTGGTGTGTTACGGTTCTGGCTCTTTCTGAGTCCGGACGAGAGCCTCTCGCCCGCACAGGGTAGCGCCGTGGACTTGTCACTCTCTTGACGCATCTCTGATGAACACAAGTCCTTAATTTTAATGTGGTCCGATCAGTGGATTTTTCCCTTTGGGGATGGTGCCGTTGCTGCCGTGATCACACCTCTGCAGACCCTAAATCGTGCGCACGTTTAGCGACTCTGGACTGTGGCTCTGCCCTCGACGTCCTTCCTGCTGTGCTTGCTCAGCCGCGTGCAGGCAGGCAGGCCTCGCCCCTCCTCGTGTGAGCCATCGCCGGGAACATTAGACAACACGGGACTGACCTCAGAGTCCGCTGGGGCGCTGGGGACCCCCCTCCGGGTGACACCGGCCATCGGCGACCTCCCCGTGTCTGCGCTTGTATGTAGCAGGCGAGATGGACTCAGCAGTCGCCCGGGAGGCGTTTCCCGTCCCGTCCTCAAGGATAACGCGCAGCCTTCGCAGACGCCTGCTGAGACCACAACATGACATCCCCTCCCAGGCTGAGGACCGTGACGAGAAGACAATGACGTTAGTCTCCCTTGGTCCCCTCTGGAGGGCGGGCTGAGAGGGGCTTCCTCCCGCGCTCGCGAAACACACTGTGTTGTCCTCTCTTCTCTGGGACTAAATGTGCCGAGTTCTGGTATTTTAGGAAATCGGCAGGGGCCCTTTCAAGCAGAGCACGCTCCTCTGCCTCTGCAGAGGGCGGTTGCCCGGCAACCATCGTGTCGTCGTCACCGGCAACAGCGTCTGGGTACCCAGAGCCGTGAGGGTCTCCGGGAGGGCAGAGGCCACTGCCGAGGGGCCGGTGAAGGCCGAGGGGCTTCCTGGAGGAGGCGGGACTTGGCCTGTGCTGGGGACTGGGCTGGACACGCAGAGGTGGGGGAAGGGCTGCAGGGGCGAGGCCTGGAGGTGGGGAGGGACAAGAGCAGTGAGGGGCCTGGGGGGGGTTGGGGAAGGGGTACCTGTGCCCAGAGGGAAAAGCAACACGACGGAGGGGAGAGAGGAAGGCGAGGACGGGCCCGGGAGCCCAGGCTGGCAGGTCGGGAAGCCTGGAGCCCCCACGCGGCTGCCAGGACACCCCGCGCCAATCACAGCGACGAGTCCCCGGCCGCGCAAATAACCCAGCTACGTGGGGTAATTGGTCGACTGCCAGTCAAAGGAAGGTGGTCAGCGTCAGTAAAGGGGTCCTAGGCGCCACACGGGCTCTGCCTCTGCCCCCCCGCCCCGCCCACCCCGGAGCCCCCCGAGCCCGCCCTGGCCTGCTGTGCCCCCGGCCTAGCCCGTCCCCCTTTGCCCTCACTGCCCACTACTCTGCTCGGCCTGTCGCCAGGACGGCACCTCCCGCGTGCGCCAAGGCCACCCGCCCCGCCCACTCTTGCACATCCGCCCCTTGGCCTCCGACCTCCTCGACCGCCGCTGCTCCGGAAATGACCCGGCACCCCGTCTTCCCACTCCACACCCCGACTTCCCACCCCACACCCTGTCTTCCCACCCCACACCCCGACTTCCCATCCCGCACCCCGTCTTCCCACCCCGCACTCCGTGAGCGGCTTCCCCAGGCTCCCCCACCCCTCAAGGGGAGCCCCGTCTCCATGCTGCCGCCTGTCGCTGGTGTGAAGGTGACCGGTGCAGACGGCGCCCTGGGAGCTCCCGCCACGCCAACTCCCAGGGCCACTGTGCAGACTGGGAGCTGAGGCCGTGCGGGAGGTGTGGGGGCTCCTGAGGTCCTGGCTGCTGGGGCCTCCTCGCCCCTGGTGTCACGGGAGCTCCCAAACCCAGCCCACTTCCAGGGCTGCACGCTGGGCGGGGGCACAGGGCAGGCCCCGGCCCGGTCCCCCCTCCGCTGCACAGGCCCTGCCTGGGGACCCCAGACCCCGCCCGCCCTGGGTTGAGTCTCGGAGGGTGGGGAGGGCTGTGGGTCTGCACCAGGATGGTGCCCCCCCCTCCCCACAGCAAAGCCCCCGCCTGCCTCTTACAGCCCCACAGTCCTGGGGGGGGGGGGTATGCGGGGCTCAGGCCCGCCCGGGGCTTCCCTGCCAGGACCGCCACCGCCTCCCCCCACCCGCCGCACTAATTGGCGGCAGCAAAACAAACATTTGCTTTGCGCTGCTCGAGGACTGGGACGTGGGGCTGCTGTAATTAGCCCGTGACTGATGGCTCTCAGCAACGCAGCCGTCCCTGCGAGTTCAGATGGTGAAGAAACACGCCAGGGCGCCGGGCTTAGCGGCCGCCCCGCGTCCAGGGCAGATGGGCCGCCGGCCGGGGAGAGGGCAGGGGCGGCTGGCGGCACCTGTGGGCGCCCGGCCGTGCTGGCCTGGGGAGAGGCCACCTGGGTGGCTCTGGGGGGAGGACCCTCGGGTTGGCCTGGGGGGGAGGACCCTCGGGTTGGCCTGGTGGGGAGGACCCTGGGGTTGGCCTGGTGGGGAGGACCCTCGGGTTGGCCTGGTGGGGAGGACCCTGGGGTTGGCCTGGTGGGGAGGACCCTCGGGTTGGCCTGGTGGGGAGGACCCTCGGGTTGGCCTGGTGGGGAGGACCCTCGGGTTGGCCTGGTGGGGAGGACCCTCGGGTTGGCCTGGTGGGGAGGACCCCTCGGGTTGGCCTGGTGGGGAGGACCCTCGGGTTGGCCTGGTGGGGAGGACCCTCGGGTTGGCCTGGGGGGAGGACCCTGGGGTTGGCCTGGTGGGGAGGACCCCTCGGGTTGGCCTGGTGGGGAGGACCCCTCGGGTTGGCCTGGGGGGAGGACCCTCGGGTTGGCCTGGTGGGGAGGACCCCTCGGGTTGGCCTGGTGGGGAGGACCCCTCGGGTTGGCCTAGGGGGGAGGACCCTCGGGTTGGCCTGGTGGGGAGGACCCTGGGGTTGGCCTGGTGGGGAGGACCCTCGGGTTGGCCTGGTGGGGAGGACCCTGGGGTTGGCCTGGTGGGGAGGACCCTCGGGTTGGCCTGGTGGGGAGGACCCCTCGGGTTGGCCTGGTGGGGAGGACCCCTCGGGTTGGCCTGGTGGGGAGGACCCCTCGGGTTGGCCTGGGGGGAGGACCCTCGGGTTGGCCTGGTGGGGAGGACCCCTCGGGTTGGCCTGGTGGGGAGGACCCCTCGGGTTGGCCTAGGGGGGAGGACCCTCGGGTTGGCCTGGTGGGGAGGCCGCCGCAGAGCGGGCAGAGCCTAGAGGCCGGGCGAGGCCGGGCCCCCGGCCGCAGGCATGCCACTCAGGCGCCGTGGGAAGGGGAGCAGGAGGAGGCAGGTGCCGGCCGGTGGCCCCACCTCCCCTTCAGGAGGCTCCGGCTCATCCCGCGAGCACACAGGCCTGTCGCCGGGATGCTCCATGCTGGGGAGTCTGGGTGACAGCCGCTCTGGCCCAGCACTGCTGGTGGCGGGGGTGCAGGTGCAGGGCTGGGGCTCTGGCTTTGCACCACGACCCAGCTCCCAGGCGGTGCCGGTGGCCGGGCTGGCCGGGAGCCCGTGCGTGCGTGGCCCAGGAGAGCAGGGCTGGGCAGGCCCCACGACCTTCCCAGGGGGGGCAGGGAGTTGGCGCCCCTGTGGGTCGGACGGGGCAGGGAGTCCTGCGGGATTAGTGCTAAAATGACTGGGCCTGACTTCCCCAGACGCCCAGTTGAGGGGAGGCAGAGCCCTGGGGGGACCCTCGGGGCCAGGGTGGGCAGGGGGCTGTGGCAGGGTGCCCGCTGGGTGTGGCAGCGGGAGCTGTGGCGCAGTGCTGTGGCCAAGGACGTCCTAGTCAGTGCCCCCCCGCCCCCCGCAACCGAGACGGGATCACGGGCATCGCAAGATGGCCGCTGTCTAGCCTCTCCCTGTCTGAGCAGCCCGCGCTCCCCCCTCTGTGGCACACTGGCCACCCCATCCCCAGCCCCTCTATCCTTTGTTTGTTTTCAATATTTTTCTGCAGACGGGGTCTCTGTCGCCCAGGCTGGAGTGCAGTGGCACAATCACAGCTCGCTGCAGCCTCCAACTCCTGGGCTTAGGGGATCCTCCTGCCTCAGCCTCCCGAGTAGCTGGGACTACAGGTGTGGCCACCACGCCTGGCTAATTTTATTATTATTATATTTTGTAGAGACGGGGTCTCACTGTGTTGCCCAGGCTGGTCTCCAACTCCTGGCCTCAAACGATCCTCCTGCCTTGTCCTCTCGAGGTGCTGGGATCGCTGGCGTGAGCCGCCAAGCCCGGCACCCTCCTGGCCTTGCCATCAGAAAGAGCCCTTATGTCCTTGTGTCACATGTGCCTCTGCCACGTGAAACGGTGAGACCCGCCTGGAAAACCCAGGACGCTCTCCCACGCCAGGTCCCTGAGAGGCAAGGTCCCGTGTCCCTGTGAGGCCACTCTCGGGCCAGGGCATCTTCGGGGGCCATTGCCAGAGCGCAGCGAGGTAAGTAAACGCCCACTGCGCTCACCGAGGGTCCTCTTCCGTCCCTTGCACCGCAGCGTCCTTCCTCGGCAAGAGGGGAGACCAGGACCTCACCGTGGGCGGGGCAAGGGGCAGCCACGCGGGAGGGCCCGGCCGACGTGACACCACAAGATGGGAGCAGAGCCAGGCCCCTCCGCCCCCACCCTGGACTCTGGGTGCTGGATGGGAGGGCAGTCTCGGGCGTGGCCCCTGCCACCCTTGCTGTCCCCGAGGTCCTGGGGTGAGAAGCCCCAAGTGCAGCCCCGGGCAAGGCCCTCGCCCGCCAGGGTCTCTTGCTGGGGAAAGCCCGGGCCCCCTCCCCTGTAGCGGCTCCTCCCCCCAGAGCAGCCTCTCGGGCTTCATCCATCCCGTCCTGCCCGTTAACCACGCGGATAATGATCTGCAAAATTGGGCGGAAGTTATATTAAGCAGTTTGGTGGTTAAATCTGACACTGTTGATATTTCTCCTCAAAAATAATTAAGGGCCTCCTTCACTGACGAGAGCACGGCTCGCAGGCGTGATGTGTTTAATGTTTCCATCGCAAGCCATCGCGCTTGCCGCTTTGCTCAGACTCATCGCGACGCGCAAACTTTATCCGAGAGGCTCCAGCGAACCGCGGCCGAGCGTGGGTCACAGATGGATGCCGCGTCTGCCGCGGACGGCGCCTGGGCCCTCGACCCCGTCCCCGTAATGTCCACTAGCAGCCCGTGATTGACGGGCTCGGCCACCTTCTCTGCACCCCGGTGCCGTGGGAGGAGCTAAGAGATTGCAACGCTATTTGTGACGGCCAGGCTGACCTACAGCCACCAGATGGGGCCTGTGGGGTGTGGAGAGGCCCCAACTGCCGTGGCCTCAGCCCAAGCCCTGTCTTTCCTCCTTGGGTCTCGGTTTCCCCTCTGAAGATGAGCCATCCCTGTGGGAGCCGTCCCGGCTGGCAGCGGGCAGCTCGCATGGGTGGTGCCTGCTTCCTGGGGCTGCTTGAACCGAATGCCACAAACCCAGTGGCTGGAAGAAGCCAGAAGTCCGAAGTCCAGGTGTGGCAGGCCGTGCTCCCGCCGGCCGCAGGGGAGGACGCTCCCAGCCTCCCCCAGCTCCCCGTGCCCCGGGCGGTCCTCGGCGTGTGGCCACGTGGCTCCAAACTCGGCCTCTGTCTGCACGCGGCCTCCCTGTGACTGTCATGAGGGCACTGGTGGTTGGATTCGATCTCGTGTTGAGATCCTTAACTACATCTGCTAAGGTTCTTTCTCCACCTGGGGCCACGTTGCGGGACTCTGACGGTTGGGTCCTCAGCCACAGACGCCTGGGCCCCGTGCACCTAGCCAGGACAGGAGCCACAGGTGTTTGGTGGGCAGGTGACCGAGCATACAGAGGTGCCCAGGTGGCCACCCTGGCCCTGGAAGCCCACGGCTCTATGGCCAAAGAGAAGGAGAGGGTCTGGTCTCACCAGGCAGGGACGTGGGGAAACTGAGGCTCCGAGAAGGGAAGTGACTTGCCCAGGTCACTCTGCAAACTGAGGTGGGGCAGGACCAAAAGGGGGTGTCCTGCCCCCCAAGCGTGGGCCTCTGTCCCCGCGGCGGGGCCCAGCGCTGGGCACTGCTGAGCACTCCAGAGAGGGACAACGGAGGCCGGGAGGCACGTGGCAGGGAGGACACTCCATCTGTGGCCGAGAGGGACCAGGCATTCGGAGGGTGTCTGAGAGACGCCCCCACCACCCAGCCCTCCTGAGTGCTCCCCGCCAGCAAAGCTCTGTCCCTGTCTGTGGACAAGTCCCCCGTTCCCTGGGGGAGGCCATGGCGGGCAGGACAGACTCCTGGAGGTGCGGGAAGGCCCACCCTGCGTCCCGGCATAGTGAGCCCATGGCAGGACCTACTCGAGGTCCCTGGGGCACTTGAGGGCAGGGGACCCACCTGGGTGCCAGGCCTGTGCCGGGCCACACGGTGGCACGTGGGACCCCGTCTCCGTGCCTGCAGAGCAGCAGGGTGGGCCGGGCCGCTGGGCTGCTGTGCCGGCACCCGTGTGCACGGACGCCGGCGCGCAGGGCCTGGCGGGGCTGCCCGGGGCATCGCCCCTCCCTGCAGCACGGCGCAGCCCCCGCCGGGCCGTGCCGGGGGGCATCGGGGCCACCCTGCTTTGGCTGGCGGTCACCGCTCTGGGGTGGCAGGAGTCCCCCGCCTGCTGCTGGCTCTGCCCGAGCCGTGCTGCCCCCATCCCTCCGCCACACGCCAGGGCGTCCTCCTCACGTGTCACCGTGCCCCTGAGAAACTGCCACTTGTGACATTCCCGGGTCAGACAAGGCAGGGCTGGCCATGTGCACGGGCTGCATCCATCCTGCAAATCCGGCGCCAGAGGGAAAGCAGGAGCCCCTCGCTCGGCCCCCCAGGCTGCGAGTGCCCGGCCCCTCCAGGCAGGCGCCAGGGCGAGGGGTCCTCGGTGCCTGTGGTCGGGGCCGTCACCACAGAAACCAGGAGCTCTGTCTCTGTCCACGCGGATTTGGTGGCGGGCGGTGGGATGGCCCCGCCGGAGAAGAGGGTGTGTGGGGCCCCAGCAAGGCCACCCACGCCTGGTCACCCAGAGCAGCTCAGTCCCTCCGGGCCCCGCTGGGAGGCGGTGGGCTCTGCCCACTGGGAGAACCTCAGGCGCAGACTGAGCCGGACGCCCCCTGGGCCGGGCAGGGCGGCGTGTCTGGGCTGATTAGCTGTGTAATCGCGTCTTTATCGCACTAATAGCTTTGCCTGTCGTGTCAGCAAGCCCAGATTAAGCAAATCCCCGCTCAGCAGCCCGAGGGGGGGCGCTTGCTGGCAAAGGTGCCGGCGCTGGCATCTGCCCCCTCGGCCCGGCAGCCACGGCCCAGCAGGAAGGGCCAGTGGTCCCGCCCTCCACCCCAGGCCAGGAGGCCCCGTGGGGCCTCGTGACTGACGGCCTCGTGACACACCGCCCAGCCGGGGCAGCAGGAAAAGCCACCTTTAGCCTGTCGCAGTCCCCGGGCTGCTCTGCTCTGAGGGCTTGACTCGGGAAGGACCCAGGTCCAGCCTCTCCCACGCAGCTGTCGGCGGCCCTGGGTCCCCGTGGCCGTGGTCCACTGGGGCCTCTGTCCAGAGCTGCCTGTCGATGGGGGTGCCGTCCCACGGGGGGGTGCCCAGGAGAGAGGGGGTGACGGAGGCAGGCCCGCACGGCACGACCCGGTCTCACCATCGCCTCTGCTGTGCGCTGCGCTCGGGTCCCAGAGCCAACTGTCCTCGCCAGGGAGGAGCGACGGCACCCGGAGGTGGCGGCCCTGGGACCCTCCTCGGGGCTGGGCGCCCTGCAGGTCGGGCAGTGGGCACCTCGGCTCTGGCCCCTGGAGAGGCGCAGGAGGGCCTGTGGGGACACCCGGGTCTGCCAGGCCGAGCGGGCGCCACCTCCCTCCCGGGCTGCAGCAGCGGCCACCCAGGGGGTCCTGTGGGCCGGAGCAACGCGGGCTTTTCCCAGCAACTCCGAGACGAGGAGACCGAGGCACAGGCAGGCTCAGCGACCAGCGCGAGGGGCAGAGCCAGAGCAGGAACAGCGCCTCCCCCTGCTAGCCACACCCCCAGTGTCACCCCAGTGATCCTGTGCAATCAGGTGACCAAGGGCAGAGGAGCCTTGTGTCACCCTCAAATCCAAGCCTGTCCTCGGGACACTAAGTGGGAAGCAGGGTCACCAGGTCAGGCCCAGCCTGCGCACCTGCTGTGAGGAGGGCGGGAGGGCGGCCAGACCGATTTGACCTGGGTGAGGCCCAGGGTCCCCGCGCCTGCCCAGCGGGGCCTGCGCAATGGACAGCCGAGTGTGGCGAGAGGCAGCCGGGGGCAGGAGGCAGGTGGGAGACCTGAGAAGTCACCTGAGTCTGTCTGTCCCCACGTGCCCCTCGGCGTCTGAGAGGCCTGTTAGGGTCTCAGGCCCCGGCCAGGCCAGGGCCTCCACCTGGGGGCTTGGAGAGCCCCTCAGGATCCCGGACACGGTCTGTGGGGCCTCCGGAGGGAACCTGAAGGTCACCCCGGCCGCCTCTGCCCAGAGTCCCTGGGCCCTGGCGTGGTGTGGACTTCATGGCCTGGGTGTGGTGTCCTTGGCAGGGTTGGTGGCCCGTGTGCAGGTGAACGCTCACGGGCAGCGGGAGGAGGGGGTGCGAGGGTGCTGCGTGGCGGGTCCCAGCTGTGCTGCTCCGCAATGAGGTCAGCAGGCAGCCCTGTGACCTCGGTCTGCCCTGTGCTTCCCGTCTGAGCCAGTCCCCTCAGCAGGGCCCGTTCCCCAGGGTCTCACCCACCAGGGCCAGGGCACGTCAGCCCTCCCAAAGGGCGGTGGCTGAGAGGTGGGCCAGGCTCTCCTGACCCCCAGGCCCTGCGACCTGTCCTGACCAGCCGGGCCTGCAGGGCCGTGTGGACCCAGGATGCCACAGAGGCCCCAGGACCCAGGCGCCTGGCCCCTCCAGCAGGAGCAGCCCCAGGGCCCCCCACCTGCCTACTCAGGGCAGCAGCCCACTGTGGGCTGGGGCGGGGCGCCCTGGGGCTGGCAGGGGCACCAGCTGCAGAGGCCCTGCCCCACTGCACTGGCCCTTCCTCCCCATCACAGAGATTCCCCTGTGCTACCATGTGATCTGTCTCACAAAGGACAATGTGGGCTCACCTCGTGTGTGTGCACATGCAAGAGCACATATGCACATGAACACACCTACCCATGCACACAAATGCACACACGCACACATCCCCTTAGAACACATGCCCACACACATGTAGATGTGCACATGTACACACACCAGAATGCACATGTGAACATGCACACAAATACACTCCCACACACGTACACACATGCACATACATGTGCTCTGCAGGTGGGAAGGAGGAAGGAGGAGCCGGCCCCACCCATGCTCAGCCATCGGCCCTCGGCCCACTGACCGGGCTGCCCAGGGCCAGGCCAGGCTGGGGCTAAACCCAGCCGGGCTGCAGTCACCCTGCCCAACCGGGGACAGCCCCAGTGAGGACAGCGCCTCCAGGAGGCAGATTCCGTGCACCTGCTGAGGTGCCCGAGGGCAGCTGGTCCCCACCAAGTGGAGCATAGGGCAGCCCACCAGTGGCCCCTGGACCCTTAAAACACAAGGGACTTAGCGTGGGCAGTGCGGGGTTAGGGTTAGGGGTTGGGGTCAGGATTAGGGTTAGGGGCTAGGGTCAGGTTTAGGGTTAGGGTTAGGGGTTAGGGTCAGGGTTAGGGTTGGGGTTGGTAGGGTCCATGTCCCAGTAGGGGATGGGAGCTGGGAGAGAGCCCACACTTTAGAAACTAAAGAAGCCACCCTTCATTGACCATAACCTGTAGATCCCCACTTAAGGCCTTCACCTGCGGTTTCCCCTCCAGCAGATTGGGCTTCCTACAGCCTCTGGCGTGGGATCTCTTTGCCCTCCTGCACCTGAACCGGATGGCCCGGAGTTGTGACTACAGGCATCCAGGACTGGGAGGCTTGCCTTGCCGTGGTGTCCTGACAAACTGCAATCCTTCTAAAACCTGAAGGGACGAAGCCACACACATGGGGATCGCAGCAGGGGCAAAGTGGGCAGTGAGAGCAGGGCCTGACCAGGGAGCCGCCCTGGCAGGGGGCAACCCAAGGGAGGACCCATTCCACGGGTAGAGCCGAGGTCCTGCCCATTCACTGCAGAGCCGAGGGTGAGGCCCAGGCCGCCGAGCTGAGGGAGGCAGCAGCCGCTGGACTGGCCACCCCTCGCCCGGCCACACTGGCCTGCGTCCCTATCACATCACTGGTAATAAATGAGACATCCTGAGCGGCCCATCAGTTTTGACGGGATCGGCTTTTCCATGGGCCGGGCTGTCGGCGTGGCCTTTGGGGCCGATAAACAGGGCGGCCGGCCTTTGTTCTGGGCCTTCAAGAGAACATTTGTCATGGAGATTTATTCTCACTGTGGCCGGAGCTCACCCGCCCCTCACGGCGTTTATCTCCGAGGGCGCCGTTCACCTTGAGTCTCCTCTGGGAAGGGCTTCCCTGGCGGAGGAGCCCCAGTTTGCTCAGAGGGTCCCTGCAGAGGAGCGGCAGGGCCACAACCGTCAGGCCAGCTCCTGCTGCCTCTGCGGCCCAGACAGAGCCAGGGATCCTCGTGCTGGCCGGGGCGGCTGCGTCGAGGCCCCACCACCTACCTACCCTGGGAGTGGGACGGCCTGGGGGCCCTGGGGACAGCAGCAGGGCAGGAGGACACAGGTGGCTTGTGGAACTGTCAGCACAGGTGCCCTGGTGCTGGCAGACCCCATCCCCCCCACATCACTCTGGTGGGGGTTGTCTGCAGAGCGAGCTGGGCCGGGTGGCTGACCGGGGGTGTCCTGGCTTGGTGCTGGGCACGTGCACTGCAGCAGGACCAACTGGAGCAGCCCTGGTTTCCACGGGGGGGGGGGGGGAGACGCCCACCCTGCCTCCCCTTCCCCCCCCCCAGCGTCCACCTAAGGAGTCAGGACAGGCGGCGGGCGGGGACAGGAGGGAGGACGGACAGGGTGAGGAGGAACAGGGAGCAGGCGCTCCCAGTCTGAGGGCTGCGTGGACTTCCTCCCCAGGAGGGGCCACGTCTGCTCTGTCCTGGCCGAGCTAGGCTGTGCCCCAAGATGGGCTGACTCGAGTGGAAAGAGAGTGAGCAGGGGCGGGGGATGCAGGAAGAAAGGAAGACATTTTGAATGTTTCGGGTTTTTTCTCTTGTAAACGGGAAAATTGTAATGGTCGTTGCTCCTCAGAGACTCCTCCTCCTTCACCTTCTTCCATCTTGAGCTCTCCATTCTTGTTCATGGCTGTTTGTTCTCCTCAGCCAGGGTAGTTGGGTGATGGACAATCTCTAAACCCTCGAATATCTCCCTTGGGGTTTCTGGCACACGAGGCTATCTCAGCTGGGTATAGAACTCTCCCTTCTCTCCACGTGTGTCAGGTTGTTCCACTGTGTTCCACCTTCCTGGCTACCTTGTTGGATTTTCGGTTTAGCTAAACGCACAGCACTGAAATACAGTCAATTTGGTCATGATATGTTATCCTTTTTAAATGTTTACATATTTAGCCTGCTAGTATTAATGTTTAAGATGCTTGCACCTGTATTTATGAGTGAGATTTTCCTTCGTCACACTTTCTTATTTGTGATTCTGTATTAAATTTATGCTCAACCAATACAATAAATTGGGAAGAGCTCTCTCTTTACTATTCTCTAGAAGAGTTTGTATAAAAATGGCATTATTTTTTCCTTAAATATTACATCAAAGTTCTGAATGAAGGCTCTCTGGGGCCTACAGTTTTCTCTGAGGAAGGACATATTAAATATTTAATGCCTTTAATAGTCACAGGTATGCATTTTTCTGGTTTTTTGTTTCTTCTTGTGGCAATTTTGATAAATGAATTTTTCTAGAAATTGTCCATTTCATCAAATGTTTCAAATGTATTGACATAAACTGGTTTATAATCGTCATTTACAGTTTTTCTCTTCTTAAATCTTAGGTATCTATAGACTCTGTGGAGCTGTTCTCTTTTTCACTCCTAACACCCGCTATTTATGTCTTCTCACGTTTTACCTGTTCAGACTGAGCAGAGCTTTACAGGTTTTTAAAAATTTATCTATTTCTAATTGACAAATAATAATTGCGTACTCTTATGGGACACGATGTGAGGGTTGATCTGTGAATACCTTGTAGAAAGATTGAGTCGAGCTGATTAACATACCCATCACCTCGTCAGTGCATCATTTTTTATAGTGAAAGCATTAAGAATCTATTCTTTCAGCAACTTCGAAGTATAAAATACATCATTGTTAGCTGTGGCCACCGTGCAGTACGAGAGAAAACTAAAACTCACGTCCGCTCACAGACCAGCCTTCCCACCACCGCGCCCTTTGTTCTGCGCGTCTGTTTTCCGTTTTGTTAATCTCTGCTCTCGTCTCCTTTCCTTCCCCCCATCTTTCTTTGTTCCCCTTTTCTATTATTGGGCCGGATGCCTAGCTCGTCGATTTTTCAAACTTTCTTCTTTCTAATGTAACGTTTTATCCCTGCATGCGATTTCGGGTGAATCCTACACGCTTTACCACGAAGCAC
The DNA here is from genome assembly GCF_040939455.1 of Microcebus murinus. Taxonomy (NCBI): domain Eukaryota; kingdom Metazoa; phylum Chordata; class Mammalia; order Primates; family Cheirogaleidae; genus Microcebus; species Microcebus murinus. The sequence continues at coordinate 2,468,142 of NC_134109.1, forward strand.
TTTTCCCATCATCCAATTCGAAATGCTAATTTCCATTATGATTTCCTGGTTGACTGATGGGTTATGTTCACAGCTCCCAGGTCTCTCTCCTACCCATCTTTTGTGTCACGAGTTTCTGGCACAGCTGTGCCGTGCTCAGAGACACACCTGTGCAGTCTCAGCGCCCTGGCCCTGCTTCACGGCGCAGGTGCCTCCCCAGTGCTGACCGCAGTCGCCATGGTTCACGGCGCCCCCGGGGAAGAAGTCAGTGCAGTGACGTTTTCGGTGGCGATGCCCGTCCAGCCCGGGGCCCCGGGCTCCCCCTGCCCGGGTGTCGGCAGCCGTGACTTGGAGGAGGAGCGAGGTCAGCGTCGAGGGGGAGGAAAGCCGGGGCTCCCGGAATGCTCCTGTCCATGGAAACGGGAAGCCCTCCTTTCTGGAGGAGCCAGGCAATCGCCTCCCCAAGACAGACGGCCGTCGCTGCGCAGTCAGAGCCTCTGCTTGTTCGGTCTGATCCGGGCACAGGTCAGACCTCAGACGCCCCCGGCAGCAAGAGGATCAGATGTGGCTTCACGGCTGAGTGAGGACCAGGCAGTCGCACCCTGCAGACGACGGCCCCCGCTGTGCCCGTGACGGGGACGCCCCCGGCTCTGCTCCAGTTAGCTCCCTAATGGTGCCCTCGGGCAGCCACTTTGCAGCCTGCTGGCCTCACGTCCTGGTGGCAGCTCTGCCCGCCAGCCCCACTGAGATGGTCCCCGAGCGCGGCCCACGACACTTCCAGGTGGGGCCTGACCGGTCCTCAGCCCTTGCCTCGCTGAAGCCCCCGTTTTACAGCTGGGTGCACACAGGGGAAGGGGCTGGGCCGGTCCAGAGGGAACTAGAGCCACGGTGAGGACCGGAACCCAGAACCCAGCTGGGCTGACAGGTGGGAACAAGAAGTAGGTGTGTCCACTTGGGGGTGACAAGCTGGCTCTGTGCACAGCAGCCCCGACAGGGAGGAAGGAAAGGACAGGCTGAGTCACAGAGCAGACACACGAGGCAGGCGGCGACTTTGCCTGCTCCTCACCCACGTGGGGTGACGGGGTGGTCTGGGAGGGGTCCCCGCGCTGTTCCCCAAGCCCCAGCTCCCTGCTGCTTGTCCCAGCCGATGGCTGCTTTTGAGGCTAAACGTCACTTCCCAGTTACCTGCCCAGGTCACCCCAGGGCGCTCAGGGAGGAGTTGGAGCCCCACACGGGGTGGCCGAGGGAGGACAGAGATCCCGGGTCCCCAGCCACGCCCTCCTGGGAGGACTGCCCCCCACCGGTGGTCCCCAGGGACACGGATACCTGACCGGGGTGTCTCCAATGGAGCGATCTTCCGGGCCGGGAAATTCTCCATGGCGGGGCTGACCCGCGTGGCAGGGCACTTAGCAGCGTCCCTGGCCTCTACCTCTCAGATGCCAGGAGCCCCACCCCCACCCAGGTCCTGACAGTAAAAACTGTCTCCAGACGTTGCTTAATGTCCCCTGAGGGGACGAATTTGCGCTTTGAGAACCACTGACCTAACTCTGAAAAGGGCTGGCTGAGGACGCAGCGGAGGGACGGGGGAGGGGCCGAGTCTGGGGAAGCAGCAGTCAGAGGGCCGAGAAGGCTCCCCCCGGGGCCACGCCGAGGCCGGCGGCACCTGTCGCCATCAGCGCTTCCAAGGCGCAGGCTCCTCTCTGAGTGGTCGTGGATGTCGAGGCCCTGCGTCCTGGTTCGGCAGCCAGGGTGACCCCGCAGAGGGGACCTGGGGTGCGGGAGATCCCCCCCCACGGGGAATACCCAGGTCCAAAGCCAGGACCCGAGGACCCTGGTGCTCCCCATCCGCCCTCTCCCAGGCTCCCGGGCGCAGCCCAGACGGCGCAGGGCAGCAGCTCAGCGGGGCCCCCGCCTGGCCCTGCAGGCAGCTCCGTGGTCCCGGACAGGCACCTTCCTCCTCCTCCTCTTCCTCCTCCTCCAACAGCCCAGCCTGGCCGAGCCTCAGCTGGCCCCAGAACATGCCCCTCTCTGCTCCCTGGGTTCCCAGGAGCCCCCCACACCGCCACTGCAGGTCCGGACCCCGTCAGAGTCCCCCAGGCCTCACCCCCTTTGGGCCCAGCCCCCGCGTAATGCAACAAGCGGAGCCTGCGCCCAGGAGCCAGTGCAGGTGGCAGAGGGCCCCGCCCCACACCACTGACCCGGATCCTCGACTGCCCTGCGCTCTGCACCACCAGATCTGGCCTCACGAACACGCAGGAGGACATGGGGGCTTGGCGTGGCCTCTGGGGCAGTGCAGGGTGCAGGCCCCGGCCAGGACCTGCGGCTGCCCCAAGGCCCCAGGGCAAGACCCCGACCTCCCGGCCAGCCCCGTGCTCTCCGGTGGCGTCAGAGAGAGCTCGGGCACCCGGCCCTGGCTCTGCCGCCTGCTTCTGTGGGCTCCAGCCAGTTGCCTGGGGTCTCCGAGCCTCAGTGCCCCCTCCACCCACCCCCTGCCACGCGGAGCAGGCCTGGCGGCCGGGCTCATCCTTCACGGGACTCCTTACTCTCAGAGCCCAGCTGCCGTGCAAGAGCCCGGCCCTCCCGGAACACAGTCCTCAACGCAGGCCTGCTTCTCCAGGCGCCACAAGCCCCAGGGGAGACACCAGAACATTCTTCAGAGCTCAGCGTGTGAGCTGGGGGGAGAGAAGGTGGTTCGCTTCTCCTGCACACGCTCCTGCGAATCAAGGAGGGCTCCCTGGAGGCGGAGGAGGCCCTTTGCCAGCTGCTTTCATTCCGGGGAGCACAGGCTGGCTTCCAAGTCTACGTGCGGCAGCCTCTGTGCCACGACGCCTGTCCCAGGTCTGCGGCCCCCACTCCCTTGCAAAGCAGCTCAGCACCACCCACCCCCACTGCCCCCAGGCCCTGGCGAGCCCACCACACGCTCTGGCCCCTGCACCCCTCTGGAGAGGGCACAGGCTCTGCCCCCGGAACGGCCCAGTCCCCGGACCTGGCCACGGAGGGCGTGCGGGCCCTCTGCCCCTGCCAGCTCCGACCTCTATCCCCGCAAGCGGCGAGAACAGCCGCGCCAGCCCGCCCGAGGCCCGCACCGGGCAAGGGTGTCCGAGAGCCGAGGGAGCCCGCCGGGGCTCAGGGAGGGGACGGCGAAGGAAGGTCTCTCCGGACCCCGCCACCGGTCGCCCCTCCTGACTAAAATCAAACGCTGCCTCAGGAAGGAGGCCCGCCAGGGAAACGCCAAGTGGAGGCCGAGGTGCCCGTCATCCCGAGAGGCCACTGCCCTCCTGGGGGCCAGCGCCGGGGCTGCGGCAGCTTCACCTAGCCCCCCGGCCCGTGAACACAGCCCTCCCAGCTTTGGCCTCAGTTTCCCCACCTGTACAGTGGAAGACTATTTCCATGGTGCCAAAAGCCGTTGCTATGGGAAAGCCCCGTGTGTTCTTGAGACGGTCCGAGCGCAGCCCAGGCGGGCCTGAGTGGGGGGGAGGGCTGGGGGAGGGTTGAGGGGGGTCCGGGGGTCCCCGGGGGTCTTGGGGGTCCCCCCAAGGCATGAGAGCTGCAGCCTCACTTCCCAGCACCCCACGCAGCCGAGATGGAGGGTCCTGAGGACGGGGTGTGGGACCAGGGAGAGGGCCGTGCACGGTGGGGGTCAGAGGGGCGCTTCTCTCTGTGGCCGGCGCACTAGGGGGCCTGGGGGGCCTGGGGGGCCTGGCAGAGTGCCGGGCGGTGCCACACCCATCTGTTCTCCCAGGGAGTGGTGGTCACTGGCCACTGGGACGATTGGATCCTGAAAAGCACTTTTAGCAAAAGCTCTAAATCCTCTCTGAGCAACTCCTTTCTTTAGAGAGTGGGAGCAGAAGGGGAAAGGAGGAAAGAAGCCTCTGCCGAGCGGCCGCTCCGGGGAGCACAGCCGTGGGGGCGGCATCCACTCGGCCCGTGCCCCACTGCCCCACTGTCCCGGTGGGTGGGTGCAGGCTGAGGAGACAGGCCAGGCCCAGCCCACCGGCACCTGCCGGACGGTGGTCACAGGGCGGCCAAACTGGCCCAGGATGGAGAACAGGTGGGCGCCCGACCCAGCCCTTTGTCCTGGTCTCCCCTCCCCAGTGGGGGCCACAGGGACTGGACCTGCCCCTCCTTCCTCCCAGGGTCTCGGTCTGTGGGGCTGAGTCAGGGCTGGGGACCGGGGGGCACAGGCCTCCGCAGGGGTGGGGCCGGCTTGGCCAGGAGGAGCTGGTCGCAACCAGTAGTGGGTGAGTCGGAGGCTATGGCAGGTGACAGTGGCCAGGAGGGCCGAGGGGACTGACTGAGCCTCGAGTTGGGAGGGCGGCTGCTGGATCCCACAGCTTGACCCTGCAGCCCCAGTCCTGCCCCTGGAGGCCTAGGCAGGGCGGGCCTCGGGGCAGGGCCAGCTCGGGTCCTGCTCAGCGTGGGAGCCCCCCGGTGGGTGCCCCCTGCCCCAGTTGCCATCTCAGCCCCACCTGCCGTGACCAAGGGCTCCCTGGGGTGGCACAGGGCAGAGAGTCAGGGAGGCTGCGGGGTTAGCCTAGCGCAGGTGCCACCTGCTGCTTCCCACTCTGTCCCCTTCTCCCCACCCAGCACCGTCCAGACACAAGTCTGCTTGGTGGGGCCACGGCCCCCCGCCGTCTCCGCCCACCCCTCCTGCCCGCTTGCGGTTTCAATAATCCCAAGTCATTTGCAACATGGATAATATTTTAGCTGTGCCCCGCCAGCATTATGGATTCATTTAACATTCAGTGCGCGGCAATAACAATGAATTTCCCGGTACTGAATGTCACCTCCTTCCTCAAGAGCCAGCGCACCAGCATCACCATGCAGGGCGATGTCCCCAGCAGCTCCCGGCGGGCTCCTGGACGCTGAGGGCCGTGGCCAGCGAGTGGCCTTGGCGGTGCCTCCGCCCTGGGCCCAGGCCCTTCTGCAGACCACGTGGAGGGTCCCACAGACAGGGGCCGCCTTGCTGCCAGAGCGGCAGGGACATGGGACCCCACCGAGCCCGCACCTGGCCGAGGGCTCCAGCACTTCTGGGGCCCCCAGGGCCAAACCAGGACAAGCCGGGGCCCTGCCACCTCCTGGGACCTCCAGGACAGCTCTGGGCAGGCCCTGCGCCCCACCTCCGTGCTGCACCCACCAAGGGGCACCCCGCCTCCTTCTCAGCCCCTGCAGACCCCCTCTCCTCCCCAGTCTTTGAGAAACCAAATCCAGTCTCGGATCACTCCCTGCTTGAAGGACTCCGAGGTTTTCCTCTGCAGAATAATATGATTCACGGCTCCCCAGCAGGACCTGCCCCCTCCCCCTGCCCCGCCTTCCACCTCCTGCCTCCCAGCCGTGGCCTCAGGTCCTTGCTGGAACACCGCAGGCTGCTGTGCCTCCGGCACCTCCCTCTGCCTTGGAAAGGGGACGACAGACAGAGCGGCTAACACTCCACCTTATCGAGGACCTGCCACGTGCCAGCCCCTCAGACTCACGCCAGCCCTTGGGCGGGTCCCCTCCCTCCCCATTTCACAGTCAGAGAAACCGAGGCGTGGAGAGTCTCGGTGGGTTGGCCGGGGCCACCAGCCCACCTGTCTGCTGAGCCCTGCTCCTGCCTGGCCCTGCCCTGGGGCCTCTGCCCCCACCCTCCCACCCCACCCCCACCCCCACCCCCACCCCCACCCCCACCCCCACCCCCATCTCTGCCTGAACCTCAGTGCCTGGGAGGCCGTGCTGACCCAGCGGCCGTTCCTGCCACTGCCCTCAGCACGGTGCGGCGCCGGCCCGCTGTGTGTCCTCAGTGTCTCCATCCCTGCCGGGCTTCCATGGCTGAGTGGCTCGCTGTCGTTCAGGTGTGGCAGGACCTGGTGCCACAGGCCCCTCCTCGTCCCACAGGACGTGGGAGTCAGGACACAGATGGCAGCAGGAGGCAGCAACAGGCCCCGTGGTGGGCTCTGAGGACGTCGTCATCGGAGGCTAGAGGAAAGGCCCCTGCGAGACGGTGACTGGAAGTCTCGTGACACGCCGCGGTGCCGGCGGGGCCGGCGGGGCCCTTCCAGGCAGAGTGGGGACCGCGGTTGGCCCGGCTGCCTGTGATCAGACACAAGGCGAGAGAGGAGCTGAAGAAGGGACGGTTCCACTCTCGGCAGAATCGGACCAGACATAAAAGGCCCCGGCTCGCTGGGCTCAGGATGAAACCGTCGCAGGCTCAGGCCCTCTTCGCAAGACTCTCCAAGAGCAGCGACTTCAGGGCAGGAGAGCGCGGCTGCAAGCCGGGTAAGCGGGGCCTTGGCCAGGCCTCAGAGGGACGCGAGGCGGCCGCCTACCCTCTCAGCTGAGCAGGGAGCCTCTAAACCTTCAGGGCGTGCCCCGCAGACTGTCCCCGCCAGACAGTGGGGCTCCCAGGAGTGTCAGGCTCTTCTCTCCAAGCCGGCTGCTGCGGTGAAGGGGGCCGGGAGGTGGCTCTGGGCTGACGCCTCGAGTATCAATTAATCTATAGAAGAGCCCCTCAAAGCTTTTAAGAAAACGGTACCAGCTGGGACCCAAAGGGACGGTGTTCTCAGCCTTCTGAGGGCAGCAGGGGACAGCAGGGGCAGTTCTCAAGGCCAAGGGAGAGTGACTCAGAGGACCAGACCGGAGCCCGGAGGTGGAGCCCAGGGCTGTGGGCATCTTTCCCAGGGAGCGGGAACGGGCAGCCGGTGCTGCGCGGGGCCCCGGGATCGCTCTGGGACAGACTGCGGTGCACCCCGTGTTCTGCTTTGGTGAATGGGTGTCCATCCCGCTGACCCAAGTCTCGTCACCAGAAGCTGGGCGGGTGGGGTCATGTCACTGGTCTCTGGGCTTCAGGTCTTCAGCTCAGAGGAGCTGCTCCTGCCCCCAGGACCCGTGTGCACCGGAGTCTGCTGGCCGAGGAGAGGAGTCCTCTCCTCGGGGGGACAGGTGGGGTTCTCGACCAGTCCGAGTGCATTTTGTGGGGGCCACAGAGGTCAAGCGTGGCTTGCATTGGGCAGGAATATAAACAACTCGTGACCACAGGGCAGACTGCGGGAGGTTGACGATGGGTGCAGATTCTTTGCTCTCACTGAGAAAGGGAGGCTGACCCACCCCAACCCGTGCTGGCTCCAGTGACTGGCTTGGCCAACAGCAGGCAGCAGGCGTGATGCGCAGGGACCTCCGGGCTGCGTCCTGCGCAGTGTGGCAGCTTCCGCCCTGCTTGCCCCGGGAAACCAGCTGCCATGTAAGAAGTTCAACCACCTGAGATGAACCTGCTGTAAGAAGCCCAAGCCGTGGGGAAGCCTGGGGCAGGGACAGAGGAGCACGCAGGCCCCACAGGGAAGGGGACAAGCCATTTTGGAAGTGGCACCTCCAGCCTCAGTCACCCCGGCTGACGCCGGCTGAATGAGTGATGCACTGCCCAGCCATGCCCTCCCCAGATTCCTGGCCCACCAAAATGCAATGGCTCTTGTAAGCCATTAAGTTTTGGGGTTGTTTGTTCACACCAACAGATAACAGGACAGGACTCTAGACAATGCAACAATTGCAAATGCAGTAGAGGAACAGGAGGGCCTGCCCTCCTCCTGCCCTCAGACCCCAGTGGCCATGTGTGGAGGAGGCAGGGCTGGCATGCGGATGGTGAGACACACGCTACCCAGAGCCCCAGCACCTCGGCCAACAGCCTGCTGACCTCCAGGCATGCGACCGAAGCCACCCTAGACCATCCAGCTCCCAGCCGACCCACCCCTGACCACAGATGCATGAGTGAGCCCAGCTGAGATCAGCTGGCCAGGGAGGAAAAGAACCATCACAGAATCATAAACAAGGGAAGTAGTTGTAAGCCACTCAGATTGCAGGGGGCATATTTCACAAATTTTATGGTATGTGAATTATATCTCAATAATTTTAAAAAACATGAATAGTACAGTGTCCATCTGCCAGGGGCTCACATTCTTATCAGCAGGCTGTCCAGGTAGGCAGAGCCAGAGGCTGTGTCCTCCCTGCCTTTAGGGGCGGGAGCCCCAAGAGCTCAGCTGGTGGCAGCTGCACTAAAGATGACAGATGGATATAAACAGTAGCAGATTAGATGCAGTCAAAGAGAGAATTACTAAATTAGAGGGTAGAAGTGAAGAAATTACACAGAACACATTTCAGAGTGAAAAGAGGTAGAAAATATAAAAGAGCTATCAACAGACATGGAGAATAGTTTGGGGAAGTTTCTATTAACCTATCTTCAAACTCACTAATGTTTTCCTTGGCTATGTCAATCTACTCACGAGGCATTTGTCATTTCTGTTACGATTTTTTTAAAAAATTTCTAGCATATCTTTTTGATTATTACTTAGAGTTTTTGTTTCTCTGTTTATAGCACTCATTTATTTTTGTGTGTTTTCTTTCCTCATTAGAGCCCTTAACATATTAATCATAGTTATTCTAAATTCCCTGTCTGGCAACTCTGTCATCTATGTTGTACCTGAGTCTGTTTCGAACGGTTGCATTGTCTCTTCAGACTGTGTTTTTTCTTATTTTTTGGCATGCTGAAAACCTGACATACTGTATTGGGTATTAGGAACTGAGACAAGTAGGCCTTTGGGGTGCAGGTTTATGTTAGCCGGGCTGGGAGCCGGGCTGTTTAACGTCTGCTGTTGCCATGGCTGCCAGAAGCTGCAAATTCCCCCAGCGTCCTCATTCTTGTCTTCCCTGTTGACTTGGGCTTCGGTAACTACTGCTCCCTGGAGAGAGCCTGTCATTCCTAGAATCCACCGTTACGATGTGGGTGCTGGAGTGGTGGGGGCAGGGGGTCTTCATAATCTTCCAGTTCCTGTGACCCTGGGCTGTGACCTTCACAAGTGCTTCCTCGTGGGTACAGCCCGCTGCCCCCACCTGCACCTTCCCCAGCTGCCGTGTTCCCGTCTGTTTCACTGACGGTCTTTGGCCCTTGTTCCTGCGTCTGTTTTTGTCCTAAGATGGAACAGAAATGCGGGAGGGGGCAGGAGTGGGGGGACCCCCATCTCTAGCTGCAGCAGGATCCCCTGTTGTGAAGTCTCTGGGTGTATTTTGCACGATAACTCTTCCCAACCTGCTGCAGGGACCAGGGTTCTTCTCAGATTGTCACCACGAGAGCCTGGTTGGATTTCTGGAGGTAAAGCCCATGAGAATGTGGGGCCCCCCAACACTGTGGGCCCCAGAAACCTCTCCCTCTGAAGCTGCTCCACACGCAGCCTCCAGCAACCCTCAGCGCTACAGTGGAGCTGCTGCTCATGGTTTGTGGCTCCAGGTGAACGGCTCTCGGTGTCCTGCATCCACTGCCTCCCAGACTTCAGGGTGAGGTTCGCTTTGCAGCCGCTGTTCTCCGATGGATGCAAGGAAAGTCCCTGCTGGCGCTGTGAGCTGGCGCACAGCCTCTGGGAAACAATTTGCAACTCGTAGTGGGGACAACATCAAGGGCTCCTCCACCAGGTAGTTGCGACTCATCAGAACCTATCCTTCAGGCAGACGCTGTTCTTTATGCTAAAGATGCAGCAGGAAGCGAAACGCAGACACGGTTCTCTGCTCGCGTGGAGCTCGCACCTAGCAGGCAGCAGGAGACAAGCGCGTAGCTCATGCTGGGGGTGATCTTTGCAGGGAAGGAAAACGAAGCCAGGGTATGGGGAGAAGGTGGCGTCGAGCAGACTCCCGCCGGAGGGCAGAGACAGGTGCACCTGGCACTTTCCCCACCCCCGCCTGAAGACCCAGGCCAAGGCCTCCTCTGGGAGCTGCTCAGCTCTGGGCCTGGCTGGGCTGCATCTCGGTGCCTGCCCAGGGTGGCCCGAGTGTGTGCAGCCGGCACCGCCTGTCACTGAGGGAAGAACCCAGGCTTTGCACGCCTGGTACCTCTGCCCCCGAGAGGAGCGAACGCGGCTTGGGGAAGCGACTTCACACTCACTGCAGACGGGGTGGGGGAGGGACCCTGGCGGGGCCTGGCGTGGAAGGAGGTGGGAAACTCCGCAGAGGTGGGGGAGGGTGGGAGCCAGAAGATGCTGGGTGTGCAGCAGAGAGGAAGCAGCCTGACCCCAGCCCAGGGTCCACCAGGGGCGTGCGGAGCAGGCAGGCTGACAGGGGTGGCCTCCAGGACCAGGAGGGTGACCTTTCCCCGCTTGTGCCACCCATAGTCAGGCAGCCATGGCTGACACAGCCCTGCTGGACGGTCACCCACGTAGCCTTGCACGGACACCTGCTGCCTCCCCAGGGCCATGAGCCTGTGAGGTCCCCTGGCGTCCCCAGCCCCCACCATGGCATCTGCACCAGTACATGCTCCAGAAACCCATGCAGGACTCAGGATGTGCCCTCTTGTCAGAGCGGGTCACGGTCCCATCTGGCTTAGCACAGCAAGAGGGGCTCTCTGGGAGGAGGGGGCGGCATAGGTGGGAGGAGGAAAAACTTCTCATGGCAGACGAGGGGGCCAGGCCGCTGCTGGCCTCCTCCCACCCCTCTGGCCCCCAAACCCGCAGCCAAGTCCCTAAGGGGCAGAAAGTCTGAGCGAAGGCCTGGATTATCCCGCAGTTGGGGAACCCAGGCCCAGAGAAGGAAGGCTCTTGCTCGAGGCCACACAGCAAGCCCAGAGCAGCAGCCCCTCGGCTCTGTCCTGCCTTCCACCTCCCCCGTCTGCGAGGCCGTCCCAGCCTCTGCCGATCCTTCTGGAAAGTGGGTGTCAGGAGGTGTTATCCTCAGGGGCGGGGGGACTGGAGTGAGAGGATGAGGACGGCCAGGTGGGTGGCCTGTCCCGGCGTGTCCCTGCCCTCTGCTCCATTCGGGCCTCTCTACCCTCCCCACACCCAGTGCTGTGCTCAGCACAAAGGAGCCTGGCCAGGGTGACAAGGACGTGGAGGTGTGGGCGCAGTGACACCTGGCAGGTTGCCTGGCAGCACAGCAGAGAGACCCCAGCCCTCCAGCGGGGAGGGTGTCACCTTGTTGGGGCGACAAGGGCTGATGCCCACCACGCACCTCCGCTGGCACCCCGGACAGGAGCACCGGGGTCTGCGCGGCCCATTGGGGAGCCAGTGGGCCTTGCGGGGAGGCTCGCCCCAGCGCCCCACCCCATTAGGCAGCCTGTCCAGCCGGCGTATTGGCACAGACGGCCTCATTCCCTGACTAATTGCAGCCCAGCGGCTGCCCAGCGGCCCCTCCGAGATCCGTCCTGGAGTGACACCGCTTGAGCGAGTGCTTTGGAGGCGGCATCGCGGTGTCTGCGGAGCCTCTTCCCAGGCGTGTTTCCACCAGCCTCTGTCCTTCCTCCAGGAGGCCTCCTGCCTGCCTGTCCCTCCCCTCCCCCAGCCGCAGAGCAAAAGGGCCGGGCCCACCTGTGGGTTTCCTCAAACAGGTTCAGCACCTGCGGGTGGACAGCGCCAGGCAGCCTTGCTGCCCGGCTACAGTTGGAATCTGTGAGGTGGGAGTTCCTGGCAGGGCTGGCGGGGCGGAAGCGTGAATTCCACGGTCGGAGGGCGGGTGCCGGGGCGGCCCACTCAGTGGTCCGAGAAGTCAGTCCCGGGGCCAGAGTGTGGCGCTCGGAAGAGGCAACGTTCAACGTGCCCACGGGAGCCTCTGCGTCCCCGCGGGGAAGCGGGGTAGCTGCCCCCCTCCTGCTCTGCCGCCCAGAGACACGGCAGCGCCCGCTGAGCGTCCGGGCCCCTGGGGACCCAGACCGGCCTTTGTAAAACTTGACTTTCCCTGACCTGAATCCCAGATCCCCTCAGCTCTGACAGTGTCCAATAAATAACTCCACCCTGCGTGAGTGATGGCAAACCCCAGAACGGCTTTAATTTTGCAGAGCGATAAATTAAATGCAATGTCTGCCTCGTGTGCACGATTAAACTCTTTTTATAGCGTTTCGTGTTCTTTATGACTGGACCACCGCACCGCGTGGAATTCTTGGCAGAGTCCCCTGCAGGCAGCAGCGCTCCCGGGCCCGGGGCGACCCGCGGCCAGGCCTCTGCCACGTGAGTGTCCAGAACCCGGGCCTGGGCAGCGAGGTCCAGCCTGCTGACCCAGCCTGCCGGCTCCCCCAGCCTGCGGCAGCTCTGCCCAGGTTTTCCATTTCGGCATTTTCCTATTTCTATTTGTCTCTGTTTTTTGTTTTTTCTCCTCTCCCTGTCTGGCCTTCATGTGAATTGAACATTTTTTATCTCTTATTTTTCCTTCTCTACTGGTGTGGATGTTATGTACACTATTTACATTCTTTGGGTGGTTCTTATGGTCTGAATGTTTGCATCCCCCCAAATTCAGATGTTGAAACCCAACCCCCAGTGCAGAGGTAGTGAGAGGTGAGGCCTTAGGTAGGTGACCGGTGCCCTGAGAAGAGAGGCTGCAGGGGACTTGTTCCCCTTCCCCCGAGAGAGGCTCGTCTATGGGAGACTGGCCCCGCCAGGCACTGAAGCTGCGGGCGCCTTGACCGTGCACCTCCCAGTCTCCAGGCCTTGTCTACAAAGTGCCCAGTGTTCTGTTACAGCAGCTAAATGCACCAAGACAGCGGTCATTCGTAATGCTAACATGCTTATTTACAAAGTCAGAAGTTAACCAAAGGTTTTAGCCAATTCACTAAAGCAAGCAAAGAAATAAATGCATAAAGAAAGAAAAGAAAAAAACACTGTCATTGTTCACAGATGACATGATTGTTTACGTAGAAGGGGGGAAACGCTAACATTACTTAGAATGAATAAGATGGTTTAGCAAGTTTGCCAGATACAAAATAAATATCCCAATCCAGCTGCATTTCTACACAATCTCAATCCATACCAACCAATTTCTGTATCGGCCACAGTCGGTCAGAAAATATAAATTTTAAAATGTCTTTTATAGTAGCAACCAAGATTATGAGGCCCCAAGGAATAAAACCAACAACATGTACACACACTTTATGGTAAAAATTACGAAAGCTTTAAAGACATTACAGAAGACTTAAGGAAGGGGAGCGATGTATATTTCGTAAAGAAATATACTGTGTGTATTTCATCAGTATCTTCGTTTTCCCCAAAATGATCTAAAGATTTAATACACTTGCAACAAAAACCCCATGAAACTTATTAAACTGATTTTAACTGTACGTGGAACAGCAAAGGCCTGGGTTTAGCCCAGACACCCCTGCAGAGGAAGAGGAAGCTGGAGCCCGGGCCACGGCACGCCCACCACATGGCAAAGCCACCAAACTGCGTGGCGTGGGCAGGCGTGGACACAGAGACCAGCAGGAGGTGATTGACAGCGCAGAACAGACAGACTTGTGGGAACATGACACAGTAATGGTGCAGGTCAGCGTGGAAAGGGCGAGCTCTTTGATAAGATGCTGGGAAACTTACCCATGTTTTTAAAAAATAATGAAAATGAACCCCTACCTCACCTCATCCTTGCAAATAAATCCCAAGTTATTAAAGATTTAAACATAAAAGACAGAACTGAAAAGACTGCTGAATGGAAAACAATTTCTCAAACAAGACACAAAATGAGCAAATCACAAAGGAGAAGTTGTGGCAAAGACATTTTCATTAAAATCAAGAAACTCAGTTCAGCAAAAGAAACCATTTTAAAGGTGAAAAGACACAGCCCAGGCCGGGAGGAAGCATTTTCAACACATCCAGCAACACAGGACCACATGCTAAACACACAGAGAGTTCTAGACACAGGACCACATGCTAAACACACAGAGAGTTCTAGACACAGGACCACATGCTAAACACACAGAGAGTTCTAGACACAGGACCACATGCTAAACACACAGAGAGTTCTAGACACAGGACCACATGCTAAACACACAGAGAGTTCTAGACACAGGACCACATGCTAAACACACAGAGAGTTCTAGACACAGGACCACATGCTAAACACACAGAGAGTTCTAGACACAGGACCACATGCTAAACACACAGAGAGTTCTACTAGTCAACAAGAGACCGCAGGGATGCCCATGGAAAACATGGGCCAAGACGTGACCCTGAGGACTCACGCAGGTTCACGGACAGCGGGAGGAAGCCCAGCCTCTTCAGCAAGCCAGGAAACGCCTTTTGAAAACCCTCTCGGGAATTCTGCGATCCTGGACTGGGCGTGTGGGTCTCGCTTTCCTTCCAAGCTGCGCTAAAACCACAGCCATGAGACTTTTAAATGACATAAACCCTGAAGGGAGGAGAGACCGGGACGTGGGCGGGGGGAGCTTCCTTTATGACAGACTAGACCCCAAACAACAAACAGCAAACACTGAGCACAAACACAACAACACTCTGGGAGCTGAAAGGCAGGCAGACACGTGGCAACTGCCACGGCAGATTGGAGCAAGACGAGCCCTGCGCCAGCAGGGAAAGCTGCGAACGAGCCTGATTTGTTCCCAGGAATATTCCGGATCCTGGGACTGGCAGCAGCAGGTGTCTCTGGGCCTGGTACCACGTTGGGGGGGGAGGGGCAGCAGAGCCAGCGCTGGGAGGCCACATACTGGCCACCGAGAAGCACAATCCGGGTCAGGATGAGAGCTCGCTACACCCCAGCAGAACACTCGAAATAAAAACTCGCAGTAGCACCGATTGCCGGTGGGGACGTGGAGAAACCGGGGCCACCCGTGCGTCGCGGGTGGGAGCGTGAAGTGGCTCGACCACTCCGGAGCATCATCTGGCAGATCCTTACACAGCCCAGCCCTGACGCTGTGAGCCGGCAGTTGCTCTCCTAGTCGTTTATCCTAAGGAAATCAAAATACGTACGTTCGCACATGAACCCTGTACACCACTGCTCTGGCCGCTTTGTGCGTGACATCCAGAAACCTGAGAACAACCAGCATTCCCGGCAGTGAGCACATGGTCAGGCAGACGGCTGCAGCCAGCAATTAAAAGGGGCGGGTTGTTGACGTGGGCACGGCAACTGGGATGGCTCTCGAGGGGGACTTAGCTGGGGGGACGATGTCAAAGTCCACGTGCTTTGCGACTGCACTTGCATAACATTCTCAGAATGACACCATTATAGAGACTGAGAAAAGGTCAGTGCCATTTTTCCTCCAGAAAACGGGAGAGACGTAGGGACTGCCCAGGACGCGGGTGGAGGGACGTCCCAGGCGCACGGGCAACCGTCTGGGAAGCTCAAGGGCTGCCACTCGGGGCTCGCTGGCACGGACCGTCTTTCATCCTCCTCAAACCACAGAGCGGTTCCCACCAAACAAGGGTGCAAGCCAAGAATGAGGACGACACGGCTGGGGCCCAGGAAACAGGGGCCCTCACCGGGGGCTAGAGGCCAGCCCAGACCAAAGAACAAGAGACCTCTGGGCAGAGGCTCCTCAGGAAGGAGTGATGTGGAAAAATACAGAGAAAGGATATTTGAAGGTGTGGTAAGAATTAGTGATAAGTTAGGAAAAAATTAAGCAAATGAAAAAGCAAAGTGATTATAACTTTAGGAAACACAGAAAGTAAAAACGGAAACCCGGCTGGAGTGTATGCCATGCTCAGCTAGCCGCGAAGGCTACATAGAGAGACAGGATGCAAACGCACAAAACTGAGTTCCCCAAACACCATAAAATAACTATGTTGGGAGGGTGGAGAGGGGTGGCAGAATGCCAGGGCTAAATTCTCATCCGCTGTAATAGGAAAAATTTAAAATTATGTCCCAAATTAATTAATCAAAGGGTAGCAGTATATGCACAATGTCTAGAAAAACACGGATGTGTAAATGCAGGAAAGAAATTTTAAAAGCCGATAACGGTGGATTCCAGAGGTGGGAGTGGAGGACTGGTGGACCTCCGTGTTTCGTCACAAACCTTTCAGTGCTGTAGGAGTTTGGTTGTTTAAGCTATACAGACGTTCGACAATATACAAATAATTGGATTAGGTTGGGTGGATTGTAAATTGTAAAATTATATTCATTTGTCAATTCAAAACAAAATAGCAAGCTATCATTTTACCACCACCAAATTTGCCCAAACTGAAAAGCAGGTCGATCCCAGGCAAGGGAAGGGATGAGGGGCAGCAGGGACTCTTGGCTACACAGCTGGGATCACAGTCACTTTGGAAAACGGTTCGTCACACCTGGTAAAGGTGACTTGCACATACCCAATGCACCAGCAACTTCTCACCCAGGTGACATCTCCAGTGGCTCCCACCTTGCAGAAAGTGACAGCACCTCCCAGGCTATGCGGCTCCAGACTGCGTGGCCATCCACCCCGCCCGGCACGGCACGGATGCTCGGAGAGAGCGCAGCTACACCAACAGTGCTCCGGGCCCTCAGCAGAGCCGGGCACGTGCGTGCCCACCTGCGGGTCTGCGCCGGGCTCTTCAAGCAGCTCCGCGACGGTGGAAGCTTGGAGACAACGTAAGTGTCCACCGACAGGATGAGCCGATGAACGCACTGTGACACATTCAAGCAACCGGGTACCAAACAGCAGTGAGGACCAGGGAACCGCACCTGAGCGTTCAGGTGGACACCCCGTGCATGCAGCTCCGCGTGGAAGGAGCAAGACACGCAGGGGCCTGAGGAAGACGACTCCGTTCACGCAAAGGCTACAAGCAGCTAAAACAGCACAGTATGTTACTTGGGACACAACTACAACCGGCACAAACAATAAAGGAGACAAGGGAAGGAGTAACGCAGACGGGGGTGAGCGTTAGCCAGGGCGTCGGGGGTGCGGGTGACGTGGTCAGAGAGGAGCGAGCCGGGGAGGTGGCTGCGAGCCTGGCGGGTGGCTGCACGGGCGCTCACGTCATTGCTGTTAGCATTACTATTCATCAAACTCATAAATGTACTTGATACTCCCTGTATGTGAGACATGTGAAATGCCCATGGAATTAAAGTGACTAGCAAGCCGTTAATTCTGCAACCCTTCCGAGCTGGGCCAGCGTGGGCGGAGGGCAGGGAGGTGCCCGGAGCTGAGGACAGACTCGCGCAGCGAGGAGCGGGTGGCAGGGACAGGCAGGTCTGGGGGCCGCCGTGTGTGCCAACGCCCTGGGTGCGCTGGGACGAGACTGCCCCATGCAGAGAAGAGGGGTGGAGCTGGGGAAACTGAGTCACCCTGCCTGGAGCAGCCGTCCCAAGGCCAGGACCAGGGCAGAGGCTGGCAGGTGTTCTGCCGTGAGGCTCCCCGCTGGGCCCCCCGGGCTCCGTGAACACCTTGCGGCTTTTGTCTCGGGGTCTATTTTTCACCAGACTGATACTAGAGTCCCCGCACGCCGCGCTCTCCAGCGTCAGCAAAATAAAGATGCAAATAAATCCCCTGACCCGGCTCCTCCCGGGGCCTCGGAACAACGCGCCGCCCCCCGCCGTCCCCGCCACACACGGCGGCTTTGAATTTTAAATTTCATTTTCCCATCGCTTTTCAATAAATGCTTTTCCCAGGGATGTCTCGAGTCTTGACCTTATAATGCCCGAGTTAAAAGGCAGTGTCTTGTTTCCAGCTGCAGATAATTTACTTTTGAATGGTCCAATTACACGGCAGCCTGGGCTCTGCCTGGCTGCGCGGGACGCCGCTGTTCGCCAGGAGATAATGGTGTCGCCGGCAACATATCTGCGCGCTGACCTGGGCCGTGCTCCGGGCGGCCGCGGCTGCCGGGCGAGGCTCTGCCTAAGGAGGCCCTGACAGGCTCAGCCGCCGGCGCCTCCCCGGGGGACCCTCCCTCTAGCCCGGAGACACGGGGGGCCCTGCTGGGAGTGACTGTCGCCCAGGCCTGGGATCCCTGGGAGGCTGCCTGCCCTGGGTTCAAATGCAGCCGCACGCTCGGGCGTGCGGAAGGAGCCGGGAACCTGTGTAACGGCGTCCCTTCCTGAAGCGTAAAATGGCAAATCAGAGCCGTTGCTAGCCCCGATTCGATGCGGCTGTAACAAGGGGCTTTGTGAATTTTCCATTTGTGTAGCATAAAATCCGGATTGACGCAAACTATCTGTGCCTCCTGATTTCTTAAAATGGGGCGTTCGAGCTTTGATCTTCCGTAAGGTGTCTCCCCTCAGCACGAACGCCAGTTTCCGGGTGGTTTCGAGTCAAGGAGCGCCGGCGTCTGGTGGCCCTGGGTGGTCCTGCTGTAACGCCAGGAGAAAATCCCGATGGCTTTTGCAGCAGCCAGGGGACAGCGCCGGGCTGGGTCCTCCCTGCAGATGTTAGGACATGTCTCTGACCAGAAACAAGTGGCTCCCGCATTTAAACAAAGATAATATTTTTCCCTTGGATTTTCTCTTACAGTAAACCTAAATACATGACAATTTGCAAAGGACCCCCCGTGGAAAGTGCGTGACAGGTCACAGCGCCAGCATCAGGGCCTGGACCGCTGGTTCTGTGTCTCGCAACAGGGACGGTTTCCACATGGCTGTGTTGTCACTTCCAGGGACGGGTGACACCCTTCACTGTGTGCAGCCGGGGCCGGGTCTATCCTTGCTCCCAGAGACCAGTGCACAGCGGGCGCCCAGGGCAGGCGGGGAAGGGGCGAGGGCCCCGGGAGCGGAGGGGGCGCAGGGGTGCGGCTAAGCCCCACTCCCGCTGCCTTGCTTCTCAGCGCCTCTTCAGCCTGGCCTGGGCCCCCACAGCCTGCAGCCACCCCTCCCCATAAGTGCAGCCACCCGGCCGCAAGCATGTCCTCAGCCCCTGGTAGGCAGGGCCCTGGGGGGGCAGCTCCGGGTCTCGGGCTGGCAGCCGTCAGGGTGGGGGCTTCATGGCTCAGTCTTGCCTCTTTCAACACCCGTGGGGGAAGCCTCCCTGTCCACCGCGACAGCTGACCGAGCACCATGCCCCAGGTCGGGTCTAGGATGCCGGATGCGTCTGGGTACATCGAGGCCGCTGCACACGCCCTGCCGCTGCCCCCATTGAGAGGGGGAGTTTATCTCTCCAGCTGTCCCTGTGGGGGGCTGTGGCCAGCAGGACAAACGGCCTCTGCTGCGTTTCCATGGCAGCAGGGCAGAGCCAGGGGTGGGGCAGGGACAGAGGAGGCTGCTGACCCGGCCTTTCAGAATATCAGTGGGTGGAAGGGGACATCAACCCAGCCGGGGTCAGGGCAGGGGTCAGGGGTCAGAGGCAGGTGTGCAGAGGGGGTGCTGGTAACCACAGTGCTTGGACATGGGGTCCCCTGCCGGGCCCATGGCACGGCCAAGCCACGCTCCTGGTTCTGCCGTCCGCCCCCTCCACAGCCTGGCCTGGGCCCTCCAGGGACTGCCCTTTGCCACCTGCATCGAAGCCAGGTCCTCAGCCCCTCCTCTCTGTCCCCCGGGTCCCCACTCACAGCACCCCTCAGGCTTCCTCTGAGATGCCGAGACCCTCCCACTCAGCACCCCCGAGCCTCTGCAGGGGCCGCCCTTACCCCCACACCCCCGCCCGAGAGCCCTCCTGAGTGCCCGGCTGGGACGTCACCCCTCTCACTCCCAACGCCACCCACTGCACACTAGTCCCCTGGGCTCCACACCACCGCCTGCCTCCCCCGAGCGTGGGGTGACTGCTCCAGCCACACGCAGGGCCCAGGGGCAGGGTCCCCGCTGTCCCACAGCCACCCCCGCTGACCCTCCAGGAATCTCTGGCCCTATGCTGCACGGCCCCGGGGGGTCCTGGGCCCTCGAGGGCAGGGCCACCAGCAACGGCGCAGACCGAGTGCCCGGGAAGGCCCCTGAACGCATCTCTTCTTGCCGTGGGCTGAGACCGCCAGGCCGGCTGGAGGGACCATGTGAGCCACCCCTGAGCGGGGTGTTGGGGAACCCGCCTCTCCAGCTCCCACACCCCTGCTCGGCCCCGGCCCTCACCTGCCTCAGGTATTGTCTCTCATCCAGCAAAGCGCAGCCCCTCTCCCCGGCTCCGCCCCTGCAGACCCTCCTCGGCCATCGGAGCAGCTGGCGGTCCCCACAGCCCCCAGGACTCTGTCACCAGGACCGTCTGCCTCCCTTAAGGCCCAGGAGGCCCCGAGAGCAGTTAGCCCGGCAGGGTTGGGACGGGGGTTCTTGTCTTCACCTTTCGGTTTCAACATCTGCGGTGCCAGAGATAGGAGCACAGTTCACAGCCACGGAAGTGCCAGTGGTCTTGGGACACGTGAAGAGAAGCTCGGCCTCCCTCATAGCAGGTGACGTGCACACTAAGGCCACGCTGAGGGGCATGTGCCACCGTCCCACTGGCAAAAAGCCACAAGCCTCATAGCACATTCTGTCCGACAGCACGTCTGTTTGTAGCACAGTTTACCGGATATTTTAAGCCCGCTGTTGAGAGCTACTATGTAGAAGAAAAGATTACTTTCAAAATATCCCTACTCACTGACAATGCACCCGGTCACCCAAGAGCTCAGAAGGAAATGTGCAAGGATATTAATGTTGTTTTCACGTCTGCTAATGCAACACCCATTCTGCAGCCCATGGATCGAGGAATAATTCTGACTTTCAAGTGTTATTATTTATGTAATATTTCATAAGGCCGCAGCTGCCACAGACAGCGACTCCTCTGATGGATCTGGGCAAAAAACATTGAAACCTTCTGGGAAGGATTCGCCATCCCAGACGCCATAAGAACATCTGAGACTCACGGGAGCAGGTAACACTATCAACAGTAACAGGGGTTTGGAGGAAGCTGACTCCAGCCCTCACGGGTGACTTTGGGGTCCCAGCCTCCAGGGGAGGAAGGCGCTGCAGGTGTGCCGGAAACCGCAAGGGAACTGAGTCAGAAGTGGGGCCTGGGGATGGGGCGGAATCGCCGCCATCTCACGGTCAAACCTGGGCGGTGGGGAGCTGCTTCTCGTGGATGAGCAGAGAACGGTTTCTCGAGACGGAGCCGACTCCTGGTGAAGACGCTGCGAGCACTGCTGAAATGACAACAGAGGACTCAGAAGTTACATCAACTCAGTCGATAAAGCAGCAGCAGGAGTTGAGAGGATTGATTCCAATTTTGAAAGAAATTCTACTGTGAATAAAACGCTGTCAAACAGCACCGCCTGCTCTAGAGAAATCCTGCATGAACAGAAGCATCAGCTGATGCGGCAAAGTTCCTCGTCTCATTTTAAGAAATTAATACTTCTTCCTTATTGGGTCCAAAAGAAGAAAAGAAAAGAAGGAAGGAGAAAGGGAGAAAGGGAGGGAGGGAGGGAGGAAGGAAGAGGGAGGAGGGGAGGGAGGGAGGAAGGAAGAGGAAGGGAGGGAGGGAGGGAGGAGGGAGGGAGGAAGGAAGGAAGGAAGAGGGAGGAGGGGAGGAAAGGGAAGGGAGGAAGGAAGGAAGGAAAGAGAAAGGAAGGAAGGAAGGAAGGAAGGAAGGAAGGAAGGAAGGAAGGAAGGAAGGAAGGGAGGGAGGGAGGGAGGGAGGGAGGGAGGGAGGGAGGGAGGGAGGGAGGGAGAGAGGAAGGAAGGAAGGAAGGAGGGAGGAAGGAGGAAGGGTGGAGAGTCCTAGGCTCAGCGGGCGAGGCTGGGTCGCTGCTGGGGGAGGGGCTCCCGTCTCAGGCTGCTTCCGGCCAGCAGCCGGGGGTCCCAGGGAGCCGGGAGCAGAACGAGAGCCGCATGCTCTGCGAGGCGCCTGCCCTCGTGGTCACGCCACAGCACATCTGTGGCACCTCCTTGGTCGGAGCAGAACACAGGACCGGTCCAGACTGAACAGCAGGACGCAAGGCTGAACTGGCCGCCACAGTGCGCTGCAGTTGCGAGTCCCACGCCGCCGGGACGGTCTCCCCTGAGTGATTGTGTGGGTGTCCCACGGGCAAGAGTTTCAGCGTAGGAGGAGAGAGATATGATTAAAACATCGACGAATTCACACAAGACACGGCAATCTTACATTTAAATGGGAAATAGCAGGATAAACTCACGGCGTGTTTTTCCCCTGCAAAGAGATAATATGCATTTCCCAGCTTTGGCCACAGAAACGCTTTAGGGGGATGCCTTGCCCGGTACCAGGGACCCCACGGCCCCGGGCCGTGTCCTCTGGAGAAGCCAGCGCTCCTGGGGAAAGGGCCCATGTGAGGTCTGGGCCGAGCATCTTGTCGCCCAGGAAACGAGGCGGCCCCGAGTGACCAGGCAGCGGCAGCGGAACGGCCTCCCGCCGGCGAAGACAAGCAGCACCACGGTCAGAGCATGCTGTCTCTGCGTTGGGGTCCCAACTGTGTCCCCCAAATTTTTATTTTGAAGTCCTGGTCCCCAGGACCTAAGAATGTGACCGTGCCAGGAGCCACAGCCCAAGAAGGGGTGAAGAGGCAAACGAGGTCATCAGGGAGTGTGCTGACACCATCTGGCCGGTGGCCTTATAAGAGGGACCAGGACACCGACGGGCACCCAGGACGACGGGGGAGGGGGGAGACGCAGGGAGGGAGAGGAGCAGGCCGTGGCAGGCCCTCGTCTGCAGCCTCAGAGAGGCCGACCCGAGACACCCAGACGGTGACCTGGACGGTGACCCACCCCCTCTGGGAGGGTGGGGCCGTACGGGCCTGCGGTTCAAGCCCCGGTCCACGGTGCTGGGTCGCGGCAGCTCTAGATGTGCCTGCACCGCGTTAGGGCCAAAGTGGGTGACGCCATGATGGCGGGAAGTCACAGAGCGCTCACGGCCCCCTCGCGGGTCCTGCGGCGCCGTCTCTTCATGGCACAGTCCCACCGCGGCGCAGTCCCACCTCGGCCCAGTCCCACCGAGGCGCCGTCTCATCGCGGCGCCTTCTACCCAGACAGGGCCGGCACTCGCGGGGACGGCTGGGCGAGGAAACTGACTCGTGGCGGGGAAAGGGTCTGTGATGCACCAGCGCCAGCAGGTGACTTTTGCGTGTCGGGACAGCGACGAGCACCACCCTGGGTGACGAGAGACCGGTGACGCCCGCTGGAGACGCTGCCCTCGGGGACGTCCAGGTGCCTGGAGTGGAGCCCGAGCGGCGGGAGCTGAGAGCAGGACGCACGACCCGCGAGTCCCACGCCAGGACCTCCCAGGAAACGCAAACTCACAGCAGCCCCGAGCGCCCCGCGCCGTGGAGGGACGGGTGGATGAGCGGGACTCGGCCGCCCACACCGGGGAGGAGGTTCGGCCGAGGCGCCACCACCCAGGTGCACCCTGAGAGCCTGCGCTGCATGAAGGTGGCCACACGCGGGGACGCCGTCCGTCCAGAATGCCCGGGCCAGGCTCGCCCAGGGCCAGAACGTGGTCAGCGGTCGCGGCCAGGCTCGAGCACACAGGGAGCGCTGCTCACGGCTGGGGGCTCCTCTCTGGGGTGCCGGGATGTCCCACAAGGGTGCACACTGCGAACACGCCGAAAATCGTTGGGCTGTGCGCTTTAGTTGGGCAAACCGCACACACATGGATTTTGTCTAAGCTGCTTTGTCATCAGACTGGGCGGGGCCGGGCTCACGAGGTGCTGGAGGGGACGGCGGTGTGGGGAGGGTACACGTGGCCTCCTCTCCCCCTCCTCTGTGTGTCCCCGGGGGTGGGACGGGGCAGGCAGGGGCGCCGGGCTGGGCTCTGGGCCACGGGGCCCTTGTGCCGCCTGGGTGCTGCACCGTGTGCCCCGGCAGCTCTGGCCTGGGGGACACAGCCTTGCCTGCACCTTTCTCAGATCTAAGCCGGACGCCCAGCCTCAGTGTCCCCATCTGTGAAATGGGGGTCCCCGTGGTCCTGCCAGGCAGGTTGCTGGGCTCCAGGGCCCCTCACAGAGCCTGCCCACAGAGGGGCC
Source organism: Microcebus murinus (assembly GCF_040939455.1). NCBI lineage: Eukaryota > Metazoa > Chordata > Mammalia > Primates > Cheirogaleidae > Microcebus > Microcebus murinus. The sequence goes on from NC_134109.1 coordinate 2,491,670, forward strand.
CACCGTACCCTCTCCTGGGGACAGGCGACGGCAGCTGTCACATCCCCATGACGGGTCGGCCTTCACTTCCGAACTGTCCCCTGAGACGGGGTAAGACGCCTGGGTGACCGCCAAGCTGCCCTCCGAGGAGCGTCCCTGCCCCGCAGTCAGACCGCCAGGGCGCTCCGGACTCGGGCCAGAGGTGGGGCGGGGAGCGGAGCCAGATCCCAGCCTCAGAGGAGGCGTCCGGCAGGGGGGCAGCCCAGCGTCCAGGCGGTGTTGGGGTGTGCAGGGCTCCCGGGGCCAGGCGGGGCGTCCGGGCTGAGCAGCCGTTCGGGAAGACAAGAGAGACCCGTGCGTGTGTCTGGGGCTGTCCAAGTGAGATATTGATAAAACACGCGGCTGGAAAACATCATCTAGCAAGGTCATTTTTACAAGAAAGTTGTGCTGCAAGGATTTATGGCTGTGTGCAGACAGGATTTTAATTACCACGTTTTAAGAGGTGTTATTATCTCTGCAGCAGGCGCTACGAGAAACACTCTCTGAGACATAACCCAGCTCCGCGGGCGCCGGCCCCCCGGGAATGGAAACCACCTGCACCCGCAGGTCCTCCCACCCGGGCTGGGCTGGGACCTTCCTGGCCCAGCTCGGAGATGGGCAAGGAAAACAGCCCCTCCCTGAGTGGGAGCCCAGGCCTGCCCCCTGCCTCCTGCCTCAGGCCCTCGCCCGGCCTCTGTCCCCGGGACCCACGCAGGGACCTTTCTTCTCTTCTCCCGCTGCACATGGGCAGCTCCTGGCCCCACTGCCCTCCTCCGGCACATGGTGCCACCGCTGGGACTGTCCCCTCCCAGTTCTGGGCGCTCTGCTCCTAAGGATGCAGCCTTGTGCTGGGCAGGGCCAGCCCTGGGTGCCTCGGAGCCTGGGGGTCAGAGCCCAGCCAGCCTAGAGGCGGGCGGCGGGCGGCAGGGCTGGGCGTGCCAGCCGGGCGGGTGGGCGCAGGGCAGACGCCGGGGCTCGGTGCCTCCCACTGCCGGAGCCGCTGCGGCCAGCACGTCCTTCACGGGAACGGCCTTGGGAGGGTATTTTCTTATTTTTTTTTATTTTGCAATTAAAGACTATCCTTGACAAGCGTCCCCTGTAAAAAGGTCTCGCTAATTCAAAGCCCATTCTTTTATCCCCGCACGCAGGATACAGCGGGCGCCTGGTGAATGCTAAACGGCCTGAGCCGCGGCGGAGGCCTGGGGGGGTCGGAGCCTCTCCAGCCCCCAGGCCGCGTCTCCCCACCCCTTCCCCAGCCCTCTGCACAGATGCACACGTGCCCCTCCTCCCTGGCTGCGTCTGGGAAAGGGGCTGAGACCCCCCACCCGCCAGCGAGGCCGGGAGGGCGTCCTGCCGGCTGCTTGGGCCGGCCGGGGCTGTCCCACACGGCCACGCACAGGCTGCCCGGGGAGCTGACACACAGCGGCGGCAGGTTGGGCAGAGTGGCCCCTGGCTGAGAAGGCCGCCCGCACGCCAGGACACACGGCGGCTGGTGGAGGAGCCGGGTCCTCTCCCTTCTCCCAGGGCTCTGGCTGGCAGCCCGGCCTGGCCTCACACGGTCCATCCCTGTGCCCCGCGGTCCTTCCCTGCACCCCGCGGTCCATCCCTGTGCCCCGCGGTCCTTCCCTGCGCCCCGCGGTCCATCCCTGTGCCCCGCGGTCCTTCCCTGCACCCCACGGTCCATCCCTGCGCCCCACGGTCCTTCCCTGCACCCCGCGGTCCATCCCTGCGCCCCACGGTCCTTCCCTGCACCCCGCGGTCCATCCCTGTGCTCCACGGTCCTTCCCTGCGCCCCGCGGTCCATACCTGTGCCCCACGATCCATCCCTGCACCCCACAGTCCATCCCTGCGCCCCGCGGCCTCGAGAGCAGGAGTGTCAGGAGGCGTAGACACTGCCGGGGGGCCGCCCGTGCACCCACCCAGAGCCCCACGCCAGCCGGAGCAGAGCAGGGGCCCAGGGAGCTGAGAGGCTTGCCCCCCCCTGCTTCCTCAGTGGGCCTGGCGATGTTTCCGGAAGGAGCTCAGGCCCTGGAATGCGACCTGGCCCTGCTTCACGCGCGGCCCACCACAGCAGCAAAGGAGAGGCCCCAGCGTGTGCCGGGGAGGCGGTGACCCCCAGCCATTCCCGGCTCTTCCGCCCAGCAGGACAGGCCCCCAGCAGGGAGGAGGCACCGCGTGGGGGAGGGGGGACTGGCTGGCGAGAGGGAGGGCCCTGCAGAGGGGCCTGGGCCAGATTGTCTGTCACCCCGGCCTGTCACACCACCACCTCCCATTCACGGCCCCGCGCACCCACCATGCTGCCTTTGGAGGGAGGAGCCTCGGCTGTCAGACCAGCTCCCCACGCCCGTGACCGGCCACCCAGCCCAGTCTGGGACACGGCAGCCGCACAGCTCCGTGACGTGGGGCCGGGGCTCTGTGCACACGGGGGGCTGCCTCCCCGGCGCCCCCTCGCTGGGTGGCGTGTGCCCAGCTGGCCTGTCCTCCGCGGCCGGCCTGGGACGGGAGGGACGGAGCAGAAGCCCTTCCCAGGCGGCACCAGCTCCCTCAGCATCCCCAGAACTGACTGTCACCGAGAGGGAGGGTGACAGTCTCGGGTGCCGGGGGGACAGGGAGGGACCCCACAGGGCGCAGCAGAGGAGGCTAGAGCAGGAAGAGGGCCGCCCGCACCACAATGCCCAGGGCCAGTTGCGCCAGCACTCGCAAGCCCGCCCCAGACCTGCCGGGCACCCCGCCGCCCCACGTGAGTCACAAGTGCTTTGTTCCAGGCGTGCGGGTGTCATGCGCCTTGACATCTGGACCAAGCATCTGGACCAACCGAGTCCGTCCCATCTTCCGCATGGCCGCCGCAGTGGCACCCTGGGTGGGAAGGGCTCTGCGGGCGAATCGGACCGAGGCCGCCGGGCTGCGGGGAGATGCCGCCGTCGGCCGGGTCTCCAGACAGCTCCCGCTCTGCTTGAACCGCCCCCCGAACAGAAGGGAGGGCCACAGAGACACGGACGTGGGGCCCAGGCCTGTCCCCAGCGGGCCGTGGTGGGCACCTCGGGGACAATCGTCTTGGGGGATGGCTGGCGGGGGCGGAGAGCCGGGCTCCAGCCGGGAGAATGTGGCCACACAGACAGGCGGCTGCTCTGGCTCCAACGCCGCGCTCGGGCCAGGGCCGGGGCCGGGGCCACGGCGGTGTGGGGTCCCCGCGCAGGTGCCGAGAGCCAGGTTGGGGTGCGGGGGACCCGGGCCAGCCCACCCCCACCCCGGCTCTGCCGGCCTCCTCTGTCTAACCTCCTCACTCCCAACAGGGGGGATTTTTTTTTAATTTGCTTTGCAAATAACTCTGAATTAAGAACCATATATATCTATTTTTAAAAACCCAGTCTTTCACTTCCTTAATTAAATTTCCACAAGATATTTTTCCCTAGGAAAATTCAATTAGGTTTTAATTTTAGCCATGTAAAGGCCCTGGTGCTTTGGGTATTTGATGTGTGACTTACGCCCCTGACAGGGCGCTGCAGTGACAACACTGGCTGCCATGCAGGCCCGGACACAGGGGGTGGCCAGCACGGGGGGCGTGGGGGCCACCGGGCTTCCAGCGGGAAGCTCGGACCACGCTGGGGCTGAGTCATTCCCTCCCCGAGTGGCCCTGCAGGACGCTGGGTGCTGGCCAGGCTGGGACTCCACTCCCAGCCCCGGGAGGGCACCAAGCACCAGAAGCTGCAGGAGCCAGGAGAGCTCGAGGCTGGGGCAGGTGCCAGTGTCCTGGGGCTTCAGTGCCCTCTCGCCAGCTGTCCTCCTGGGCTTGCACTCAAGGGCCGGACGCACGGGGAGTGGCAACTCAGGCCCCTCTGGCTTGTCCTTTGGCCACTGGGCCCATCCCAGGGTCTCAGGGGCTCCTGGCCCCAGAGGGGGAGGGCAGAGGGGCCCCCTACCTGCTTCCCCTCCCCTGTGCCCCATCAGCAAGGGACAGCCTCACGTGATGCTCAGACAGGCGGCAAGGGCCCCCGGGACTGCTGTGCACCGGCTTAGGAGCTGGGGACCCCCTCCCCCGTGCACCCCACTTACCAGCTGGGAGGGAGCCATGACCCACCCAGAGGCCCGGCCAGGGCCCGACGTGGCAAGAAGCGGGCTGGGGGCGAGGCTGAGCCCTCGCTGCGGGGAACGGGGGCGTCATGCATGGGGGGCATCGCACCGGGCAAGGGCTCCCCCAGCCTCCCGGCCCCGGCATCCTCTGTGGATTCTCGGGGGGCCCTGACCCGGCACATACACGCATGTCCCCGGGGGAAAGGCCACAGTCCGAGTGCTCAGGGAGCAGCCCCCACCCACATCCAGCAGACACGAAGAAATGGGACAGGGGAGGGCTGCGTCGGGGTGCGGGTCAAATTGGAGACAAATGCGCCTCCATGGGTGTTTCTATCGCTGTACTTTTTATTACACTTTTTATTACAGTGTACTTTCATTACACTTTGAAGCGATCGTGGATTCACACGCAGCTGTAGGAAGTAGTGCAGAGACATCCCACGCAAGGTGTGTTCCAGCCCCGCCCCGTAGGAAGGCCGCGAGAGACTGTAGGGCAGCGTCACGACCAGGACGGCGAGGGGGCCTCCTCCCGCGGCCCCGCCCACGCCAGCACTGGGAACCGCACTCCCCTCCCCATCGCTGTCAGCACAGCATCTCGGGAACACCAAGAAACATGGGACTGGCTGGGTGCAGCGGCTCATGTCTGTAATCCTGGCACTCTGGGAGGCCGAGGTGGGAGGATCACTCGAGGTCAGGAGTTCAAGACCAGCCTGAGCAAGAGCGAGACCCCGTCTCTACTAATAAATAGAAAGAAATTAATTGGTCAACTAAAAATATATATAGAAAAAACTAGCCGGGCATGGTGACGCATGCCTGTAGTCCCAGCTACTCGGGAGGCTGAGGCAGGAGGATCGCTTGAGCCCAGGAGTTTGAGGTTGCTGTGAGCTAGGCTGATGCCGCGGCACTCACTCTAGCCCAGGCAACGGATGAGGCTCTGTCTCAAAAAAAAAAAGAAACATGGAACATCAGACGGTTTGTAACCATTCAGGCTGGCGTTTTTCACTCACCATAAAATTCTCTGGAGATCATTCCGGTGGTCGGATGTATCCACAGTTTGCTCCTTTTTGTTGCTGGGCACTGTTCCAGGGTGTGAGCCCGTGGTTTGTGTGACCGTCACCCGCTGCAGGGCGTCTGGGCAGATTCCAGTTTGGGGGTGCTGGGAATGAACCTGCTGCTGTTGACCACGCGCAGGTCTGCGTGGGGCACGGGCTGCGCTTCTCGGGGCCTGTGGTCGGAAATGTCATTGCTTCGCCGAGCGGCAATGGCAGGTTCTTCTTAAGAAACCCACGAACAGTTTTTCCAGAGCAGCAGAACCATTTTTCACTCCCGTGGGCAATACGTGAGCGACCTCCAGTTTCTCCGCATCTTCACCAGCATCTGGTGTTGCTGCCAGTTTTTATTTTAGCCTTTCTGAGGGTGGTGGCACATCGTTGTGACTTTTATTTGTGATTCCCTTGTGGCTAATGACGTTGGACGTCTTTTTTACCCGCCTGTTTGCCGGCTGGGTATCCTCGTTGAAATGTCTCTTCCTGGTTTCCTCGCACTTTCTAACCAGACAGCGTGTCGTGGCCCGTTTACAGGACGGAGGATGAACACAGAACATAAAACACAAATGCAGAACACAAAGAAAAACACAGACACACGTGCAAACGGTTGACTCGAGTAATAATACACTGGGTCCGTTTTATTTTTAAACTCTAAAAGATTAAAGTTGGTTCCTTGTACATAACTGCCCAGGCATTGCAGCAATGGCCATAAATTCCGGAATAGCCTTAGGGAAGCAGATGTCCCCTGACTCAGAATCTCAAGGTGGTTGCTCTAGGCACTAGGCATAAAGGACCGAGATTGGCAAGGATGGGCAAGGTGAGCCACAGGGGGCATTTCTCATCCCCAGCTTCTCTTAGGGTGACCCCCTAAGATCTTCTGCTGAACCCTGGTGGCTGTGCCTGGCTTAGGTCGCCCCTCCCTTGAGGGGTCTCACCCGTCATTGACTAACCAGCTGTCTTATGGGGCTCAAGCAGCAATCAGAGGAACAATGCGTTTATCGTGTGGCCTCCAGACACCCACTGCCATGGGTCAGGCCACTCTTGCTACTCGCAGCTCAGGTCCTTGTTATGCCTCTAGGCAACACCTTTGTTTATCAAAGGGAGTCTGTCCGGAACACATTACTTTCAAACACTCTGGGCAGAGCATGTACATTACTCACTAACTTTAATTCTTAAACTAGGAAAATATATGTCAGTCCCCTACACAGCATGGGTTGTTTACTGCTGAGTTTGTGTTATTGTAGGATAGCCCATTGAGCATGTGCTAGACACTCGTCCTTCGTCAGGTACGTGTTTTCAAAGATCTTCTTCCCCTGTGGCTCATCTTTTTGCCCTCCTAACAGGGCCTTGCACAGGGCAAAGGGCTTTCATTCCGACAAGGCTCAACACGTGATTGCTTTCTGTTAGCGATCAAGGTTTTGGTATCAATTCTATGAACTCTTTGCCTGCCCCTAGATCCTAAAGGTTTTCTCCTATGCTATTTTCTAAAGGTTTCTTAATTTTAACTGTTACACCTAAGTCGTTGGTCCATTTTGAGTTAAGTTTTATATAAAGCGTGAGACTTTCAGGTAGAGGGTTTTTTTTTTTTTTCAGTTGTTTTGTTTTGTTTTGTTTTGTTTTTGCTTGTGGACTCCCAATTGCTCGAGTGACATCGTTAGCTAGAAAGCTGTCTTTCCTCCATTAAACGATGTTTGCAACTTTGTCAAAAATCATTTGGGCACGTTGGTAAGGGTCTAATGCCAAGTTCTCTGTCCTGTTCTGTTGGTCTACGTGTCTGTTCCGGGGCCAACACTGCAGTCTTGACTAGCGTAGCTACGTGATAAGCCTCCAAACTGGGCGGCGATTCCTTCATTCTTCTTTTAAAAAAGTATTTCAGCTATTTGAGGTCCTTTTTATTTTTATGTAAATTTTATAATTATCTTGTCTATGTCCCCAAAATAATCTTGCTGGGATTTTGATAGGAATAGCATTAAACCTGTTATGCCAATTTGGGGAGAACTGACAACTCTGCTATGTTAAGTCTTCTAATCCACAACCCGTCATTCTGTTTATTTAGATCTTTGATTTCTTCCATCAGCTTTGCACAGTGTTTAGCTTACAAGTCCTGTACATGCTTTATTAAATTTACAATTAAAAATTTCATTTTTGAGTTGTTATAAATGATATTGTATTTTTAACTTCACTGCCTGCATGTTCATTGCTAGGATCTAGAAATACAACAGATTTTTGTACGTTTGTCTTGTGTACTGAAACCTTGCTGAATTCCTGCATTAGTTCTAGGGAGACTCTGCAGATTCACTGGGATTTTCCATACGGTCATGTCCTCTGCAGACAGGGGCAGTCCCGTTTCTCCCGTTCTGATCTGCATGCCTGTCGCACTGGCTAGAACTCCCAGCATAGTGTGGAATGGCATCGTGAGACTGGACACCCTTGAACCACTCCTTCTTGGGGGAGGAATTCAGCATTAATTGTATAGTTAGTTATAACATTACATACACTGTTGGCTGCGGGGCTTTCTAGATGCTCTTTACCAAGTTGGGAACTTCCCCTTTCTTAGTCCACTCAGCGTTGCTGTAACAGACACCTGAGCTGAGTAACTTACAAAGAAAAGGGGTTTATTTGGCTCATGATTCTGGTGGCTGGAGAGTCCAAGGGCTTGGCGCTGCTTCTGCTCAGCCTCTGGGGAGGGGCGTGTGCTGTGCCAGACATGGGGGGAGATGCGGAAGGGTGCATGAGCGTGTGCAAAGAGACCACGCACGAGGAGGAAGCCCCCTTATAACAAACAGCCAGATTTATGTAAACAATCCAGGCCCAGAGACAGAGACACACTCCCAGCAGCTGCCATGAATCTGTTCAGGACGGATCCGCCCCCTGACCCAAACACCTCCCACTCGCCCGCCTCCCAAATCCACCACACGGAGACCTGATTGCAACATGAGTTTGGAGGGGACAGGCCATATTCGAACCACAGCACCCTATCTTCCCAGTTTACTGAGAATTTATCCGGAATGGGTGTGCAATTTTGTCAAATGATTTTTCTTTATAGAGTGATATCATGTGAGCTTTTCTTCTCTAGCCTGTTAACACAGTGAATTACACTGACCAATTTTCAAATATCGAACCAGCCTCACACCTACAATAAGCCCTCATCATGGTGTGCAATTCTTTTCCGTGTTGCTGGCTTCTGCTTGCCTGCACTTTGCTAAGGGTTTTCTGTCTGCATATATGAGGTTATCAATTTGTAGTTTCTCTTCCTTTTTCTCCCTTGAGACTTCCTCTTTGACCCCTGGTCCCCTCAGCCCCTGTGCCCTGTAGCCACACTGGCTCCATATAGCCCTCTGTGCCCAGCCCACTCCCAGCACCTCAGGGCCTTTGCACATGCTGTGCCTTGCCCAGAGTGCGCATCCCTGCCCCGTCTCAGTTCCAAAGGCACTACCAGGGGACCCTCCCTGAAGTCCCTCTGTTCCTCTGGGCTTCTGCAAACAGGTCCCTGCCCAGCCTTCATCCCAGCATTGCTGAGGAGCTGCAGCATGGCCAGAGATGAGCTGCAGGGTCATTTGTTACCTGGGGAAGGGCCAGAGCAGGAAATGGGGACCAAGAGCAGGACGCAGAGGGCAGCCCCACCTGGGCCACCCAGGCCTCTTCCTGCCTGTCTCTCCAGGCCTGTCTGCCGGCTGGGTCTGTCCCTCCCTCCCACGGATCACACAGGGCTGTGGGCCAGCGACACCCAGGCCACTCAGGCCCAGGGAGTCTCCCTGCTCTAACCGTGTGGGCCCCAGATGTTGGGGCCCCAGAGAGTTCTGGGGGACCCCTGCCCAGCCAGCCTGTGTCCAGCCAGGCGGGGAAGGCAGGTGCCGTCTGACAGGTAGCGATCGCTTTCTGCGTACGAGAATGACCCAAGTATTTGACGGTGGTTTTCCCACACTCACAGTGTCTGTCTTTACCATCTAATTCATGGAACTGCCAACTGGGAATGATGGCTTCTGCCTCTCTGAAGTGTCCCTGCAGGGCACAGGGACCGTGCCGTCACTGCACAGCTGGCCTGGGAAGGGCTGGCCGGTCCGCGGCGACGCTGGCAGCTGACACTGGTCCTAGACAGCCGCCAGGGACAGCCATGGGCCAGCAGTGCTCTGGGACAGGTGTCCCTCCCCAGGATGGGGCCGTGTGAGCCAATCAGTGTTCTGCTCCCGCTTGTATGGGCCACCAAGAGGGTGCCCTGAGCCGGCCTCCTTGGGGACATCGGGGTCTGGACCCAAGACCCCTCTGTTCCCTCGGGCCTCCTGGCAGGGAGTGAGCGCCTGTCTCTGCAGGTGCCTGGATACCACCTGGTCGGGACGTGGCCTGCACGACCACACGGTCCCGTCCGCCCTGTGACTGTGTCCTGTGCCAGGGGGCAGGCAGGGCCCACGGGCAGGGTCACGGCCCAGGCCAGAGGGCCCAGCTGAGACGACCTAGTGACATGGGCGGCCTGGGGCTGAGCAGGGTCTTCCCGAGGTGTGAGATGTGGTTGCTGCTGGGCTGTGGCCAGTCCCTCGTGGCCCCACAGCCGAGAGTCACAGCGACCCATGCCGCTCCCAGGACCCCACACCTACCCGAAGTGTCGCCCGAGCCAAGCGCGGTGCTGCCAGCGCCCCACAGCCAGGACCCAAGTCCCGGGGAGAAGTCGGCGCGGAGCAGGCGCTGGCACAGCCCCTGGCTGGCTCCGGGCGGAAGATCGCGGCCCCCCGCCCACCCGAGCTCCCCCGCCCTCCCGCCCAGGGCCTCAGCTCATCTAACTTCCAGTTTCCGCCCGCGATTAAGGGCCATTCCTGCCTCGTCTCCCCTGGAGCAGCTTCACCCGGCCCGCTGCGCAAACACACCCAGCCCCGATAGGCTGGGAAGGGCGGGGCCAGAATGGGAAAGCGAGGTGCCAGAGCAGGGGTTCGCTCAGGCCCGAGCCCAGGGGCCACCAGGTGTGGGCGCCCAGGTCAGAGAGGGCAGCCTCGCCCCACGCCGCCCGCCAGGCTGGGGCACCCTTGGTGCGCCCAGCCTCGGGCTCTTGACCTCCGTCCGTCAAGGGCCGCAGCTGTGCTGTGTGCCGGCAAGACCTGTCCTGATGTCTCAGCACGTACAACCCTCACACCAGCCTCAGGAGGGAGGTTCTGCCTCTTCCCCCTTTTACAGGTGAGCAAGCAGAAGCTCAGAGAGGTTAAGTGCTGTGCCTAAGGCCACACAGCCTCGCAGGAGGCAGAGCTGGGATTTGTGGATAACCACACTTCCCCCAGGCTGATGCGCGGCTGGGAGTGCTGCCGGGCCGGGCTGGGCAGGGCATCAGCTCTCAGTTTGGGTGGGTTTCAGGAAGAGAGGGAGGTGGTCTTGGAGCTGTGAGGGGTAAAGTCCGGGCACCTGGAGATTTGGCCAAACGTGGTCCTCAGTGTGCCTGGGAGGCTGCAGTGGGCTGAGTGGGGCAGGTGCCCTCCCTGGCGTGGGGGCCCCATCCAGTCGACCCGGACTGGAACTCACACCACCCGCTCTCCAGGGCTCCAGCTCAACAACTGCAGGCGGTCGGGTGTCTCGTCCTCCAAAAACACGTGAGCCAGTCCAGTTCCCTACAGTAAATACTCACGCCTGCACACACACGTGCACACAGACATGCACACACACGCACAAGCACGCACACACATGCACACATACATGTGCACGCATGCACACGCCCTCGTGGCACTTCTCGGGAGGACCCTGGCTAGTGCAGGGTCATCACGGCCACCGGGGACCTCACAGCTGCCCTGGGCCCGGCTGCACCGGCCTCCTCTCTCCTCTGCTGTCCGAGAAAAGACCAATCCAGACAGGGCCAGGCCAGGCTCTTGCTTAAGAGGCTCATGGCGAGGTGGGACAGGGACGGTGGCCACAGGGGGGTGGCCCATGCAGTGGGAAGAGCTCCCACCCAGGGACGCAGGCGGCCTCAGGCCTGGTCTCAGAGAGGGAGACGTCTGCGGGTGAGGGAGGAGGGAGGCTGAGCCGAGCTTTGGGAGCAAGCATCTCCTTCCGGCCGAGCGCCCGTCCTTAGGGGGCCAAACCCAGGAACTTGGGGGGCGGTCTGGCCTCGTCCTGGGGAACCAGGAGCATCCGGGAGTCTTGTCCAGGTCGTACGGGCCAGGGGGTCCCCTGTGCAGGAAGCCGTTTTCCAGAACACCAAAGAGCAAGGGGGCTTCTAACCTTCGGGAGAAATTCATCACCAGCGCCCGAGCGTGTCGCTGCCAGGCTCCTACGCGGAAGCCGCGCAGGAAGGGCCCTGGGCGTGTCCGGGGCTTTGGGAGAGCTTGGCAGTGGTGCGGAGCCTGGCAGAGTTTCAAGGAGAGGGCGCTGGTCTGAAGCCAGCTGAGGGCTCAAGCCCCGGCCCCAGGGACAGCCTGGGGGGGGGGACAGCAGGAGCAGGTGGGGAGGGGTGTCTGCGGTGTGAGCTGGGTGAGACCCCCCCAGCGGGGCAAGGACGGGCTCCCAGCCACTGCAGGGCAGAGTCGTGGGGAGGCCCCCCAGGCTGGGAAGCTGCTGGCCCGGCAAGGGGGTGCCTGCTCCAGAGGGGCCGTCCTCTGTGTTGTCTGGGGACCCCGCACCAGGGCACACCGGCCAGACCCTCTCGGGCGCAGCGTGGCAGCTCCCGTGGGGCGAGTTCAGTCCTCGCTCTGTGGCTAGATAGGCCTCACCCCCAGGCTGACTGGTGGACCCCAGAAATCCCCTAAAGCTGAGCTGTGGGCGTGAGAAGGAGGTCAGACAGGCCGTCCACGCCTGCTCCCTGGAGCTGTCCCCCGTTCACTGACGGGCTGAAACCACACCTGCAGGCATGTGTCCGGTGGCTTGTCTCTGATTAGCAGACTTCCTTAACTAGAACAGTCCAAGCCTTTAGACAAAGCCTCATTTCTTTAACCAATTACAAATCAAAGAGTCTCTAAACCCACCTATAACCTATGAGCCCTGCTTCAAGATGTCCTGCCATTTGGGGCCGAGCCAAATACCCCTTGCACGCATTGATTCAGGATTTCACGCGTAATCCGTCTCCCCGAAATGTATAAACGGAACTGTAACCCGACCACTTGCTCAAGGCTTCTTGGGCGTGGCTTCGGACCGTGGTCACATATATTCAGCTCAGAATAAACCTGTTTACATTATTCTGCAGTCTGGGTTCTTCTCCCTTGACAGTTCGTCCAGCCGCACATCTGGGCACGACGGTGCCTGCCCCAGACTGGCCCCAGCCCCTGAGATGCCTCAGCCACCTTAGCTCGTGTGGCCAGCTGCTGCCGAGCCCCAAGCGGGACCCGTCCCCTCCGGGGCCCGGCGTGGGGTGCGGCAGGATGCAGAGGGAGCCCCTAGGGGAAGGCCCCCCCCCAGCAACTCCGTCCCTCCAGGGCCACCCCCCAGGGGTTTCCAGGCGTGCTCTCCAGAGGTTGTGGGCTGAACTCTATCATGCCCCAAATTCATACGTTGAGGCCCTTTCCCAGCTGTATTTGGAGGAAGGAACTCTAAAGGGGCGGTTAGCACGAGGCTGTCAGGGTGGGCTCCAACCCACGTGACTGGAGTCTTTATAGAAGGGGAGATTTGGGCGCAGACAAGCAGGGCAGGACACCCCGAGAAGACAGAGGCAGAGGCATCTGCAGGCCGGGCGGCAGGACGCGCTGGCAGCTCTCGGAGCAGGAGAGAGCCCGGGACAGATTCTCCCGCACAGCCCTCGGTAGGAAACCCCTGTTGGCACCGCGAGGCTGCGCTGTGGGCCCCAGAACTGCCAGGGGACACATTTCTGTGTCTGTGGTCCTTTGCTACGGCAACCCCTGATACAGCAGGGAGGGGCCTCCGGAGAGGTCGCCCAGCCCCCGCCGTGGCCCCAAGTGCAAAGGTCCCTGGAACACGGCCCTCGTCCCTGCTCTTTCCGGCTCCGAGACTTAGCTGCTGTGTCCAGGTGACTGCACGATGAGCAGACGCCCCGTTGCCGGCCTGTCGCGGGCAGGGCTGGGCCTGCTGTCTGGAGCAGCCCGGGATCTGCTGCGAACTGCAAAATCGCATTCTTGCAAATTAGCCTCGGCCCTGCGCGTGGACGTGGAAAGGGCATCTGCTCCGGGTCCTGCAGGGACAGGAAGTCCGAGGGCTCTGGGGCGGGTCTCCGCACGCCGGCGCCTGGCCCCGGGGCTGCAGCGCCCTGCCCCAGCCCGCTACCCCACGTGGCTCTGCCCGGGCACTGCCCAGCCCAGGCCGGCCCAGAGCCATCCGCGCTCTGCAGCCCTCTGCTCCTGAGCCCGCCCACCGAGCTCACCCTTCTGCCTCGGGGGCCAAGCTGAGCTCCAGCTGGCCCGGGCCACCGTGGCAGGGGACGGGTGGGAGCACAGCCTGCCCCAGAGCTCAGGGCGTGAGCTGCGGAGCAGGCAGGACAGGCAGATGCACCCCTGGGGGCACAAGAGGTCTGGAGAGCCCCGGCGGCTCCCTCATTAGCAACACCTGACAGTCGCACATAATTGCTTCTCTCCTGCTGCCGAGTGTTCCTGCAGCTCTGGGACGTCTTAATTGACTGCATATTTAATGCAAGAGGTATCAGATTCCGGGACATTTGTCTGCAACAATGCAACAGCAACACAGACACTTGCTGGGTGCCGGCAAGGCCCTGTCCTAACATTTCGGCACATACAACCCTCACACCACCCTCACGAGGGAGGTGCTGCTATTTCCCCGTTTCACAGATGAGCAAACAGAAGCTCAGAGAGGTTAAGTGATGTGCCTAAGGTCACACAGCCTCGCAGGAGGCAGAGCCGGGATTTGAGCCAGGCGCCTGGGTTCAGAGTCCGTGCATTAACCACTACTTTCCCCAGGCTGACGCGGGGCTGGGGTGCTGCCGGGGCCAGGCTGGCCAGGGCATTGGCTCCCAGTTTGGTGGGTTTCGGGTAGACAGGGAGGTGGGGAGGGAAGGATTTGGGCCCAGCAGGTCCCCGTTGCCTGCTTCCCTGGCCCACCCAGAGTCCCACAGACAGTCCGAGTGCTGGTTTTTCCCCAGAAACAGTCCTTGTCCCCCAAGAGCATTCACGCCCACCCTACTGTGCAAGCGTGTGTGCTGCCCACGTGTGTCAGCAGCCGTGGGCCGCAGTCCAGCACAAGCTGCTGTTCCCACTGCCAGGCTGCTGGCAGCTGAGCCTGTCTCAGTGCCACGTCATTTGGGGAAGAAAATTAGGGCCTCACATGTCATGGTAACACCTGCTGTAAAGTGTGTTTGGCGTTTTCAGAAGTTTGCTCAGGGTGGCGGTGGGTCCCCACTGCAGAGAATGACTCCTGTGAGACCCCCAGGTCCACGGGGCTGGGCTCGGGAAGGGGGCCGGCGCCAGCAGGCACCTCGCTGCACAGGTGGGCGTTCCTGGAGGTGACAGGGCAGAGCTCTGGGTCACCGCGCTGCTCGGACAGAGCCCAGGCCTGGCTCTCCTCCCTGCCCACAGCTGGGGAAGATGTCCCAGGTGTGAACTGGGGACACGACCTCCACCTCCCACACACAGTGGAGCTAGGAAGAGGGAAGAAATGACGGAGCCAGAGCACCTGGTGCACGGGGAGCCCGGTGAGCAGGTGCGGTCCCTACACTGGTGCACGGGGAGCCTGATGAGTAGGCGTGGTCCCTACACTGGTCAATGGGGAGCCCGGTGAGCAGGCGCGGTCCCTACACTGGTGCACAGGGAGCCCAGTGAGCAAGCGTGGTCCCTACACTGGTGCACGGGGAGCCTGATGAGTAGGCGTGGTCCCTACACTGGTGCACGGGGAGCCCGGTGAGCAGGCGTGGTCCCTACACTGGTGCACGGGGAGCCTGATGAGTAGGCGTGGTCCATACACTGGTCAATGGGGAGCCCGATGAGCAAGCGTGGTCCCTACACTGGTGCACAGGGAGCCTGGTGAGCAGGCGCGGTCCCTACACTGGTGCACGGGGAGCCCGGTGAGCAGGCGCGGTCCCTACACTGGTGCACGGGGAGCCCGGTGAGCAGGCGCGGTCCATGTACTGTTGCCAGCAGCAGTGATCGCAGCAGCTGCGAGGATGGTGGTAGCAGCAGCAGTAGCAGGAGTAGTGGCAGCATTGGCAGTGGTAGTGCTAGTAGCAACAGTAGTAATAGTGAAAACAGTAGTAATAGTAGTAGTAGTGGTAGCAGTAACAGTGGTAGCAACCGTGGTAGCAGTGGTAGCAGGAAGAGTAACAGTAGTAGCAGTGGTAGGCAGGACAGTGATGATAGTGGTGGTGGCAGTAGCAGTGATAGTCACAGTAGTGGTAGCATTGATGGTAGTCGCAGGGGTACTAACAGGAGTAATAGTGATAGTAATAATAGTAATAGTGGTGGTAATAGTAGTAGTCACAGTAGTCATCATGGTAGTAGTGGTGATAGTTATAGTGGTACTAATTGTAGTAGTAGTAATAGTGGTAGTCTTAGTAAGCAGTCATAGTAGTAGTGGTAATAGTAGTGGTGGTGGTAGTAATACTAGTAGTAGTGATACTAGTAATAGTGATGATAGTAGTCATAGTGGTAGTAACAGTAGTAGTGGCAATAGTAGTAATTGTTGTATTGGTGGTATTTATACTAGTAGTAATGGTAGCAACAGTCATCACAGTGACAGTAACCATAGTACTGGTTGGTGGTAGCAGTAAAAGTAGTAGTGGTGGTAGTTATATTGGTGGTAGTAACAGTAGTACTGGTTGGTGGTAGCAGTAACAGTAGTAGCGGTAGTAGTTACGCTAATAGTAATAGTAGTAATGGTAGCAACCATCGTCAGAGTGGTATTAACAGTAGTACTGGTTGGTGGTTGTAGAAATAGTAGTGGCGGTAGTTATGCTAGTAGTAATAGTAATGGTAGCAACAACAGTGCTATTAACAGTACTGGTTGGTGATTGTGGCAACACTAATAGCGGTAGTTATGCTACTAGTAATAGTAGTAGCAACAGTCGTTGCAGTGCTAATAACTGTAGTACTGGTCAATAATAGCAGTAACAGTAGTAGGGTGGTAGCTTTGCTAGTAGTAATAGCAGTAGTAGCAACAGTCATCACAGTGCTAGTAACAATAATAACGGTAGGTGGGAGCAGTAACAGTAGTGGTGGTAGCTATGCTAATAGTAATAGCAGTAGTAGCAACAGTCGTCACAGTGCTAGTAACAGTGGTACTGGGTGGTGGTAGCAGTGAAGTAGCAGGCCGGTAGCTATGCTAGTAGTAGCAGCAGCAGCAGCAACAGTCATCACAGTGGTAGTAGCAGTGGTACTGGGCGGTGGTAGCAGTAACAGTAGCAGGGCGGTAGCTATGCTAGTAGCAATTGCAGTAGTAGCAACAGTCGTCACAGTGCTAGCAACAGTGGTACTGGGCGGTGGCAGCAGTGACAATATCAGGGCGGTAGCTATGCTAGTAGTAATAGCAGTAGTAGCAATAGTCGTCGCAGTGGTAGTAACAGTGGTACTGGGTGGTGGTAGCAGTGAAGTAGCAGGGCGGTAGCTATGCTAGTAGCAATTGCAGTAGTAGCAACAGTCGTCGCAATGGTAGTAACAGTGGTACTGGGCGGTGGTAGCAGTGACAATATCAGGGCGGTAGCTATGCTAGTAGCAATTGCAGTAGTAGCAACAGTCGTCGCAGTGGTAGTAACAGTGGTACTGGGCGGTGGTAGCAGTAACAGTAGCAGGGCGGTAGCTATGCTAGTAGCAATTGCAGTAGTAGCAACAGTCGTCACAGTGCTAGTAACAGTGGTACTGGGTGGTGGTAGCAGTGAAGTAGCAGGGCGGTAGCTATGCTAGTAGTAGCAGCAGCAGCAGCAACAGTCATCACAGTGGTAGTAGCAGTGGTACTGGGCGGTGGTAGCAGTAACAGTAGCAGGGCGGTAGCTATGCTAGTAGCAATTGCAGTAGTAGCAACAGTCGTCACAGTGCTAGTAACAGTGGTACTGGGCGGTGGCAGCAGTGACAATATCAGGGCGGTAGCTATGCTAGTAGTAATAGCAGTAGTAGCAATAGTCGTCACAGTGGTAGTAACAGTGGTACTGGGTGGTGGTAGCAGTGAAGTAGCAGGGTGGTAGCTATGCTAGTAGTAGCAGCAGCAGCAGCAACAGTCGTCGCAGTGGTAGTAGCAGTGGTACTGGGCGGTGGTAGCAGTGACAGCAGCAGGGCGGTAGCTATGCTAGTAGCAATTGCAGTAGTAGCAACAGTCGTCGCAGTGGTAGTAGCAGTGGTACTGGGCGGTGGTAGCAGTGACAGCAGCAGGGCGGTAGCTATGCTAGTAGCAATTGCAGTAGTAGCAACAGTCGTCGCAGTGGTAGTAGCAGTGGTACTGAGCGGTGCTAGCAGTGACAGCAGCAGGGCGGTAGTATGCTAGTAGCAATTGCAGTAGTAGCAACAGTCGTCGCAGTGGTAGTAGCAGTGGTACTGGGTGGTGGTACAGTGACAGCAGCAGGGCGGTAGCTCTGCTAGTAGCAATTGCAGTAGTAGCAACAGTCGTCGCAGTGGTAGTAGCAGTGGTACTGGGCGGTGGTAGCAGTGACAGCAGCAGGGCAGTAGTATGCTAGTAGCAATTGCAGTAGTAGCAACAGTCGTCGCAGTGGTAGTAGCAGTGGTACTGGGCGGTGGTAGCAGTGACAGCAGCAGGGCAGTAGTATGCTAGTAGCAATTGCAGTAGTAGCAACAGTCGTTGCAGTGGTAGTAACAGTGGTACTGGGCGGTGGTAGCAGTGACAGCAGCAGGGCAGTAGTATGCTAGTAGCAATTGCAGTAGTAGCAACAGTCGTCGCAGTGGTAGTAGCAGTGGTACTGGGCGGTGGTAGCATGAGGTAGCAGGGCGGTAGCTATGCTAGTAGCAATTACAGTAGCAGCAACAGTCGTCACAGTGGTGGTAGCAGTGGTACTGGGCGGTGGTGGCGTGAGGTAGCAGGGCGGTAGTATGCTAGTAGCAATTGCAGTAGCAGCAACAGTCGTCACAGTGGTAGTAGCAGTGGTACTGGGCGGTGGTAGCGTGAGGTAGCAGGGCAGTAGCTATGCCAGCAGTAGCAGCAGCAGCAGCGCTAGTGGTGGTTGCTCGGCCGGTGCTCCCGCCCCGGGAGACGTGCTGTGACAGGTCTGCCCTCCACAGCGTGGCGGGAGCCCAGGACCCGTGCTTGGCCCTCTCCCTCCAGGGCATCTCCCTTACCCAGGCCGCCCCACCCAGCCCTGCATTCCCGCGGCGCCCCAGGGCAGGGCGCTGGCCCTGGCAGTGATGAGGATATTACTGTTTAAGTGCAATCGCTGTGAAAAGCAGAACCCGGGTCCCAGCTGCCGAGCCAGCGCGGGGGGGGGGGGGGGGGGGGGGGGGCGCTGGGTCAGTCCTGACGAGCGAAAGGTCAGCGCTGCCTCTTGGCTGCTTCCTAATCTGATTGGCTCCCCCAGCTTCCGCATGGCCCTGCCAGGCCCGGCGCCTCATTACTGCCAATGAGCACGGAGATGACATCACTTACATTCAATTGTCCTGTGTATCTGCCTGGCTCCCTGGTTGTTTTAATAAAGGGCAGAGGCAGATAAAGGCTACATTTGCATCCTGGAAGGGGGGCTGACACGGGTCTCCTGCTTGTTGACATTTATTGTTTGCAAATGAGATGATCCAATAACAGCAGAGCCAGCTCCCTGCGGAGGGAAGCCCCAGAGCACGCCCTGCCCTCCTCCCACACTCCAGTCCAGCCAGGAGCGGGGACAAGGCGGGCACAGGCAAGGGGGACACAGACCTGGCCGTGGGAGGCAGCTGTCTGCCGCCAGCCACCAGGGGTGACAGACTCAGCCCCTCCCCCGCAACACCCACCTGCGCAGCGGCCCCCAGTAGGGCTCAGGCAAGGGACACTTGGCAGGTACCAGCACCTGTTGAGCCCAGCCACCTGCAAGGTAGAACCAACATCCCCATCTGCCAAGGGGAAAGCTGAGGTCAGAGAGGTCACACTGCTGGCCCAGTGTCACACAGCTGCCAGGCAGGAGCCGCTCAGCACCCTAAGCTTTACACTTTGCTGTTTGGCAAAATGGACCTCCGTGACTACAGCACCCATGTTAATTCACACATTTTTATTAAAATTATTATCAGTGTGGTGTGCTCACCCGCCCTGCTTCTACCTGCCTCTGGGGACCCAGGTCTGGTTGTCAGCACTTCCAAGGAAACTTTTAAGAAATTCCTGGAGAGGCACCAACTCTATTTTCCAAACCCAAAACACGGTCTGGCAAAGGCAAAGGAGGACTGTTCAATTTGCAAACCTCACTCGCCTGAAAGGCCTTTCAAAGCATTGACGTTAAGTTGGGTTTAAGGACACTTTATGGGTAGCTTTTTTTGAAAGGAACACTCGTATTGTTATCAAGGGGCTGAGGGAAGGGGCTTTCTCCTGGCTGCCCCTTGCCCCTTCCCCTGGCTACCTATGCCCACCCCCCAAACTCCCCTCTATCACCCTGGGATGCCATATACAGGACCTGTCACAGTCTGAGTTCAGGAAAACAGCAGGATCCAAAAAATGTTGGGTGGATGGGTGGATAGACGGGTGGATGGATAGATTATGGATAGATGGGTAGATGGATAGATGGGTGGGTAGATTATGGATAGAAAGGTAGATGATGCATCGATGGATGAGGGGTGAATGGATGGGTGGATGGGTGAAAGAAAGGGTGGGTTGGTGGATGGATTGGTATACTATGGATAGATGGGTAGATGGATGTCGATGGATGGGTAGATGGATGAGTGGGTAGATTATGGATAGATGGGTATATGATGGATGGATGGGTGATGGGTAGATGGATGGATGGATAGATTAGTAGATTATGGGTAGATGGGTAGATGGATGTGGATGGATGGGTGGATAGATGGGTAGGTGGGTGGATAGGTGGATAGATTAGTAGATTATGGGTAGATGGGTAGATGGATGTGGATGGATGGGTGGAGAGATGGGTAGGTGGGTGGATGGATGGATAGATTAGTAGATTATGGGTAGATGGGTAGATGGATGGGTGGAAAGATGGGTAGGTAGATGGATGAATGGATGGATTAGTAGATTATGGGTAGATGGGTAGATGAATGTGGATGGATGGGTGGAGAGATGGGTAGGTGGGTGGATGGGTGGATAGATTAGTAGATTATGGGTAGATGGGTAGATGGATGTGTGGATAAAGATGGGTGGGTGGGTGAATAGATTATGGATAGATGGGTAGATGATTGTAGGGGACTGACATATATTTTCCTAGTTTAAGAATTAAATTTAGTGAGTAATGTACGTGTTCTGCCCAGAGTGTTTGAAAGTAACATGTTCCGGACAGGGTCCTTGTGACAAACACGGTTGCTGCCTAGAGGCGTAACAATAGACCTGAGTTTCTGCATTGAGGCAAGAGCTGCCCAACCCCACGATAAGTGGAGGCCCGGAGGCCACACAATAAGCACATTGTTCTTTTGATTGCTGCTTAATCCCATAAGATGGCTGGTTAGTCAATGATGGGTAAGACCCCTCAAGGGAGGGGCGACCTAAGCCAGGCACAGCCTCAGGAGATTGGCCTATGAGGAACTGGGGATGAAAGATGCCTCCCCCCACCCCCCCACCCCCCACCCCCGTGGCGGCCTTGCCCAACCCTGCTAATCTCGGTCTGTGATCTATGCCTGGCACCTCAAGCAACTGCCTGGAAACCTTGAGTCAGGAGATATCTGTATCCTTAGGCTACGTGTTCCAGGATTTATGGCTATCGCTGCCATGCCTGGGTGGGCACGTACAAGAAACTAACTTTGATTTGGGGGGTATAAAAATAAAACGACTGGTGCGTTCTGCACTGCAGTCTTGTAACCGTCTTTGTGTGTGTCTGTGTGTCTTTTTGTGTTCTGTGTTCATCTTCCATCCTGCAAACGGGCCACGACAGATGATGGATGGATGGATAGATGGGTAGGTGGATAGATGGGTGGATGGGTAGATTACGGATAGATGGGTAGATGGATGGGTGGATGGACGGGTGGATAGATGGGTAGAAGAATGGATGGTTGGGTGGACGGGTAGATGATGGATAGATGGGTAGACAGACGGATGGATGAGTGGAGGGGTGGAAGAAAGGGTGGGTGGTAGACGGATGGGTGGGTGGACAGATGAGTCATCATCCCTGGTGCTGGCTTCAGTCATAGGCAGGAGCCACCCTGAGTGGACGGTGGTGTCAGCTGCCATGAAGCACGAGTTCCTGGTTCCCACGTAGCCCACAGCGGCTGGCAGGCCTGCTGACTGGTTCAGGTTTCGCCCCCTGGGCTCAGGGCAGGGGCATGGATACCATGGTGACGGGCTCAGGCGACACTGGGGTGCAAAGGATGCTGGGATTGACTCCGGTGCCAGCACAGCAGCCATGCTGTACCACCATCACCTGTGGGCCACACTGTCCTTCCGTTCCCACATGAACCCCTGTACTGCCCGGGCCGTCCAGGCATTGGGAGGCTCACTCGGATGGGAAGAAGCATCTAGGACCTTTGCTACGCCTCAGGCCCCTGCCAGGCCGCCTGGGAAGCCCCAGACACTCCTGCAGGTCCCACAAGCCCCCACAGCCCCCACGGCTCACAGAAGCCTCACCCCGCCCTGCGGGTGGCAGGTGGGAGCCCGGCGAGCCTAGGCAGTCAGAGGCTGCACGAGGGCTGGAGCCCGACCCCTCTCCGGTCCCCCGCACGGCCTCTGGTGTGGCGCGGCCCAGCGTGACCCTGACCTTGGCCTCGCCCAGTGAGGGAGGGATTCGCACCCACCACAGGGCTACCCATAGGCGGCTCCACACTCACCCCAAAGCCCCCGGCCCCTCCTCTTCGTGGGGCTCCCCAGCGCCCGACCACACAGCGAGGAAGCCTTTCCTGTGGCCGTGCGGGGCCGGCAGGGCCCGGCTCTCCCGCGCTGGCCGGGGGGCAGGGGTCCGGCTGTGCGGGGCTGACACTGCTCAGCTCACGCCCCCTAGGGCCCCTCCACCTGCACACTGCAGACGCAGAGGGGTGGGTGGGCGGGGGCCAAGGTGGGGTGACAGTAAAAGTCCCAAGGACGAGGCCATGCTCCTCCGACACATGGGTCCAGCAAGCCCCCGGCTGTGGCTCAGTTTCCCCACCGCTCCTCGGGCCTCCACAATTGGGTGGTGACGTCTGGGTCCCCTTCTCTCACCGCAGGGGCCTGCCTTTGTTTCCCGAGCAGCGAAGTCCCCTGCGGCACTAGCCGAGGCCCCCGCTGGGCGTCCTGGGGGACCAGACTGCAAGCGCCAAGCCCCACCCCCGCCCCGGGTGGGTGTCACCCCCGAGCTGGCTCCTGCTCCCCCTCGGCCCCCGGGCCCTGTGCCTGCCTCAAAGCGTCCAGGTCTGGAGCTTGTCCTGGGCCGAGACACGGGTGTGAAGGAGAAACGGCAGGCGGGCACCTTCTGGAAAGTTCCGAGGGCTGAGGCTATGCCAAGCCATCCTCCCTGGCCCCGGGGTCACATGGACCCCCACTCCCATGGCTGCGCCCTGGCAGTGCGGCCACACGGGCGCGGCAGGACGCGGTGACGCGGCGTCTGCGCTGGAGGGGCCGTTTCCCCTCGGAGAGGGGGCCACACGTTAATTCAGACAGGGCCGGGGATTAGTCACCGCGCTAATGAGATTAAATGCCCTGGAAATGGAATTAAAATGACGTCAGGCAGAATATCGTTTTCTTAGCACGGCCTGCGAGATGCTCCCTGCTGTAACCCCTTCCTGGCCGTGTCTCAGCCGCCAACACGGAACTCAGGAGAGGGCGGGGCCCCACGTCCTCGCTGCTCCCGCTCCCAGCCCCGGGCCACCGAGGAATCAGCACCCGGCCGTCCCCGCAGGCACCTGCCGGGGCCTTCCGGGTCCTCTACACACCAGATGGGCTCCTGGGCCCACGCGCATGGGCAGAGCCCGCAGCCCGGCACCTGCAGCCAGGTGTGGGGCCCACCAGCCTAGGGCTCGGCCGGTGGGCCGGGCGGGACGGGCAGGAAGGGAGGGAGTGGCGTGGCGCGGCTGCTGGGGCTCCCGCGGGCTCATTCACACACTCATTCACAGGTCGGTCCTTTGCTCCCTGCCCACCCCCACGACGTCTTCCTAGACGTCCCAGCGGCCTGTCCCGCAGAGTCTCTCTCCAGGAGGCCCCGACGTCAGGACATCCCTGCAGGTCCCTCTCCATCACCAGCTTTAGTCCTGATCGTTATTTCTCATTTTCACCCAGACAGTCGCTTGTCGGCGAGCGCGGTCCGTGATGTACCAATTCATCATGGCGGGCCGCCCTGGCCGAGCGCTGACCACCCCCGCCGGCACGGCCCGGATCAATAGGCCGTGTTCCCGCCGTCAGTGGCTGCCAATGGTGAGATTTACAAGGCCGGCCGGGACAGCCCCTGCCCGGCCACCTGCTCCAGAGGAGCCGGCCTGAGACGGGAAGGGCCAGGCCACCCTGCCGGCCACCGCCCGCCCAGCCCCTGTCCTGCACCCCGCCCAGTGCTCCTCCCCCCGTGCCTCCCCAGGCAACCCCGACTGGGCTCCGAATGGTCCTGGGGCCTCACGGGGGACGAAGGAGATCCCTAGGACGGGTGAGGCTGGGCCGGGGTCTCCCCGGGAGTGTGACCCTGACACCGGCCGGCACTCTGAGCCCACGGCCAGCTTGCTTTCCTGCTCAGAGCATCCAAAGAAAGCGCTGGTTCATCTCTCCAGGGACAAAGCCTGCAGCAGACAGACCCTCCCGGGCCCGGCTGGTTCCTCCCGGGCCCGGCTGGTTCCTCCCAGCCCTGGGGACCTGGTTCAGCCGCCCTGGGCCGGAGCCTCCTCTGACCCGGGACAGCCCGGCCGGGGTCGGGGAGCGAAAGGCATCCGCCAAGGGCGAGACCCCATGCCGCCCGCGCCGGCTCAGGGCTCCTGGGCGTCAAAGGGAAAACATCCCCGCCTCTCTCCATAAGGAAGCCTAAAAAGAACACAGAACATTTTGAAACTGGAAGCCAAATATTTATTAAATGTTGTAGAATTCGTCAAAACCACAGATGCTGGGAAGAACAAAAGCCGCTTTCAGCAAGAGGGGGCGGATCGTCCCGAAAGGCGTGCGGAGGTCTGACGGCAGTGAATGGCGACACCCCTGGCTGTCACCCTCCCGACCCACCGGCCGAGCCCCTCCCGGCCCCAGGCGGGACCCCTGCCCCGACAGGGCTGGGGAACCCAGAAAAGCGATTTCTCTAATCCAGTCCATGTTGTGAACGGTTGAGACAGAGGACCAGGGTGAGGCCCTGGCGGGGCCTTGCGCCTGGTGGCACTCAGAAGAGGCAGAGTCTCTCCTTGCGCCAGAGAGACGCTTCCAGAATACTTGGACGGTCGCTCCCCACAGAGCAGGTGCCGGGGCAGCACGCAGCTTGCCCACGTAGGAGCGCCAGGTGGAGAGGACTCTGCACGCGGCGTGGCGTGGCCTCTGGGTGCCGGAGGACAGAGAGGCCGGCAGAGGGGGCCGGCAGGGGCGGGGCGGGGCTGGCCCTCCGGCCGACCCTGGTCAGGACCTCGGCCCAGGACCCCGGCCTCGACCCCGAGGCAGGACGGCACTGGGTGAGGGTGAGACCGGCACAGACGTGTGCTTCCGGCAGTCCCCAGCAGAGAGAAGCTTCCGGGAACAAGCACAGATGCGCGTCCAAGTCTGCAGGAGGAAGGGGAGCCTGCCTGGTCCTCCGGGGGCTTTCTGGGAGAGGGCTAGGCCGGGAGGGCCCTCCTGCTTGGGCCCACGGCCCTCGGCCGGACTCTGTCGCCTCCAAAGTCCGCTCCCCACAGCAGTTCTCACCCTGGTCTTCATCTGTCACCCACGTCTCCCACGGCTGCAGCCTCCCCTCCCCTCCCCCGTCCCTTCCCCTCCCCTCCCCCCACACCTCTCCCCTGCCCCACACCCTCCTCCTGTAGCCTCCTGGCACCTTCTACCCCAAGTCCCATCACCAAGGATCCTACAAGTCCCCAAAGCCCAGCTGCAGCAAGAGCCCCCCAGGCGTCGGGGGAAGGCAGGGCTGGCGCTGTCCCTGACGCAGAGAGGAGGTGCCAGGACAACGCGTGGGACGCGCCGTGCTCGTGGCCGTTACTGGGCATTCCGTGGGCGGTGACTTATCAGCTCTTCCTGCGTCCTGGACACTGTCCCGCTGGGCAGGTGCCGTCTGTGCCCAGCGAGCCGGCCATCTGGAGGAAGGAGGGGCGTCTGTGGTCGGCGTGGGGCTCCATCCACTTGCCCTCCCTCACCTGCGCAAAGGCCGGGTTAGGGGCCATCACACCGGCCGGGCAGCTCGGAGCCACGCCGCGCCCTCGGCCCTTCCTGGCGGGTGGGACAGCCCCGCCGAACGCCGCAGAAAGGGCCTGGCTGGCCGCACGGACGGCGGAGCGCTGGTGGTGCCTTTTATGGGGCGTTCTGCGCCCAGGGAAGCCGAGTGGAACAAATGAGATTGGATTTTATGATTCTTTTATAGCGTTGCACTGCAGATAGCTTTTTTAATTAGCTTCCAACTCAACACCTTTGGCGACTCTAAATAATTCAGCAGTCCCCGCCCCCCTCATCCCAGCCAGGTGTGCCAAGCCCTGCCAGGCGGTCCACAGCCGCGAGGCACAGGTCCCCGAGAGACAGACGTGGGTGACCTGTCCTCCCACCACCAGTGACCCATCCTCCCACCACCGGCAGGCGGAGACCACCTTCCTACCTGGGCACGGCCACAGGTGTGCCCGGCCACCTGGCAACGACGTCCGACCTCTCTGGACCAGGTGGGAGCCCCGTCCTGCTGCCCCCTCTGCGGCCGGCTGGGTGAGACACACAGACCCTGTCCTGGGCTGGTGCCCAGGGCTGATCTCGAGGAGGGGCCGTCCCCGTCCCCGTGCCTGTCCCAGGCAGCCGACAGGAGCTGAGCCCTGGCCTTTCTGGGGAGGGCCGGGGGCTCAGAGCCCTGAGCCGGAGCCGCTCCTGGTCCGTGCTGACGAGCCCCGTCAAGGACTCCTGCACAGATTCGATCTCCACGGCAAGTTTCGTAAGACCAGCAGTGCACGCCACGTCCGACACAGAGCCGTGCCCCCGTGCCAGCTGGCTCTGGCTCCCCCCTTCTCTCATAAACGCCCAGGGCACTGTGGAGGGCGCGAGGCCAAGGCCACCTCCTGCGTCTTTTCGTGGGAACTGGGAAGCCAGAGTGAGCGGTGCTGCCTTAGAACACACGCCGGGCAGGGTCTGCAGGGTCTGCAGGGACTCCACTCAGCGCGCCGGACTGGAAATGGGGGGTTGGTGTGGGAGGCACACCCACCGCGCCCCGTGTGTGGTGGGGAGAACTCAGGGGTCTTCAGGCTGCGGCCCCCACACGGCCCCCCCAGCCCCCCCCACTCCTGGCCCCCCCAGCCCCCCCCACTCCTGTTCCCGCCTCCGCCCCCGGGTCCTGGCGTCCTGCCCTGTGGCCGTAGTTGACGGTCCCAGAGTGGAGCCGCCATCTGCAGAGTGACCCATGCCAGCCAGGCCACTTGGCAGGCCACCTGCGGTTTCCTCCTGGGACAGGGGAAGGGGGCGTCCCCTAGCAGACAGCCCAAGGGCCGCGGGACTCCAGGTGCCATGGGTGGAGGAGTCTCTGGACATAGATCTGGCCCCCAGGGAGAAAGGAGGAGAAAGAGGGAGACAGGTGATCGGGGTCTGTCCCCTCTCCCGAGGCCTGGACACACTGCCCCCTCCCCAGTTCCCTCAGCTCCCAGGGAGTGTCCCCAGCTCCTAAGCTCCTTGATGCTGGCTCATTAGGGGCTGGGGGTGACAGAGGGACCTTGAGTGCCCATGGGTGGCCTGGCCTTGGCATCAGGCAGCTCTGGTTCAAACTGGACCCTTGTCACAGCAGCCGGGGCCAGGGGAGAGGCCGGGGCCTCCCGTGCATGGTTCTTTGGGCCCTGCCTGAGTCAAATGTCTCAAAGGGCAGGCTCTGGGCAGGAAGACGTGGGCAGAGGCTCGAGTCACTTCTGCTCCCTGAGCCAAGTGCCACTTCTCTGAAATCCCCAGCGAGAGGCCTCAGAGCCACCGACCTCCCACCCCAGCCCCTGGGGTGCGGGCTGCCTGCACGCCAGAGCCTTCCACTCAGGCCTGCGGAGAAGTGACCCGAGGCAACGGTCAGTGCCCCCGAGCTGCGCTCACTCCCCCCGGTGCATCCCCACGTCCAGGGGGGTGACCCCATCTACACCCAATGATTTCAGTGCCATGCCCTGGGGCCACCTTGGCCCCTGGGGTACTTTCTGGAGTGAAGACCAGCCCCAGGACCACCCTCCTGGCCGCCCCCAGGCTGAGCCCCGCCCTGGTCTCTGGCAGCTCCACGCCTCGGGCCCAGAGCCCGTGAGGCCCTCGGAGCACAGTGTCCACACACGTGTGCCTGGCTTCCCGCCCCAGCCACCTCCTGCCACAGGCCGGCCCTGCCAGTGGGCAGCGAGCGCCCAGGGTGTGCCAGCGGTGCAGGGACCGGGCAGCCTGGGGTTCTCCACGGCCGCCCCACCCGCCCATGCTCTAGCAGGTCTGCTAGGCTCACCCCACCCACCTTCCCGTCCCGCCCGAGCCGTGTGTGGTGGGCAGCTGCGGTCAGGAAACTGCTTCAGACCACACACGCACACGCTCAGGCACACGCTCACACACACATGTGCTCGCCCATCTCTGCTCCCACCCTCGTCTGGCCCCCACATGCCTGCCCCGTCCTCGGCTGCCTCCTCGGTCCTGCAGCCAGTGCAACTCCCTTCAATCCGGCCAGATCAAGGCCCTGCTCATCTGAGATCCCAGCAGGGCCCCGCCCAGGCCTGCTGCAGCCCCTGCCCCACCTGGGAGCGGCCCCGCCCAGGCCTGCTGCAGCCCCTGCCCCACCTGGGAGCGGCCCCGCCCAGGCCTGCTGCAGCCCCTCCCCCACCTGGGAGTGGCCTCGCCCCACCTCCCAGCTGCAGCCCCTCCCCCACCTGGGAGCGGCCCCGCCCCACCTCCCAGCTGCAGCCCCCAGTCCTTTGGCTTTAGGTCACACACCACTTCCCAAAACGATCCCGGTTCCTCACAAGGATCTGACTCCGCACACGGAAGGGAGCGGGAGTCTCCCCCACCTGTTCTCTGCGGAAGTCCTGGCCCCTCGAAGGCAAGCAGCGAATATCTGTGGGACGACGCCAGCACCTGCCACCTGCCAGACGCCGGCCAACCTCGCTGGATAAACAGCGTCTCCTTAGTAATGTCAGTTAATCCCCCAGCTGCTCTGACCATCCCGTCTTCCCGATGGAGAGCTGAGGCTCAGAGAGGTTGAGTGACCTGTCCAAGGCCACACAGCAGTGACTCAGGCCAGGAGCTGGCCTCCAGATCTGACCCTGCACCGCTGCGGTCCACGCTGACATCCAGAGCTCAGCGTGGCCTGGCAAGGCGCAGGTGACAGCCCCTTTCGCAGAAGAGGAGACCGGGGCCGGGGTGGCCTGCCTGCCTCGCACGCAGCGTGCATCACGTCCAGCAGGACTCAGAAGCTGCCTGGACAGCGCTGCCCGTCTCCCAGCCCGGGGCCCCCACCCAGTCTTCCGCCTGGGGGAGGGGCTGCTCCTTCTGGATTTTCTCCGAAGGCAAACTGCCACCCACACCCGCCCCACGTGCCTTTTAAGAAATAGCACCTAATTAACTAATTGCTGGCTCTGGGTGCTGCCAACCCCCTCCCGAGGCGTCTGGCCACAGCCGGGGTGCGCCCATATGCCGGCCGGCCTGCCAGCGAGAGCTGGCGTCTGCTCCTCGCTTGGCGCGGCTGCGGGCCTGGCTCCGCTCCCGAGCTGCTGGGTCCCATTCTCGGGTACGTGGTGCCCTGCCTGGCCGCAGACCCCCGAGGACTGGCGGGGCCCTGACCCATGGGGGCCGGTCCCCTGCCCGGGGCCTGCCTGCCGAGTCCCTCCCCCGCCGCAGCCCGGGCCACCGCCCCTCCCTGAGGTGGCATCTCCCAGGCTCTCAGGAGGGACTATCCAGCTCCGATCTCCCTCCCCCCCAAATAAGCCAAACATCCTCATTCTCTTAATTATTGGAGAACAGATTTTTCCCCCAAATAATTAGGCAATTTAAATCATACAATCTTTCTCTGGGAACTATATTTAACCCTGATTTGAATGTAATTTACACATCGAGGCTCCCTTAAGCAGCTCCGCAAGCCAAAACATGGATCAAATATTTTTTAAATGTCAAATGCTGCTTAATTGTGAATTGCGCTGAATTTATTTGTACAGATAAGCGTTTGATCTTATGCTACCTTCTCCTCCCAGAGTAATTTTTCCTTACTTTCTATGTGATACCCCAATTTCTCTAGTAGCTGGAGGATTGAAATATTATGTGAGAGGCTCTCAAATTTGTAAAGTATTTTAAAAGATGCATATTTAAGATTAGAGCAGAAAACCTCTAACCGGAGGCTGTAGAGGAATCCATTAAAGCAAAAGGAATGTCGGTGCCTGAACGGGCGGCCCGGGGCTCCCCAAGGCTGCCACGTCACCCACGTGGTCTGGGCCAAGCCGCTCCCCACCCAGGACAGACCCCAGGCAGGTGCTCACCAGCAGGGGCCTCCTCTGGTTCTCGCTCTCGCCCCCTTTTTGTAAACATTCTGGGGGTGGGGATGGGCAGTAGAGTGGGGGTGCAGGCAGTGGCTGCAAGGCCAGGGGGCCGGACCGGCCGGAGGAGAGGCAGGACACGGACAGGCCGTGCACCCGTGGACCGGGAGGTCTGCCACAGCCTCCCAGGGAAAGGTAACAGCAGGGCGTGTGTTAGCTTGAGCCAGATTCTGCTGCAGCGACAAGCATCCCCTGGGGCTCAGCGACCTCCAGGCATGCTCCGTGTAGGTGAGGCCAGCAGGGTTCTGCTCCACACGTCTCCTCTCTCCCGGGGCCCAGGCCGAGGGGAAGGGAAGGTAACAGAACCACGTGGTGTTCCAAGTTCCTGCTTGGATGTGGCACGGCCCACGCGTGCTCGAGTCTCGGCGCCGGGCGAGCCGTGTGGCCCGGGCTGCTGTGGACACAGCGGGGCAGGCTGCGAGGAGCCCATGTCGGGAGAGTCACACGGCGGCCCACCCCGGCCAGCGGCGCTCGCTGTCCTGCCCAGCACGGGGGGACACCGGGTTCTGATTCCACGTGGATCCAGGTCCAGGTCCGCACTCCAAGGACGCCTCAGCGTCAGACGTGGAAGCAGCCCTCTCGGCCCAGAGAGCCGTGGCCTGAGAGCACAGCCAGCCCCACTCGCCACACGACGGGACAGGCACCGGCCGGGAAACAAACAGGCTCTTGGAACGGCGGGAGGCGGGGGGCGGCCTCCATCCGGGGTGTCCCTGTGCTCCTGCCGGGTGGGTGTTTGGGGATCCCCGTGCCTGGGAGAGGGGACTGTTCCCCAGTGGGTGCTCTCGATGCCCACCGGCCCGCCCAGGCTCACCAGGACCAGGGGTTTCTAGGGTGTGGGGCTTTCGGCATCGAGCCCCAGATTGCAGCACGCCCAGTGCCGCCACTCCCCGCGGAGCTCCTAGCCTCACTGCTCCCGCGCCCGGCTCCGCCCCGGGAGGCGCGCGCCCACCTCCCTCCCGGGCCACATCTGAAGGCACCCCTGGAAATGAGGTCCATCTCGGGGCACCCGAGTCACCCCACCTGCTCCTGGGCCCGGAGGCGGCACTCAGACCCGACGTGGACCTCACCCCGCTCGGGCGCGGCCGCCTGGAGCCGCGGTGCTCCCCCTCGGGGCTGGGCTTCCCGGCGCGCCCAGGCAGCGCCCGCACCCATCTCTAAGCCCACGGCACGTCAGGAGACGTGTTTCCGCCGCGACCCAACGCCGTGGGCTTCCCTGGGACAGCCACGCCCCAGCCGCCCACCTGGGAAGTTTCGCCCGACTGAGCGACTCTCTGGGCCGCCTCCCGCCCGGTGCCGGGGCTGCCACGGAAGACGCGGGCCCACGCTCTCCCCTGGTGTTCGCCACCCGCCCGAGCCCACCCGGCCCCCGCCGCGCAAAGCCTTTCTCCTGCGTCTTTTACTGGCTGGAGATAAAGAACAGCCTCTCTCCGGGCCGCCCGCAAACCAGTTTCCATCCAGCGCGCCTCTTTCTCTCAGGGCCCCCTCCGTCATCTCCAATAGCAACCGAGGCCCGCCCGCAGCGCCTCTGTTTCCAGGCCTCTTTGCCTAAATCCACAACCGCCCGTGTTTTCTGCCTTCCAAGATGTCTCGAGCGACGGTTTTGCCAAGAGCTTCACCGCTCCAGGGAAGTGTGGCTTCCAGCCCGAACGCAGTCTCCCGACCCTTCCCCAGCCCAGCGTCGGCAACCGCGCACATCTGGGCCTCTGCGTGTTGCGGTCCTCAGATTCTAGGTCCCGGTGTCTCCACGGCAAGCTGGTGCCAGGCGATGCCTCGGTCCCGGCCGTGTCAGGGTCTCCGGGCTCACAGCGGGGTTCGCCTCCCACTCGGCTGCAGGTGGCTGTGTGTTTTCCATCCGCCAGCACTCGGGCCGGAGGAGCCGCGCCCAACGGGGACGCTCCAGGCTCCAGGCAGAGAGAGCGCCCACCTCAGGGGCTCTGCTCCTGCTCACGCTCCACGTGGCTTGCCTCGGCCCAGCGTGGGACGAAGAACCAGTCCCCGAGAGACCGGGCAGGACAACCGGGCAGAACACGCTAAGTCCACCGCAGACTCACACGGCACTCGCTCGTCTGCCGTCTTGCAAGTGGTGACTGGCCCAGAGCCAAGAAAAGGACTTGCTGGTGGTGGGGAAGCCGCCGGCGACTTTAGCAAACGCATCACCAGCCCTTCTGCGGGATTCGCCCGCAGTTCCTGGCCCCTCTTTCTGACAACCAAGCATCAAAAACCCCAAGGTAGAGACTGATAGAGCTGCAGGGGACAGACACACCCAGCCTCGTAGCTGGAGCCGTCGGTGATTGACAGATCAGCCGTCAGGCAATCAGCACGGGTATGTGGCACGCGGAACGCTGTCGACCAACTTTGTCAGTGGACGCCTCTAGAATACTCCACCCCACAGAGCAGCAGCATAGGAGCATTCTTCCCGAGTTCCCGCGGAACAGCACAGGACAGGCCCATCTGGGGCCACAGAACACACCGCGGCACACTTGAAAGAACAGAAATCGTATAAAGCACGCTCTTAGGCCACAACGGAATTACCCCGGAAATCAGTGACGGACCAGATAGCTGGAAAATCCCCAAATATGTGGACGTTGAACAACACAGTTTTAAATAACGTGCGGGTCAAAGGAGAAGTCCCACAAGAGGAATTTTAAAATATTTTGGAATAAACAAAAATAAATAATAAACAAAAATAAAATGTCAAAATTTTCAGACTGGGCCAGGCATGGTGGCTCACGCCTGTAATCCTAGCACTTTGGGAGGCCAAGGCGGGAGGATCACTCAAGGTCAGGAGTTCGAAACCAGCCTGAGCAAGAGTGAGACCCTGTCTCCACTAAAAGCAGAAAGAAATTAATTGGACAGCTAAAAATATATATAGAAAAAATCAGCCAGGCAGGGTGGCACATGCCTGTAGTCCCAGCTACTCGGGAGGCTGAGGCAGGAGGATCGCTTGAGCCCAGGAGTTTGAGGTTGCTGTGAGCTAGGCTGATGCCACGGCACTGTAGCCAGGGCAACAGAGTGAGACTCTGTCTCAAAAAAAAAGAAAGAAAAATTTTCAGGCTGCAGCAAAAGCAGTGCTTGAGGGGAATTTATGGCATAAATGTCTCTGTTAGAAAAGGAGAAAAATTATAAATAAATAATCTAAGCTTCCATCTTAGAAAACTAGAAATAGAACAATTTAAGACTATCATAAGAAGAGGAAAAGAAATAATTAAAATAAGAGCATAAATCAATGAAATTAAAAACAATAGGAAAAAAATTGACAAAATCAGAGGTTTATTCTTTGAAATGATCAGTGAAACTGACAAATCTCCAACCAGGCTAACTAAAAAAAAAGGGAGAAGACACAAATTGCTGATATCAAAAATGAAAGTCACTACTGATCCCATGGACAGACCATTAAAGTAATATTAATACTGATACAGTAAAATAAGGACTCAAAGCAATAAGGTAATAAACACAGACTGATGAAGTAATAGTATAAACGACTCCATGTCTACCAATATGAAAACTTAGGATTAAATGGGCCAATTCCATAAAAGGCACAAACCACCAAAACCGCCAGGAGGAGAAGCACAGGGCCTAACTGGGGCTGCATTTGTCAGAGAAACTGAAATAAGAATTAACAACCTTCAAAGAAAGGAGGTGCCAAGCCCGGACGGCTTCACTGGTGAGGTTTACCAGCTATTTAAGGAATAAATGCCGGTTCTGCACAGTCTCTCAGAGAAAAAGCGAGCAGAGGCAGGACCTCCAACCCATCCCACGAGGCCAGCATCACCCGAACACCGAAGCGTGTAACGTCGTCAAAAGAAAACAAACTATAAACCAATATCTCTCATGCATGTGGATGGAAAAATCATCAACGAAATATTATCAGATCCAATCCAACAATGTATACAACCACAGTCACGCACCGTGACCAAGTGAGATTCATTCCAGGTATAATTTCCACATTCAAAAATCAATCTATGCACATTTGAAGGGATGGATGGAGAGACGGATAATGAATGAATGATTGGATCTATCTCCTGGAACAAGTAAATAAGCACAACAAGGTTGCAAGACACACGGTTAATGTACAAAAGTCAAGTCCTTTCATACATTCCAGCAACAAACAATTAGGATTTACAATATAAAACCAAAACAGCAGAACCCCCCAAAATGAAATAGCTCGGTATCAATCCAACAAAAGATGCACAGGCTCTGCACGCTGAAAACGACAAACTGTGATGAAAGACATAAACAAGGTCTAAATAGATGCAGGGTTGTGCCATGTTCTTCCTATTCGGAAGACGACGTTGTTAGGGGTCAGTTCTTCCCAGTGGGGTCTGCAGAGCGGGTGCAGCCCCATCAAAACGCTGCAGCCTGTTGTGTAGACATCGGCCAACTGGGCCTAACGTTCGTTCCCAAAGTCAAAAGACCCGGAGTAGTTGACACAACAGTGAAAAATGAAGCTGGAGGACTCACACCACCCAATTTCAAAACTCACTGCAGCATCGTGACGAGGTAGCATTGGTGAAAAGGCAGACAGACTCCCGGGACAGAACAGGGGCCAGCGGCCGGCCCACACGGATGCTGCCAACAGGTCCCTGACAGAGGAGAGGGGACAATCCGATGCCTTTCCAACAAATGTGCTGTGACCATGGGACATTCCAGTGCAAACAATAAATAACTCTGGACACAGACTAAGGACTCTACTCACAACAAGTACCTCAAAGTGGATCACAGCTCTAAACCATAAAACTTCTAGAAGAAAACATGGGACCTACATACCTTGGGTTTGATGACCTCCATGACCTTGGGCTGCACCATCAGAAGACAATCTAGGAGAGAAAAAATGTGGTAAGGTGGACTTTTTTAAAATTAAAAACCTTTGCCCTGCAGAAGAAACCACTAAAAGAATTAAAAGACTGGGAGACAGTTTTTGCAAGACACATGTTCTGCAAACCACTTGTATCTAAAATATACAAATAACTCTTAAAACTTGGAAAACAAACAGCTCAATGCATAAATGGGGAAAAGGCATAAACGAATATCTCCCTCAAGAAAGATATACAAATGGCAAACACGCACATAAGAAGATGCTCAGTGTTGTTTTTCACTGGGGAAATGCAAATTGAAACCAGGAGACTCCACTGTCTGCCTGTTAGAACAGCCACGTTCTAAAAACGACAAAGCCGGTCGCTGGCGAGAACGAGCAGCCACGCGGATTCCCACACATTGCGTGTGGGAGGGCGAAACGGCACAGCCACTTGGAAAACAGTCTGGCAGTTTCTCACAAAGCTAAACATAGTGTTACCATATGACCCAGCAGTTGAATTCCTAGGTATTTACTCAACTGATTTAAAAACAAACGTATGTCCACACAAAAGCCTGTGTGCAAATGTTTATCGCAGCTTTCCTCCTAAGAGCCAAAGTCTGCAAGCGACCAAGATGTCCCGCGGCAGGTGGGCGGGTAAACAAATTCTGGTACATCCATCCAGACCGTGGAATACTACTCGGTGATAAAAAGAAGCAAGCCATGGAGTCGAGAAAGGACGAGAAGAAACTTTAAATGAATATGGCCAGGTGGGAGGAGCCAACCTGAAAAGTCTCTGTGCCGTAGGATTCTAACTCTGCAACATTCTGGAAAAGGCAAAACCATGGAGACAGTGTAAGATCCGCGTGGCCAGGGCTTCCGGGCAACAGGGAGGAGCTGGACCCATGGGGCTCAGGGAGTTTGTAGGGCTGTGCACCGAACATGTATGACATCGTGGTGGTGGTGGACACGTGGCACTGTGCATATGTCCAGACCCATGGGGCTTTGTGGCAAAAGAGCCACCCTCGATGCATGCAAAGTTTTAAAGCATCATTTAGGAGGGTGAAGGTTCCCAGGTGACAAAAGAATCCCGCTGTGTCACAAATGTAGGGAACAGCCCCACGGAGGGGGTGCGGGAGGCGCTGATTCTGTAGGACCTCAGACGGCGGCGTCTGTGAAACCGCGTGCAGGAGCGGCAGGCGAGCTCCAGGCTCCCGCAGATACGGTTTCCCGCCAAGGGGGGGGCTGCCGCCCGTGCGCTGGAACGCAGCAGTCAGGCCCGCGGGCAGAGGAGGGCGGTTCCTCGCTGCTGGGCGGGGCGACAGGCGGGTGAGGGCAGGGCCGGGCGCCCCGAGAGCCAGCGGGCAGAGCCGGAGACGGCAGCCACTCAGCACAGGCACAGACGGTGCTCGACCAGCCCTGGGGTGCCCAGGGGAGACAGACGTCATTTCTGGGTGTTTCCGGATGGGATTGGCAGGGGAATCGGCCGACAGGGCAGCAGACCGCCCTCCGCCGTGAGTGGGCCCCGAATCCGCCGAGGACCTGAAGGGAACAAAGGCAGAGGACGACGAACCCACCCGCTTTCGTCCTGCCCCACTGCGGCTGGGACACCCGCTGTCATCGTCCCTGGCCCCAGACGGAGATCACACGCCGGCCCCCTGCGCTCCGGCCTGCGGACTGAGAGTGAGCCACGGCACTGGATTTCCGGGTCTCTGGCATGCAGGGCTTCCCCGCCTCCGGAAGCACAGGAGCCAACTCTCCATGGTCACCTCCACGCGTGGCCGCGTGTGCGTCCTGCTGACTCTGTGTCTCGCAGAGCCCTGGCTAACACACACGGTCACACAGAGGCACACACGGTGCGGGTCTATACACGGGTCAGGGCACACACGCCCAGCCCCCTGCTGCCAGCACGGGGTCCTAGCAGCAGCCGCACCCCCCCGCAGCGAGCACAGCGGCGCCCGGACCGCGGCGTCCACGGGGTCGAATCTGCAGTTGCAGGCGCCAGGGCCCCCGGAGAAACGGCCGATTCTAGGGCTGGGCAGGAAGCACACACCACACTCCTGGAGCCCCTGACAGTGCCGGAAAGTGAGGATGTCAGGGGACGGGGGCAGGCCAGAGGGACAAGGCCCCCGAGGGAGCTCCGCTGGCCCCGGCTGGAACAGCTCAGCTGGAGCAGGTGAGTGACAGCGCTGGGGTGCACCCCAAGTCATACAATCAACGCCCAGGGTCCGCACTGGAGCAGACGGATACTAGCAACTGAGCGCGGGAGGAGGGACCGTCCCCACTGCAGAAGGCTCCAACAAGCGGAGTGAGGACCTCCGCGGGGAGGCGGACCAACTGCCCCTCTGTGGCACGGGCTGCGCACGCTGCCGTCCACAGCGCAGTGGGGGAGGGTCGAGGGGTCCCTGGAGCAGGCCGACGCCACCACGCCTGCCCGGTAACCGAGGCCGGCATCCACGGCAACAGTCGTGTTGACATGCGCGACCTGGACGGGAGGGGACGACGGTGGGCTTCACCCTGGTGTCGGCCGTGCTCCCAACCCCCGTCTGGGCAGGAGAAAAACATCCCAGGAGAAGGGACGTGCTCCAAAACACCCGGCCGGGTCTCCCCGAAACCACCAAGGGCGTCAGAAACGAGCGGAGTTTAAGAGACCGTCACAGCCAGGAGGAGGCGTGGAGACCAAGCGTCACAAGGTGTCCTCGATGGGATCCTGGGAAAGACAAAGGCCGCCGGGGGAAACTGAGGAAATGTGAACACCACGTGGACCTGGGTTCAAGATGATGTGCTGGCTCTGGCTCATTAGTTGTATCAGACGTGCCGCACCAGCGTGAGACGTCAGTAATGGGGAAACTGAGGTAGATGGGAACCTTCTGCACTGTCTTCACAACTGTTCTGCAAATCTAAAACTGCTCTAAGAAGCCAGCCCACTGTTTAGGAGGGCGTGCATCTCGTTGCATGGAAATTAGGCCTCCATGCAGTCGGTGCTAAGTGTTGAAAAACGCAGTCGCCTGCTCTCTGGGCCTCAGTCCCCTGCGCAGGGCACTGCCAAGGGAGGCAGCGCCGCATGGGGACAGCGGGCCAAGCGGCGCCCCTCACCCTCCCGGGCCGCGCCGGCACCGTGGAGAGAGCGTCCCACACGCCACACGGCACGGCTCGGCCGGGAGCTGGGGCACAGCAGCCCTGGACCAGGCGGAGCTGGCACGGGTGGAGACGCCGCAAAGGCCGCGAATTCCTTGGAGGAAGACGGAAATCCGCCCCCCGTGGCCACAGCTGTAGGCCGTGGACAGGCGCCCACCGCGCCCACGGTGACCGGCTCCCGGGAGAGCGGGCCCTGGCGAGAAGCCGCAGCCCCCAGCCCGGCGACCCCCCGGCCCCAAAACACGCCCTGCGTTAAGCGTGATGGGTTTTAGGGAATTTATTTTGCCAATTTTAGAGCCCACCATAAAGAAGAAATACGAGTGAATTTTATGAGGTGTACTGTATATCTTTAATACTCGTATTTTTTCTGGAAATGCTGAGAATATCAATTACGTTTACGGCTTTATGAGGAGATACTCCAACCCCACGGTTGGCAAATCGAGTTTCAGCAGAAAACAAACGGTGGTGGGCGCGGGGCCCCCGGGCTCTGAGGTCCAGACGGTGTCTGAGGAACTGGCGTGCTCGGACAGACCAGTGTCAACGTGGGGAAGCGTGTGCATGTGTGTGCATTGTGCATGCGTGTGCACATGCGTGCACGCCCACTATGTGGTCACCGTTTCCTCACAGAGGAGGGTTCTGGGGGCTGAGCCAGCCTTGGAAGTGGCGAGAGCTGCCAGTGCCCCGCACAGGACAGGTGGCCGCGTCCCCAGCAGCTGACCCCCTCCACCCCCCTGGCTGAAAGCCTGACCACCCGCCACTGACCCTGTCCCGGAGCCGCCAACAACTACGACCGTGGGCTCTGTGCAGCCCCCCACCCTACAGACGGGTGTGCTGAGCCCCCGGAACGGCGGCCCGGACGGCGTACATCGGGTGTGCTGGGGGCCTGCACGCTCACACGCGTGCACACCCCGCACACACGCCGGCACACGCGCCCACTCGCCCTGCCGGGTCCTGCTCCCTGTGACCACAGAACTCCCCCTGGGCCCTGCCGGCCTGGGGCGGGAGGCCGGGCCCCCCAGGCCCTTCCCAGGCGCTCCTGGGTGACCTGCCAGGTGGCCCCCGCCCCTGCTGCTTAAGGTTATTTACAGCTCCGACGTGCACGTTTGCTTAAAATCTGCTGCAGAATTCATCCCTCCGCCGCTCGGCCATTATCGGCCATCGCAAAAGTGCCGAAGAGAGAGTCATAAACGCGGTGATTTATGGGGCAGCCGGAACACGGGACGAAGCAGAGAAAATTAAATCCTTTACCTGTGCGATGATTTACGAGCGCGGCTGACACGCGGCCGGGCCGGGCGGGTGTTAAGGGTCTGTCCTGCGCGGGACCCGACCTCGCTGGCCAGACACAGCCATCGCGCCAGGCGGCCCGGGCGGTCAGCTCGGGGCTCAAGGTCAGGGCAGTGCCCTGTCCCTTTGCACCTCCAGCTGGCTGTGTGGCCTTAGGAGGGCCCCATCCCTCTCTGGGCTGCTGCCTCTCTCCGGGCCACAGCTCGCCCCTCTGAGCCCAAGAGGGGGTCGACAGAGGGGCCATAGGGACGGCCGCGCCACAGGGCAAGTCAGAGGGGACCGCTGTCCACTCCACCCCCGGGGGTCCCCTCCCCGGCACCTGGGACTCAGCCTGGGCTGCCGATGGCCCATGTCTTCCTGTGCCCATTTCAAGTCACGCCAGCGTGTCCCCTGCCGCGGCACCTGCCTGAGCGGTGAGACCCCACCCTCTCCCATCCTGCCCTTTACAGGGGTCCTCCTTCAGGCCCCCCGTCCTCCCCACCCACCCCAAGGGAGCCCCAGGCCGCCCCCGCTGCAGCCCCTTGAAGATTGGCCGAATTTTCCAGCAGATCATCTCAGCTGAGCCCCTTTAGGGAGGGGCTGGAGCGGAAGGGCCCAGAGCTCCTGTTTCCCCAGGCCTTTGGCCGGGATCCCCCGAGAGGGAGAAGCTCTGGGCGCGGCCGGGTGTCCTGCTGGCCCGGGTCAGGCCCGCACAGCAGGTCCGAGAAGCCCGCTGACCCCGGCCACCGGGGCCCCTGGCGCTTGCCTACTGCCTGGGCGCAGAGTGGGGAGGGGCTCGCTGAGCCCCAGGCCCCTGTGGGGCTTCAGGGGGTGATCAGGCCAGAGAAGGAGCCAGAGATGTGGTCCTTGTGCCATGCACCCCAGGGTGGGAGGGGAGGCACCCCCTGCCCTCCAAGCCACCCCACCCCACGCCCCCACCTCCGCGGGGCCCACGCTTGGCGCCAGATCCGAGAGCGCCCCGGGAAGTGGCACCTTCATCTCAGGGGAAACCAAGACGTCCCCGTAACAGAAGCCAGTGGACAGCAGGGCTGTGTGTGTTCCGTTTTGCCTGGCTTCTGCTTATTTAAAAAAAGAGAAAACACACCAGGAGATGCAATTGCCCATAAAGGTTTATGTGAGCTTAGAAATGAACAGGGCACTTTCCGAGAGAAAAGGAATTCGATATTTCAGATAGACCCCAGCACAGGCGGGGCCGAGACTGTGAAAAGGCATTTGCTTTGCAAACCGCGGACTCCAACCCCCAACCAACCACTGGGGCCTCACGTCCTCAGACCTGGGCCACGGAGGCCACAGCCCGCTGGGAGGGCTGGCCCAACCGCAGGCTGAGGGGTGCCTCCCCCTCCAGGAAGCCCCTCGGGCTGCACTGCCCCCCTGCCAGCCAGGGTCGGGGCCCTTCCTCCCCAGCACCCAGGTTAGCTGGTCCCAGCACTCACATCCCCACTCAAGGCTCCGGGACCCTGGCCCAGGGACAGGAGGTGACAGGGCAGGGCAGAGAGGGGTGACACACAGACATCTCCAGCCCCCCTCTGGCCTATGATGCCAGACTCCTGCCCCGACACTCATGGCTGGGCCCAGCACCCCAAGACCCCTGCCCAGGGCTCATGGACCCCTGCCCCACGCCAGGCTGCCTATAAGCTGTGCTCCAGCCCCGTCATCGTCCTCTGGGCCGGAGCGGGAGGCAGCTGGCTCTGCCATGTGACCTCACCTGCCCTCCTAGCAGCCAGGCACCAGCCGGTCCCACAGCATGATGCCCTTATGGGGTTGGGGTGGCAGCCAGCATCTCGGGGCCCGGGAGGACCCAGAGGGAGGGACACTGAGGCCAAGGCTGAAATCTTAGCAGGAGACAGGGAGATGAGGCCCATGGTGGCAGCCCCGGGGCAGGGCCTGGGGACAGTGGGTGACCTTGGGGACATGTCTGCCAGGCCCTTACACCAGCTGCACGCTCCAGGAGGGCTCGGGGCCCCCACGGGACCCTCTCAGAAGGTTCGGGCTCACCCTGATCTCAGATATCCACAAGAGGGCAGACCACGGCCTCACGTGCTGAAGTCAGGGGCGAGGGACCGGGCCCTGGTGCCACCCTTCCCAGCAGCCTCTGCGCACAGCCCTGCCCCAACCCTGGGCCTCGGTTTCCCCAGCTAGACAAAGGACGTTTGTCTGAGGGCACTTGTGGCTCTGAGGCCCCAGGATGATGACTTGCTTGAGGTCACTGCCCTGCCAGCCTCCCAGTGAGGCGGGACGCCCCTGGGCCACCTGGGGTCACCTGCTGTAAGCTGTGGCCACCAGAGGACCCAGCCCTTCCCCTCCATCCAGCCTCGTTTTCCTCCCGGCACAATCGAAAAATCAATATGTTGCAGAATTTCTTTGCAAACCACAAGTACGATTATGTCCAATCAGCGGCAGCTGCTCCACCACGAGATCCAGCCCGGCTCACGCAGGCCGGGGGCTCAGCCAGGCCTTGTGTGGACGCTGCTCGGGGACCCGGGCACGAGGGGGGGCTCCCCTGGTGCCAGGGACAGCTCGGCACCGTTCTAATCAAGTTTTACCTCCCGTGACTCTGATTGCACAGTGCCTGGCCTCATAAATAACGGCCCTTAACGAACGGCATGAAAGTTAATTAACTGTGAGCACAGCGACACGCGGCCACGCCACGCCCGTCACCAAATGGACCTCGTGCGGGAACTTATTACATTTTTATCAACTCGGCCTTGGCAGTCACGGCGCAGACCCGAGCCGCGAACCGTCCTCTGCGATCAGAGTCATTTGGCTTTTATGGCTTCGCCCGATTTTGCCCAGGGGACAGACGGGACAAAGCAAGGAGAGAGCCGGTGAAGGCCAGTGCTCCCACTCACTTGTGCACCCGGAGCTCGCGTCTCCTGCCTAAGTGCACTTGCTGGGGGGCCACCGTCCCCAGAGACCCCTCCCTCCATCCTCCCCGCCCCCCAAGGGAGAGCGCAAGGGACAGGGACAACATCGCACAGGACGAGGGCATCGAGGGCTCAGCGCCCCTTCTCACCTGCCTGGACCGACCCAAGCCTCCCCCCTGCCCAACAGCAGCCTCTGCGGCCCCTGCCCAGCCCCCACACCTGCCGCTGAGCCCCAGCACCGCCCTCCTCGGGGGGCCGCTCACCCCCAGGCCTCTGCATGCCCTCCGCCCTGCTCTGCCCTCACCCGTGGGGAGGAAGGACGTCCCCCCAGGGCCTGGGCGCAGAGCGGGCAGCCCCACCAGCGTCTGCCAAGGCCGGCCACCCCCCGCTGCTGGGGACCCCGATGACGTTTCCTCCCCCCCCATGACACCCGCAGCCCCTCCGTGTGTCCCTCCCTCCGGCCAGCACGGCACAGCTACGGACAGCTCCTCGTCTGCACTGGCCGGTAGGACGGCCACCAGCCACTGTGGCCACCGAGCACTCACACTACAGCTATTGCAAAATTCTGCAAAATTCTGCAAAATTGCAGGATTGAATTTTTAAAATTGTATTTACCGGCTTCATAAATTATGTTTTATTTTCTGTCCAGCTTCTCTCGCTCAGCACACGGCCTGCATTCGTCCGTGTCGTGCGTAGTGACCGGTCCCTGCGGCTGAGTGGCAGCCGTGGCGTGAGCGCCCACCCCTCGCCCCCACTCAGCTACTGACGGCGTCGCGCCGTGTCCAGTCTGGGGCTGGCGACGTTCACGAGGACGGGGTGCGGACGTATGTCTTCATTTCTCTAGGAGAGGGACGGCTGGATCGCACAGCACACGCGTGTCCGGTGATTTGAGAAACCGCCCGAACCGTCTTCCAAAGCGGTCGGACCACCCGGCAGTCCCACCGCGCTGTCTGCAGTGGACGATGGACAGCTCCAGTCCCTCCGCGCCCTCGAGGTCGGTCTGCCTGGCACTCGCCATCCTCACGGGTGGGCGGCGCAACTTCGCTATGGCT
Organism: Microcebus murinus; assembly: GCF_040939455.1. Taxonomy (NCBI): domain Eukaryota; kingdom Metazoa; phylum Chordata; class Mammalia; order Primates; family Cheirogaleidae; genus Microcebus; species Microcebus murinus. The sequence continues at coordinate 2,534,483 of NC_134109.1, forward strand.
TTAATTTCCATGGTGACGCACGACATTAGTGCCTGTTTGCAGTCCGTGTGTCAGCGTTGGTGACGGGGTTATCCTCCTCCTCCTTGCGCTTGGCAGGAGGCATCGGTAAGGCCACATGGGCCTGCAGTTTCCTCTGCAGGAAGGTTTATGACCGCAGATTCAGTTTCCATCTCAGGGAACGAGGCAATTTGGTTATCCGCTTCATCTTGCTCGTGCTGCGGTCCTTTGTGTCTTTCGGAGAATTTGTCCATTTTGTTTGAGCAGTTGAATTTATTGGCATAAATTTGTTGATACTATTCTCTTATCATCCTCTTAACATTAGTAGAATTGCTTTTTGATTTTAGGGGGTGGTTTTGAGACAGAGTCTCGCTCTGTCACCTGGGTAGACTGCAGCCTCCCCATCACAGCTCGCTGCAGCCTCCAATTCCTGACTGAGCCGTCCTCCTGCCTCGGCCTCCCCGAGTCCTGGGACCACATGTGGGAGCCATCGCCCGGCCTAGAATTGGTTTTGAGGTAACGGCCCTCATTCCTGACATGGCGACCTGTGTCCTCTCTACTGACCAGCCCAGCTAGCGTTTGTTAATTTCATTGACCATCTCAAATAACCAGCTTCTGGTTTCACTGATTTTCTCTGCTGTTTGTCTGTTTCTCAGTCATGGGTGGGGCCCATGACTGAGGCCCCATCTCAGGCTCACCCACCTGAGCCTCCAGTGTCAATTCCACAATTCGTCTATTACAGTTTAGGTTTTCTTATCTCAGCCCTGGTTCCTACAGAGATTTCTGCTCCAGTACGTTGAGACTGTCCGTATTCCTCTACCTGTCCAATTTGAGAGGCGGCAGTTTGCACTGTGACCTCACTGCTATCAAGGACCTAAGGATAGTGGTGAAGTTTTCAGTTTGTTCAGCTTTCCACTTGTTATTAAGATGAAGTGGTGGCTCCCAAGCACCTTACATGGCAGGCCAGAAATCAGGAGTTCTGTATCTTCATATTTAGCGTGTGTTTCTTGCAGGCACCATATAGTTGGGTCTGCTTTTATCTAGTGTCAATCTGTCTCTTAACTGGGATACTTAGATCATTTACATTTAATGTATTATTGGTCAGTTTAAGTCTATTATCTTGCTATGTATTTTCTATTTGGCTCATCTGCTTTTCCCTTTTTCCTCTTTTTCTGCCTTCTTTTGGATTAATGAAATTTTTATTACAATTCTATTTTATCTCTTTTCTTGGATTATTAACTATAACTCTGTTTTGTAATATATTGGTCGCTTTATGCCTCATTGCATGTATCTTTAATTTATCACAGGCTACCATCAAGTGTTATTATACCACTTTACATACAATATAGGAGCATTATGATAGTATATTTCCATTTCTCCCCTCTAAAATTTTGTGCTACTTATGTCATGCATTTTACTTTTATATATATCATAAACTCCACCACATTATATATTATTGTCTTGTTTGGACAATCAGTTATCTTTTAAAGAGATTTAAATAAAAATGAATCTTATTTACTTGTGAAAGTACCAGTCCCAGTACTTTCCATTCCTTCATGCAGATCCGTATTTCTACCTGGCATCATTTTCCCTCTGCCTGAAGGACTTTCTTTAAAATTTCCTGTAGTGCAAGTCCTCTTGTAAGAAATTCCTTAAGCTTTTGTATGTTTTTAAAAGTCTTTATTTTGCCTTTGCTTTTGAAAGATATTTTTACTGGCCATAGAATTCTGTATTGATAGATTTTTTTTCTTTCCGTGCTTGTAAGATGGGTGATCCACCCTCTCCCAGCTTCCATCATTTCCCATAAGGACTCTGCTGTCATTCTTTTGTTTCACTATGCAAATCTTGTCTTTTATTTTTTGGCTGCTTTTAGGACTTTTTCCTTATCACTGGCTTTGAGCAATTTGATTGCTGTGCCTTGAGATGTAGATTTTTTCATATTTCTTGTTCTTGGTTCTTGTTGAGCTTCATGAATCTACAGATTTTTCGTTTTTATATGTTAAAAATATTTGGCCATTATTTAAGCGTTTTTTCCCATCCCCATCTCACTCTCCTCCCTCACTTACTCCAATTAAACAGATTAGGCCAAAGATTTCACACAGCTCACTGATACTCTGTTAACTTTAAAATTAATATTCTTTCTGTGTTTTATTTTGGATTATGTCTATTGCTATGTCTTCAAGCTTGCTAATTGCTTCTTCTTCAGTGTCTGATCTAACAATAATCCCATCCAGTGTGTTTGTCATCTATCTCACACACTGTAGTTTTTATCTCTAGAAGTTTGATGTGGGTCTTTTTTTATATTTTCCATGTCTCTACTGACCTTTTTGAACATACGGAATATGATTACAATAACTGGTTTAATGCTCTCATCTGCTAATTCTCACATTCATGTGATTGATATCCTCATTATGGATTGTGTTTTCATGCTTCTTTGCATGCTTGTTGATTTTTATTGGATTTTAGACATTGTGCATTTTATATTGTTGGATATTAGACTCTTGAGCTTTTTCTGAGATGTTGCTAAGTCACTTGGAAATAGTTTGGTTAGGGTTTTGCTTTTAAGATTGTTTGGGGCCGGGCGCGGTGGCTCACGCCTGTAATCCTAGCTCTCTGGGAGGCCGAGGCGGGCGGATTGCTCAAGGTCAGGAGTTCAAAACCAGCCTGAGCAAGAGTGAGACCCCGTCTCTACTATAAATAGAAAGAAATTAATTGGCCAACTGATATATATATAAAAAATTAGCCGGACATGGTGGCACATGCCTGTAGTCCCAGCTACTCGGGAGGCTGAGGCAGAAGGATCGCTCGAGCCCAGGAGTTTGAGGTTGCTGTGAGCTAGGCTGACGCCACGGCACTCACTCTAGCCTGGACAACAAAGCGAGACTCTGTCTCAAAAAAAAAAAAAAAAAAAAAAAAAAAAAAAAAAAAAAAAAAAAAAAAAGATTATTTGGGAAGAATTGGAGCAATGTTCAGCCTAGTGCTAATTATTGCCCACTATTGAAACAAGGTACTTCTGAGAACTCTTCACAACAATGCCCCAGGAATTCTGAGACTTTCCAGCCTTGCTGTTGGGAATAGGCATGATCCCTGGCCCTGTGTGAACCCCAGGCTTTGTTGGTTCTAAGCCTTTCAACGGTTCTTTCCCCACTCAGGTGGTTTCCTCATACCCACGTGATGCTCAGTCCTCAACTGAATCCTCAAAGGGACCCTCCGTGAATATGCAGAGTTCTTCCTGCGTGTGACCCTCCTCTGCAGTACTCTGTCCTGGAAACTCTCACCCCCTCGGTCTCTTCCTCAACTCGGGGAGTCCACTGCGTGGACCCCTCCTTCCTGCTCCGTGGCCTGGAAGTCTGTCCAGCAGTAAGCTGGGACAACTGTGGGGCTCGCCTCAATTGTTTCTCTTACCATACTTCATTGCCTGATGCACAGGAAATGAGAACTGATTTTTCCTATATTTTTGTCTATTTCTTGGTTGTTGCAGGTGGGAGGGTAAATCCAACTCACTTTACTCCATCTTGGCTGGAAGGAGAAGTCTCAATTTTATTTAACTGTATTTAACTTTAATTCTAATAGCTACGTGTGGCTGGGGCTGCCAAATTGGGCAGCATAGCTCAAGATCATGGGCTCTCTGGGGATAGGACCCTTGTTGGCCTGGCTCCCTCTGGGTGCCCCAGCCACTGGCACAGCCAGGGTACTCAAGAATGTTTGTTTAGTGAACATTCATGGGACAAATGTAATGACATAAGCCCTGGAGCTCCAGGAGATGGTCACCAAAGTCCTCCCTCCCAAAGCACTGCAGCCAGGGTCCTTGATGTGTCACTCCCTCCATTAGAGGAGTTCCCTGGCACCCAGGGCTGCCTGTGGCCTCTTGTGTCCAGGCAGGCTCTGCTATCCCTCATACCTCATCTCTCGTCACTGTCCCTCCCCCAAGAGATCTCATATGTCCTGATGTCCCCCAGCCTCCCAGAGCCTGCACCCCAGCATCTCTCCCTCACCATGCTTGGACCCAGGGCCCGTGAGTTTTAAACCCAGACCAGTGAGACCCAGCCTGGCAGTGGTCCTGCCCTTTATAACTTAAGAAGAAAGCCCTCCACAAGGCTGGAGGTCCCAATCCAACAATGAACAAAGGGCTTCAATGGACATTTATGCACAGAAGGTACACAAATGATCAATAGGCACAGGACAAGATGCTCACCATCGTTGGTCATTAGGGAAATGCAAACCAGAGCCACATAGAGGCACCACCTGACACCTGCTAGGATGACTACAGTCCAAAACCAGGACCTTAGCACTGGTGAGGATGTGGACAATGGCGATCTTTGCTTGGACATGGCTGGTAGGCATTGAAGTGGCACAGCTGCTGTGCAAGACAGCTTGGCAGCGCTTCCAAAGTTTAACTATGGGATGGCCAGGGGACCCCGCCATTATACCCCTAGTTATAGACCCCAGAGAATGGAAAGTAGGGTCTTGAAGAGACATTTGCACACCCCTGTTCACAGCAGCGTTATTTGTAATGGCCAAAAGGCGAAAGCTCCCAAGGCCACCAGCAGATGAGTGGCTCGACAAAACGTGGCATGGGAGTATTATTCCATCATCCACAGGAATGAAAGTTTGATATACACTACAGCATGGATGGAACTTAAGAATATTATCCCAGTGAAATAAGGCAGACACAGTAGGACAAATATTACATGATTTCTAACAAGAGGTCCCCAGAGTAGCGAGACTCACAGAGACGCACACACGGGCTCACAAAGAGGGAGAGACACACAGGCACATGCACACAGGCACACAAAGAGGGAGAGACAAACAGACGCCAACACACGCAGACACACACGTGCACAGAGATGCACACATGAGCTCACAAAGAGGGAGAGACACACACAGACGCCAACACACACAGACACGTGCACACAGAGGCGCATACAGAAACAGACCCAGAGGCGCGCAAGTACACACATGTGCATGTATGCGCACGCACATCAGCAAACCCAGGCATCCAAGTGCTTTGCGCAGCAAGAAACAGCGTCTTTGCCCACGGCCCCCTTTGAGGGCTGCCCTGAGCCCCGGCCGCCAGCCCCGCTAAGCCGGCAGCAGCTTGTGCAGTCACAGCAGGCGGCCACCACCCCCGCCGGGGAGCACCGCCGTCGCCTGGCCCGGGGCTCCAGGGTTAAGTCTGCAATTGCCTACCCAGGAGCCCCTGCTGGGCTGCGTCCCCACGTCCCCGACATGCCAAGGACTCTCCCCTCAGAGCACCCCCCTTGGGGCCACCGCACAGCCGGCCCAGGCAGCTGCACGGACGGCCACGCCTGGCTCTGGGTCCCAAGCCAGCGTGGGTCAGGCCTGCGGGGAGGGCGGTCGGGGTGGGTTTCCACACCCCTCACACGTGCCTCCGTGGGGCAGGTGCCAGCACCCATGCGCGTCCCTCACCACCACCCTCAGCCCCTCCCCAGCCGCTCCCCTGCAGGGTCCTGCCACCCCACAGCCCCTGGGCCCACCCCAGCAGCCCCCCCAAGCCTTGCTCACCTGGTCCCTCCCGCCCAACAGCATCCTCGTCTCTGTCGGGGGGTCGGGCCCAGGTGCTCCCTGAACCCAGGAGGCCTCCCCCGGCCCACGCACCCTGCCACCAGGCGCCACCTGGAAACCCAATGGATACAGGTGAGGAGAAGGTGGACTTCAGGGCTGACCACACCTGGCCCAGTCCAGCCCACCTCTGTCCTGGTCACACAGGGTGGCAGGTCCCTTCCCACATCTGAGCCTCAGTTTCCCCACTGTAACTGCAGGCACCTGTGGTCTGTGCCAGGCGAGTGTACCCTCAGCAGCACCACATGAGGGAGTATGCCCCTCCCCCCAACAGACACCCCAGCCCCCATCACCACCCCAATGCAGCCCTGGGGGGCAGGAGCCCCCCAAGAGCAGGACCTCTGTCGTCACCAGGACAGGTGCCCGTGTGGCCTGGAGCCCAGGAGACGTGGAGAGGGGCCACCCCTGGCCTCCCACTAGCTGCATCTGCCCCCCAGGGGGAGGGTCCCACGGGCACAAATGCCTCAAAACAGGCCTTGAGGGGCAGGCTGGTTCGTTTCAGCTTCAAAAACATTAAATCACCAGAATGTCCTTTTCCATCTACATAATTTAATTTGCTTTCATGAAACGCAGATCACAGCTTCGATGCCTATCCTGGTGGGCGCAGGAGGCACCTGGAGTCACAGACTGCGGCTGCCCCCATCCCCCTGGTGGCCCAGCCCACGGCCCCTTAGCCAGAGGGGTGGCCGCAGCAAGGACTGGAGGGGACAGCTGGGCCACCCGTGCTCCGGCTGGGTCCTCACAGGGCGGTGGACACGGCGACCCCACCTCCGGGGCTGAGACCACAGGTGAGGAGGGACCTGCCTGGGCCCTGAGGCCGAGGATTAACTAATGGGGGTGAGGACGCCCTGACCCAGGACAGTGCGGGTGAGGGCGGAGGCGATGTCCGGGGGAGAAGAGCGGGAAGTGGAGGCCCGGGCCTGCACTGTTTGCTGCACAGCAGAGCTTCCGGGCCTGGAGCAGCTGTGTGGGAGGGGAGAGCCCCGCGACACCCGGGGCCAGGGTCAGGGCAGGCCCAGGCCGCACACGCAGTCCCGGGTCTCCAGGGCCTCGGCCGGCTATCACGGGCAGCGTCTGACTTCCCGCCTCTCGCGCGCCGAATCGAGCCTGCCCACACGGCCACGCCAGCCAGGGGAGCGAGGACGGCCACCGCGGAAACCAGGAATCCCAGAGACCGTCCGTGCCGGGGCTGGGCCTGGGGCTGGCCGCCGCTGGCTCCTCAGAACACGGTGCAAAGTGACACTGGGCAGGAGGCGCACCTGCCGGCAGCTGGGCGAGCCGGGGTGTCCCTCGCTGGTACCCCCACATCTCCCTTGCCCCCACCAGCCTCAGCCTCCTTCTCCACGTCCCGTCTGCCACACATGACAAAGAAGAGGATCACGCGTGTCATGTCCGTGTGAACCGGGAAGTGCCGTCCGTGGGCAAGGACAGGGTCTCCACCCACTGCCCTGGGCCTGAGCAGCCACACTGTGCCCCCGCCTGGTGGTCGGCTCGCCGGCCACGGTCCAGGAGGAGGCCGTGAGAGGCTGGAGCCGGCGGTGCACACCCAGCCCCAGAGCCGCCGGTGCCCGGAGCCCCACGGCGTCTGCTGCTCCAGCCCCCCCAAGCCCCCATCCCCCCGGAGCCCCCCATCCCTGCCACGCCCCCATCCCCCTGAGCCCCCATCCCCCCGGAGCCCCCCATCCCTCCCGAGCCCCCATCCCCCCGAGCCCCCATCCCCCCGGAGCCCCCCATCCCCCCAAGCCCACCCAGCTCCCCCACCTGCCGCGGCCGCAGCAGACAGACGGGGAGCGGCCACGGGGTCCACAGCCCTGGGCCCCCGCGTGCCTCTGGCCGCGGAACGCAGGGTCGGGGGCAGGACTAATTATGGCTCTGAGATAAAGACGGGCGAGCAGCTGTGCGCCCGGGAAGGAACGCCGCCCTCAGAGGCACATTTCCCGACTCCGGGCTGCCGCGGTGCATTCTTCGACATTTATGGGGCCCGTGCTCCCCGTAAACCAGATTCCAAAGAGGCTGACAGCTGGCCTGGTCCCCGGATCGGGGGCTGCGGGGCCGGTGCCCGTGGCCGTTTGTGGCAGGAGCGTTTGCACTTGTCTGCCGCGGGAGGCTCCCCTCGGACTCCCGTGACCGCCCCAAGCAGCTCCAGGGCCAGACAGAGGAACCGGGCACAGCCCAGCTGGCTCCGCACCCGAGAAGAGTGGGGGCGCGTCACTTCCACAGCGAGGGCACGGAGGCCAGAGGAGGCCGGGAAACTGCCAAGGCCAGGAGCCCGCGGTTGCCAGCCCTCTGTCCCCAGTGCTCTGTGCACACGGTATAGCCACCGCCCTCCCCGACCCAGGCTCCACGGTGCGGCCAAACCACAATAATCATGAAACAGGCGAAACCCCAGTGTCAGCAGCATTCTCCCAGGGCGGTGGCTTTTCCCTTTCTTGTCCCTATTTCCCGCTCTTTCCTGCAGTGACCACACGTTACCACGCAACAGAGAAACGCCCGCGTTGGTGATGGCAGCTGGCGATTAGGACCGACTCTTCCACAAAGACAAGATAAAATTTGTTTCATCTTCTTTAAAGCATAAAAGAGCAAACCAGGTAGTGAGGGACTCGAATTCACTGCTAGGCCAAAACCTCAGCAGAGGCAAGAGCCACCCCCCGCCCCGTGAGGGGAGCCCCGAAGTTGGAGCTGCTTTCGCCTTAAAGGCCTTGGCAGCCTGAGTGACCACTGTCCGCCGGACCGGCCTCTGGACGGCAGGCGAGGGGACCAGCGTGGCTGGGCCAGCTGTGGCATCCCCGCCCTACACTCCACGGCCCGGCGGGGACGTTCACCCCACTGGAATCTGCAGATGCCACAAACCGGACTTGTTTTCTTCCCCTCAAGAGCCAGGTGTTCAGCATTTACCGGCGCGGCATTTGGGAACCGCAGAGTCAAAGCCCAGGTTGGTAAGAGGTCGGGTTCTGACGCTGCCCTGACTCTAACCCCAAAGGTCACGCCCTTAGGCCAAGGGCGACCCGGAAGTAAATCCGTCCCCACTCTGGATGGGCTTACGGCTGTGACAGTAACCTCAGCGGTCCTGGTCTAGGGGAGGCCAAGGCTTGAACCTCACCTAAACTACTGACAGTTCCAGACGGGCCGTCCCCGCCAGGCCCCGGAAAGGGCAAACCGACCCATGGTTAGAGAAAGGCACCGTCGTCCTGAGGCCCGAATGACTCATGAGCACTTTTCAGACACAGTCTCCAGCCCACAAAGGCGACCACACTCGGCGAAAGCAAAGCTCCACGATCAGGAGCAAAAACAAAAGGCAACACAAGCAGAGGCACGGAGACTCGAGGTTGGGAATCAGAAGCGGAAGCTGTAAGATAACGAGGCTCAGTTGAGAGGACAAAGAAGAAACTTGAAAGCATCCACAAGAGCCAGAAAGCCATAAAACATGCCAGAGAAGACCTGAAAAGGAACTAGATAAAAATGTCTAAAACTGAAAATTTCCCTGAAATCGAACTAAACGCACAACAGACTTAACAGCAGAGTTTGTGCAGCCGAGGAGAGGACGAGCAAACCAGAGGACAATTCTGGAAACATCGTCGAGAATGCGTGCGCCACAAGACCGAGCGAACGGAAACCAGCGGACACGTTCAGACAGTGTTTCCACGCCAACAAACAAGCAGAAAAGGAAATTCAGAGGCATCGGGGAATAGCGGGTGTCTAGGAATAAGCCTAACAAGTTAGATCGGATTTCAGGAAAACGACCAAACATGGCATTGGAAGAAACGAAGCCATCAGTGTGTGGATATCCAACCGCAGAAGGGCCACGGGCCTGAATGAGAAGACGGCAACATTATAAACATGCCGATTTCCCCAGACCATTTTGGTTCATTAAAACTCCAACCAAGCCCCTGATCGGGCCTGCTTCTGCGTCTGTGTGGAGCTGCACACACTAGCTCCGCGCCGTGCATGGGGCTGGGGACCTGGCAAGCGTGGTGGCGTTTGCTGTGCCAGTGTCCAGACTTACCCTGCGTGGGCAGCGCAGGATCCACACGGGGACAGGCCAGCAGGCCCGGGGACGGCACGGAGACCCCACACACAGAGCTGGGGGTTAATGGCCGCTTGCCTTGTGACCAAGGCGCGGCCCCGGGGCCGTGAGAGCAGAGACCAGGAGACGCGGGCTCTCACGCAAAGGGAACGTGAATGCGGGGCTCTGCTCACATACGGGCAACAGTAACTTCACAGCACAGATAGACCTAAGTCACAAAGGAAAATGCAGCACTGTCGGAAGGTCACACAGGACATCGGCATCATGGCTCCAGAGTGGGGAGACAATCTTCAATAAGATGCTGAAAGCCCTAACCGACAGGAAAAGCCAACAAAAAAATCAGGGAGTTTTGCTCCTGGGAAGCCCCTGCAGTGAGTGCAAAGACACCCCCCTCGCCAGGAGGAGGGGGGCGTTCACAGGACGTGTGGGGACCGGGGACTGTCACCCAGAAGCAGAGAAACCCCCAAATGCAGCCAAAGTCACCACGGGGAAAATGCTCACATCAAACACACGTAAAAAGGTGCCCAGCCTCGACCCAAGTCAAGGAAACGCCCAATAAAACCATCACTCTGTCCACCACGTTGTGAGGATCGTGGATCCCGGCAGTGCTTGGTCTGGCGCGCTGGGGAGTGGGCTGCCGCGCCACTTGGAACGACAGATCGGGAGGAGTGCGGGGGTGGGTAGGGCATGGCGAAGGCGGCGTGCGTGCGGGAGTGGGCCGAAACCCACAGCACGTCCCGTGCAAACGGCGGCTCCCGGTGCAAACTTCGGATATGGTCAACAATGACATGTCTACTGATGTGTTGGTTGTGACAGATCCCCACGCTAACGCCGCTTGTTGATAACGTGGATGCTGCTGCGGGAGGAGGCAGATGGGAGCTCTCTGCGCTTTTGGCTCAATTTGCTCGATTTTTCTGTAAACTTTAAACTGCTCAAAAAATTTAAGTCTATTAATTAAAAACAAAAGCAGAACAAGAGATTGGCATTATGTAAGAGCGTTGAGGATGAGCACAGCCTGTGACCCAGCAGCTCCTCTGCTGGGGGAGGGTCTTAGAAATCGTGGGCGCGGGCAGGGACGTCCGCGGTAGCTCTGGTCACCCCGCATCCTGGCTCCCCATCCCGGCCAGCGGGATGAGCAGGTCGGCCGTGGCGTGCTCGTGCATGAGCACCGCTCAGCCCCGAGAGCCAATGTCGGGGAATTAAGAACCCAGAGATACTCCCCGTCCATGTACGGAAGATGTGTGGCCGGGCGCGGTGACAACCAGCAGGCGGGACGATGGAAACAGAGGCACGCTCCAGTCTAAGTCCGTTTACAGATGCTCGCAGGCAGGAAGCTGAGCACACGTGTCGGGCTGCTGGCACGGAGGCGTGGGGGTCGGCAGGAGTGACGGGTCCACCTGCAGGGAGGGGCTGTGGCCGGCGGGGCTGTGCCGCGAAATGGGGACGGGCACAGACGCGTGCCGTGTGGTTACTTGGTGCACTGCGCAGTTTGATGTGTGCGCCTTTCTGTTCCTGTGCTGCATTTAACAATAAAACAAGCATTCTCGGTAAGAGCGGCCTTTGTTCTCTCATTTGCTTAACTCAGTGCAAATCACCAGCCGCTGTCCCGCTCTGGTCCCAGCGGCCTGGACTGCCACAGCCTTGGGGGCAGCTCTGGCCGCAGCCGCCCACGCCCACGCCGAGGCCCTCACCCCGCGTCACCCAGGCCAGGCAGGGCCCTGCCGGGGGGAGCTGCCACCCCACTGCCATTCCTGCCTCCCCGGTGCAGACATAACCCCGTGTCAGGCACCCCCACGTGTGTCTGGGCTTCCCCTCCAACACACACAGAGAGAAGGTGAGTAATGGGGTGTCACCGTCACCCCAAGGGGTCCCAGCACTCTGCCAGTACCCGCAGCAGAGTCCCTGCCCGGCCGACAGCAAGCGGCAATCAAGCCCTGCTATGCGCTGATCAATAATTCATCTGGACATTAAAAAGCATTTTCTTTGCCTGACAAGGAGCTGATCGCTGAAGTTGCCAGGAGCCCCAGGGTCGTTTTTCTCCTTCCTCCTCCTGTCAGGGTACAGAGGAGAGCCCGGCTGCCGGCAGGGGTGGGGTCCTCACTGCCCTTTTCTCCCAGGCCGAGAGCTGCAACAGATGCCACCACCCCCAGCCCCGGGCCCCTGTCCCCCCCAGGATGCCTCAACCCTGCCCTTGCAGGACCCACCAACTGCCCCTGCCCCACCCCTGCAGCCCTCAATGCCCAGCTCGGAGGCCACCTGCACCCGAGGGCCAGGCTCTCCCGGGCTCCCCAGGGTGGCTGTGTGCTCTCCACATGCCACCCAGCCTGCTGGTGGTGCCCACGCCCTCCCTACACCCATGCTGTGGCCGCCCACCCATCCAAAATAACTTGGGCATGGGAGGTCACTTTGGGGCCATCAGCTTGAGCCAAAGGGGTTGAGACATGTCAAGATGCCCAGACACCCGGCCAGCTTGCAACAGACCTGCTCACCCCAGGCTTCTCACCTGGGCCCTGTCCTGCAGGATTCACAACCTCGAGCCCACATGTGGCTTTGGTCTTCAGAAAACACCTGGTGGCATTTCCTGGAGCCCACCCAGTCCCAGCCCTGGCCATTCGGAAAGGGTAGGAGCAATTGCTCCCTTACACAGAAGGTAAACTGAGGCCGAAGGAGAAAGCTCCTCCAAAGACAGCACTGCGGGGTCCCCAGGTGTCTCCAGTCTAGCCAAGGAGACCCGCCCCTTCCCAGAGGAGGAGCCAACGTGACCACTGCAGCCCCCGCCCCCCACAGAGGGGTGGCTGTGGTGTGGGCAGAACTCATGGGGCATCTAGCAAGGGGCCACCCAGTGTGTGGCGAGTGCCACCACGCCCATGGGGCCCGGGAGACAGACATGGCCCAGCCTCTTCTCAGACCACGGGTCTCTCTGCTCGCTACAGCTGACACCTGGTGCTCCCAGAGCCCTCTGTCCTGGAGGCCCCCACAGCCCCGCTCCCGCCCTGGAGCCATCTCCCCTCCCCACTGCTGGGGTCTGTCACTCACAGATGGCCTCAGCACCTGGGTCACTGCCTGGTAGGGGCTGAACTGAGCCCCCCAAAATTCATATGCTGAAGCCCTGATCCCCGGACCTTAGAACGTGACTGTGTTTCGGGATTGGGCTTTAAAGAGCTGATTAAGTTAAAATGAGGTCACTAGGGTGGGCCGTGATCCAATCCGACTAGTGTCCTCACAAACAGAGGGATTAGGACACAGACGGGCACAGAGGGACGACCATAGGAGGACACAGGGAGAAGCCGGCTGCCTGCAGGGCAGGGAGAGGCAAAAGGGCCTGCCTGCCCCTCACGCCCCCTCGCCACCAGCAGACCCCACGGGCGGCACCACAGCTCCACCCTTGAGCCCCGGGCTGTCCCCTCGCGGCCTGCCCGCCCACCCCACAGGCCTGGCTGGAGCAGGCGGCACCCAACGCTCTGGTGGCGGGTGGGACACGTGTGCCTGGGTCCCACAGATGAGTGCCAGCACGTGGAGCCCGGGGGGCTGAGCCACTCGGCCCAGGGCCCCACTGCGGAGCCAGCAGCCAGATGAGCAGCCCTCACCACAGGCTGGACTCGGGGGGCAATAGAGGCAAGTATGGAATTAGCGTTATCAGATCTCTCTGGGCCGGGAACAAAACCGCATGACCTGACAAGGCGGTGACAATGATGATGATGACAATGAAAGGGAAAATAACAGCTATCATGACAATGACCATGATGATAATGGTGATGGGATGTGATAGTGATGGTGGTGATGGTGGTGGTGATGGTGGTGGTGATGGTGGTGGTGATGGTAGTGATGGTAATAGTGATGATGGTGATGGTGATTATGGTGATGTGATGGTGGTGATGGTGGTGGTGATGGTGGTGATGGTGATTATATTGATGGTAATGGTGGTGTTGGTGGTGATGATGATGGTGATGGTGGTGGTGGTGGTGGTGGTGGTGATGGTAATAGTGATGATGGTGATGATGATTGTGGTGATGGTGATTATGGTGATGTGATGGTGATTATGGTGATGTGATGGTGGTGATGGTGGTGGTGATGGTGGTGATGGTAATGGTGGTATTGGTGGTGATGATGATGGTGATGGTGGTGGTGGTGGTGATGGTAATAGTGATGATGGTGATGACGATTGTGGTGATGGTGATTATGGTGATGTGATGGTGGTAGTGATGGTGATGATGGTGATGGTGATTATGGTGATGGTGATTATGGTGATGGTGATTATGGTGGTGATGGTAATAGTGATTATGGTGGTGGTGATTATGGTGATGGTGATTATGGTGGTGGTGATGGTGATGATGGTGATGATGATGGTGATGATTGTGATGGTGACAATAACAACAATATTGACAATGACAATAACGACAGTGGCAACTACAACAATACTGACGGTGGTGATGAAGATGTTGGTGATGATGACAATGGTGATCACTGTCTTTTATTAGCCACCAGCTGCATCCTGAGTGTGTCCCACGAACATACTCCCTCAATCCTCACGACCATTTAGAAGGCGAAGGCCACCTCCTCCTCCGCGGGCTGAGGAGCAAACGCAGCCTCCTCAACGTTAAGTGTTCACCAAGGTGGACAGAGCTGGAGTCCAGCTGGGGCTCAGGCCGGCCTGACCCCAGACCAGGTGCTGCCACAGAGCGGTGGCCCAAGGCTGGAGCGTACAAGCCCTTGTCATGGTTCTCCGAATTCTCTTATCAAGCCTGTTACGGATCCCACGTCACAGATGAGGGAAGTGGGTCCCAGGGGCTAAGTGACTCAACAAAGGGCAAAGTCCCACCAGCAGGTGGCAGGTCTGAGGGGCAGTGGCAGTCCAGAGCACAGGAGAGGCAGGCAGGGCCTGGCCGCGTGGCAGCTCCAGCCTCCATCTCTCCACCAGCCACTAGAACTGGGTCACCTCACCCACGTCACAGGCGGCTGAGCAGACTCGTGGGATGCCAGGTGCCACTGGTTGCATGGTAGGCCCCCCGGGGCTGGCTCAGGCCAATCCCAGCATCAGGCTCCCAGCCCTCTGTCCTGCCCTGCACTGCCCTTGCCCTCTGGCCAGACCTCCGGGACCTGGAAGGGAAGAGTGAGACTCCGGTCAGCTGGAGGCCGGGCCTCCCAACAGCCCTGCCAGCCGCGAAATGGTTAAGGCCTCCCAGCCGGGGAGAATGGGCTCATTATCATTTCTAATACCGATCAATACTCCCCAGGCATCTGACAAAGCCAGCACTCTCAGCTCCCTCCCGCCCCCCAAACATAAAAGACCCCTGAGCCGCGCTGGCCCTCCCAGGCCTCTTCTTCGTATTGTTCCTAATCAAGTCCTGGGGAGAGATGCAGATCAATACACCTTCATTGATCACCCTGCTCCCTCCACCCCGCTGACATGTTGTCAGCCCCCAGCCAGCAGGCTAATGGGGCCCCTGCCTCGCGTAGGTGGGGGGCCCCTGGAAGCCCTGATTGCTCTGCGCGCCGTGCCCGGCCCCCTCGCAGCGGGCAGCTCCACGCAGCACGTGCGCCCGCCCACCGGCTTTGTCTACCACGACGAGAGCAGGGTTCCTCTCCCCTCGCAACCCTGGGTCGGACTCATCAGGCCGGGCGCTGATAATCTGCTTCCCCACCGCTGGCCGGGCTCGGGGGATAAACAGAGGCAGGCGACGGTGGAATTGCCGCGCTCAGATCTCTCCAGGCGGGAACGAAACCGCATTACGGTCCTTAGCGAGCACCTCCACCGCCTCGGGCACACAAAGGGCCGGGAACGGGGCAGAGGTGGGACCGCAACACCAAAAAAGCCGGTCCTCTCCACTGTCAGAGCCGCAGGAAGCTGCCACCTGGAGCCCCCAGGCCACGTTCCCCTGGGCAAGACACCTGCCTCCCTGAGCCTCAGTTTCCCATCAGGGACCCCTCCCTCTAGGGGCTGCTGGGAGCACTCAGGCACAGAACGAGGCAGGTGCCCCGCGCCCGGCACACCGCGGGTGCTCCATTGGCGGTAGGGCGCACAGCGGCCTTTCACGGCATGGCTGCCCACGTCTGGCATGGCCTCCAGCACACATCATGCTTCAGACATCACACGCATGCCAAGGAACAGGGCCGGTAGGTACACACCACACGGAAGTGTCAGCGACCGTCACCCCTTGTCTGCATTTGGCCGTCACCTCTGGCGATGCCCCTGCAAACCTGGCACTGCGCATACCACAAACGCGTGGTCACCGCACTGCGCAGCCCAGGGAGTGGGGAGCAAGTGCTTTGGGAGCCGCCTGCGGCCGCCGGCCCAAAACTGAGAAGATCAGTGGCTACGCAGGGACCCCTCCTGTAGGGGACTGACATATATTTTCCTAGTTTAAGAATTAAATTTAGTGAGTAATGTACGTGCTCTGCCCAGAGCGTTTGAAAGTCATGTGTTCCGGACAAGGTCCCTGTGATAAACAAGGCTGTTGCCTAGAGGCATAACAAAGGACCTGAGCTGCAAGTAAGCAAGAGCTGCCCCGCCCCACGGCAGTGGGTGTCTGGAGGCCACACAATAAACACATTGTTCCTGTGATTGCTGCTGGAGCCCCATAAGACGGCTGGTTAGTCAATGACAGGTAAGACCCCTCAAGGGAGGGGCGACCTAAGCCAGGCACAGCCACAGGGGTTCAGCCTAAGAGAAATTGGGGATGAGAAATGCCCCCTGTGGCTGCCTTGCCCATCCTTGCTAATCTCGGTCTGTGACCTATGCCTGGCGCCTAGAGCAACCACCTAAAAGCTTTGAGTCAGGGGATATCTGTGTCCCTAAGGCTACGTGTTCCAGAATTTATGGCCATTGCTGCAATGCCTGGGTGGTTACATATAAAAAACTAACTTTAATTTTTTAGAGTATAAAAATAAAACTGACCCAGCGTATTGTTACTCGAGTCAACTGTCTGTATGTATGTTCACGTCTTTCTTTGTGTTCTGCATTTTTGTTTTGTGTTCTATGTTCATCCTCCGTCCTATAAATGGGCCACAGCACCCTCTGGCCAGCACACTGCTTGGGCCAAGGCTCTTCAGCTGTCTGAGCTCCCAGTCCCCACCCGCCATCTTCGCAGTGCCATAAGAGGCATCTGATCACATCACCCGGCTCAAGTTCTCCAGCGGCTCCCGTTTTCTCTAGACCGAAGTCCAAGGCCTTTCCGCCCAGCGTCCTTCCCCCCTTTGTCCCCACCCTCCCACCAGCACCGTGCTCAGAGTGTGTGCTCCAATCTTACCGGATGATTTATTCTTCCCAAGCAATTCCACATCGCCTTGCCTGTCCCTAAAGCTTCCTCGTTCTCCAGCTCTGCCTAGTGAACTCCTGTTGACTCTGCAAGACCCACCCAAGTGTCCCCTCCTCTGTGAATGTCCATTGTTCTCAAAGGAGAGCTAATAAGCAATGCCTGCCTCTGAGCCCCCACCGTGGCCTTGGCCCAGTCAGAGAAGAGACCAGTGTTCCTCACCTCATTCTAGAAACTACTTCCAGTTCTCCACCCCACACAACTGCAAGATCTGCTATGTTAGCACAACATGACCCCACCAAGTGTTCCTGGGGGAGTCCCCCCGATTTGAGATGGGCCCATCAGAGCACTTTGCCCGGGTTCCTGGCTCTGGGAAGCAAAGTCGCTCTCTCCCCGATGGCCTGCGAAATAAGGGCAGGAGATTCAGGAGCCTCCAGCCACGTGTTGCCACGACGACGAGGAGTAAACCAGTGGGTGAGCAGGAGCCTGACCTGGGAGGCCAGCGGCGAGAGGATCCTGGAGACCTGTGGGCCCCAAAGGCGGCTGCCACCAGCCCTCCCCAGGCTGGAGGTCAAGCCGTCCTTGGATTCCACGGGCTGCCCAGGCCTTGTCCAGAGAACCCCACAGCCCGTGCTGTCTTGAGAGTTTCTGTCACTGCGAACCAGAGAGTCCCCATCCCTGGGGACAGTGAAGGTCTCACCAGGGTGACAGCCCCTGTGGGGGGTTCACTCGGCCCCCCCCCCAGTTAAAGGCTCAGCCACAGGCCCCATTTCACACAGGCTCTTGCAAGGCCCAGAACCCGTTTCATGTTTCCATTTTCATATTTTCTTTCTCAAAGAAGAGCCCCAAAGACTGTGTAAGGCCCAGAACCCACAGGGTCCCTCTCTGGCCACTGCAGCCTGTGGGCCCCAGGGCAGGCATCTGTCTGGGTATCGCCCTGGGCCCAGCGCAGTGCAGGAAGTGGGGACACAGCGCCACCTGGGTCCCCAGGGTCCTGTGGGCCTGTAACTAGCTAACCACCTCCTGACCCAGCCCTTCGATAACAGGGCACAGGAGGGACAACTGCCTGGCAGCCAGCGTCTGCAGGGGGCTCTAGGTCCTTCTTCTAGCAGGAGCCTCCATCATCCGGGCCAGGGCGTCTCGCGGGGCCAGGCTGGTTCCTCTGGCACAGTGTGTCCTCCCCCAGGCCCTCAGCGGGTCATCTCAACAGACCACTGTCCCCAGCAGCAAGAGGCCTGCCCGGCTCTGCCCCCACAGCCGAGTCTGTGTGACGACCCCCCTGCGTTCGGCCGCGACGGGGCCGGGCACGCTCGCCCCACCCGCACCAGAACTGAATGTCGGCTCACCGGGGTTCCCGCCACTAAATCAGACACTAACAAGCTCCCCTGATTTCTCTAAGACAATATTAGCCTTACAGAAAGAGACGTAAATGTTAACACGACAAGGGCTGTCTGCAAGCCCAGGAGCAGGCGGCCTGGGAAGCGGTAATTTATGTGTTTGCTGAGGCGGGAGGCGCCGGCAGCCCCGACCGGCCGCGCACGGCTGCGCGCTGGCATCCTCTTAAAGGCACAGCGGCCGCCGCCCCGGGAGATGGCGGGCGGGATGGGACCTGGGAGACGGGAAAGGGGACAGAACCCCCTACAGCTGGTGAGAGTCACTCCCACCAAGAGCTTCCTCCGCGGGGTCGCAGGGTTAAACCGCCAGCAACAGCACCGGGAGCCCGCCACATACCTGCGGGTGCACCTTGCGGATGTGTGCTGTTCTGTGAATGACCGGCAGGACCCCAGCGCGAGAGACGGCAAACAGCCGCACGCTGCCTGGGAAGAGAGTGACCGGCAGGGGCGCACCCAGCGGGCTGAAATGATATCTAACTTCTGCCTCCCCACGCCCACATAAGTCATTCACCCAACTCCCAGGTAAGAAAACTGAGGCTCCCGAGAATGTAACCCACTCGCCCAGAGTGGGTGTCAGAGGTGGGACCTAAAGGCCACACGTGCCTTCACATGGGCCCCGGGCCCAGGAGGGAACGTGGCCGGGGGCAAGCGGCCCCCAAGGGCAGCACCACCCTCAGCCCCACCGTCGAGGAAGGCGAGAGACTCACCCAAGGTCACACGGCAAGGTCAGGCCAGCCCGACCTCAAGGCTGGGTCCTCTCCTCCACCCAGGCTGACCCAGCCCGGGGTGCTGGCGCACACATCCACACACACGACACAGGGGTGTCGCCTTGGCTCCCATGGCCGGGGCGGGGCGGGGCAGGGCGATGCTCACCCAGGGGAGCTCCCAGCATGGGCAGGATCCTCCGGGTGCCCAGAGCCCCGGCTCAGCACCACATTCTGCATGGCTCAGCCCAGCTGCCACCCCTCCTGGGAGTGGTGGGCAGGACCCCGGGGCCAGAGCAGCCTGCTGGGACCCACTCCGCCCACCCACCCAGCTGCTGCCTCGGTCTCCAGCTGGAGCCCACGCCGGGCAGGGCAGGGCCAGGCTGCGTGGGGACGGGCGGCTTGGAGGTACTTCCTCCCCCATCTCATCCCCCCACCAAGCAGTCTGTGGAGTCCCACCTGGTGCTGTCAGACTGGCTTTGGCCCAGAGCACGGCCCCTACGCTCTCAGAGCTCCACCAAACAGGGGCAGAGGCCTGCAGGAAGGACTCCCGCGGTCCTGATGCCACCTCTCCGCCACGGCCAACTCCCACAGGTGCCTGAGCACCCAGGAAGGCAGAGCCGCCCACGTGTGCCCAGGTGGGCCAGCTGCCACCCCAACAAGTGCACCCTGATGGGCAGAGGCCCACAGAGACGCGGCAGAGGGGACCAGAGCTGGACCCACGAGTGGGGAGCCCGGGGGCCGATGCAGCACCCGGGATGAGCTCCAGGGAGCAGGGTCCAGGGACTCGGAGCTGCACCCAGTGGGCAGAGCAGAGCCCAAGGGGTCCCACGTGCCTTATGTTCCCGACTCCTCCCTGGTCCCTGTGCACAGATGGGAAGACCGAGGTGCAGGGCAGTCAAGCACCCCGGCCCCGAGTCACATGGTCAACAAGGGGCCACTGCTGCCTGTCGGCTCTTGGATATCACCCACTTCAAAGTTCAGCCAGCACCCCCTCCCAGCACCCCTCCCCCTCCCCCAGCACCCCCCAGGACCCTCCACCGCAGAGTGGGGTCCTTGCCCGAGACACCCCTCACCTTGCCCTTCCTGGGGGAGCACAAGACGCCCACCAAGAGGGGCAGCAGCCCCGGCCACACGCGTCGCTCCCTCTGGCCTGGGCTAATGAGCGTGAAATGGACTCCTGTCCTCAGCCTGGGCAGATCCGCCCCAAGTCCTCCCAACGGAAGGAGCGGTCCCGGGGGAGGACCCAGGAGGCCAGGGGGGTTGTCTCCCTTCAGGGGAAGATCGGGCCTCAGGGGACCCCCTGTCGTTGAGCAGGCCCCCTGCCCCTTGCTCCGGGGCGATAAAGCCAGAACAATCATCCCGGTGGACCGGAACACCAGCCGCTCGGGCTGCCGTCAGCACGGCCATCCTCCCGCCAGCTCTGGCCCCGCTGCTGTCTGGGGAGCTCCTGAGCGGCCCGTGGTTCAGGGACACGTGGCGGGTGCCGCAGCAAACTGAGCCCTCCTGCCCTCTGCCTCGTCACCCGTCCTGCTACCCACGATGAGGCAGGAAGCTGACATGGTGTGTTCACTCGCGGCCCCTGGAAACTGCCACCGAGAGCCCTATTCACCGACAGCCCCTGTCCCCGGCCAGCGAGGGCCCCGGTGCCCAAGCAGCAGCCTGGTGCCCGAGGCCAGGCGTGGGCTGCTCCGGGCTTCGGCGGGGGCGGGGCGGGGGCGGGGCGGGGGCCCCCCTGCTCCTCCTGCCTGCAAGGGGACAGACACCCCCACGGCCCGGCCTGGCGAGAGTGGGTTTCCACGCAGCTGCTGAGCCTAGCTGAAGGCTGCCTCCCGAGTCCGAGAGAGGACGGGGCTGCGTGGCGTGGGGTGACCTGCCCGGCCTCCACGGCTGCGCCCCGCCCCGCCCCTCCCCCATCTGGAACCCTCCCAGACATGGCAGGCCACTAATTGCACAGCAGCCGGTGCCAGGGGCGGCCCGGATTGTTAAAATTCATCACGGCGCTCCCCCGGCTCCAGGCCGCAGCCCGCGGCCAATCGCGGCCACCCCGGCGTCCGGGAGGAGGGGTCTGTGGGCGCAGGCACCTGCTGGGGCCCAGAAGGACGTGCTCAGAGAGCATCCGCAGCCTGTCGTTAAATATTGATGAAAGGCGAGAGGAGAGTGCGCCATGCAAATTATTCATCGGTTTCCCCGGGGGCGGGGGGCGGGGCCAGGGTCCCGCACACCTGGGCCTGAGCCCCGGCTTCGCTGCTCTCGTGCTGGGGTCTGCTGGCTTTTAAATAGAAGCATTTGATTTTTTAAAAAATCTTAAAACAATTGGCATAGCAAACGTGTAAGAATTAGTGGTGACACGTATGTTACTGAAAATCCCCTTTGTGAAAATCTCAAAGAACCGAATTCTCCGTCCCTCTAAGGACATCGAGGCTCGGTTCTCGCGAGGGAGGCACATGCCGCCATGGGGAGGACAGGCGGGAACCACGGGGCGTGCTGGCCCAGGTGAGGTCGGAGGCGCCTGAGAGATTCCCTACCCTTTCTAGTGGAAGGGGAAAGCTTCCGGAACGTTCTGATCTTCCAACGCCATTGCCTCGGGGCGGCACGGCGCCCTACACGCCTCGGCTCGTTTAATCCTGCGGAGCCCTGCGGCCTGTTCCTCGCCCCAGCCGGCAACGCAGCGAGGCCCCGTGCCTTCCGCTGAAGAGCCAGTGGGCCCGTCCTGCAGTCTAGGGAGATTCCGAAGCAGAACAGTCCCTTTCAAAAGTGGCGTTTCTCTAAGAAGCGGCTGTTCGGCTACCCGGAAACCTCCGGTTTCCAGAAGGACTTCCTGGCGGGAGTTTCCCAGCCTGGCGCCGTCCACACAGGGGATGCTGCTCCCGGACGCCTCGGTCCCCCGAGTCCTGGGGGTCAGAGCCGGGCAGGCAAGTGTCGTGTCCCTTCAGCCCAGACTTCCCCGCCCAACCCCCCATGCTCTACGAGGTGGGAACCGGGGCAGGGAGGAGCCGGGACTGGTGCACACCGTCAGCGAGCAGAGACAGAGCTGGGTCCCGACCCAGGCCGAGGGTGTGGTCCCCAACCCTCTTCCCACACACCTGGGCAAGAGGCCAGGCCGGCAGACACCTCCGCCTGTCACTCACCTGGGCGAGAGAGGGGACTGTCCCCGACCCTCTTTGTACCTGGTCTGGCTTCTGCTCCCATCCCATCCCCTGGGATCACTCAGTGTCACCCACACCCCTGAAGGTCACAGGGGACTTAAAGCCAGAGGCCTGGGCTCCAGCCCCAGCCTGTCACGAGGCGCAGGGGGACCCAGCCCAGCAGCAGCCTCCATTGCCCCCCAGGGCCCTGGAGAGAACACACAGCCCCCACCTGGCTGATCTCCGGGACCAGTGGGGTCACCGTGTGCCAGGAGCCCCAGGCAGCGCCCGCTTCAGTGTGTCCTTGTCCACCAAGGGGCAGGCAGCCTGTGGCCATGAGACCAAGGTGACCCCACGTAGCGGGTGCCACGGGTGCAGCTGGGACTGGGCGGGGCCGTGAGAACATCTTCTGCAGCCACAGTCTGCGGCCCAACCCCAGCTTCCCAAAGCTTAGAGACTGTCAGGCTACTGAGTTAGCCTCCCGTGCCTCTGTTTCTCACATAAAATGGGGATAATATTAGCATCTATTTCTGAGTGTTGTGTAGTTGCTGTTGTTTTGAGACAGGGTCTCACTCTGTTGCCCTGGGTAGAGAGCAGTGGCATCATCATATAGTAGCTCAATGCAGCCTGGAACCCCCAGGCTCAAGCCATCCTCCGGCCTCAGCCTCCCCAGTGGCTGGGACTACAAGCATGCGCCGTCACACCTGGCTAATTTTTCCCCGTTTGTTTTGTAGAGATGGGGTCTCGAGATGTTTCTCAGGCTGGTCTCAAACTGCTGACCTCAAGCAATCTTCCTGCCTTAGCCTCTCAAAGTGCTGGGACTACGGGCGTGGGCCACCTCCTCCAGCCTGTGTTTCTGAGGCTCAAAAGAGCTAATCCTTGTCAAAGGCTCAGGACGAGGCCTGGGACATAGACACGGCACCTGCTGTTACGAGGGAGGGATCTGTCACCTTGCGTGTCTTACTGTCCCTGGCAGGCAGCCCCCACCTCCCGGGCTGTCCGGCCTCAGGGACTAGTTAGAGAGGGGGACAGCCTGGAGGAGGCGGCCTCTGAGCCCCAACCGTGTGCCCCCCAACCCAGGCAGCACCCCCAGCCTGAATGCTGCTGCAGGATGGCCTCGGCGCCCCCTCGGAGAATCCAGCTAGAGCCGCATGCCAAGGCCTGGCACTGCTGACCTCGGTGGCTGGGTCCCTGGCACAGAGCCGTGTCCCCAGGGCCCAGCATGTTCTCCACGTCCTGGGTGTTTGACCGACGGTCAGATCTGCACCTTAGAAATAACGCTGTCCCTCTCTCGGCCTGGCAAGGCGTCGGGGCGGGGGTGGCAGAGAGCACGGGAGGGCTCCCAGCCCCGCGGCTGTGCAAAGCCACTGCCACCGAGGCTCCTTTGTCACACAGCAGCACGGGCTGCTCTTCTGTGTGCTGGGAAAGGAGGACCCCCCCCATGGCCCCAGCAGGAGGACAGCCTGTGCTCGGTCTGTGGGGATCCCACACAATCAGGACTCCAAGGGGCACACGTGCCTGCTTGGGCGGGGCTCAAACGCACCCCAGGGAGCTGGGACTTGAGTCGGCCTGGCTGCGGCAGGCCCGCCGGGGCCGAGAAGCCCCCTCCCACCCCCAGCCCGTGGGCGTATCTGTTCAGCTAGCCCAGCAGGTCTCCAGACTCAGCCAGGCCCCTTCCCACCTGCAGGCCTGGTGGGGCGAGGTGGGGGTCTGCAGGGGAGGAGTGGGGCTGGCATGCAGGGTGGGAGAGGGGGGACTCGGAAGCGGACAGCCCCACCCCACACGCCTTCTGCCACCCTGAGCGCGTGGCAGCCGAGGGGCGGGAGGCGTGAGGAGCGTGAGATGCAGCCGCTCTGCCCACGCCCAGCCCCGCCCCATTCACAGCGGCTCCTGGGCTGGAAACAACTAACACAAAACAAAACCGACAGTGCCTCCACCAAATACACCTTGGCAGGTGCCCGCTTGAGCAGTTTGGGCTCCCCAGCGAGAGCCCAGCTCCTGCAGGACGGGCAGGCACGTCCACAGACCGAACACGCACCGCAGAACACGCACCCAGGCCACGGGCCAGGGGCTCCAGCCAGAGGAGCTTTTGAAAAGAAAAACGAAAGCGATTAAACTGTCCGCATAGACGACCATTTGGGAGTTTGATCATTTTTTGAGGCTGAATAAGAGTCCCCGAGAGACCAGGCCGCAGCCCCAGAACACAAGACCTGACTTGAGAAAGAGGCTCTGCACACGGGGATCCGTTAAGGATCGTGAGACGGGGCCGCCCTGGACGACCCCGGGTCATCCAGGTGGGTCCTAAATGCAAGCACGTGTACCTTAAACAGGGAGGCGGTGATTGGACACGCACAGAGAGGGAGGCCGCGGAGACTGGAGTGACTCCACAGCCAACGGACGCTGGGGCCACCTGGCTGGAGGCGGGCGGGACCCCCGGGGAGCACGGCGGCCCTGCCCGCACCGTGGCCGGCACCATGGTCGTGGCTGTGCGCAGAGGTGCCGAGCGCAGACTCTGGGCTCTGAACCTTTGAGGTTTCTGTCGTTTCAAGCCTCTCAGTTTGTGGCAACTCGTCACAGCAGCCACAGGGCACCAGCACAGGCGGGTTTTCCAGACAGCCACCGGTCAGCGCGGAGCACCCCTTCCCTGTGCTGTGCGACAGGTCGCCCCAACTCAGCCTCTTCAGGCGGCTCCCGCTGACGCCGGAACCCTCGGAGGTCGGCACCCCGCACTCGGGGTTCCCCGCTCCGGCCAGAGCGCAGGAGTCCCCTGGGCCAAGTGCTCACCTGGAAGTTCGGGGAAGGGTCCGCTTCCAGGGTGGTCCAGGTGGGCGGCAGCATTCAGTGTCTTGAGTTGTCGGGGGTGGGGGATCGTGTTTTTTTGCCGACTGGTGGCTGGGCGGGGGCTCTGCAAAGACAGGGTCCTCGTCACACGCCCCCACCTGCAGCCAGCAAGGTGCAGAGAGGCCGGCCACTTCGAACCTCTAGCCTCCCCTCTCACCACCGGCCAGCACAAACTCTGGCTTCAAAAGGTTCACGTGAGGGGGTTGGGCCTTCCCGGCCAGCTCCCTTGATTGCACCTGCGCATGGCGTGTCCTGTCCGCGTAACAGAACACACCACAGGTGTTAACGCCGAGGACCGGAGGTGGGGGGGCACGGGGCCTTGCAACTCTGCCTCCCGCTGGCAGTGCGCAACTGACCATGGTCAGGCAAACGGGGCCAGCGGCCAGACTTATCTCGGAGGCTGGAGCCGTCGGATTTATGGGCTGGAAAGTCAGTTCTAAACCCTAATTCGGAGCCGTTTCTCCACAGTAAATTCTGCCTCAGAACCTCGGGACCATCTTTCCGCGGATGTGTCGCGTGCTGAGCTTCCAGGATCAGAACCCATCAGGCGCCCGAGAGGCAGGCGTGGGGGACAGACTGATCCTGGCACTCAGCTGCCGCCTGCTCTGCAGGGACCCTGCGCCCGGTCCGGAGGCCAAGTTGGTCCTGTGTGTGCCCCGCAGGGCCCAGGTCTCTTGCAAGGAAGGAGGAGAAACCCCAGGAGACACCTCCGTGCTGACGGCCCAGCAGTCTGGCCCTGGACCTCCAGGCATAGCCAGCGGGACCGGGAGGCCCTGGACCCCAGTCCCCCCGCAGGTGTCAGACTCTGACTAAGGACCCCAGGCCCAGCTCCCAAGGACACCCCCCGCTACTCGGCACCTGGTGCCCCCCATACCCTCCTCCTGCCCCAGTTGGCGGCTCTTCCTGACCCCCACACACCCTCCCCGTCTGGCAGCCCTGCTGTGGGCAGTCACCACCCCGTGCCCCAGCAGCTCCCTGGAGCTCGGGCCTCTTCTCCGCCCCAGGGCCCACGTTGCAGCTGCCCGCCCCCCACCATCCCCCAGGCCGGCTCCTGGCCCTTCCGAGCACCTCAGGCCCCATCCTGCTGGGTCCTGACACAGAACAGCACAAAAGGCGCCCGGTTGCTGGAAGAGAAGGCGCGACTGGCTCCCGCATGCGGCAGTTGCACCCTCGGTTTGACGTTTTCGTTGGCAGAGCTGTAATTAAAACGCATTTGGGAAGCACTTCCTCGTGTCTAATTAGACCTTGCTGGGTTTCTATGGAGATCCCTTTGGTGGTAATGGGAATATCGCCTCCCCGGTACCGGCTGTGGTCGGTGGGAGCTCGTGCCCACAGAGCGGGGGCCACGCCAGCCTCGGCCCTGTTCCCTCTGGGTTGGACAAAGTCCCAGAGGCGCCCTCGGTCCCGGGGACCCAGTTGGGGCTGAGTTGGCCAGACGGCTCCTGGGACTGGGTGGCCTCCTGGGAGGGCCCCAGCCTCACAGCCCCGGACCCCAGCCCGGCAGGAAGACCCCGGCACGCACGGGTGGGCCGGCCCTGGCCTCTCCCTCGTGGGCGTCCAGCTCCATGTGGCCCCCCAGCCCACACAGCAGGCTGGGGATGCCCCGAGATGGCCGGCCACCTCGTCCCGAGGACCAGACGTTGGAGAGTGTGGGCTGGAGGGTCAGTGGACCCTGCACAGGGAGCAAAGGCAGGTCTCTGGGACAGGTGTCCTTAGTTGACGGACACCTCTGTGCGTGACGCTCCTCACATGCAGCGTGACACCCTACAGGTGCCCTGTGGCTTCTCCTCCTGAGAGTGCAGTTCCCCTCACCTTGCTTGCCTAGCACCACGCTTGCACACATGCACACACGTGTACACACATGCAGTGTATGTGTGCACCCACGTGCGTGTGCAGGCATGCTTGCATGCATAGGCAGACACGGTGCACACGCATGCAGTGTATGTGTGTACCCATGTGCGTGTGCAGGCACACTTGCACGCATGGGCAGGCACACTGCACACACATGCAGTGTATGTGTGCACCCATGTGCGTGTGCAGGCATGCTTATACACATGGGCAGGCGCGGTGCACACACATGTAGGCGTGCACACACAGCTCATTAGGGGCGTCGGGGAGGGTCTAACTGCCGAGTTCACATCAGGCCACCACCACCCGGTCAGAGGCGTAATTGGACTTGGCGCTGCTGGGCAGGCGGTGGGGGGGCAGCGGCGTTTGATCCTGCGGCTGAGCAGGCGGCGTAATTAGCGTCTCCTCCCTCGCTCTCGGGCTGCCGGCGGCTTTCATCTGGAGGACAGCAGGGCTGCTGCGCTTCGCCTCCCAGGCCGCAGGGCCCTCCCGCCCTCCCCGCGCCTGCGTCCAGCCTTCCTGCGCTCGCTCCTGATCGGGCGATGACACCCGCGGCTCCCTGTCACTGGCCGGGGCCACCACAGGTCTGCTCCCACTGTGGGGTTCCTTGGGGCCCGGAGGGGCATCTGAGTCTGAGTGGGCGCTCCTGGACAGATGGGGAAACCGAGGCCTAGAGAGGGGAGAGTGGGGCTCAGAGGCTGCGGCAAGGCGGTCTCCAGGAAGCCCCCTGTGAGGAGGACGGAGGCCACGTGGGGGCCAGTCCCGCAAAGACAGTGCCTGGTGACCAGGGGGGGCCAGGGAGGGAGCCGAGGGGCACCCACCTCCCCCCACCGTCCCCACCTCCTCCACCAGCCTCTGCCCCAGTGGTGCCTCCACCTCCCGGCTGAGGCTTGCAGAAGCCCCGAGAAAGAAGGGAGAGAGACCAAGGACGGTCTGCGGGGCAAAGGGGACCTATAGCACCGTCCTGAGGCCTTCTCCGTTCTCCTGGCTAAAAGTGACCTCCCTTCCTCCTTCTAGAACCTTCCCAGAGCCCTCTCAGCCGTATGTCACTCTCACTGTTTTGCTGGCATCGTCGTGCAGCATCTTGTACCCCAGGAGCTCCCTGAAACCCGGACACCCCTGGTTTCTGCTCTCACCAGCCGCCCTGGTGCCCGGCCCACTCCCTGCCTGCAGAGGGACAGCGCCTGGCATATCCCGAGCTTCGAGCAAGGCCTCTGCCGCCCGGCTGTCCTTCCATTCTCACACACCCCCATTCCCACACCCCCACCCCAGTGCACAGCCCAGGCTCGGACGCTCCCCTGCGAAGCAGCCATCGGCCCAACGCCGCCCGCGAGGGCCCACGTGCTGGGGAGCAGCCGGGAGAGCGGCGTCTGCCTGCACGCGGCGGCCCAAGCACCCCCAGGACGGCCATCGGGAGGCTGGACGAGCCGCCGCTGGGCCACAGCCGATGCAAATAAGCCCCTTAACAGCCGGGGTCGGCCGCCAGGCTGCTTGGCATTCTCCAGGCTCGCGGCGGCAGGCAGGCCCACGCGGGTGGCGGCAGCCGCCACCTTGTCCAGAGACTCGTGAACGACCAGCGGCAGCCGAGCACAGCGGGAAGAGGACTCGGAAGCTCTCCCCATAAAACCTACACCTGCCACGCTGCCGTTTGCAGCCTCACGCGCTCTGCCCGCTGGGCGGGGGCCAGCTGCGCGGCCAGCTCGGCAGAAGGCGGCACGCGCCTGGTGGGGGGACCCGGGAGCCCGCCACCCCACCCAGGCAGCCTCCAAGCCGGTCCGAGGAGGCCGCACGCCCGGCCCCTGCCTGCAGCGCCGCCAGGACGCTGTCCGGAACAGCGCTGGGTCCGGGGAGAGGACGGTGCGGGACAGGGTTTGGGGAAGAATCTGAGCAGCTGGTTTGCGACTCTTCCTGGGGGGAGAAAACCTTCGGGCACCTCCAGTGCAAAGGGGTGGCCGGGTGCGGGGGCGGGGCGCAGGCAGAGGCCACACACACGCTCGAGCCTGGCCGCAGTGGCCCTGGTGTCAGCAAGGCCCTCGGGGAGCACTCGGTCCAGTTCAGGAGGTGAACCAACCTTGATGTCTTCCGCCCAGAGCCCGGGAATCCCAGGCCTCCTCCCTCCCGCTTCCCTGAGGACAGACCCCCCAGACACACCAAGGCTGCACAGGAGCCCACGGGGCCCTCCCTGCCACACCTTGTGTCTGGGGTGGACTGAAGCCGAGGGGGCACAGGGCATGGGCCACGTGCCAGGCCACGTCCCAGCAGTGTCACTGGGTGGGCAGGTCGCAGGGCGCTGGCTGGGTCGGCCTCAGTTTCCCTGCCCTCTGGTGCTTGTTTGTGCAGCACAAGGTGGGGGGTGATAGGAACCTGCTCCGGGGGTCTCCGGGGAGGGCCGGGCCCACTGGGCGTTCAGTGCCTTCAAACGTGGCCTCAGCAGCCCCCCACAGGCCACTCACACGCCAACGCCCACCAGCAGCAGCCCCGGCCCCACACCTCCAGGTGCAGGTGACATCCTTGGTACCCCCCCCCCCCGGCACCTCCGAGGCCCAGCTGTCTTCGCCCAGCTCTTCCGGCACCGCAGGGCCATGGGCCACCAGGTCGCCACACCAGCGGGCGGCACTGGGCCCGGCCACGCCTTCCCTGGGCTGCGGCTGCCGGGCTGCGGCTCGGGCTCAAGTGCCGGCCAGGGGGCAGCCAGGAAGCTGGGGGGCTCCTCCAGGCACAAAGGTACCCCCCACATCCCACTGCCTCCTCCCAGGGGTGGTGCTGTCATTAGAGGCCCTGGGGACAGATGGGCCCTGTGGCCAGGACACAAAGCACCCCCTGGCCGAGCCCCCAGCAAAGCTCAGTCTGGACACGGGCCCATCATCCACGTCCCTGTCCCTGGAGGTGCCTGGCGAGGCCAGGCCTCCACTCACAGACTCCCACAGGCAGGTGCGGAGCAGGGCAGCCCCCACATCACGCGTGGCCACGTGGCTGGTGCCCGGAGACCCCCAGCCCTCTGCGACCTGCAGGAGCCCCTCCCTCGAGGGCCTCCCCCCGGTGGGGGGCCACGTCTGCACAGCCGTCGACGCCCGGCTGCCCGCCCGGCGCTCCTCCGAGCCAGGCGCCTACAGAGGTGATGGACGACCCAGCGCCGCCGCGGGAGTCCGGGGCAGAGCAGGAGCGTCGCACGATTAATCGTGCCGTCGCTGCCAGGACAGCCCCACACCGCAAGACAAAGGCTACACGTTCCCCTTCGTGCGCATAATTCATCCTCCATAATGCGCGACAACCTGACAAATTAAATCTCTTTTAAATTTAATCTGTCTCTAATAGTTAGCAGGGGAAGGGGGAGCCCTGCCCTGGCTTCGAATGTTCCGACCTCCACATAAAAAACGCTCTGCACCCCAGGAGCCCCGCGTTGGGGGCCCAGCGTTATCGTAGGGACGCAGCCCGCCCTGCGCCCCCGCCCCACCCGAGGCGGGCGTCCGGGTTTATCTGCGGCTCACAGGCACCGTGCACGGCAGGATTAGGGCCCGTTGCTTGAAATGGCAGCGAGCAGGACTGGATGGAAAAACCAAAGGATGGTCCAAGACTCATTTTTCTTTAACGCTGTTTCCGGCCGGGAGGTTCTCCGAGTCACCTCTGCTGTGCCCCCGGGACACCTGCCCCCAGGAGGCGAAAGCCAGACCACAGATCAAGGGAACCCTGGGGGGGTCTGCGCTGATGGCCGAGCGGCTACGCTATGACCCACACCGGTGGGATTCACTCAGCGGCTGATTGTCCCGAACGACTCAGTCCTCTCCCTGGAGTCCATCCCGGTGCTCCTGGCACGGCCCTCCCCCTCCAGGTGGGACGCAGCTGGGAGAGCTGACCTGTAGCAGGTCAGCCTATGCCGGGGGGGGGGGGTGTCCTGTGAGGAGGGGCCGCCCCCCCATTGTGCTGGTGCCCAGCAGGCCAGTGCACGGCCCCACAGTCCCGTCCCGAGAACCCTCGCCCCATCCCCCCAAGTGCCAAAGGCCAGGCAGAGGAGAATCCCAGCCTCCTATTCAGACTCCCCAGAAACCGGAGCCTCGCCCTGCCCCGGGCCAGGCTGTCCCGCCTGGCCTCCTTGCCCACCCGCCCACCAGGCTCCCAGATCCCAGTGGCTCACAGACCGCCTGCCTGGGCCAGCTGTCCCCGCCAGCTGCCCGCAGCCCAGCCCTGCCCTCCCCCTTGGAGGGAGGTGGCTCCCTTCCCCTCCCCACCTCCCCAGACCAGGTGGAGCCCCTAAAAGGCCCCCACCCAGCCACTTCTCTCACCTCCCATGGGCACCCCTGACCAACAGGTGGCTCACCTGCTGTGTCTACCCCCACCCCAGGCTGCCCAAGGGGCTCTGCCCCAGCACACAGTTCTGCCTCCTGCCCCCTGGTCTCCTGGCAAGACAGCCCAGGGCCACCTCCTCCGGCAGCCTGCAGGCACAGCCCACTCAAGGCCTGCCCTGCCCCTCCAGGCTCCAGGTCTGTCTTCCCGAGCCCCAGACATCGGTGGATGTGGGTGCCTAGAGCTGGCAGGGGACCCAGACCCGGGCCAAGCCTGCCTTGGAGGGTCCTGGGTGCTCCCCTCTGGCCTCAGTTTCCCCATCTGAGCAACAAGAGAGTCAGTCAGGATGCTCTCAGGGCCTTCCCTGCCCCACAGCCCTCCCCCAGGCCTCACCCCACTCTGCTCTCCTGCCCCGATGATCTCTGGCACCCACCGCCCCACCAGGAACTCAGCCTCCAGCCTCACCCCCCGCGTGCAGCAACCCGTCACCCAATGGGACTCCAGCCCTGGAAGACCAAGCCCCTCCCCCCTCCCCTCCTCTACCCCGCCCGGCAGTGCTGGGACCTGGTGGCTGCAGGCTGGGCACATGCTACCTGGTGACGTCATGCGGCTTCAGCTCATCCTGCCCCCGTGAGGCAGAGCAGGCTGGGACGCAGGGAGAGGCCACCCGAGAGTGACGTGCCTGGCAGCAGGGGCAGGACCCTCAGGGCAGCTCAGGCAGGTGGGCATCTCCATCCTCCCGTGGGGAGGGCAGGAGGCAGGACTTGAGCGAGTCAGGACAGAGGAGGCGTGGAGAAGAGGGCAGCCACCAAGGCCCCAGGCGCCGCCGTTCCGCCCAGCTCCTGTGGGGTCCCTGCCTCCCGCTCCCAGGAGGCCCCTGTCCCCCGACCGTCCCGCGGACCAGTCAGCAGGGCCAGCCCCTCCTGAGCACCTGACCATCCGCGGGGCCTGGCAGCCGAGCCCTGGAGAGAGCCCCAGGCTGGTGGGGGCAGGGCACAAGGCTGGGCTGGAGCCTCTGTGACCTCAGGGGACAGAGCTGGAGGGGGAGAAGCCGCTCCCTCCCAGGCTCCCTGGAACCCCGCTGGACGGGGACTCAGCAGGTGACGATGGAGGAGCAGGGAAGAGGGCGGGGCTGGGTGTGGTGACCAGCCGCTCACCCAGCATTGCCGCGGCCCCTGCTACGAGCGGATTGTGCCCCCAAATCTGCATCGTGCGGCCCCAACTCCGGGACCTCAGAATGCGCCTGCGTGTTGAGAAGGGGTCTCTGCACAGGCAAGCAGGTCATTAGGGAGGACCGGATCCGACAGGAGTGGAAGGAGGGGAACACGGGGAGGCGGCCTCTGCAAGCCCAGGGGAGGGGCCCCTGGAGGGGCTGCCCCTGCCACCTTGGTCTCCGACTCCCAGCCCGGAAAACTGCGAGGAAATGATGAGTCTGAGCTCCCAGCCTTCGGTCCCCATCACCGCAGCCCAGCAGACCCACCCACGGGGCCCGGTGGGGGGCGAGGGAGCCGGGCTGGGAAGCTGAGGCCCGGGGCAGCCAAGGACGGTGTGGGCTCCGGGCGGGGCCGCGGCCGGGCTGCGAGTGCGGGAGGTCGTTCAGCAGCACGGACCAGACACGGCCTGCCGTGTGCTCAGGAGTCACGCTGGCGTCCCTGCCGTCCGCGACTCTGATTCTGCTCAGACACGCAGCCCAGGGCCACTCCCTGAGCACCCTCCCCTCCCCCACAGCCAGACAGACTGCACTGGGTGACACCCCGGGGAGGTGTCAGCTACAATAAGCACTTCCTCAACGTATGTCTCCCCAACAGGTATCCAGAGAGAGGCAGGAGGGCACAGGGGTCAGTGTCACCCCTGGGTGGGCCACCGGGGTCTGAGCCCGGCCGCCACCCCCAGACGCCCGGGCTGCGTCCCCGTGGCCACCGCCTTTGAGGGGGGACAGGTGCACCTGCTCCCGTAAAGCCCTTAGGAGCCCGGCCCGACCCCAGTCTCTCCTCTTGTGAGCCACGGTTGGTTGAGCGATCGTGCTGACGACTGCGGGTCGTCTAAACTGCGCGCCTCACCTGACCCGAGTGCCAGGCGTGCACTTTCCCGCTCTAGGGAGTGAGTCCTCAGCGTCGTGACTGGAAATAAGAACGTTCTGCAGCTGCTTCCTGCCGTCCCGCGCCGAGAGCAGTGGGGACAGCGGAGTGTGGCGGGCCAGGCTGCGCGGTGACAGGGCCCGCTGCCCGCTGTCCTGTCCGCTCTCCCCCAGCCACGTCCCCTCCCCACGCCGTCCGCCCACCCTCCGCTCCGGGTCAGAGGCCAGAGTGGCATTTGCTGGAACTGGGTTTAAACACAGGCTGGGCGGGTCTGAGAGCCGCCCCGCAGGCTGCACAGCCACACCCGACCAGGCCTGGAAGGGGTCGGGGCCACGGTCATCAGAAACAAAAGGTTACTTTTAAAAGCAAGTGTTTAGGTGCAGACCCTTACACAAGGTGTTTTATTTTATTTTTTTTTATTTTTATCTGTTTCAAAACGGCTCAGTGTCATTGTGGAAACTCCATATAACCCCGTGGAAAGCCCATGGGGTTCAGCAACCGGTGCCTCCTCGTCTGCGCTCTCGAGACGCCCGAGAGCCTTGCATAGGGGTTGGCAGGGACCCAGCCCCCTCTCCTGCCCCAGGACTGCGGGGCTTCCCCAAGTTCAGCAGCATCACACATTCACTCCCCCATTCATTCACTCACTGCACAGCAGCGACGGGCCCTTCTGAGGGTGCCCCTCCCTGCGGACACTGGGCCTCGGAGTGAGCCCAGGCCGCCCCTCAGCCGCAGTTGGGGGTGCCCAGGGCAGGGCTCCTCGGGAACGGCCCCACCCCCACCCCGGTGCCAGCAGAGCCCCAGCCCCACAGTGAATGGCGCTGACGGCTTCCCCAGGCAGAACCGGAGCAGGGCCGTCCCCCAGCAGCAAGGAGTGGAATTACCCAGCTCCCCAAACCCGGCCCCTGCCCCAGCCCACCCCCTGCATGGAGCAGAAGCATCAGGTCTCCCAGGACTGTCCTGGGGCCTGGCCAGTGCACTACGGTCCGGCAAGTCCCTGCCCCGCTCTGGCCTCAAGGTCCCTGTCCTTGGGGGCCGCACCCTCGGGGAAGCCACATGCCCCTTAGAGGGAGGAGGTGTCTCCCCCGTGGCCCTGGGCCCCTCCCCCACATCCCCACCCAGCACCATCTGCGTCTCAGGGTCATTCCACACCCTCTGACCTTGGACATGCATGGGCCTCCTGAATGGGGACCCCAGTCCCATCTCAAGAACAAGAAACTGAGGCACCTAGACAGTCCTGCACCTGGCCTGCTCTGGCACTCGGGCTCTGGGCAGGGTGGCATGGGTCCTGCCCGCACAGGGTCTCTGCCTGCTGCCCTGCCCCACCCTGGCACCGCCGCTCAGGCAGCAAGTCCTGGGGGGGCACGAGGGTGACGGAGGCCCAGGAAGGGAGACAGGGGTGACCCCAGCTTCCTGGCCTTGCATGGTGGCCCCTCCACTGATGTGGGGACACATGCGCAGGGACCCCGGGGGCAGATGGGGCGGTGACACTTCTGTCCGGGATGCGTCAAGCTGAAGCCTCACAGGGTGTCTAAGGGAGACGTTTGAAGGGCGGTCGGCCCCCCGAGTCTGGGTTCAGGTAGCAGCTGGGCGGGGGCGGAGCTGAAGGAGGCTGCCCTGCCATGGCTGGGGGCTGGACAGACAGCCCAGGAGGACCGTGCAGGCAGGAGCTCGGGCCCTGCGGGGAAGCCCTCACCCTGCACTCCTCTCCCTGCAGGGTGCAGGGGTGGGACCCCGACACGGAGGGCTGGTCAGGGGGCCGAGCCGGCCACTGGGGGAAGGACTCTCCCCACGTTTCCTGTGCTGACGCCCCAGCCCCGGCACCTCGGGTAGGACCGGGTTTGGAGACAGGGACTTCAGCAAAGTGATTAAGTTAAAATGAGGCCTTGCAGGTGGTTTAGACTTGGCGACGCCAGGGATGCCAGGCGCACGGAGGAGAGGCCCTGCAGACACAGCCGGGAGAGGGGCCTTGACCTTGGACGTCCGACCTCCAGAACTTGGAGGACGAAGGGCCGTGGCATCTTGTTATGGCAGCCTGAGCAGAGGGGGGCAGATGTGGCACCACAGGGTGAGGCTGAGGCTGAGGCCGGGTGGCAGGCAGACAGGCAGGGGACATGCAGGTCCTCAAGGCTGCCAGGACCCTGGCCCCAGCCCTCTGGTGGCCTCCTCCCACCCCCACCCCCACCAGCCCCACCAGCCCGGGCACATCGGGACCCAGTCCCCTCCCTCCCCTCGCCCACCCCAAACCAGCCTTTTGCCAAACACAGTCAATAAATTATTCAGTTTGCAGAATGCCATTATGTGTGAGTTTACTTAATTGAATAGAATAATTTATGGTAAAACCTGGGGAAAGAAAGATCGATGAGCAATGGCACAGAAGAATGATTGAGTTTCAGTGAAGGCAATTTGATTTTTATCCCTCATTATAATAATGTTAAGGGGAAAACATCAACTTGGGTCAGAATCAATATTTGCAGAGTGGCTGGACCATGAATTTTAAGTGGGGGTGGCCCAGCACGTCAATAATTAATGCCGCGTCTGCCGCCACAAATAAGGCCGGCTTTGGGTGCAGATGCCCGCTGCCCGCAGATGCGCTGGCGATCGTAAAAGATGATTTAGCAGCAAGGCTGTTGGCGCTGCGTGTGCGACACCCCTACATGATTCAGGACGCGGCTACACGGCGGCTTCCCCACAAATCACCCTGGAGACGGCAGGCGCGAAGTCCCCGCGTCTTCCCTCGGTGCCCTGCGTCGTGGCTACTCCATGCCAGGCCACCGCCAACGGCCGCCCTGCCCCTCTGACGCCCAGAGCGGGTGAAAGGGCGGCACGGGGCAGCACTCGCCGACCGGCCAAGCACAGGCCCCACTGCTGGGCCACCCTGGCACGTGCCCTCTGCCCGGCAACCCCAGGCCCCTCACCTGGGCAGTAAAGCTGGCCCCCGCTGCCCCGAGTCCTGGGAGAATCGGGGACGGCCAGAGCGGCGTGACGGGCGCCTGCTCCCGCTGCCACATGCTGTCACCTCGCTGAGGAGCTTCCTCCTCCCATGTGCTCAGCCCAGACGTGCACCCGATCCCTGCACACGGGTGCAGGCATGGACGCCTGTAGAGGAAACCGTGGGCCTCAAACCTGCAGGTCTGGGGGAACGGCAGAGTCGCCCGAGGTGCCCCCAAGAGCAACTCACGGAGCCCACGTCCCCGGGCCTCCTGTAGCCCTGCACCAGCGCCCTCCTGAGCCCCGCACAGCCCTTCCGCCTCACACTCACACTCACACGTGTGCACAGGGTCAGCTCCAGGCAGCCCGGGGCTACCTAGACATAGACTTCACCCGGCTAAAGCTGGAACCCAATCTATTAAATAAAGTATCCCAAGAATGGAAAAACAAGCACCACATGCACTCACCAGCAAATTGGCATTAACTGATCAACACCTAAGTGGACATATAGGAATAACATTTATCAGGTGTTGGGCAGGTGGGGGGGGATGGGTATATACATACATAATGAACATGATGCGCACCAACTGGGGGATGGACACGCTTGAAGCTCTGACTTGAGGGGGCAGTAAGGGCAATATACGTAACCTTAACATTTGTACCCCCACAATATGCTGGAAAAAAATAAAATAAAATAAAACATAGACTTCAGGACAGCCGGAACACTGTATAGATGAGAAAAATGAGACCCAGGAAGGTTGAGGGTCTCGCCACCAGGGGCGGCAGAACCAGGCTCGGGTCTCCGGACACCGATCCCCCACCCTCTCCCAACAGCCCGGCTCCCACAAACGCCACTGTCACGTCCAGCCTCCATGTGGGGCTCTGCAGCCCGGTGGGGCAGGTGCAATTCCACCCCGGCGACCTGGCAAAGGGCCCTGCCATAGTTACTGTTTGGGGACCCTTAGGGGACCAGAATGCGTCTGCCCCAAATAAAGAGTGGCAGCTATTGGCCTTCTGGGGGGAGAGGGTGGGACCAGGGGCGTGGGCTCACTGGTGACCTCGGACACAGCCCTCCCACTCGGACCTGACTCCCAGGGAGCAGTTTCTAAGGGCCTCTCCAAACCCCCATGTCTCTGGGCCTGACCTGGGCAGGGCAGTGGGGAGACGGGCCGTGTGCCGGGACGGACCCTCTCAATGCAGCCTTGACTGGCAACTCAGGAGGCTACAGAGGCCCTGCCATGACAGGTCCTCCCTGAAGGGCTGGTCAGCCAAGCACCACCCAGACCCCGTAACGAACCACGAGGCCTGAGTGCCTTCAGGCCCAGGCAGACCCCGTGCACTCACGTCCCACCCTGAACTCAGTGAGGAAGCCATGGATGTCTCTCCCATAGGCCAGGGGTCTCCAAGGGCGGGGACCTGTCTACCTCATTCCTCTGCCCCACCCAGTCCTGAGTCCAGCATTAAGTAAGCCTTAATTGCCATGGGGTCAGAGGGTGGGCGGGTAGGTGGGTGGATGAATGGATGGAGAGAGGGAGGGAGGGAGGAAGAGATGGAAGGATGAACAGAAAGATGGATGGATGGATGGATGGATGGACGGATGGATGGATGGATGGATGGATGATGGATGGAGGATGGATGGATGGAGGATGGATGGATGGATGGATGGGTGGATGGATGGAGGATGGATGGAGGATGGATGGATGGATGGATGGAGGATGGATGGATGGATGGATGGAGGATGGATGGAGGATGGATGGATGGATGGATGGATGGATGGATGGAGGATGGATGATGGATAGATGTATGGATGGAGGATGGATGGATGGATGGATGGATGGATGGGTGGATGGATGGATGGAGGATGGATGGATGGAGGATGGATGGATGGATGGAGGATGGATGGAGGATGGATGGATGGATGGATGGATGGATGGAGGATGGATGGATGGGTGGATGGAT